>NC_092334.1:393610000-394810000 GCF_046630445.1 Rutidosis leptorrhynchoides
CCCACCTACGAGAAGGTCTACCCCTTCTCCCTACGCCATCAACCGTGAGTTCCTTGACTCTCCTAACTGGGGCTAAAGGTGGTCGCCTCATCACATACCCAAACCATCGAATCCGTCCTTCTCTTAGCTTGTCAATGATGCTTCTGACTCCAAGATTCTCCCTGAACACACCATTTGGAATCATATCTAACATGGTTTTACCACACGTCCACCTAAGCATCCTCATTTCTGCTACCTCCATCCTTCTCTCCTGGGCCTTCGTCATTGGCCAATATTTTGATCCGTACAACACGGCAGGTCTAATTGCCACCTTGAATAATTTTCCTTTCAATTTTGAGCGATATCATCTTTTCGCACAAGACCCCTTTCGCCGCTCTCCACTTGAACCAACCTACATTAATACAGTTGTCACGTCCTCGTCTATCATCCCCAATTTGTGAAGGACCGAGCCTAGATATCTAAACGAATCTTGTGGATGCAAGATCTGGTCCTCAATGCTCATATTCACTCCAATATTTTGTTCATCCTCCGTCCCGTGGAAATCACACCTAAGATATTTCGTCTTATGTCTATCGATCCGTAGTTCGTTTTGTTCGTTTTGTAGATGGGGATAATCTCGCTAAGTCTCCATTCCGTAGGCATTTTATAGCTTCTAAACGTCTTGTTAAAGAGACACGTCAATCACCTAACACCATCCTCTCCAAGGCACCGCCACGCCTCTATCGGAATCTGATCTGGACCAACCACTTTGTTTCTCCCCATCTTTCGCAGTGCCGATCTTACTTCTTCCTGGATGATCCTCCTACAGAAACCTGGATGATCCTCTTACAGAAATTGTTGTTTAGTAATTGTCCTATAACCAAGTCCTTGAACAAAATAATGATAAAACATGAATATTTTACTGAGTTTGAACAAAATGACCTTGCAAAGTAAAGTTATAAAATAAAACATGGATATTTTTCATGCTGTATAAATTTAACTTATATTATATACTTCGTGATAAATAAGAAAAAAATCAAGTCAAAGTAATACACTCTTGCTGAATGAGTCATTGATTGATAATTAAAAGATCTATGCTATCACTTGTTACCTAATACAATACACATATCTACTTTGTTAACTGGCTAACTTTAAATCAGATAAAGGAATAAATCGAGATTATATTTGGAATATGCAAGGAGGTTGAATATTGCTGCTATTAAAGTTTGACGTGAGATTTCTTGAATTACAAAGCTATATTGTGATAGTTTATTGGGTAAGTGTAAACTTAACATAACTTTTATCAAATCATCAACTTGTTTAATCATTCAGAAAATAAGTAGTGTACCTAATTTTACCAAACACAACGATAGTATCATGATTTTTGAAATAGTTTTGTTATATTCCCAATTTTCATAGTGTTTACCCAGCCCATCACATGTGATCCAATTGGAAAACAGATATGTATGTATGTTATTTTTTACGGTTATCATCTGTTTTACCATTATTTAATTGATTAATAATAATAATAATAATAATAATAATAATAATAATAATAATAATAATAATAATAATAATAATAATAATAATAATAATAATAATAATAATAATAATAATAATAATAATAATAATAAAAATAATAATAATAGTTACAAAAAAAAAAATAACTATACGCAGGACTTAATTACTTATAATAGGGTAATTACAAGTAATTATAAAAACCAAACAAGATAAACCGGACCTGGGAAATATGGAATGAAGATTTGGAATCAACTGACCACATCTTGATATATTTTGTTCATACGCCTGGGAAATATGGAATCTTGTATACCATTGGTGGGGTCTCGGCTCATTTTCTAACGTTGGCTTTTCTGAAATTCTTAGAGGAAATGCCACAGTCTCATCGACTGGTAACGGGAAAAGGATTTGGCAGGCGATCGAATGGATTAGCGCGTATTTTATTTGGAAAAACCGGAACAATAAGGTCTTCAATGGTAGCTCGTGGAGTCCCTCGGTTACTCTAAATGAAATACAAGTTAGCTCATTCGAATGGATTTCACATCGTTCTAGAAAAAATAAGCTCGATTGGCTTACTTGGTTAAGTAATCCAAACGTTTACCTTAAAAGCTAGTCGGGTTAGGGGGTTGCTATCTTCGCAACTTGTTATTATATGTAATTCGTGTCACTAGTCGTGTTTAAGGTTCGTAGAGCTTTCTTCGTGTTCATGGGTTGTTGTCGACCCAAATATGTACATTCAGTGTTTATATTAATCGAAATGTTGCCTTGCTTTTCAAAAAAAAAAACCGGACCTAATGTGAAAATCGGTTTGTGAATCGAGATAAACCAAAATCGAATTTTATTTTGATTTTCGGTTTAATTTTTAATATTAAAATTTTAGTATCTGCTTTAACTGAATTCGAATCAATATCATATTAAATTAATATATTAAATATTAATTTTTGTTTATATAGGGACATGTGACTTGAGTATATATTACTTATTTTCTGTTCGAATTGTCTATAGCGAGATTTGAAATTCTATCTAAACATTTTTATTATTATCTTTTTTTGATACACTATTAGAATCGTAATTATTTTAAGCCGTCTCGCATTCAAGTTGATCATTATTCATTCTCTAATCTTTCTCCTTAAAATTATTCTCTTTTTAAAATCCTTATTAAGGTGACTTATTAATCTAACAGTATAAAACTGTGTGTTTTTTAATTTAGTAAATATTTATGTACAAGCTCCTTTACAAACTTACTTTTATAATGTGTTAAAGTGATGTTAAAGATAACAATTAGTTAACGTTTGTTATTTCGAATTAGGTTAAAACACCAACAACAACAATACTCGATCCCGCACATGAGTTATGAGGGATGCGAGATGTAGACAATCTTTCATCTACCATAGAAATAGAAGAGAAGTCAGTTCTCTAACCACGGGTCGAGGAAAAAAAATCTCTACCCACAGGAAGAGAATGTCATCCCCTCCCTACTCTAGAGTAGAGATATAGCTTCCGTGAGGACCTCCGGCCAAAAATGAAATAAATAAATAAATAAATAAAATAAAAAATAATATAGGATAAATAAATAAATATATTAATGATTATAAATATTACTGTATAAAATTTGTATCATATATTTGCATATCTTGTAGCTTCGTGTGTTGAGGGGTGTTTTCAATTAAATTTAACTTTTATTGATTTTTTTTTTTATTATAACCAAAATTGTAATGAATTCGAATTATGTTTTCAGTTCGGCCGGTTTTCACATACGTATTCGATTTTCGGTTCAGTACCAGTTTTACTCTCTCTGAAAATTTTAAACCGTACTTTAAAATCGAAAAAATAAAAAAATAATGAATACCAAAAAGAAACACAACAACAACAAAACTCAATCCCACAAAAGTGGAATATGAGAGAGGTAAGATGTAGACAATCCTTCCACATCCTAGAATAAAGAGAATTCATTACTCTATCCAGAGTGAAACATCTCAAGAGTAGATAAAGTCATCTTTATCAATGTTTTATGGATAGAGAGATTGATTCCGAATGGACCTCCGGCCAATAAGTAGGTTTAAAAAAAGTGTGAGGCGTCACGAAAATGGTAGAATCAAATTTCTATATGTTTTAAACCTTTCTGAAGTTTAGATTAAACTCTAAGCGACAGTCAAGTCGTCAATATATTGACGCTTGTTGTTGATCGATTAATAGAGCCAAGTGAATACCAAAAAGAAAATGTAACAATTTAATCAAAATATTGTGTTTTTAGGTAGGTTTCGTCTATAGACTAAAAACAATTGATTAATTAATCATGTTTATGATATTAATAAGCATATTTAAAAAATTAAGTTTTGGATGTTACCATACAAACAAAAATAAATGTGCAAAATAATTAATTTGGAAAATGTTGTAATTTAGTTGTTTATAACAGCATTGGTAGCCTAAACTTACTACAAAATTCTAATAATGAATGAGTATTATACTAATGAGAGAAATGAGAGAAATAATTCTTGTAAGTATAACGGAGGGTGCAAGTTTTTTAGCTTGCATACGTGGGTATTTATAGTACAAAAAATACTATACAATAGGTATCCAATATTGACTATAATTTGTACAAAATTGACTATCCATTAAATCCTAATATTACAACACTCCCTCTTGGATACCAATTTTGTTTTGTTGGAGATCAACTATAAGTTACTGCCTCGTTAAAAACCTTGGCCAAAGAAAAATCCAGTGGGATAAAAACTTTAGCTACGGGAAAAAGAATGCAACATATATTTGACTCCCCCTCAAGTAGACATTGCTGAGCTGTTACATCTTTTGAACTTGCCTCATGCCAATATTGTGAACATGCGTTCTGAAAATAGCAGTTGAGAGTGCTTTGGTGAAAAGATCAACAGAGTTTTTGCTGGATTGAACATATCTCATTTCAATCTGGTTGTCCTTAATGAGATCTTAAGTGTATGAGAAAAATCTAGGAGGTATGTGTTTTGTTCGGTCACTTTTGATATACCCTTCTTTCATTTGTGCTATGCAAGCTGCATTATCTTCATAGATAGTTGTTGGACTTTTATCGCGTTCTAGTCCATAAGAATCAGTAATGAGTTGTGTCATTGATCTCAATCAAAAACATTCCCGAGTAGCTTCATGTAATGCAATCACTTCGGCATGATTTGATGATGTTGCAACAAGTGTTTGTTTTTTAGAATGCCATGATATTTCGGTACCTCCATTTAGGAATACATATCCAGTTTGAGATTTAGCTTTATGTGGATCAGATAAATAACCTGCATCTGTATAACCAACCAAATCTTGTTTTGAATCGTTAGAGTAAAATAATCATAAATCAGTAGTTACTCAAGGGTATGAAACATGTGTTTGATCTTATTCCAGCGTCTTTTGGAAGGAATTGAGCTGAATCTTGTTAACAAATTAACTGTAAAAGAAATGTCAAGTCTTGTACAATACATAAGAATCCCAATTGCACTAAAATATGGAACTTCCGATCTGTTAAGATCTTCATGATCTTCACAGGGATGAAATAGATCAGTGTCAATATTGAGTAATCTAACAACCAATGGTTTTGTCTTTAAAAAAAATGTTTTAAAATCTTTTCGGTATAAGTTGTTTGATGTATAAGTAAACCATTAGGCATGTGCTCAATTTGCAATCCAAGGTAATTCAGGCGGTATAACCGACCATATATAACTTAAATAACATAAATATAAATGTTAGTGAAGTTAATAAAGGTTAGATTACAGAAATATAATTTTACTTGTGATGATAATAATATTTACCTTACTAATAAATAATAGAAGATATCGTTAAAGAATTTCTTACCTTGATTATACGGAGCGCTTCGTGCTGATAACGTGTTGTAATTTAGTTGTTTATAACAGCATTGGTAGCCTAAACTTACTACAAAATTCTAGTAATGAATGAGTATTATACTAATGAGAGAAATGAGAGAAATAATTCTTGTAAGTATAATGGAGGGTGCAAGGTTTTTAGCTTGCATACGTGGGTATTTATAGTACAAAAAATACTATACAATAGGTATCCAATATTGACTATAATTTGTACAAAATTGACTATCCATTAAATCCTAATATTATAACAGAAAAGACTAAATAAATCATTCAACTTAACCACCCTAATTATCTATTACCAATTCTTGACTTTCTGGATACATAAGATTTTAAGATGTCATTACTCATTAGCCATTAAACAATATATTTATATACAAATTACTAAATGTTACAATATTAAGAATTAAATTTTAAAAGGTAACGTAACTAACTAACAATACATATGAATTTCCATTTTAACTTACAAAAGTGGTTTGTTTATATTTTGATATGCATAGTAACAGAAAGAATGCAAAGAAGAGCGGTGGCAATGAGAATCGGAAAACTAGTCGTGCCGCAAATCAAAGCCATTGTTTGTAGGTAATCGGGTTCCTTTTTAGGTTTAGGGATGTAACTAGTCGAGGCATAGTCCCAACCACGCGGTCTACAATTCCTCTCTAATCTTTCTTTCGTTTTCATTACATTGATCCTCTCTTTCAGAATCTTCATATTTGAATCCACGAGATTACTTGATCTCCCTGTTGACGAAAAGAAAAACAAATAACGAAAACAAAGTCAGCTCACAAATACAATGAAGTTCGTATATCAAAGCTTATGTTAATAAACAACACAATAATATCAAATTTGATATGTGGTACTTTTTCCGTCTTAATTTTTACTATTCAAAACAAAAAAAAAACCGTGCACAAATTTAGAAAAATATAATGATTACATTGTTATTCATTATAACTTTTTCAAATAAATCTTTCTGATTGGTTAAAAGTGAAAGTGGACGTTTATTTTGAAACATATCAGCGTAGAAACATGATCACTTAAATTGGAATGTAAGGGCTACAAAAATTACTCAAACTTAGAACTTTCACAATTATGAAAAGACACTTGATTTTACCTTTATCTCTAAAGCTTCGAGCCTTTATTTGTAAGTGTTTGCGAGCTCGTCGTTCCTTTTGAAGTGTCAGAATCGCAGCGTGTGTAGAACAAGGAATCGTCGTATTCATCATTGTTTTGTACTTTACGGTGTTGATCGATTATAGGTGTTATGAATATGAAAATTTAAGAAAGATTGATCTGTTTGTGACTTTGTGAACTGAACAAGGGACCTGTTTATTTGAATCCTAATTCATCAAGTGTATTTATATTTGAACATTGTTGCATATGTAATTAAAATAGCAGTTGGTGTACTAACGACAAAACACGAGTCGTACATTCATAGCATACGAACGATGTTAAACAACGACCCGGTTTTCATTTGCGTTTGAAGCCGCCCGTGTAAATTTTGTATCTTATAAATAATAGAACTGTTAAACTATTTTATATGTTTATTTGTGTCACTGTTATTACTAAAATTCTAAACGTAAGTGTAACTGTGTAAGAACATTTCTAATGGTGCATTATCACGGCAATTTTACATTTTTTTGTCAAAAAGTGCAACTGCATGTGATTAGACAATATCGATTTCTGATATTTTTCAACCATTGTGTCTGTTTTTCTGTAAGGTCCACAAGTTTTTGATTTATTTAATTTCTTTTTTACGTCAATAAAATAAAATACGTGCAATATTAAAAATAAAATACATTTCATTAAAATTCAACAATACAAACAATTAACGACTACATAATTTTATATACAAAAAAAAGATGAACTAAAAAATATTAAAAATAAAGATTACATAAATAAACACTAATTCATTGGTCGAAATGATGTTGGAAGATTCCATATATGCTTGGGAATAGAATTACTAGAAAAAGTAGTTATATCGTGCGCTATGCGGAGGAATAAATTTATTCGCATAAGAAAACGCCTTTTAAATTTCTTGGCCAGAAATATTGGTATGTCAGCAAAGTAATCATTCCACAATCGTTGCGCGACATTCTCACGCTCTCTCAGAATATAAGCTGGAACTCTAGGAATACGAGGCGCGGACTCGAATATGGACTCTTCGCCCAATTCTTGAATAAGTTGAATAATATGAATATCCTCCGAATCGGAATCGGAACCAAGTAAATCGATGACATTTTTATATAAATATTTAGATTATTATGTATAAAAAGTGATAGAAAAGGATGTTTGGTTGTGTCAAAAATAAAATAGGATGAGGTATTTTATCAAGAATTTATAAGTATAAAAAAAATAAAAAAAATGTAACGGCAATAAAGCCGTTTGGAACCAGAGCAAATCAAACGACCAATCAAAAGCTGACACGTGTTTCTAACTTTTTTTCCGCGTCAATGGCCCAACTGACGCCCCTATCTGACGAAAACTGACGCTGCGTTATTTTCCGTCGGTTTTCGTCAGATTCGCCACATGGACTGACGGATGGGATCTGACGGACGGTTAGAATGGGTCTTAAATATCGTGTAATTGGTAATACGTATTTTGTTTTTTTTCTAAATTACTATCATTGTTAATTGCTAATGTTAATGTAATTATTATACGTGACCTTTACAATAAAAGGAGACATTTGTGGGTTACTCGAGAAAATGACCCCGTATTTTTCTAGGTACGTAATCTAATCGGATTATCTCATAAACGTTTGTGACACATTTTCTTACCACCTTATGATATGTCGTTAGTGATATTTGAATTTAAACGTTTTAAATCTTCAAATGTACGAAATTTAATCAAATTATATCATAACGACTTCTGACTTTTTACCTTACCTTAAGATATGACGTTAATGATGTTTCAACTTAGACACTTTGTGAGTCCATTAGAATTAATGATAACTATTCTGAAAAAAAAAAAAAACAAAAAAACAAAAAAAAACATTTTACATAGTCAACAATCACTATACAATTTTGTTTATAAAAGTTACTTATTTTGTAATTTTGTATGTCAATTTTTTTTTTAATAAATGTTTATTCTTCATATACAATGAATACATTCAACTATTAAAGTGATTAAAACTTATAATAATCACATTAAAAGAACTAGGTTATAATTGGTAATTGTTTTTTAAGCTTTTATTAATGGGAAATTCATAAAAAACATACTTAAAAAAAATATGTAACAAAATACATTTTTAAAAATAAATTCTTATATACCACTCGTTCGCCCATTTTCTAGAAAAGTTGTTGTGACCGATGGATTGACGGTGGATTTTCTTTCATACTCGAAACATGGCTCGCTAGAATTCGATACGAGTGAACGCGAGTGCAAGTGAACCAAGTCAATTCGACAATAACATAATGCGAGCGAACTAGGTCGTCCTCTCAATTTTTGTGCGAGTTCATGAGATCCTTCTCACGAATTGCGTGTGTTCGCATATCATTCTTTCGTATTGACAGAACGATGTCGTGAATTGACTTGGTTCGCTCGCACTACGATATGGTTAAATAGGCTTGTTCACTCGCACTCGTTCAAATCGAACGCAAACTCACCCAATGCCACGTTTCAGATACGGAAAATGTAACGACCCGACCAAAACCGTTATTGACGGCGCCGTTAACTTAGGTCCCGTTGCGTTGTCGTAGTCCCTATATGAGACTCGTTTGACCAAAATTATGTCGCATTCATTTGAAAGGTACAAGACTTGCAAGTTTAGTTTACAAAACCGTTCGACAACAAGTCTAAGTTTACAAAAGTCATAAAGTATAAATGAAATAACTTGCGACATAATTAGTTTAAAAACACAGTTGCTGTAAATAGCGTAAGTATGTAAACAAAAGTTTGAATCCAAAGGTGCTATCACTAGCGTATGCATGTATGTATGCTTGACCCCAAGCAAGAAATCAAAGTGTGCGGAAGCATGTATCAAGTAGCCGAGTATGAACCTGAGAAACATATAGAAAACTGTCAACGAAAAACGTTGGTGAAATCATAGGTGTTTGTAAACGTTGTTTTTGAACCACAAGATTTAGTATTCCCATAGTTGATTATCAAAATCGTTTGCATTCCAAAAGTATTGTTCGCGAGCACCCAATTATCAAGACTTAACGTTTCCTCCCATAGAACCCCATCACAATAGTGTTAGAACATACACTGTTTCTCGAAAATATATTTCATCCGTAGACGGTAGCGAACCGTCCGTAATGAGGGTTTGTCAAACCCGTATGGCCACACAATATAAGTTCTCGCTTACACCCTGCAAGTGTAACTAATGATAATCGAATTGAGGATTTTTGTTCTAACTCGCTGTGGAATGTTTGTTTCCTTGTACTTGTGTTCAAAGTATAAAAGTATGTAGTATAAAACTGTATATGTTTCTCATCCCATAATTTAAAAGTATAAAAGTTGTTGAAAGATGGGACTATGATCTCACCTCGAGTGCACGAGTATAAAGGTACTTCAACAAGTAAACGTGTGCATGAAAGTTGCTTAGCCTTGACCTAAACAAGTAAGTTGTATCAATTAACCGGTTACGACACAAGGTCGGGTGAAATGTGTTCAATTAGTCCTATGGCTCGTTACGACTCGAATAGTATAGCATGTGAATCACGTTGTCAAGTTTCATGCAAGAATCACGTATAAAAGCATGTTAGAACGTTTGCATAAAAGTTTGGTTAAGTTTGACTAAAAGTCAAACTTGGTCAAAGTCAACGAAAAAGTCAACACGTTCGGGTCGGGTCCCGGACTATTTTTCTATGCTAGTTATTCATATACAAGTATATTAAAACAAGTTTCATGTGAATCGTAGGTCGATAGCTAGTCAAACATTTCACGTGAAATGGGTCCAAGAGGTCAGAATCTGGCCAGGTGATTCTGCGCGCCGCGCGGGTATGTGGCGCGCCGCGCCACTACCTGGGCAGAGAATTCTGGTCAGTTTTTCCAAGTGTGCACGAACCAAAACCTTTTCTAACACAACACTTGACCCGCAAACACTTATAACGCCTATCATACATCGTTGGAAAGGTATTTTGACGAGGAATGCAACTAAGTACATATTATCAATCAAAACATGCATTTAAAATAATCAAATTCTCGTCAAATGTTCAATGAACGTTCATAATCAAAGTTTCAAGTTTGTAAAACGCATTTCATGATTCGGGCAACCAATTTACACATATGATATGCCGTTTTGAAGGTAATGAAGCATACATTACTACTAAACACTAACAATTAACATTTCATGGCATTCAAGCATCAAAAGTCCATTTTAAGAGCTATCAAACCCTAGCCAAGAATCACAAAATCAATAATCATGTTAGTGATGTTTTTCCAAATCAACCTACACACCAAATTGAAGCTAGTGATACTAGTAACACAATTAAAACATGAACTTTAACAATTTAACAACATTAACTCATCCAAAATCAAAGATTAAGCACACCCATTTCAATTGTTCTTACTAGTTACTCAAAACAACAAATCGAGCAAGTAAAACATATATTCATGCTAGACACGAGCCATAGACACTAACTAACACAATTTCTAGTCAAAAACACGAATTTAAAGAAATCTAGAGTTTTAGAAATGTTACCCAAAATCGGTGAATTTGGTACCAAATCGAAGAGGATGATGAGAGGATCACGAATATGTAATTTGTTTTGAAGTTTGCTTCCCGATCCGGATTTAGATGATGATTTTATGAAGTTGGGGTTTGTGTGTGTTCTTGCTAGAGAGAAAGAGAGAGAGAGGGAGATGGTTGAATGGTGGTGATTGGGGTGGACTAGTTGACCTAGTCAACTAGTTTGCCCCGTGTCAATTTTAGTCCCTCGAGTTTAGAAGCGGGTGCGGGATTTTACCGAACGAATATTTTGAAAACGCTCGAGTAAATGAGTGATGTTATAATTAAATAACGGAAATATTATGAACGTTAGTCAACGGAAACTACGAATTTAAATAACGAAAGGTATTATTTTAAAAAAAAAAGACGGTGTTAAAATAAATTTAACGGAAAAACACGGGATGTTACATTATCCATACCTCAAAAGAAATTTCGTCCCGAAATTTAGTTGGAAGTAGTAGTTGTTGAATCTTCCTCGAGATCTTGCGTTGTAAATTCTACGGATAAGTGAAGGTACGTCCTTGGGCATTTCAACGAACTTGACGGTCGGGATCATATGTTGTTTACGGTTTGGTTTCACGATTTATGGTTTCAACCGGTCCTCCTAGGAAGTGAGGGTTATCGTCGATAGTGAGTTCATCAAAGGAGATAACAAGTTCCCGTTTCGCAAAACACGTCTTTGAGTTGATACATCGAATGTAGGATAAACGGAGACCCAAAATGAGTCGAAAAAGTCTAAACGGCTAGCGACGGGTCCAAAACACCCCAAGAATTTAAAGGATCAAAATATCGCGGATTTAGCTTCCTACGTTTCCCGAAACGGATTGCACCTTTCCAAGGTGCGACTCTTAACGTGACGCGGTTTCCCATGGAATTCGAAAGGTTTACGTGTAACATCGGCATAGCTCCTGGTGATTACGAGTCGCGTTGGGTCTTGCTTGAATATGAATAAATCCTCTCGATTGCTCATGAATAAGCTCGGCCCCGGTGAATTGATCATCGTTTATTTGGTTCGTCAAAGGAGAATGACGTTTCCGGTCACATGTGGTTTCAAAAGGTGTGACGTTAAAACTCGAATGAAGATCATTGTAGTACGAGGATTAAGCTAAAGGAAAATACTTTCCTCAAGTAAATTTGAAGTTGGTAATACAAATTCGTATTATGATTTTCAAGACTTAAATCGTATGTTTGTTCGGTCCGTCGGGTTGTGGACGGTACGCGGTACTCATGTCTAAACGCGGTCCCGAGGCTTTTTGTAAGGTACTCCAAAATCTAGAAGTGAAACGAGGATCTCGATCCGAAACGGGGTACATTTCCCTAAGGCATATTGAACAAGTTTGCTAGGAATTGAAAACGTTAGCTAGGACAAGTTTCTCAAGAAAATTCGCGTCGCGGAAGATTTATCGGTTTTCAAAAACGTTCGCCGGGGCGAGTTCTTATCGGGTTTTGAAAACGATTGTTAGGACTATCCACCCTCGCGGCGAATACTTGTATGACGTGAAGAGTCGCTCTCCATTGAGAATTTAGAATAAGGACCTCCTGAACCGGAAGTACGAGGGTGATGCAAGAGAAGTTTCCGCCCCGATGTGAGCATAACGAGTAAATTGTAGTTAGTCAATAAGACTGCGCGAGGACGAGCTAGTATACCCGTGCGACATATGGTTGAAGTCGAATGGAATCGGTAATTCATTCGGAAGCATAAATATAATTCGACAATAATTGAAGGTGTGTCCCCGGTATGGTTGTTATAAATATTCTCGGAGTTTTCGGATGTCCAAACCTGAAAAGATGAAGCCATGTACATGGCGCATGGTGGTGTTTAGGTTGATCGAGTCTAACCACCATCACGCGTCACTAGAAACTTTGGTATGTCTTACCGTAATATAACCACGTTGATCGAGTGTCGTTATATTACGCTAACTCATACCTCCATTCCCACATCACTCTATAGATTCAAGTTCGTGTAATCGTGAAGTTTAAAATACACAAAGTGTAACAACGTCTCTAACGTGACTCGTATTGAATCGAAAGAATTAGTGCAACTATAAAGAAGCGTTCCCCGAGGGAAGTGTATAAATGATTGTCCACGGCAATGTGGTTCGAGTCAGACAATAAGGTATTCAGGTATGAAAAGAGTAACGAGTCATGATAACAAAAAGTACGCAACCGTAGTGATAATTAGTGATGACGATACTCACCTAGAGTAGTGATGGTAGTAACACCAAAAGTAGATAGTAAGAAACACCAGTGGGAAACCGATAGTAAGTTGAAACGGTGGCAAATAACAATCCGGGAGACAGAGTTCCCGAACAAGTGTGACTAATGAAGTCGTCGTCATCCATACGTGTATGAATCATGAATTTACGTGTGTTACCAAAAAGTGGTGGAATACGAGTTCGTATGATGAAGGTTGGGTACCATTAAAAAGTTTGCCTAAGAATGATTCAAGTATAATGCACAAGTAGTCAAGTAAGTGCTATCTATAGCAAATGTATGTCAGAATGCAAATGCTAACTATCCGGTTGTAGTCTAGACTCACTAATGCGTCCTAACGACTCTGTTAGACACACTAATGCACGTCCTAGTTCCCTACAACCAACGCTCTGATACCACTTGTAACGACCCGACCAAAACCGTTATTGACGGCGCCGTTAACTTAGGTCCCGTTGCGTGGTCGTAGTCCCTATATGAGACTCGTTTGACCAAAATTATGTCGCATTCATTTGAAAGGTACAAGACTTGCAAGTTTAGTTTACAAAACCGTTCGACAACAAGTCTAAGTTTACAAAAGTCATAAAGTATAAATGAAATAACTTGCGACATAATTAGTTTAAAAACACAGTTGCTGTAAATAGCGTAAGTATGTAAACAAAAGTTTGAATCCAAAGGTGCTATCACTAGCGTATGCATGTATGTATGCTTGACCCCAAGCAAGAAATCAAAGTGTGCGGAAGCATGTATCAAGTAGCCGAGTATGAACCTGAGAAACATATAGAAAACTGTCAACGAAAAACGTTGGTGAAATCATAGGTGTTTGTAAACGTTGTTTTTGAACCACAAGATTTAGTATTCCCATAGTTGATTATCAAAATCGTTTGCATTCCAAAAGTATTGTTCGCGAGCACCCAATTATCAAGACTTAACGTTTCCTCCCATAGAACCCCATCACAATAGTGTTAGAACATACACTGTTTCTCGAAAATATATTTCATCCGTAGACGGTAGCGAACCGTCCGTAATGAGGGTTTGTCAAACCCGTATGGCCACACAATATAAGTTCTCGCTTACACCCTGCAAGTGTAACTAATGATAATCGAATTGAGGATTTTTGTTCTAACTCGCTGTGGAATGTTTGTTTCCTTGTACTTGTGTTCAAAGTATAAAAGTATGTAGTATAAAACTGTATATGTTTCTCATCCCATAATTTAAAAGTATAAAAGTTGTTGAAAGATGGGACTATGATCTCACCTCGAGTGCACGAGTATAAAGGTACTTCAACAAGTAAACGTGTGCATGAAAGTTGCTTAGCCTTGACCTAAACAAGTAAGTTGTATCAATTAACCGGTTACGACACAAGGTCGGGTGAAATGTGTTCAATTAGTCCTATGGCTCGTTACGACTCGAATAGTATAGCATGTGAATCACGTTGTCAAGTTTCATGCAAGAATCACGTATAAAAGCATGTTAGAACGTTTGCATAAAAGTTTGGTTAAGTTTGACTAAAAGTCAAACTTGGTCAAAGTCAACGAAAAAGTCAACACGTTCGGGTCGGGTCCCGGACTATTTTTCTATGCTAGTTATTCATATACAAGTATATTAAAACAAGTTTCATGTGAATCGTAGGTCGATAGCTAGTCAAACATTTCACGTGAAATGGGTCCAAGAGGTCAGAATCTGGCCAGGTGATTCTGCGCGCCGCGCGGGTATGTGGCGCGCCGCGCCACTACCTGGGCAGAGAATTCTGGTCAGTTTTTCCAAGTGTGCACGAACCAAAACCTTTTCTAACACAACACTTGACCCGCAAACACTTATAACGCCTATCATACATCGTTGGAAAGGTATTTTGACGAGGAATGCAACTAAGTACATATTATCAATCAAAACATGCATTTAAAATAATCAAATTCTCGTCAAATGTTCAATGAACGTTCATAATCAAAGTTTCAAGTTTGTAAAACGCATTTCATGATTCGGGCAACCAATTTACACATATGATATGCCGTTTTGAAGGTAATGAATCATACATTACTACTAAACACTAACAATTAACATTTCATGGCATTCAAGCATCAAAAGTCCATTTTAAGAGCTATCAAACCCTAGCCAAGAATCACAAAATCAATAATCATGTTAGTGATGTTTTTCCAAATCAACCTACACACCAAATTGAAGCTAGTGATACTAGTAACACAATTAAAACATGAACTTTAACAATTTAACAACATTAACTCATCCAAAATCAAAGATTAAGCACACCCATTTCAATTGTTCTTACTAGTTACTCAAAACAACAAATCGAGCAAGTAAAACATATATTCATGCTAGACACGAGCCATAGACACTAACTAACACAATTTCTAGTCAAAAACACGAATTTAAAGAAATCTAGAGTTTTAGAAATGTTACCCAAAATCGGTGAATTTGGTACCAAATCGAAGAGGATGATGAGAGGATCACGAATATGTAATTTGTTTTGAAGTTTGCTTCCCGATCCGGATTTAGATGATGATTTTATGAAGTTGGGGTTTGTGTGTGTTCTTGCTAGAGAGAAAGAGAGAGAGAGGGAGATGGTTGAATGGTGGTGATTGGGGTGGACTAGTTGACCTAGTCAACTAGTTTGCCCCGTGTCAATTTTAGTCCCTCGAGTTTAGAAGCGGGTGCGGGATTTTACCGAACGAATATTTTGAAAACGCTCGAGTAAATGAGTGATGTTATAATTAAATAACGGAAATATTATGAACGTTAGTCAACGGAAACTACGAATTTAAATAACGAAAGGTATTATTTTAAAAAAAAAGACGGTGTTAAAATAAATTTAACGGAAAAATACGGGATGTTACAGAAAACAAATTATTGGACACATATAAAAAGTTCTTATTCATAGCCGCTTCTCACAAAATAACTGCGCGAACGAACTCGAACAAGTGGTGGAGTTTGACAATTTTTCTAAAAAAGTGTACTTTTCTTAAACTTCTTTTAATAAGTGTATATTCACGAATTTCCTTTATTAATGTATCATGTCATATGATCTAAAATCATCGATGAATAAAATTAAGATTACTGACGCGAAAGTAAAGATGGGTGAACCTTATTCAACATCAAAACAAAACCCAAGACGTTAATAACACGCAACAAAAGTTCACATAAATACCAGGCACCAACAAACAAACACAATGTCAACAAACAACACAAAAAACATAACACAAGACAATTCAAAGTCCCACACGAAACAGAACAATATAACATTTCACACCAACAATAACTAAAATCACACATAACACCAGCAGCATCACCACTTTATTCTTCTTCACTTTCAGATTCCGCACTCTGAAGCCATTCGACAAACGGTTTCGCATTTTTCCAAATCGGCGACCCCTTGTTCTCGCCATTCAATCCTTCCTCGTACCACTTAACAACATATTCCTCTTCAAGAATATCAGCATCATACAACGCTTTCAAAACAAGCGCCACTTCTTTCACCGCATTCGCGTTTGACTTCCCACAAAAATTCTCAACCGCTCGTAATAGCACCAACTGCGAATCATCATCCCCTTGCAACAAAATCGCACCTAAATAGTTTTTCTTCTTAACAAGATGCTTCGCAAAACCTTTCTCCACACCATCAAGTAAAGCCTCGTAAACAGCGTTCGCATTTTCCTGAACCGAACCCGATAGTAAACCCAACAGTTCCTTTGAGCCCACACCCTTTTTCAGATTCTCTTTAGCTATGTCAACAAGCTTAACACGTGTAACATTCCCATTGGTCGCCTTCTTTGCAGGCTCCTCTGTAGATAACATGACCATGTCAGCAGTTACAGTACTAAGCTGTTCCTGAATACGTTGACGAGCCGCTTCCGCTGACGTGTCAGTCTGCCATTGGACGTCATCATCTTCCTCAGAATCATCCTTGTCACCCGATTGGCTTACAGCTGGCGAAACACGATCTTCATCGGACCCGTTCCCTTTCTTTTTCGTCTTCACATCTTTAGTCTTCTTACCATCTTTCGTCAACTTCTTCATTACCTTATCCGCCACCTCACCTTCCTTTAACCGTTCTTTTTCAGCCCGCCTCATCGCCTTTTTATCTTTCGCATTTTTCTTTTGTTCCGGGGGATTTTTCAAAATAAACGACGTTAATTTATCTCTCATATCGACATCAGATACGAAACCACACGCAGCACACTTTAATTGCACCATTTGCGTCTTTGTAATTAATATATCGGTTTCCGGGTTACCACAACCGTAACACTGAACGTATTTTTTTATAAAATTCTCGAGAAGACCCGCCAGTTTTGCGGTGTCATGGGACCCGTTAACGAGCGAAACCCCCGTTTTTTCGTCGAATTTGGATTGGGCTCCAAGTTCACAACCGAAATATTTAGTAGTGTAAGAGGCGGGCCGGGCCAAAGCTTTAGCAACATCAACCATGTTGACTATATTCGTTTTAATTCCATTTCCACGACCCTCGATTTTTGTAATCATTTTTGGCATTTTGTACCTGTAAAAAGCATCATCGCTGTTGCTGGCACCAATGTTTTGTAAAGCCATGTTTGGTTCAACTGTAAAAAGGTGGGCGATAAATATTAGAACAAAGAGACAATGGAGGTTGAAGGGTGTTTGCTTGTGAAAGATTGTTGAGAAGAAAAAGTAGGATCAACGGTTGTGTGTAAAGGTTGCGTTAAGGTGCAACCAGTGAATTCAATATGTTCCTGAAATGGCACTCGATGCATACAGCCAACTGTTTTAGAGAAAATAGGAGTTTCCTCCTTAAATATAGGACAATATTCTCCCAACAACCCGATATACCCTAAGTAGAGAATAGCCTGCTCGGACATAAAAAAACTTTAAAACTTTTCACACGCTCCAACTTGCAATTCGCCGAGAACAAAAGTGATGCAGCCTAAAACGTAAAAACGGTAAAGGATTAATCAATCAGCATATGGATAACAAGGACAAGATATTATAAGACAAGAATAAAAGCCACAATGAGCTTTAACTGAAATACAAGACCAAGGTTGTAAAAATAGCTAGTCCAGGATTAATCGGATTGAACATTTTATACATGTAAATAATATTTCTGAATATATGTGTAAATATGGAAGAAACAATAAACATAAACTTTACCATAATTGTCTAAAAAAAATAAACATAATTGTTCAAATGATCAAATACTCCAAAATTCTAATTCGAATTTTAGTTCATACTATAATGTTGACCAACTTTGACTTTAACCAGTTTTGAACGATTTTGACAGACTAAATTAACAGATTAATTACGCGGATTTGAAAACCGGTCTGCATCTAAAAAGAGATATTCGGAATTTTTAAAACCATGTACAAGACAGAATTCACATCCCAACTATTAAACTGTCAGCAACTAAGGGATCCCTTAGTTTTCATCAGACTAACTAAACCTTGAGATAAATATTCAAGAATTCAAAACCAGTTACGTATGCACAAGAAGACATACACAGAACCCTAACGTCATATTGCAAACACATTAGATGATACATATTTACTCGACAAAAAAGCATACTACAAATTATATAAGAAAATATACAAGTATATCGCAAAACATTGTGTCAGACAAACGTGCTAATCTAATCACAATTAACATAGAAACTTTAATCTGGAGTAACAAACCTATTAATTACTTTTAGATGTGTTCAGCCAACATCAATACATATGCAACAAAATTAAAGCCTGTTATACAAATACAAAGACTATCACTAAGAATCTAAGATGAAGTGTAAGATTTGTTATGATGATACCAAAAAGCAGGAGTCCTTCAAAATTTTAATCCACATGATTGCTTCATCTAAACTAGTAACACTAGAATTAAAAAATTAAAATATACTGTGCGTAACAATAGAGCTGTTAACAGCGCATCTACAGCTCTACAACTAGATGAAATACAACAATATCAATCATCAAACAATCATGATTCAATAAAACAAATTTACAACGACACATAAACTAGATCAAATCTAATAATCAATTATAATTATATTAATTATACACGTAGCACAGGAAATTGAATCTAATCTAAAAACTACGATCACGGCAAAGTAATTAAAATTAAAATAATAATAATAATAATAATAAATCCGTATCAGATTCAGATTTCGAATGAAAATCGATTATTATTCTTTTAAACAACATAACAACTTCATCAAATGATTGATTAACAAAGAAAGCGAAATCGATAACAAATCGATCATATTTGAAGCAAATAAGCATCAAAATTATAATTGAAATCGAACAACAGACGTACCGATGGATTGAGAGAGATAAGAAGATGTTTGTGGTTTTCAATTTTGGCCGACAGATGAGCGATGGAGAGAGATAGGCGGCTAATTGTACATATTTATTTATATATATATACTATGGAAAAATATCAGATACATAGGGTTGGACTTGTAGAGATATTCCACATGTGTAGTTTTGTAATCGACCGTTAGATTTACCGTCCAATTAGATCAACGGCTTGAACTCCTCTTTCGACCTACCAAGAAGAGTAACGTAATTAATACTCCCTCCATCTGACTCACTACCAACCAACCATGACATGCTCATTAGAAAGATTAACTGTCACATCAGCGTTATCTCAATACTTTTTAGAAAAGATTCAAAAAAATTGAATGCTACCAACAATTAAATACTTATTTCTAAATAATGGACTCACTTATTATTTAATTAAAAACTAACTTTTATAAAATATATTCATAAATTAAATTAAAAATATAACTTAAAATAGTGACTACACGTTTCTTCAAAAAGTAGACTTTAAATAATACAAATAAATTGCTAGAACCCATATTCACTTGGATCAAGGTAATATTTAACATAATTAATTGTCTGACCCACATTCACTTCCGTCTTTTTGGTTCTACAGTGAGACGATGTCATATTAATCCTTTGCACCGACGTTAAATGACGGTATACCACCAACGCTGTCATTTGATTTTGAAAAAAGACTCTCCCAACGACTCTAGTGTTGGCAGTGGTCTAATGGTATTCTATTTTCGCATATTCGAAATTAATTGTTTACTTATAAAAAAAAGAAAAAAAAATAAATAATAGTGCAAAATTGACCAAAATCTAGTCAAATTAGTGAACCAAAGTGCAAGGCATGGTCCAAAGTACAAAGAGAGTGCAAATGTGCAAGTTCAAAGTGAGAAAATATGAATTTTAGAAGTGCAGGCTTAAGGGGCGGCGCACCTCAACAAAGGATTCTCAGATTTCAAATTCCGAACTTGCAGTAAGATTTTCAAGTTATAAGGTGCGGCGCACCTCAGCCCACTGTTACATGGTGCGATGCGCCATTACATGGTGCGGCGCACCTTCGCTGTTTTGAGTGCAGAATTTTTCAAGGTATAAAAGGAATAAGATAGGGTTTTTCAAAAGAGAGATGCAGTTTTTGTCTCAAATCTCACCTTAATAACCCTAATTTCATCATCCAAGTGAAGATTAAGGCTAATTTGGAGGATCAAGCAAAAGCTCTGGCAATCTTAGTATTAGTTTTACTTAGTTTCTTCATTTGGGTTGTAATCTCCACCTTTGCTCTCTTATTTTTACATTGAATACTTGTAATAGTTGATTATGGATCTTGTTTGTGATTGTTCATCTTTGTTTAGCTTTGATTTAGCCATGCTTGGCTAAATTACTTGTGTTTTCTTATTTATGAAACCCTAGCGTAATGATTTGCCACAAATCATTGAATATAAGTTGTTTGAATGAAATACATGAGTAAATGTTATTGAGTTAGCTATAGATTCATTGCTATGCATTTTTTTAGGCTTTACTTTGATTACATAGATTGTCTAGCTTTTCTAAGTGATTTGATTAGTGGAACAATTTGTGCTTCAACACCTTGAGTGATCTAGACAACCAAATTGGGGATTTCAAGTGATTGTGTTCTTAGTTTGAGTTGGTTTTCAATTGGCCTTTAGTCAACATAGTGGTGTTTGATTATCTTAAGTGATTTTGATAATTGAAGGGTTTTAAGTGATTTCAATTCAAGCATAATCTCAATGACTACTCATAATTCAACTTGATCTTATAATACAATGCGTATGTGAGTTTGCATAGTGTGACTAGATTAAGACTTAGTAGTGATGCTAAACATTTAATAGTTTAACAACGAATGTGATAGCAAATTAGGTAAAACGGGGCAATCTAAGCATTAGGGTGGATTAGATAAGTGAACACTACTTAGTTATTTGATTTAGAATTCGATATTTAGTTACTTTCTATTTGTTACTAGTTATAGTTGTTAATCAAAACATTTCAAGATACAACCCCCCCCCCCTCCAACCAAACAAACCTTAGGATGATTATGAGTTTTTTATCGATTCAACTAGCAATTGCCGCTCTTTTGGGACAAACCTTAAACGAAAAACCTACTAATTACAACTATCGTGTCATTGTTTCTCGAGAGTTTGTTACATAGTCGAGTTCACGTTTATTCAATTATAAATTTAAAAGAAAGCAAGTAAGCATGTTTGTGCAAGCTCATCAAACTTTTTGGCGCCGCTGCCGGGGAGCGGTTAGCTAGTTGTGTCTTTGAGTTAAGCTTTTAATTGTTCGATCCTTTTGTAAGAATTTATCCTTGCAAAAGTTACTTTTTTTAATTATATTATTGTGTTTGGAGAAACCCGTTGTTGTTTGTGTTGTGATCGAAGGTTAGGTACTACGATGTATGAAAAGGAGATCCCAAAAGGATCAAGAGTTGGAACATCCGTTTTTCGATCCGGAGACGCACGTTCATGGGGTTTATAAGCGAAGTGAAGAAAGGGTTTTAAGAAACAATTTCGAAGTATTACCATTTTGTATTGAAGATATGGACGGTGAAAATCCACAACCCGAAGGTAATCCATTTGGTCATGGTGATCCAAATAATCCACCACTCGTTAATCAAGAACAACAAGTAGATCCAAACGATACACCTATGTGGGATGCAAGGTTGGTTACAACTACGGTGGTGCCACCGGCTATTACTAAACCGCCCATCGGGGCTGATCATTGGAAAGTTGAAGGAAATTTCTTCATTATGTTAAAGGATGTGCAATTTCACGGTTTAAGAGGATAATCCTTTTGAGCACCTTCAATTGTTCAATGACATTTGTGATCTCTACAAGCATAGGAACGTTACCGAAGATGCATACAAGTTAAGGGCATTCCCCTTTTCTCTTTAAGGCGATGCTAAGATTTGGCTAAGAAATCTACCTTCCGATTCAATTCGAACTTTTCAAGATTTAGTTGATACTTTCCTAAATCATTTCTTTCCACCATCGAAGGCGGAGAGACTTAAAATGGAGATCAATGCATTAACTGATAGTGCTCCAAATGAACATATATTTAGTATCAATAACCTTCCAATATGTAAAGTTTTTAGTTGCAATTGTTCTATTTCCAAGTGATATTCGTTTAAATAAATAAGTGCGAAGACTAAATACGCAAACGAAGATTTGAAGACGCAAATGACCAAAAAGCTCAAATGTACAAGATTCAATCCAAGTGATTCAATTTATTGATGAGAAACGTCTAAAAACTACAAGAGTACAAGTCGCGGAACCCAAAGTACAAGATATCTACACGTACGAAAGGACGTTCGAAAATTCGGAACCGAGACATAAACCGAGCATCAACGCGCGAGTCAACGGAGCAAAAATTACAAGTCAACTATGCACAAGAATATAATATAACATATATTGTTATATAAAATTATATATATTATATTATATATATAAAATCAAGCAGCTCACGTTTTAAATGAAGGATGGGTGCATGCCAGCCTGGCCATGCGATCGCATGGGTATAACAAAGGAAAGCCATGCGATCGCATGGCTCTCAAAGTGTGGTCAGGTCTATAAATTGGCCAGAATTTCGACGAGTTTAAGACACATATATCATATATCTATACTCCCTCTGTAATAATAATATTATATATATATATATATATATATATATATATATATATATATATATATATATATATAATAGTTTAGTTTTATATTAGGTTAGTTTGGATAATGTAAAGGTTATTTTACCGGTTTTAAAGTCGGAACTCTGTCTCTGTAACACTACGCGATTAATAATCACTGTAAGCTAAATTCTCCCTTTTTAATTATGTATCGTACTTAAGTTATTATTATGCTTATTTGAGCCGAAGTAATCGTGATGTTGGACTAAATATTAAGACGGGGTTATTGGGCTTTGGACCATAATTGGGGTTTGGACAAAAGACCGACACTTGTGGAAATTGGACTATGGGCTATTAATGGACTTTATATTTGATTAACTAAATGATATCTTGTTAATTTAATATAGAGATTCAACTTGAAGTATTTATATATAACCACATACGCTTGATCGGGTACGGTAGGCGGGATATTTATAAATACTAATAATTGTTCATTTGACCGGACACGGGGATGGATTAATAGTCAATGGACTCATTAAAACAGAGGTGGGTTACATTCAAGGGAAATTGGTGTAATTGTTAATAAAGTATTAAAACCTTGGGTTACACGCAGTCGATAACCTGGTGTAATCATTAACAATGTATTAAAACCTTATTACAGTTTAAATCCCCAATTAGTTAGAATATTTGACTTCGGGTATAAGGTTAATTTGGCGAAGACCCTCGCACTTTATAATTATGACCGATGGACTATTATGGACAAAACCAGATGGACTTATCAAATAATCCAGGACAAAGAACAATTAACCCAGGGTAATAAATTAAAATTAAAACGTCAAACATCATGAGTACGGAAGTTTAAATAAGCATAATATATTTTATTTCATATTTCCTTGTACTTTTATTTATTGTTATTTTAATTATTGTTATTTATTTTATCGTTAGTTAAATATCGTACAAATATAGGTACACTGCCTATAGGTACGCTTCGCTTAAAATATAGGTACGCTTCGCTTAAAATATAAAATTGAAAAACCAGTCATTAAACGGAAAAACCCAACTTTTATAATAATAATAATAATAATAATAATAATAATAATAATAATAATAATAATAATAATAATAACTATATATATATATATATATATATATATATATATATATATTTATATTTTGTACAAATATAGTTATATAAAAATATAGTATAAAATAAGCCGTCTCCCTGTGGAACGAACCGGACTTACTAAAAACTATACTACTCTACGATTAGGTACACTGCCTATAGTGTTGTAGCAAGGTTTAGGTATATTCCATCTGTAAATAAATTAAATAAAACTTGTGTAATATTTCTTCATATTTCGTAATAAAAATAATAGTATTTCGTACACCTCCGCTTCACACATCAAGTTTTTGGCGCCGCTGCCGGGGACTCGACGAAACGCTATAATTTTATATTTGTAAAAATATAATTGATATACAAAAAGAAAAAAAATATAAAACATTAAAAAGAAGAAAAAAATATATTTTTAAGACTTTATTTAAAATATATAAAAATTATAAAGTATTTCTATTTCTATTTTTTTTAATATAATTTTTTTTATTTATATAAATATTTTATAAAATCAGAAAAAATATAATTAAAATTAGTAATTGGGCCGAGTCAGTTCGAAGCCCGAATAAATTCTGGAAAATTGGGCCATGCGATCGCATGACCCAGAAGGTAGAATCTCATGCGATCGCATGAGCTGATCTGACAGGCCTGAACTCGAGCATTAATAATAATTATTATTATTTAATTTAATTAGGGTTTATAATATATTAATAATTATTTCTGTTTTAAATATAATTTGTAATTTTAAGTTTAATTAATTGTTATTAATTATATAGATTAATATTTTTATATAATAATAAGATAAAAATAATATTTTTATATAAAATTTTATTTTTCTTTTATAACTTTTTATTATTTATATAATTTTTATCGTTTAGTTCGTAACTATAGATTTAATTTCTTTTCGCCTTAGTTAAGTTTAAGATTTTTAGTTAAGTTTAAGATTTTTCTTTATATTTAGAATTTAGGCGCTTTAGAATTTTGTGACGCCGTTTTAATTTTATAGATTTTAGTGCCTTTTTAAGTAATTGCCGTTTTCCGTTTAGAATTACTTTTAAGCTTTAATACCTTTAGACGCAAGTTTTAATTTTTAGTTTTTAGACTTTTAAGTTACGACGTTTTTATTTCTTATTATTATTTTTCGACTTTTTGTTTTTCTACGTTTGTTTTTCGACTTCTTATTTTTCGACGCTCTTTTTCTTTTTTGTTTCTACGCGCTAGTTTTAGGACATAGAATTTTTAATCTTTAAATTTCGACGAAAAAATTATTTTAAGCGATTAAATTAATAGACGCCAATTTTCTGGTTCGTAGTAATAGTTGGATTTGTTAGTGGCGAGTTGTGGGCTTCAGATTTAAAGGGTCCTGGCTACCTGCTGCATCTATTGGCTATTCGAAACGTGGGCAAAAGCAGAAAAGTCTATTAATTTGATAACTTACATAATTTTTAGTTTTATAACTAATAGAATAATTAGTAAATGCACCACATTGTAGCTAAAATTTGGTAAAAAGTGTATTATGGAAAATTTCGAGAATATGTTGGAAACTCTTTCTGACATGCGAAATCAATTAAATCAATACTCTCAAACGAGTGTTGATGAAAATTCATTCGGTCAATCTTGGATCACGAATGACGAAACAATAACTGGTTGTGAAATCTGTGGAGATTATCACTCAACATGGGAATATTATTATTACGTTCCTATGGAAAATTATGCACCCATGAAACCTGAATGGAATGATTATGAGGAATACAATTCAAATTGGGATTATTCCCAAGAATATATCCAAACTCAACAACCAGAGGACGAGGAAAATTATGTGTCTGAAAAGTTATTAGATTATATGAAAATCAAACTCGAAGAATTTGACGCTCAAAATGAACAAATGAGAGAGTTTGAAAATTGGCAAGCTGAAACTCAATCAGACTACACACCTGTTGATCTGAGGAGTTGTGTGCAAGAAAATCTCATATCATCGAATTTTGATGAATTCGAGAGTTCCGAAATCACCAATTATCCCGATGATACTTTTTATTCAGTTTTACCAATTTCACAACATATCGACACATTAGCCTCTACCAACGAAATCATCGATCCATCAATGGATGAAGAAGAAGTAAGGGTGACAAATTGGTACTCTTGGGAAAACGATAACGTTGAAAATTTTACCCCCAAGACCAAAGTGGTGGGACCGATAAGGACCGTTAATGAAGAAGAATTTGCTTCGATCCCGAAATTCACAATTCCACAACCTTCCAACCCAATAATCTCAATAAACGAGTCATCTACCGAAGATGAACTACGAGCTGTAATAGATATTGACACCTTGGATTTCACCTAATTGGGTAATAGAGGTGAAACCTTTGATCTCGAGAATGAACGGAAGGAAATGTTAGGAATTGTCCACCCTATAGAAGGATGTATGTCAGTGTATAACGATCCATTTGACCAAGAACCAGAAAAGAGACATATCCATTTACAAAAAGCTACGCTTAAAAAAGAATTAAGTAGTGACGATTGGGTGGGTCTAAACTTTAAACCCATTGATATATTATACACCACCCGAGATGTAAATAACTGGCTCACTATTTTAATTCGTGGAACTTATTCTACCGACTTCACATGTCGTCAACTAAGTGTGGGGAAGTCTAACCCCACTTAACGTTAAATTAGAGGTTCGGGTTAGTGCATAACTCATTAATAAAAATGCATGATAAGTTAGGGTAAAATACGCATTTTCAAAGATTAGCAAACAGTTCAGAAAAGCAACAGTTTTTGAAAAAAAACATGTGTGATAAAACAACAAAAGGAATGAACGATGAGGCGCGTCATCTATCATTCGACGAGCTTTGTAATTACAAACTGGGTATTTTTAATCACCTTTCTACACTAATCACCCTCATGAATTTATAATTATAGTCTGATTTCATGCAAATGAGGGCATTGCATGATCTCAAGTGTGGGGAAGGGTTATAAATTCACTCGGGTTTATACTTGGTTTATTTTCTGAATTTTATGAAAATTTGAAAAAAATTCAACTAAATGAATTCAAAATCATGTTTATACATATTTATGGACGATAAAACTAGGTGATAATACCGAAATTATCGTTACCTCATAAAGGACATAAATTGAGAAACACCTAAAATGCTTGAATTTATTTATTAAAAATAAAAAGACGCATGAAAAAAGCCAAGTGTGTGGAGAATGTACCAAGTTATTCAATTAAAAACTATCTATCACATGTTTCTGTAAAGTTGTTGCAGGTGCTTTTGTTTTGGACTAAATTAACTGTTTTACCCGGTATATTGCAATAAAGATGAAAGAACATATGGATCTACACGATGAATCAAGTCCATCATTAAAAGGAAGTAAAGTCTTCTGAAAAAGACACGCACTTCTTGATTTAGGTCAGGAAGTTGTCGTTCAGACCAGCTGTAGGTTGACGAAAAATCTAGAAAAGTCATCTCTAAAATCAGTAGTGAAAGGACCCGTCCTAATCCATCCGGATGAAGTCCGTATCGATTATAAACGATTCACAATAGTTGATTACATCGTGAGGTAATTTACCTCTATATGATACATTTTACAAACATTGCATTCGTTTTTGAAAAGACAATATTTCATTACATCGAAAGTTGACGGCATGCATACCATTTCATAATATATCTAACTATAATTGACTTAATAATAATCTTGATGAACTCAATGACTCGAATGCAACGTCTTTTGAAATATATCATGAATGACTTCAAGTAATATCTCTAAAATGAGCAAATGCACAGCGGAAGATTTATTTCGTACCTGAGAATAAACATGCTTTAAAGTGTCAACCAAAAGGTTGGTGAGTTCATTAGTTTATCATAAATAATCATTTCATAATTTTAATAGACCACAAGATTTCATATTTCCATTTCTCATAAACATACGTCCCATGCATAGAGACAAAAATATCATTCATATGGATTGAACACCTGGTAACCGACATTCACAATATACATATAAGAATATCCCCATCATTCCGGGATCCTCCTTCGGACATGATATAAATTTTGAAGTACTAAAGCATCCGGTACTTTGGATGGGGCTTGTTGGGCCCGATAGATCTATCTTTAGGATTCGCGTCAATTAGGGTGTCTGTTCCCTAATTCTTAGATTACCAGACTAAAAGGGGGCATATTCAGTTTCGATCATTCAACCATAGAACGTAATTGCGATTACTTGTGTCTATTTCGTAAAACAGTTATAAAAGTTGCGCATGTATTCTCAGCCCAAAAATATAAAGGGTAAAAAGGTAAATGAAACTCACCATACTGTATTTTGTAGTAAAAATACATATGACTATATCGAACAATACAGGGTTGGCCTCAGATTCACGAACCTATATCATTTGTATATTCATTAATACATATATTCGTATTCAAATGAATATATATATATAAATTTATTAACTACATTGTTTTTATATTAATATCATATATTTTTAATTTGTATGTACATTCAAATAGTTGATATTTTTTATAGTTATTTTAAGATATTCATATACATACTTGTTTAATAATATATTTAAAAATCGATAATTTGTTGTTTGTAAGTGTTTATATAAATAATTTTAATAGGTTTTATGTATATAGTTATGTTAAGTTTTAATATAAGTGTAGTATATATAATAAATATATTTTATGTACAAAATATTTATTTACTTAAAAATGATAGTTCTTGAGATTAATAAAGATAATATTAATAATCATATTAGTTAATATTAATACCTATTTTGATAATAATATTATTAGTAATAACAATAATAATAATAATTATAATTGTAACTAGGGTTATGTTAACGATAATAATAATAGTTGGTAACTACTACTTATAATAACGGTAATAACAATAATAAATATCATTCATACTACCTATTAATAATAATTCATACATAATAATAATAATATCCTAATCATCATAATGATAGCTAATACTTATTTCAACATTATCATTAATAATAATTATAATTACATGTGATAATAATAATAACTATAACTAACGATAATAATACAAATAACAATAATAATTAGTACTAACAATAACAATAATAATAATAATAATAATAATAATAATAATAATAATAATAATAATAATAATAATAATAATGATTAAAAGTGAGGAGTATACCCTTTTTAAAAGCTGTTATAAAAAGAATGTCCCAAACCGGAATCGAACCCGAGACCTCACCCTTCCTTGACACAACTCTTAACCAGCTGGGCTGTGCCAACTTTCTATTTTATATCTCCCTTTTAATTATTATAACCCATTTTATGTATTTCTCCCTTGCTTCTCCTTCATGTTAGTCGACCAGAGGTTGGGTAACAAGACAAATTTTTTTTTTAAGTTGGATTTAATTACAAAATTAAAAACAATAATCCACTGTGAGTTCCAATTTAATATCAAGACTGAACGAAAAAAAAAATAACAGGATTAACAGCCAATTTGCTGTTCGACGTAAATGAAAAAAAAAATAAATCGGCTTATAAATTTTATACAGTTTTAGCCAGAGGTTTCAACACCAAAGTTGTTTCATATCATTCCTTTAATCTTTACAAATCATCAATTTGACAGAATACATTGAAACAATTGCGAATTTCGCGATGAACGAATCAGTTGACTTTTTCAAATTGAACTTTGACTTACAATTTCAGAATCGTTTTGAGAAATTGGAAGGTGAGATTTTGAAGAAAGTTAACATATATGATTCCTAACAAGATTGCAATTTTAGATTTTTGAAATATACTCGAAATTGAATTATGGGTAAAAAGTTATACGAACAAAGACATACAAGTTTAAAAAAAAAATCTGTTTATCTTGGCAGCTAGAGTTATACGTTTGCTGTTAAAAATTTATTAAGAAAGGAGGAAGGTTAAATGGATCATTTTAACAACTGAGAGATCGATATGTATATAGGAGAAAGGATCGATTGGTTCAATCAGTGAAAAGAGAAAAAGAAAAAAAAATATAAAAAGAATAAAGCAGATGCCATTCTGACGGACTTGTTTGTTTTTTGGACTTTAAGATCAATCCCACTAGTAATTAGAAAGAAACAAAAATTTAACTGTAGGTGGATAAGGATGTGAAACAAACTGCGAGTTTATATATCCTATATTATATAATTTGCATAAATAATTAAATATGTATATTAATAATTAAAATGAATACTAACAGTATTATATAATTAATAGTAATATTAACAATATCCATAATCCTAAAATAATAATTAATAATGATGCTAATAAAAAAAATGATAATTTTTATTAAATTTATTAATAATTATATAGTAATGTTAATACAATTAATAATAATAATATTAATAATGATACTAACAATATAACAGAACAGTTGTATCAAATTTCATATTTATGTATTTTACATAATAATAACACTGATATCTATATTAGATTTCTATTCTAAAAATAGTAATGAGAGTAGTAATATTATTAGATGCATTAAATTTTCATGTCTATATCTTATGTACAATAATATAACTAATACTGATATTAATGAAAGTAATCATAATATTACTATAACGACTTATATTTTAACTTGTAATTTAAATATGATAATCTATCTATATTAATTATTTATTAATTATACATTTTATATATATATATATATATATATATATATATATATATATATATATATATATATATATATATATATATCATAGTATATATAATTTTACTTATGCATAGTATTCATATATATGTATATATATACAATATCCTTTATTTATATATTCGTTTTTTTTATATTAATTTAATTATTCTATTTATTATTTTTCATTTTTAAAGTGTATCTTATTACTTCACATTATTATATATACACTTATATTTATTTATATGAATAAATATATTTACATATTTATTTACACACAACTGTTCGTGAATCGTCGAAAATGGTCAAAAGGTAATTGATTACGTGAATATAGATTTCAAAACTTTCGAGACTCAACATTAAGGATTTTGCTTATCGTATCAGAAACATATAAAGATTAAAGTTTAAATTTGGTAGGAAATTCCCGGGTCATCACAGTACCTACCCGTTAAAGAAAATTTGTCCCGAAATTTGAGTGAGGTGGTCATGGTTATCAATAAAAATGTTTTCATGACGAATATGAGTCAATAATTAAAGTTTTATCACCATCAGGTGATTTGAATAAAACAAATCAATTATTCGAAGCGTACGAGTGAAATTATCACAAAAGATTGAAATAGGATAAGTAAAGATTCGTCGTAACTTTTGACAGAGTCAGGGTTGAATTTTGAAAGTAAGATACATCTTAACTTTTGATGTAGTCACGATTGAATTTAGAAAACAGGATGCGTCTTATCTTTTGACGTTGTTTTGGTTGAATTCTGGAATTTAAGGGATTTGAAGAAAATCTTCGAACTCTAAAAGATTTGATTCTCCTGCGAATAAGGAAATTTAGATTTCTTTAATTAAATGCGGTGATCTGCCTCGATTCCTCTGTCTGATATTTTCACTATAAATTTTACCTTTTCCGTTCCATTAATTTTCACCACTTCAATACTCAATTCCCAAATTCAAAAGATCGTGAAAATGCTTAATCCAGTTCTGATCCTTGTCCTCATCCTTATTATCGCAACAATCATTCTCCTTTTCCAACTTCCACCAGAGGAATCTGCTTTCTTCTACTTCGCCCTCGGAATTATAATGTTTTTAATTCTCCCGTGTCTTTATGTTGCGATAAACATTGATACACACGGTTTGTAATTTATGTGTTGTTATCGGGCTTTATATTCTCCCTTATATTTCAAAGCTCTATGCTTTTATTTTCTCTTCCCGACTTCAAGTCAAGCGATTAATGGTCCAGAATTTGTAGATATAGAGTCTCGAATGATTATAATGTTCTAAGCAGGAAGGAACGTGATAGCACGATTTGATTTTCAAATTTATCAACATCGCGGAAGATAGGACCATCAAGAATACATTTTCTTGATTTGTTCCGGAGTTAAGTAGGATGAAAGAGTTATGTAACATGGCACATGATGACGTTATGATCTGTGAATCATCACGTTTCATTTAAAAACTCGGCATGACTTACTGTAATATAATCACGTTGATCAAGTGTCATTATATTATACTAATTCATGCATCAGTTCCCAACATTACTTCAATAACATTCATATAAGAATAGTTATAAAAAATATTTCCAGAAATATGGAGGATATTTATAATGAAAGATACGATATTATCTCGGAATATCTAAGATCAGCGGATGATAGAAACTATTGTCTGCAAGGGTTTAGAGTAAGGAGCAAGATATTCACTAAAGACTTCAGCAGACATTGAATTATTTGGATTCTTCGAATATAGGGTTTGGTCCTTGTATTTGTCCTTGGTCTCCTTCGTGGTTAGCTCAATCCGTTTTCTAGTTCCAAGTTTTCTGAGCTTTTCCAACATACTATTCTTTATCATCAACTTCCGATGATTAAGGTCGTTTTCGATGGTCTATGGTTTCTGCTGTTTCATTCAACTTTTTCAACATTCATAGTATTGATTTGTGACTGAGTGCTTTTCAGAATTTCAGAATGAGAGATCATAATTCTAAGAGATAAATGTCATACGTATAACTGTTGATGTAGATATGCTGTGAGTTTTCAAAGTACTGATTGCTGATTCCCGGTAATGGGTATGGCAGTTCTTGTTACAAGATGTGGATGAGTATATGATAGGGTTTCAATGAATGAATATAAGGATTTGTCAGAGAGATTTAAGTCAAGAAGTAACGAGGTTGCTGGTACGTCTGCTGGTAATATGGTGGAATATAAAAGAATTCTTCGGTATTAAAAGGGTAATCGTATATATCAGGATTTATAGTAAGGTTACTTCGAATGAAAAGTCGAAGTTGAATTGCTGAAGCTGTGACAAAATTGGCTAATTTGGAAAGGAGTTGCAAAGTTATTTTCGGTGATAACAACGCCAAAGGAGCTAGCACAGATACGTGTTAAACGTTTATACAGGTTCTGAGAATTTTTCAGGTGCATAACTATATGCGTAAATCTTTTCTTCTGTAGATGGAGTGCGGTTGATTCATCCTCCCGATTGAGGTGTTTTCAAGAATCATGAAAGGTTTGAACGCTGATAGTAATCGTCAAGATACAAATGAAGTTTAAGATGAAATCAAGTGGCAAACTTGAAGAATTGTTTAGTTTCATATGTTATAGTCAATATTTTAATTCATTTTAATTGTCCAATGTTATTAGTCCACAGTCGATAGTTCACAGTTGACAGTCCAATAATTCATATTCATATATAATTTAATATATAATATTCGAATTAATTAATACGTATCGTGACCCGTGTACATGTCTCAGACTCGATCACAACTCAAAGTATATATATTATTATAGAATCAACATCAACCCTGTATAGAGAACTCGATCATTACTGCATATAGAGTGTCTATGGTGATTCCAAATAATATATATAGATGCGTCGATATGATATGTCAAAACCTTGTATACGTGTCCCGATATTTAAAGTACGTAAAATAAATAACAGAAATTAAATGACGATAAATAAAGTGCGTAAAGTAATTAACAGAAATTAAATGACGATAAATAAAATTGCGAGAATATAAATTGCGATAATTAAATTGCGATAATTAAAATGTAATCATTTAGCTAAGAACAATTAGCTAGGAACAATTAGCGTGGATTCTTAACAAAATTTCTCATAGTTTATTTGTTTGTTTCTAACAAATTTTATTTTTATCCAATGTTTTCTTCATTATGCCACTTGTCAGATTCTGATAGGTCAAAATCCAAATATGAAATTGAATGAAAATGGTTATTCTGTGATGAACGAATTCGTATAGCTGTGGTTGCAAGTAGGATAGTAAATGACTGTTGAATCAGATTCGAAGAATGCACAATGTAACTTATTAATATGAAATCTAAATATTCCTCGGGTATTACCTACCCGTTAAAATATTTTCATCATTAACAGTTTGTACAAAAGAATTTTTAATTACAATCTTTATGAAAACATATATACATATATTTTCTTCAGATATAATCACGGATTTAATGAGTTAATGTGCTATTAATCTCATTTGATTTACCATTAGAACAAGAATATATAATCTCTAAAACATTAGAGATTACATAATCGCCATGTCGAACGAAAATAACATAGATAGAACGATACGTAGAACGATGATTATACTCGAGGTACAGAATGAGATGTCAAAGCTGGTGATGCGGATGTTGTTGCTGGTGGTACTAATGATGTTGGTGCTAAGGTTGGTGATGTTACTGGTGTTGGTGATACGGCTGGTGCTTGCAAATTGTGTACCGTGCTCTCTAAAGTTAACACTCTAGCTCGGAGTTCTTTAACTTCTTCTACTAACCCTGGTTGGTTATCAGTGTAAGGTAGAGATCGGATATCTTCTCTAGTTCCGTTAATGGTAGTCTCAAGACCAAAAATTCTGGCAAAAAGGGTATAAACAGTGTTGCGAACAGGTTCGCCGGTGAGCGGGTCGAGTACTCCAAGGTTAGGTGGTAGATTCGGTTCATGATATGGAGTACCTTCTTCCCTTCTCCATAGGGTGAGTATGTCGCGAACCCACCCCCATTTTCTCTAGTAATCACGGTAGTTGATTGGTTGGTGTGCTCCTGTCACGCTGTCTTCGGAGTCAGAGGAACTTGATCGATTCGTAGAGGCCATCTTACGCGATCTCAGGAAAGATTTTTGGTATGAAGAATTTAGTGACAGCAATTGATAGTTGGATGATATTCTCAATGCATAATTTGCATAGATATATATAGTACCCGGATCCTTTAAATTAAGGAGAAGTTTATGAGAGATAACAGGCAAGGTCTACAGTAACAGATACGCTAAGATATGAATTTTCAGATACGCTAAGATATGAATTTTATCTATACACTATTCATGCAGTCAATGCAGTAAAATGTGTCTAGACTAGGAATGATAATCAAGTGATTCTCTAAGAATGATAAGCAGGTAATTTTTTGACACGAAATGATAAGCAAAACTTTTGACATGCAGACACGGTCGAAGTCCAGACTTACTACTGCATCCTAACGACTATCAGTTAGACACACTAATGCAAGACCTGGTTCGCTAAGACCACCGCTCTGATACCAACTGAAAGGACCCGTCCTAATCCATCCGGATGAAGTCCGTATCGATTATAAACGATTCACAATAGTTGATTACATCGTGAGGTACTTGACCTCTATATGATACATTTTACAAACATTGCATTCGTTTTTGAAAAGACAATATTTCATTACATCGAAAGTTGACGGCATGCATACCATTTCATAATATATCTAACTATAATTGACTTATTAATAATCTTGATGAACTCAATGACTCGAATGCAACGTCTTTTGAAATATATCATGAATGACTTCAAGTAATATCTCTAAAATGAGCAAATGCACAGCGGAAGATTTCTTTCGTACCTGAGAATAAACATGCTTTAAAGTGTCAACCAAAAGGTTGGTGAGTTCATTAGTTTATCATAAATAATCATTTCATAATTTTAATAGACCACAAGATTTCATATTTCCATTTCTCATAAACATACGTCCCATGCATAGAGACAAAAATATCATTCATATGGATTGAACACCTGGTAACCGACATTCACAATATACATATAAGAATATCCCCATCATTCCGGGATCCTCCTTCGGACATGATATAAATTTCGAAGTACTAAAGCATCCGGTACTTTGGATGGGGCTTGTTGGGCCCGATAGATCTATCTTTAGGATTCGCGTCAATTAGGGTGTCTGTTCCCTAATTCTTAGATTACCAGACTAAAAGGGGGCATATTCAGTTTCGATCATTCAACCATAGAACGTAATTTCGATTACTTGTGTCTATTTCGTAAAACAGTTATAAAAGTTGCGCATGTATTCTCAGCCCAAAAATATAAAGGGTAAAAAGGTAAATGAAACTCACCATACTGTATTTTGTAGTAAAAATACATATGACTATATCGAACAATGCAGGGTTCGCCTCGGATTCACGAACCTATATCATTTGTATATTCATTAATACATATATTCGTATTCAAATGAATATATATATAAATTTATTAACTACATTGTTTTTATATTAATATCATATATTTTTAATTTGTATGTACATTCAAATAGTTGATATTTTTTATAGTTATTTTAAGATATTCATATACATACTTGTTTAATAATATATTTAAAAATCGATAATTTGTTGTTTGTAAGTGTTTATATAAATAATTTTAATAGGTTTTATGTATATAGTTATGTTAAGTTTTAATATAAGTGTAGTATATATAATAAATATATTTTATGTACAAAATATTTATTTACTTAAAAATGATAGTTCTTGAGATTAATAAAGATAATATTAATAATCATATTAGTTAATATTAATACCTATTTTGATAATAATATTATTAGTAATAACAATAATAATAATAATTATAATTGTAACTAGGGTTATGTTAACGATAATAATAATAGTTGGTAACTACTACTTATAATAACGGTAATAACAATAATAAATATCATTCATACTACCTATTAATAATAATTCATACATAATAATAATAATATCCTAATCATCATAATGATAGCTAATACTTATTTCAACATTATCATTAATAATAATTATAATTACATGTGATAATAATAATAACTATAACTAACGATAATAATACAAATAACAATAATAATTAGTACTAACAATAACAACAATAATAATAATAATAATAATAATAATAATAATAATAATAATAATAATAATAATAATAATAATAATAATAATAATAATGATTAAAAGTGAGGAGTATACCCTTTTTTAAAAGCTGTTATAAAAAGAATGTCCCATACCGGAATCAAACCCGAGACCTCACCCTTCCTTGACACAACTCTTAACCAGCTGGGCTGTGCCAACTTTCTATTTTATATCTCCCTTTTAATTATTATAACCCATTTTATGTATTTCTCCCTTGCTTCTCCTTCATGTTAGTCGACCAGAGGTTGGGTAACAAGACAAAATTTTTTTTTTTAAGTTGGATTTAATTACAAAATTAAAAACAATAATCCACTGTGAGTTCCAATTTAATATCAAGACTGAATGAAAAAAAATAACAGGATTAACAGCCAATTTGCTGTTCGACGTAAATGAAAAAAAAAATAAATCGGCTTATAAATTTTATACAGTTTTAGCCAGAGGTTTCAACACCAAAGTTGTTTCATATCATTCCTTTAATCTTTACAAATCATCAATTTGACAGAATAAATTGAAACAATTGCGAATTTCGCGATGAACGAATCAGTTGACTTTTTCAAATTGAACTTTGACTTACAATTTCAGAATCGTTTTGAGAAATTGGAAGGTGAGATTTTGAAGAAAGTTAACATATATGATTCCTAACAAGATTGCAATTTTAGATTTTTGAAATATACTCGAAATTGAATTATGGGTAAAAAGTTATATGAACAAAGACATACAAGTTTAAAAAAAAAATCTGTTTATCTTGGCAGCTAGAGTTATACGTTTGCTGTTAAAAATTTATTAAGAAAGGAGGAAGGTTAAATGGATCATTTTAACAACTGAGAGATCGATATGTATATAGGAGAAAGGATCGATTGGTTCAATCAGTGAAAAGAGAAAAAGAAAAAAAAAATATAAAAAGAATAAAGCAGATGCCATTCTGACAGACTTGTTTGTTTTGTGGACTTTAAGATCAATCCCACTAGTAATTAGAAAGAAACAAAAATTTAACTGTAGGTGGATAAGGATGTGAAACAAACTGCGAGTTTATATATCCTATATTATATAATTTGCATAAATAATTAAATATGTATATTAATAATTAAAATGAATACTAACAGTATTATATAATTAATAGTAATATTAACAATATCCATAATCCTAAAATAATAATTAATAATGATGCTAATAAAAAAAATGATAATATTTATTAAATTTATTAATAATTATATAGTAATGTTAATACAATTAATAATAATAATATTAATAATGATACTAACAATATAACAGAACAGTTGTATCAAATTTCATATTTATGTATTTTACATAATAATAACACTGATATCTATATTAGATTTCTATTCTAAAAATAGTAATGAGAGTAGTAATATTATTAGATGCATTAAATTTTCATGTCTATATCTTATGTACAATAATATAACTAATACTGATATTAATGAAAGTAATCATAATATTACTATAACGACTTATATTTTAACTTGTAATTTAAATATGATAATCTATCTATATTAATTATTTATTAATTATACATTTTATATATATATATATATATATATATATATATATATATATATATATCATAGTATATATAATTTTTCTTATGCATAGTATTCATATATATGTATATATATACAATATCCTTTATTTATATATTCGTTTTTTTATATTAATTTAATTATTCTATTTATTATTTTTCATTTTTAAAGTGTATCTTATTACTTCACATTATTATATATACACTTATATTTATTTATATGAATAAATATATTTACATATTTATTTACACACAACTGTTCGTGAATCGTCGAAAATGGTCAAAAGGTAATTGATTACGTGAATATAGATTTCAAAACTTTCGAGACTCAACATTAAGGATTTTGCTTATCGTATCGGAAACATATAAAGATTAAAGTTTAAATTTGGTAGGAAATTCCCGGGTCATCACTAGTAGGAAATCCACGGACCTCAGCATCAAACAGGATCGCCATGTGGTCAGACTTATCCTAATCATGAGAGGATTTGTCTCATAAAATGGGGAGGGCGCCGTGCAAATTAGCTTGATAAGACTAATGAATCAGACCACCAGAAAGGATAATCTCCTTAAAGATTAAAAATCATCTTTTAAGCCTGATATTACTCAATCCTTGAGATTGACCTTAAAGATTGAGAATTACAAACTCATGGAATTCGATGATATCTAAACTCGAGCTTGAACGAGAAAATATTTTGTTCAAATTAAAATCGATTTGTTTTCTGAAAACCTATTTTCAATGCGTTCATTACCATTGAACGTAAAATCCTGAGAATTCACCAGAATTCATTAGGTCACCTGAACCAAATCCGGTGTCAACCGTAAGAACGGTGGTTGCATAGCATGGACGAAGACAGGACCTTGTGCCAGACCAAAAAATTATAGGGTGATCTTTACTATTGCTCCTACAAATGATAGTAATTGCATCCAACACGTTGTGGAACATGAACATCTGCATGTCATTAGACATTGCCTTAACAGTTGCTTGTTTAACGCTTTCCCTTACAACCGGACGGTAGTTTACCGAAAGGTAATATACGGAGCAAGTAAACTGGACGTGTGCTTTCCTAATACAAGGTTAGCAAGTGGGTGACACAAAACCACAAGTTTTGAGCTAAAATTTTAAAATCTGAAACCCACAAAACCCATAAAAATACTTTGCAAACACCAGTGAAGGGTTATTCCGGAAAACTTATCTAGGGTAAAAGCTAGAATGAATTTTCAAAAGATCAAATGTTTTCATAAAGATCCAATTTCCTTAAAGGATCTACATTTTCATAGTCATGTGGGACTGTAAACCACATCGTTACTATCATTGTTTATACCGATGTATCAAAATCACTGATGTATAAAGTGTGAGAATAAAAAAGTGATTCGAGTGAAGTGTGATTTTATTTCAAACTCTGTATTGCTTGAGGACAAGCAACATTCAAGTGTGGGGATATTTGATAGTGCTCCAAATGAACATATATTTAGTATCAATATCCTTCCAATATGTAAAGTTTTTAGTTGTAATTGTTCTATTTCCAAGTGATATTCGTTTAAATAAATAAGTGCGAAGACTGAAGACGCAAACAAAGATTTGAAGACGCAAATGACCAAAAAGCTCAAATGTACAAGATACAATCCAAGTCGTTCAATTTATTGATGAGAAACGTCTAAAAATTACAAGAGTACACGTCGCGGAACGCAAAGTACAAGATATCTACGCGTACGAAAGGACGTTCGAAAATCCGAAATCGAGACATAAATCGAGCATCAACGCGCGAGTCAACGGAGCGAAAATTACAAGTTAACTATGCACAAGAATATAATATAATATATATAATTATATAAAATTATATATATTATATTATATATATTAAATCGAGCAGCCCACGTTTTAAATGAAGGATGGGTGCATGCCAGCCTGGCCATGCGATCGCATGGGTATAACAAAGGAAAGCCATGCGATCGCATGGTTCTCAAAGTGTGGTCAGGTCTATAAATTGGCCAGAATTTTGGCGAGTTTAAGACACATATATCATATATCTATACTCCATCTGTAATATATATATATATATATATATATATATATATATATATATATATATATATATATATATATATATATATATATATATATATATATAGTTTAGTTTTATATTAGGTTAGTTTGGGTAATGTAAACGTTATTTTACGGGTTTTAAAGTCGAAACTCTGTCTCTGTAACACTACGCGATTAATAATCACTGTAAGCTAAATTCTCCCTTTTTAATTATGTATCGTACTTAAGTTATTATTATGCTTATTTGAGCCGAAGTAATCGTGATGTTGGACTAAATATTAAGACGGGGTTATTGGGCTTTGGACCATAATTGGGGTTTGGACAAAAGACCGGCACTTGTGGAAATTGGACTATGAGCTATTAATGGGCTTTATATTTGGTTAACTAAATGATATCTTGTTAATTTAATATAGAGATTTACAACTTGACGTATTTATATATAACCACGTACGCTTGATCGGGTACGGTAGGCGGGATATTTATAAATACTAATAATTGTTCATTTGACCGGACACGGGGATGGATTAATAGTCAATGGACTCATTAAAACAGGGGTGGATTACATTCAAGGGAAATTGGTGTAATTGTTAATAAAGTATTAAAACCTTGGTTTACACGCTGTCGATAACCTGGTGTAATCATTAACAATGTATTAAAACCTTATTACAGTTTAAATCCCCAATTAGTTGGAATATTTGACTTCGGATATAAGGTTAATTTGGCGAAGACCCTCGCACTTTATAATTATGACCAATGGACTATTATGGACAAAACCAGATGGACTTATCAAATAATCCAGGACAAAGAACAATTAACCCAGGGTAATAAATTAAAATCAAAACGTCAAACATCATGAGTACGGAAGTTTAAATAAGCATAATATATTTTACTTCATATTTCCTTGTACTTTTATTTATTGTTATTTTAATTATTGTTATTTATTTTATCTTTAGTTAAATACCGGGTCACCATGTGAGAAAGTGGGAAATGATTTCAAGGCAATTGAATTGAACAAGGTCAAAAATGGAGCAAAAGTAGGAAGTGATTTGAATGAAAAGGAGCAAAAGAACGAGGTCGAGGTCGAGCAAAAGTAGGAAGTGGTTTGGATATATTGAAAATATTTGTTCATTCTCTTCTAAATCATTTTCTTTTGGTTCTAAATCTAATGACTGTAATATTTTTAATTATTTTTATCTTCTTTTTTATTATTAGGACATTCGTTAGCGTAGCGTCCTTCTTCTTGACATATCTAACATTTATTGTACCTTTTCTTTCTAAAGTATTTCTTTCTATACTTTGGTTTCCATTTTTTATATGGTTTGAATTTCTTTTTATATCTAATAGCTTTATATCTAGAATACTTTTGAGTATATTTAGGTTTATAACATCCAAATTCTTGTGGTACTTCTATATCGTTAAAACAATTTAATGTTTTATATCGTACTTGTTTTCATTTTGTTTCTTCTTTACACATTCTAGCTTTTATTTCTTTTACTTGTAAGACCCGAAACTAATTTGTACATTTTGTATAAAATTAAATGCTGGCGGCATCAGTTTCAGCTTTGGGCCGCGGCGCGGCTGCGGCCTGGTGAAGATTCCTTGTTTTATTTATAATTTAAGAGAGGTTAGTTTGGGCTTTTCACTTGAGGCCAGATTTAAGGCCACTAAAAGGCTGGTTGGAGTCATTACTTCACATCCACCAACCTTATCATCTTCCACTTTAAGTAGAGAGAGAGTGTAGTGAGAGAAAGTAGATCTTGAAGCTTTTCAAGTGGGTGTTGCTAGAGCGGGTCCAATTCTTCGTGTTTCTACCTTCTAGCATCTTATCGAGTGTTGTGGTAAGTCTCTAAACCGAATTTTGTAAGTAATTGTGTTTAGAGTTCATATTTGGGTCTTGCATGTAATCAACCCTAATTTTGGGTAAAATTTGGGGGTTTTGGTATGGGTGAATGAGTAAGTAACCTAAAATTGGTGATTTTGAGTTAGTTGTGGAAATTTATGATAATATGAGTAAATCTTGGTTAAGGTTCACTAATGAACTTGATTTACTAGTGATTGGAGAATGAGACTACAAGTTTAGGGTTTGACCCATTATTAGGTCAAAATGGGTTTTTGGGTCAAAAGTGCACTAGCACGAATTTAATGACCTAGTGATGTGTGGATGGGTGGTTTAATGCCATGGTCACTAGCTTTAGTGATTAGTGGTGATCTAGGCCTACAATTGGCGTTGTGGGTGCTAATGGTGGACATTTGTACTAGGTGTCTAATTGGGCGGGTCGAAAGCTCTCTTAGATAAGTGATGATTTTATGTTAATGTAATAGGTAATTTTTCATTGACGGTTGATGAGCTTGTTAGCTTACCTTCGTTTTGGATACAAGGTGAGTGGAATAATTATATGCGTAGGTATATAATGTATTTATTTGTATGCTATGGTATGAACCAAAGAGCCGGTAGTGCCATAGTATGTACGAGTGTGCTACGATGTGAACCAAAGAGCCGGTAGCATCGTGGTACGTGTGTTGCTAGTGTGAACCAAAGAGCCGGTAGCACTTAAGCGCGAGTATGACTCGAGTTGTGATGTGAACCAAAGAGCCGGTAGCATCATGGCTAATGTGTATGGTGTGAACCGAAGAGCCGGTAGCACCATGACGCGAGTATGGTTAACCATATGGTTTGTGTATGCGTTGTAGTGTAGCATATTGTATTGTTTCGATTATATGCTATTGATTATGCTAGTTGCGGTATTGGAGGTTATTAGCTTCGTACTTGAGATGGTATGCTAATTATATTGCTAGCATGTATGCGGTATATGAGTAAGTGTTTGCAAGTAGGTATATTATATATGTATGTGTATAATTATTACATTCACTAAGCGTTTTGCTTACCCTCTCGTTGTTTACCTTTTTAGGCTCTGGCGTGGATAAAGGCAAGGGCATACATTTGGACTAGCGGGCTCCCTATATGATTACGCTAGAGATTTGCTTTTGAAGTTCGACCTAGGATTTGGGTAGTTTAACCCCAAACACCATGCTCGGATAATTGTTTGGTATTTAAACTTGTCGGTCGAAACTTATATTTTGAAGTGTAAATGGGCGTATGAAGCTCGGTGGCCAAATGCCTGAATTGGAGTCTTTAAAACATGTAAACTTTATTTAGTTATGTGGCGGGAAGCCTTGTGTTGAGTTTTGTCGATTCTTGCAAAAATTTGGGACTTGTATAATTAAATCAATGTAAGCAGCAGCCCAAGAGTTAAGCCGCGCCGCGGGTCATAGGGTAAAACTGATGTCGAGGGTTTGATGGTTCTGACCATGTGAGTATTTGTTAGGCTGCGCCGTGGCTAGACCACCCGCGCCGCGGGTTAAGCCTGACAGGCTTGGCCTGTCTAATTTTGTAAAAAAAAAATGTTTTGCGATGTTCAACGGGTTAGGTCGTTACAAGTGGTATCAGATCAGGGTTTAAGGGATTTAGGCGACTTGAGATAGGTACCTAGACTTAGACTTTATTGTGTATGCGCTTTATGCGGAACTTGTAGGAGACGGGTCGGACCGGGATTGGTTAGTGCCTAGGTTTATGTGAACTAACCTTGCACTAATTGTTTTGTGTTGTAATTGCAATCATCAAGCGAGATAGATGTTGTACTAGCAAGTTAAGGCGATGTGCTCGCGTAACAATGACTAGCTACCATTGTTACGGGTCCAAATCGTGTCAAACGAGCGATGTACGACAATTATTGTGCAAGGTAGGGCGGTGAGGTGTATATGTATGTGTCATGTCTTTTCGTTCGTTGTTTAACCTATTTTCATTTTATAGAATGAAGATGAGAAACGGAAATGACACCAATGACGGAGGTACGAGCGAGGAAGCCGAGTTTACGACCAAGGTTGAGGCCATTATGCAAAGGCGTCACACGGCTTTTCTAGAGGACGTTAAGAAGATGTTCTTAGATTCGATTGATGAGCAAGTAGTCAATCTAGTCAAGGATCAAGTTAAGATTGTTCTTCAAGAAGATAACGTTGGAAGGCGAGACTTCCACTATAAAAATTTCAAAGATGCTCAACCTCCTACCTTTGAGGGGGAACGAGACCCACTCAAGAGTGCTCGTTGGATCTCCGATATGGAGGGGCTTTTCGTACTAGTGAGTGCCCTCTCGATAAGAAGACGAGGTATGGTAGTAGCATGATGAGGGGTGATGCCAAGTTGTGATGGGATGCGAAAATCTGACTTTATGGCGAAGAACAAAGTATGAGTTTCACGTGGGATGAGTTTAAGGCGGACTTTTTCAAGGAGTACCGAACTTCAGCCGATCTTTCGATGCTTAGGGACGAGTTGCATACGTTGAGACAAGGGTCAATGGATTTGAACTCTCTCAAGTCCACTTTCTTATCAAAGACCCAATTTTGCCCGGAGTATGTCGGGAATGATCATATGTTGAAAGAAGATTTCTACCGAACCTTGAATGATAACTATCAAGAGAGGATTAGTAGGAACTCGGTGAAAACTTTTGATGAATTGTTCGACATAGCTAAGGGTTTTGAGTAACTTGCTCCGAGAAAGAGTGACTTCACCTTTGGCAAACAAAAATTTGAAGCTACTAGCCACTCGAACAAGAAGAGTAGGAGTGTGACCGAGAGCATCGGTAGTGTGAAAAAGGGGGCTTCTAAGGGTTTTGGACCCACGTGCTATAATTGTGGGCGACAAGGGCACATGGTCCGTGATTGTACGAACTCATCATCCAACAAAATCGTTTGTTTCAATTGTCAAAAATAAGGACACAGAAGGACGGAATGTCCCGATTTGCGAAATGATCAAGTTAAGAAGCTAGAGAAAGCGGCGGGTACGGCTAACTATTTGATGACTAATGATGAAGCCAAACAATCCAATGAAGTTGTCTCAGGCACTTTCATGGTTAACTTTAAACTGGCAAGGATACTTTTTGATAGCGGTGCTAATTTGTCATTTGTGTCACCTTGATTTGTTTCTAAGCTTAACAAACCGCTAGCTAAGTTAAGTCATCAGGTAGAAGTCGAAATAACGGATGGTAAGACGGTGCTAGAGGTTAATGTTTGTAAAGATTGTGATGTTGTGTTTGGTACCGAAACGTTTAAGATCGATCTTATCCTGATGACTTTGGGTGAATTTGATATTGTTGTGGGTATGGATTGGCTCGATCATTATAGAGCCGATATTGCATGCCATGAAAAGTCTATTCATGTGAAGACCCCAAGTAGGGGAGAGTTAATTATTTATGGCGAGAAACGAAGAAGACTTGTGCCATTATGCACTTATGCACGGGCACGTCATTTTCTTAGTGGTGGTGGCATGGCTTTTCTTGCTCATGTAGTTGATACTCGCGATGAGCCACCCTCTATTCGTGAAATTCTGGTGGTTAATGAATTTGAAGACGTTTTTTCGGATGAGTTACCGGGTGTTCCGGCGGAAAGGCAAGTAGAATTTCGCATTGAGTTGGTTCCGGGGGCTACTCCCATTGCTAAAACTCCTTATCGTTTAGCACCAACAGAAATGCAAGAGTTGTTAAATCAAACCCAAGAGTTGCTTGAAAAGGGTTTTATTCGACCGAGTGCTTCGCCATGGGGTGCTCCGATTTTGTTCGTGAAGAAGAAGGATGGTCGTATGCGGATGTGTATTGATTATCGGGAGTTGAATAAAGTGACGATCAAGAATCGTTATCCATTGCCTCGGATTGATGACTTATTTGATCAACTCCAAGGCGCGACATATTTTTCTAAAATTGACTTACGGTCCGGTTATCACCAAATACGGGTCCGCGAGGAAGATATTGAGAAAATGGCCTTTCGGACGCGTTACGGGCATTTTGAATTCGTAGTTATGCCTTTTGGTCTTACGAATGCAACGGAGGCATTCATGGATCTTATGAACCGAGTGTGCCAACCTATGTTGGACAAGTCGGTAATTGTGTTCATGATGACATTCTTGTTTATTCTAAGAGCATAAAGGAACATGAACATCATTTGCGTAAAGTATTGAAGACGTTGCGGAAGGAGAAGTTGTATGCTAAACTCTCAAAGTGCGAATTTTGGCTAAGGGAAGTGCAATTCCTTAGTCACATTGTGAACAAAGATGGTATTCAAGTAGATCCAGGACTTTTCCAAAATTGCCTCTCCATTGATGAAGTTGACAAGGAAGAACGCAAGATTTAATTGGGAGAACGAGCAAGAAATCGCTTTCCAATTGTTGAAAGAAAAGTTGTATCAAGCTCCGGTGTTAGTGTTACCGGAAGGGGTAGAAGACATGACGGTTTATTGTAATGCTTCATTAAATGGGCTCGGGTGTGTTCTAATGCAAAGAGGTAAAGTCATCGCTTATGCCTCTCGACAATTGAAGGAGCACGAAAAGAGATACCCGACTTATGATCTTGAATTGGCGGCGGTGGTGCATGCGTTGAAAATTTGGCGCCACTACTTGTATGATGTCAAGTGTACGATTTATTCGGATCACAAGAGTTTGAAACATCTCTTTAACCAACGAGATTTGAATTATCTTCAACGTTGATGGATGGATGTAGTAAAGGATTATGATTGTGAGATACTTTACCATCCGGGTAAGGCGAATATGGTCGCGGATGCGTTGAGTCAAAAGAGTCAACATCCGGCGATACGAGTAGGATCGTTACTGTGATAACCCGAAAATTTCTGACTAAATTTAACCCTAACTTCGACTAGTTCCGACGACTCACGAACAATTATTCGTAAATAATTATGCATTTATGTAATATTATAACTATTAATCTATAAGTAATAAATAAAAAGTGACATTTATATAAATCATAAAACAATTGGGAACTAAATAAAAAATAAATACAAGTCATGAATTAGTAAAAAGAAAATAATACTTATCATGTAGTAAATGTAAAAAAACAAAAAATAATAATAATAATAATAGTGAGACTAAAGAATCTTAAACAAATACATCCTTATGTTGACTAAAAATAATATATATATATATATATATATATATATATATATATATATATATATATATATATATATATATATATATATATATATATATATATATATATATATATATATATATATATATATATATATAAAGTATAAACTAGTACCACCTATTGTTGACTAAAAGAATTATAAATCATAAATTAGAACATCCTTATGTTGACTAACACTCTAATACTTGCACTATATAAACAACCCTAGACTCCTAGTTTCTCATTCACAAATTACACCAAAATCCCCTCTCTAAAAACTTGAAGAACTCTTGAGGTAATATTTCCTTTTCATTTTCTTATTTATTTTTATTCATTTTTATTCATTTTATTTATTTCTTGTATTTTTACCCAATTGTTATTTTAAATTTTTAATAAATATTCACATCAGTAGTATTTGTTTGGAAATTATTTAGAACAGTAGTAGTACTTATAAAAATAATTATGATAAGTTTTGGAATATTATTTGTAGTTAACTACTAATTAAATACTAATTAAACACGAAAACCATATAAAATTCGTAATAAAAATATACACAGTAAATAAAAATAAATAAATAATTTTTAAGGGTTCATAAACTCTGTCTAGATCTGAGAAAATTATAAAAATTAATTTATGGGTCGAATTAATAATTATTACATAATTACACACTATTATTATGTAAACAGGAGTTAAATAAGGAATTAATTGTAAAAATAAAGAAATATTTTTATACAGGTTATTTAACTGTAAGAAACTTATAAAAATTTTAAAAATAATTATTTATGTTTATTTGGTATTTTATGTAGAATTAAACTTGTTTTGTGATTAAATTAAGAAAAAAAAATATAAATACAAAATTTTAATAAAATACTTTCTTAAATTTTTCTACTGATTTTTATAATTAACTAAGACTATAAAAATTATGTATATGATTATTAGGTATTTAATTAATTATTTAGGTATATTATAGATAATATTGGGTTAATAAAGTACTATATTATTAAGTATCTTGTAAATTAAATAACAAATAGTATAACCAATTATGTTATATATTGTATGTGTTAGTAATTAGTATATTATAAATATTAAATTAATCTAAGTCAATATAGTAATTATAGCTTGAATAATAATGCGTATATAATTATAAAACTATTAATAATTATGTAATACTAATAGTATATATATATATATATATATATATATATATATATATATATATATATATATATATATATAATATATATAAAATTAACTTAACTATATAATAAAAGTTATTCATCTATAATATGTGAAGGTTATAATCAAGATAACGTGCACTATATACGAACCTCCCCGCTACATATGGCTTAGGGTGGTCCTTGTTGCCTTATGGGAACTGCTTGTGGATTTCGAATGCCATGACATAGATTCTGGTCAAGAATCCTGGGCGCCCGGTAACAACTGATCATTCAAGTGACTTATATGATAGTAACGAGATTTGAGATAGTCGTACAATGTCTTGTTAAAGATTATAACTCGAACTTTCTATAATTGGAAAGTTACTAAAAGTGGGATCTTTCCATAGATAGTAACCTTTCCGAAAATGAAATTTCTTTTAGAAAACCATTATCATTAGTATAGTTACTATACTTATATCTATTAGACAACATCTGATCGTACATTCTATCTCTAGGTTGGGATTTCCAGTCTGCTTCAATTACAGCTACTTTCTAGTAAAATCTTTGTTGTGCTATTTTAAGGTGAGTTTCATTTGATCCCTTTTACTCTTTACATTTTTGGGCTGAGAATACATGCAATGCTTTTATAACTGTTTTACTAAATGGATACAAATACTAAAACTGATTTTGCGTGAGTTTTCATAGTTCTCTTTTTATATATATTTTTGGGCTGAGAATACATGCGCAACTTTTATAATTGTTTTACGTTTAGACACAAGTACTCAAACTTTTACGCTATATACATGCTTTGTCATGCTAAATCCCTGCTGTAATATCGTTAATTGCTGAGGTATAAGATGCAAACTTAATTATTGTGAATAGATCTATTAAGAGTAACGTCTCTAATCATTTGACCTCTGGTCTTTGGTTACATAATAATGATTCAACGACATGAATAACAAGTGTCACTGGGTAACTTTGTTTAGTCGCGATATTACAAACAGCAACTCTTGATTGATATATTTGGTATTAATAAACTTTTAATTGAAATCTTGTGGTCTAATGCTATAATAAACTATTGATTTATGATAAACCTATGAACTCACTCAACCTCGTGTTGACTTTTTAAGCATGTTTATTCTCAGGTACTTAAATATTGCTTCCGCTGTATATCTGCTGCTTTGATGATGATTGCTTGCTTTGCTTGGAGTCTTCATTACATATCATATCATTTAAAAACATTTAATGCTCTAAATACAATGTAATCTATTTATCTTCCGCTGCAAAACTCAATAAAACGTCTCATATAGAGTCGTTCTCATTTATACAACTGTGATTTAATATAATTAGTCACAAACACCCCAGGCCCTATTTGGGGGTGTGACAGTTACGCATGATTATTACTAACGATTTTCTTGTAAAGCTCAGAGAGATTCAAATTGAAGCTTTTGTTAACAATAAGCATGAGGAACGAATCATGGGGCAAACGGAGTCTATTACTTTAGGTCCGCATGGTTTGTTGTCTTTTCAAGGAAGAGTGTGGGTGCCTAGAATGGGGTATTACCGACAAGTGCTACTTGATGAGGCACATAAGTCAAAGTATTCCATTCATCCGGGCGCGATGAAAATGTATCTTGACTTGAAGAAAGAGTATTGGTGGTCGGGCATGAAACGTGATGTTGTTAAGTACATTGAACAATGTGTCACATTTTTGAAAGTTAAGGCCGAGCACCAGAAGCCGTATGGTATGTTACAACCGTTAGAAATTCCAAAATGGAAATGGTAGCACATTACCATGGATTTCATTACAAAGTTACCAAAGACGGCGAGAACCCAATTTGATACGATTTGGGTGATAGTTGATCGGTTAACGAAGAGTGCTTTGTTTCTTCCCATTCGGGAAACGATATCGTCGAAGACTTTGTCAAAGTTGTTTATCAAGGAGGTGATATCGAGACATGGGGTTCCTATATCTATTATTTCGGATCGGGATACTCGTTTCACATCTCGGTTTTGGGAAAAGTTTCATGAAGATATGGGTATACAATTGAGAATGAGCACGGTGTATCATCCTCAAACGGACGGTCAAACCGAACATACGAATCAAACATTAGCTGATATGTTACGGGCGTGTATTATCGATTTCGGTGGTAGTTGGGATGAGCATTTACCTTTGGTGGAATTCTCGTACAATAATAGTTATCATGCTAGTATATGAATGCCACCTTATGAGATGCTTTATGGGCGAAGGTGTCGAACTCCTATTTGTTGGGGTGAAGTGGGACAAAGGGAAATCGGGAGTACCGATTTGGTTTTAGAAATGAATAGTAAGATCGAAATGATTCAGGTTCGATTGAAGGCGGCGCAAGATAGACAAAAATCTTATGCCGATAAACGTAGGCGACCAATTGAGTTCCGAGAAGGTGACATGGTGATACTTAAGGTTTCGCCATGGAAGGGTATTATTCGGTTTCGAAAACGGAGAAAGTTATTGGGCTATTTAGAATTTTAGCTCGTGGTGGTGAAGTTGTGTATCGTTTAGAATTATCCGAAGAGCTTGCGGGGATCCATAATATATTCCATGTTTCCCATCTCCGTAAGTGTCTTGCAGATGATTCATCATGGGTGCCATTAGACGAGATTGAGATAAAAAACAAGTTAGAGTATATTGAGGAGCCGATTTCTATACTCGATGAAAAGGTGAAAAGGTTGAGAAATGAAGAGGTAAGAACTTTTAAAGTTCAATGGCGTCGTAGTAAAGGTTCCGAGTTTACTTAGGAGCCCAAAGAGTTTGTGTTAGTTTATCTTCCCTATTGTCATGCGGCTTGGATTGCGAGGATGCAATCCTATTCAAGTGGGGGAGAGTTGTAAGACCCGAAACTAATTTGTACATTTTGTATAAAATTAAATGCTGGCGGCATCAGTTTCAGCTTTGGGCCGCGGCGCGGCTGCGGCCTAGTGAAGATTCCTTGTTTTATTTATATTTTAAGAGAGGGTAGTTTGGGCTTTTCACTTGAGGCCGGATTTAAGGTGTACTTATAAGAACTTCCGTGATTGCAAACCCTCCGAGTTTTCTAGAAGTACTGATCCGACTGTAACTCTCAATTGGTTGCGAGAAATTGAAAGGGTATTTGAAGCGTGTCAGTGTGAACCTGAGCTGAAAGTAACATATGCTAGTCGACTGTTGAAAGGTAGGGCTATGATTTGGTGGGATTCTTTGATTTTCAGTATACCGAAGGAGCAAGTGAGTATGATCACGTGGGAGCAGTTTCATGGGAAGGTGTGTGAACAGTATTGTAATCCGTTTGATATGAACCGAATCAAGACCAAGTTTCTTGAAATGAAGATGACACCTCAAATGATGATCGATGAGGTAGTAGAGAGGTATATGGATAAACTAAGGTTTGTACAACAGTGGGTGCCAGACGAAGCGTCTCGTATCCAGCATTTTGTAAATATCATTCTCCCAGAGTACCGAACTTTTGTTAGAACAGCTACATCGTTGTCTCAAGCTGTTGTGCTAGCCAAGATGGTGGAAAGTGATATTAAGGAAGCTAGAAGTAGGATGTTTAGAAATGTGGTAAATCAGGGTGGACAGGCATCTAGTCAATCAGGATCTAAGTCCAAGAAGTCAAGAGGGTTTAGATCAAAGGGTAAAAGTGGTCAGAGTAGTTCTGGGTCTGGATCTGGTAGAGGGGATTGGTGCCGCAATTGTAAATCTTCACATAATGGTCAGTGTTCAGATGCGACTAGGCGGAGTATAAGATGTGGTGTAATTGGGCACGATTCACAAGCTTGCTCATTCTCAAGTAGTGTGTGCTGGAATTGTCATCAATCTGGGCATCGTGCAGCAAGTTGTCCATCCAAGAGTGTTAGTTCCGGGGCGGGGTCAGGTGTGCTTTCGCCATCAGCCGGAGGGTCTACTGCCTCGAGTGGGCAGAAGAGGAAGAACCCTCCATCAGCAGAGGCCAGGGCTTTTCAGATGTCAGTTGAGACAACTACTGCAACTGACGAAGTGATCACCGGTATGTTTCTAATCAACTCAATACCTGCTCGCGTATTGTTTGATTGTGGTGCCAATAGGTATTTTATGTCCCTAGATTTCTACGCTAAGTTGATTTACCAGCTACTGTATTACCCAAGCCGGTTAGTGTAGAAGTAGCCGATGGTAAGACCACAACCGTCACAACATATGTGCCTGGGGTTTGTATAGAGATCGAAGGGAAGTCTTTCCTGGTGACTTGTTTAGTGTTACATATTCCTAGCTTTGATGTAGTATTAGGAATGGATTGGTTGAGCTCGCTTATGTGATGACCCGGAAATTTCCGACCAAAATTAAACTTAATCTTTAAATGTTCCGACACGATAAGCAAAGTCTGTTAGGTTGAGTCTCAAAAAGTTTGAACTGTTTCATATATTCAATTGACCTTCGACTGCTCTCAACGATTCACGAATAATTAATTGTAAATAGATATGTGTGTATGTATCAGTGTTGTAAATCTCCTTATTTCTCCCCGAGATCTCCCCGAGATCTCGTTTTTGAAAGGCTGCCGAGACGAGTTGTCCATCTCCCGAGATTTCTCGTTCAGCGAGGTAAGACTTGGTCAAAGCTACGATTTCTCAAATTTTCTCGCTCATTTCTTGAATTTTCTATTAAGGTCATGTGATTTTTCGGATTTTCTCTCTCATTTCTTCGATTTACTTGTAAAATCTCGTAAAAATGTATATAAATGTACATATATTTATTTATTTATATATATATTTATATTAAAAAAATAAAAAGTCAACGTAAGTCAATGCCCGAGATCTCCCCGAGATTTTTCCGAGATGCCGAGATCTCCTCAAAAATGTCCGAACGAGATCTCTCCGAGATCCGAGATCTCCAACCTTGGTATGTATATATAAATAATAATTCGAAAAATAATTTGAAGTATTATATGTTGTTGTTATTAAAAATTAATAAAATAAAAATAGGATATTATAATAATTATTATTTAAAATATATCTCTATATATAAATAAAGGGGGATGATTCTCACACACACTTTTTTGATCCTCACACACCAATTGAGTATTATTAGAAGAGCAAAAGGTTAAAATAGGTGTGTGAGAATCAAAAAAGTGTGTGTGAGAATCATCCCCCATAAATAAAGTATATTAAAAATTAATATTAAATGATTGTAATACTCGTTTGACGTTTCGATTGATATTTAGCAAGTTAAATTCAAAGTTATGTAATTTTAAAATAAACGGTTAGCCGAAAATGAGTTTTACAAACTATAGGCTTATTAAAAATGTATTTAGAAACTATTTGTTGAATTTTAAAACTTTTCATATTTTACTTGGAGTTGGGAGTGAATAATTAATGTAATTTTTATTTAATAGTTAATGCTCTAATTTTATATCATAATGACCAAAATAAATAAATATAGTTAATTTAAAAAATTGGGATTTTTAGGAACACTTTTATATTTTAACTGTTTAGCAATGGACACGATATAGTACCCGTGAAAACTGTCGGTAGGTAGTCCCCGGCTGCTAACTGTTTTCATTTTAAATTCATATCCACTACTATTATTGATTGGAATTATGATCATGCAATTATTGTATAATATATATATATTATTATCTATCTAGTTACTATATATCTATATACATATACATAAGAGCATATAGATATAATCAATCATTACTTGTCTTCCTCCTTTCTCCTTGTTTTTCTGTCGACACAAACACACTTAAACCGTAATCCATGTTAGTCGATCATAACCACCACCACTCAAGAACAACCATGAGCTACTATATTGGGTTTTTCTTTTCTAGTTAAATCGCCACCAAAATCACAACCATCACTGAAGCCACCATACCACCATCATCATCTATACTTTTCTTCCTTTTATTTTTTTCTGTTTTTTATCTTCTTCTCCTTCCATCATCGACAATCACCATGAGAGACCACCACCAATTCTCACCTCTATTCCTTTTCTGTTTAGTGATCGACAAACCAATGCACACCACCACCTTGATCATTATGAAACTACCACAACTATCCTTTGTTATTGCTGTAAAATCGTCACTATAGACCACCATGAACAACATCTTCAACCTCAAACCAACCGTCACTCTCTCACCTCTTTCTCTCTCCTTCTTCTTCGTGAAATCATCAAGATCACCACACCACCATCGATTACCAACAATTAACTGTTACATGCTTCTTGTTTCCTTCTGTTTGCAACCTCCATCAAACACCACCATATAACCACCGGTTACCATCATTGAAACAACCATAATCAATCCACCTACAACTTGTCTAACCTTCTTCTTTTCTATTTGAGAACAATTCTACCATCGAAGCAACCTTCAAAACCTTAGTAAACTGCCTTCTGATGCTGCTACATATGTTTTCTTTTTCCTGGTTCGATTGAAAAATTAAAAAGGGCGAAGAATGAATGAAAGTTATGATGATACAAGGATATAAGGATCATGATAATCAATTGTGATGATAACGAGATGATTGAGATGACGATGATACCATGGTAATTTTGATGACGAATGAGCTGCTACTCCTGATCGAGGGTTACGACATGTTTCTTTTTCTGTTTCTGACTTATGACCTCCCCATAAAACATATAACCTAACTGCCTTTGAATTTATGTTGTATACATGGGCTTCTAATTTTCTATTGGTTCATTAATTACTTGTGTGGGCTTGTAATAATGGTTCTGGGCCTCTGGTCGATGTATATTGTTGAAGAGGAAGAAGGGAAAACAGAATCGGGATATATAGTTTTAGGTTAGAGATTATATCAGAAAAGCATGTGCAACGTAATGGTTATGAGGTGTGTCAGGTTAGTGAGTGGTCGTGGGTTCGAATCTAGCTTGGTGCAATTCTTTTTAAATTGGCTTTAGAAGGTAGTTTTATATTTTAAAAATTATTATTATTATTATTATTATTGTATTATTATTATTGTTGTTATTAATTAGTGTTGTTTTTATGTTAAAATTAATAGTATAATCAAATAAATATTACTATCATTTTGTTATTACTAAGTAAAATCACCAAGTATTATTATTATTATCAATATATTTGTAATTATTATGATTCTTATTATTAATGTTATTACTATGATTATAATTAATTATTGTTATAAATAAGATAATTATTATTATACTAACATTAGAATATGATTATATGTATAAGTAATATTATCATTATTATTGTTATCACTATGTATTAACAATAAAAATTATTAATACTATTATCACTATCATAATACAATTTACTATTATTATCATTAATATTAATATTATTATATTTATTATTACAAAATATTACTACTAAGTGTTATTAAGTCTTAGGAATTAGACTTAAAACTATTTTTTTTTTTTTGTAAGAACAATATAACTTTTATATTTATTATTAGTATCATTAATATGATTCTTAATTTTTTAATTAAAAACTATCATATAACCTTATTATTATTAAAGTTATTATCTTTATTAAAATTTTCATTTTTTTTATTATTACTATCATTATTATTATTATCCTTAATCTGGTATTATTATAATTATTAATTTTTCCAAACGAAAGAAAGTTATATAAAAAATATATTTAATACAAAACACTATATTAATATTGATATTTATTTAAAGTAGATAAATTGACATATATAAGATATTAATACCAATTATATCACTAATAATAATATATATTTGTTCGATTACAAGTATATGTTTTAATATATATGAATGATATAGGTTCGTGAATCTGAGGCCAACCTTACACTTGTTCAATGACGTCATATGTATTTTTACTACGAAATACAGTATAGTGAGTTCATTTGATTCCCTTTTACTCTTTACATTTTTGGGACTGAGAATACATGCGCTGTTTTTACAAATGCTTTATTAAATGCTTTTGAAATATATTTGGAACTGCGAATACATGAAATGCTTTTATAATTATTTGACGAAATAGACACAAGTACTTAAAAACGTTCTACGAATGAGTTATGAGTACACCGAATATCACCCCTTTTAGTCTGGTAATCTGAGAATTTGGGAACCGAGCCCCAAATTGACGCGAATCCTAAAGATAGATCTATGGGCACTAACAAGCCCCAGTCAGAGAATTTGAACTGCTTTAGTACTTCAAAATAGGTATACAACTGTGATGACCCGGAAATTTCTGACCAAATTTAAACTTAATCTTTGTATGATTAACATTTTCGACACGATAAGCAAAGTCTGTAAAACTGAATCTCAAAATTTTTGAACTACTTTTATATATTTAAATACCCTTCGGTTATTTTCGACGATTCGCGAACAATTATATGTAAATAGATACATATGCTATAACTTGAAAACGTAACAAAGTGTTATGAAAATGATACCGTACATTAAACTTATTGGTTTATATATCTATTTGAATATATATGATCTCAAGTTATTTAGTAAATAATAATAACATTCGATTATTGATTCAATTGATATTTAGATAAGTTAACTAAAACGTTTAAGATGAACCAGTAAAACACTAATTTGCTAAAGTATTTTCAAATTTCTACAGTACCCAAAATGCTACAGTGTTTTCGAAAATCACTATTTGCTACAGTAAAATTGACTTTGCTACAGTGAATTGCTACAGTAAAACACTATTTTAAAAATGTATTTTAACAAATAGTGAAACGATGATTTATAGAAGTAAATGACCAAAACACTCAAACGTATAAGATACACTTTGAGTGACATAGTTTATGGATAGTTTAAGTCTATATTTTGACAAAGGTACGTGTCACGAAACGTAAAATGCAAGTTTTCTAAACGTACGAAAATACGTTCGAAAAACCGGAACCGGGACATAAGTCGAGTGATGACGTACGACTTATCGGAACTAAAATTACAAATCAACTATGCATGTGAATTTAATATAATATATAATTAATTATTAAAATTATATATATTATATATTTATTTATTATGTCGACAAACAAAAATACAAAAGTTTTGTGAGCTGGAAAAGGAGCCCATGCGATCGCATGGGAATCCTTCTACAAAATCATGCGATCGCATGGAGGGGAATTCCAGGCCAGGTACTATAAATTCAGGTGTTTTGCTCGAATGAAAAATCACACACACATACTCAAATATATATTACTCCGTATAATATTTATTATTATTATTATTATTATTATTATTATTATTATTATTATTATTATTATTATTATTATTATTATTATTATTATTATTAATAAGATTATTATTAATCTTATTATTTTTATTATTAGTGTTATTATTTTTGCAATACAAAAATAATAATGTACATAAAATATTAAGACGAAGTGATGTCCAAGTAATTTTCAAAACGAGTTTCCAAGCGAGCTAGAGCTAAGGAAAATATGGGTTATTACCAAGGAGGTTATGGGTAATGTTCGGGGATATTTTTGTGAAGCAAACCTCGTGTTTATCATCTCCGATGCGTCTACGTGCTTTCCTACAATATTGTATATCAATATTAAACAGTGAGTTTCATTACTCCCTTTTTATATATATTTTTGGGACTGAGAATACATGCGCTGTTTTATAAAATGAATACAAAAACTAAAATTGATTTGAGTGAGTTTCATATGATCCCTTTTACTCTCTACATTTTTGGGCTGAGAATACATGCAAATGCTTTATAAACTGATTTACAATATTTATATGCGTAAGTTTCATTTGCTCCCTTTTTAATTGCTTTTGCAATATATATTTTTGGACTGAGAATACATGCACTTTATTTTAAACGCAATGGATACAAGTACATACTAAATTCTACACTGAGTTTGAACCGAAAATCCCTTAGCTTTGGTAACTAGTAACTGCCGGTTATAAGAACTGGTGGGCGCGAGTAGTAGTATATGGATCCATAGGGCTTGATATCCCCGTCCGATCTAGAGCACTAGCCTTTTAACGGACGTATGCTATTTGAGAAGTGTACACGTTGGTTTGCGTGTATTATTAAGATGATTATACAAAGGGTAAAAATTATATATACGTTAAGTTTAGCTACCAGGGTGCTCAATTTTGTAGAATATTTTGATAAACGTTTCTGGATGAAACAACTGAAATCTTGTGATCCACTTTTATATACAGATTATGCGAAACACTAAAACTATGAACTCACCAACCTTTGTGTTGACACTTGTTAGCATGTTTATTCTCAGGTTTTCTAGAAGTATTCCGCTGTTTGCTTAGATGTTAAACAAGCTATGTGCATGGAGTCTTACATGACATATTTTTCAAGGAGACGTTGCATTCACCAAATCATCACCATGTATCTTATTTTGACTGCATTGTCAACAGAAATACTGTTGTAAACTATTATTTATGGTGATTTTCTATATGTAGAAATCATCAGATGTAGAAAACCTTTGATTTAAATATTCATTTATGGTGTGCCTTTTCAAAAGAATGCAATGTTTACAAAATGTATCATATAGAGGTCAAATACCTCGCAATGAAATCAATGAATGACGTGTTCGTCCATATGGATTTGGAGCGATCGTCACAACAACCGCCAGCTTTAAAAGATATGATCTGTTTGTGAGGTGTACACAACCATCATATTTAAAAGAGTGGCCTGATTGTATGCTTTTTGCATGACCGTACGGAATGCCAGTATGCGGGGGATATTCTAGATGCATTTTGTTAAGGTCGATTACCAGGTGTTTGTAGTTCGTATGAATGACTTTTATACACAGGTTATGTGTATTAGTTTTTGTGCACGAGATATGTGTACGATTATTAAAATTCGCGAGGCAACCTACGGGGAGAAAAGGATACGAACCTACTCTGCTAAGCATTATGAAATATGGTTTTGTACACGAGATAGGTGTACTGTATTTAAATCTTGTGGTCTATTAAAATGATGAATTTTATTGTTTACGATAAACCTATGAAGTCACCAACTTTTTGGTTGACACTTGAAAGCATGTTTATTCTCAGATATGAAAGAAATCTTCCGATGTGCATTTGCTCATTCTAGAGATATTACTTGGAGTCATTCATGACATATTTCAAAAGACGTTGCATTCGAGTCGTTGAGTTCATCAAGAATATTACTAAGTCAATTATAGTTGGATATATTATGAAATTGTATGCATGCCGTCAACTTTCGATGTAATGAAAGTTTGTCTTTTAAAAACGAATGCAATGTTTGTAAAATGTATTATATAGAGGTCAAGTACCTAGCGATGTAACCAAATGTAATGTATTCGTCCAGATGGATTAGGACGGGTCGTTAAAGCTTAGGGCCAATATTAAGTGTGATAGGAAGATGATTACCTTTCGTTCGACCGATGGAACCCGTGTTGTGGCCCGAGGGGAGTGGGGCGGGTATAATTTTCCGTTGATAACTATGACGACCCGAAAATTTCCGACCAAATTTAAACTTTATCTCTAAATGATTTTAACACGATAAGCAAAGTCTGTATTGTTGAATCTCAAAAATTTTGAACTATTTACATGGACTCAAGTAAACCCTGACCATTCCCTGCGATTCACGAACAATTGTGTATACATAAATATGTAATATATATATATATATATATATATATATATATATATATATATATATATATATAATTATAAATATAAATAAAAGTGTATATATAATATTTTGAAATAGTAAAATACAAAATGATTAGACTATTATTAAAATGAATCTATAAATATGAATTATATAATTACTATGATATGTATATTATAATAAAATTTATAAATAATCAATAATCAATAAAAGTATTATATATTATATAACTATTAAATATTACATAATTAATAAATTGTAATATATTGAATGTAATTACAAGTTTAATTCTAATTGACATATTATTAGTACATTTATCATTATTATTATTATTAACATTAATATCTATACTATTAGTATATTTAAATATAATTTTATGAAATTTGATACATAAAAATTGTTATGTTATTATCATTGTTATTAGTTATCATTGTTAATATCATAATTATAATAATTAGTAATTATAATTTTTATTAGTATTATTGTTAAATATTATTATTACCATCTTATCATTATCATTATTACTACTTTTATCTTTATTATTATTATTAGTATTATTTGATGTTATTAATTATTTTTATCATTAAGACTAGTATTATTTCTATTATTATTATTATTAATATATCTATTAATTATTAATGTTTATTAAATATAAAACAATAAAAATAAAAACAGTTATAAATAAACATTTGTTTTCATGTCATTATCCGTATTATTTTTATTTAGGGATTCGATTTCAGTAAAATCTAGTGGCACATCTCAATAAATCTGTTTAATTTTTTTGTTCCTTATCAAAAAAATTGTTACACATCATTATCAGTAGTACGAATCTGTTAGATGTCTTCATCCGCTTTTTAATTCTTGTCTGAGTAAATTATTCCAGTCGACACCCAAATTAATATATAATCGATCAAATTCAGTTAGAATGGAATCATCCCAATTTCTTCTCACTATCAGTATTTATTACTAAATACAAATAATCAAAATTTTCAAATTCAAACCATAAGTATAAGCTGGAACTGTCACAGACCCTGTTCTTATTTTTTTTGTTTTTTTTTGAAAAGCTTGATCTCGAAACGCATTACAAAATCTAAAAGTGTAGTTTTGTTAGAAACCTTCTAGTCAAGTTATCTGTAAAGTTTCATGAATTAATTTCTCGATTTGATATTGAATTCGTGAGTCAAAGTTTTTGAAATAAAAAGTCAACACATGTTCTTCAATCGAATTCTAGCTATCTGTTATATTTCAAGTTAAATTGAGAATTCCAGAAGTTTATAAGATGAATTTAGAACCTATTTCATGTTAAAATTACAACCTGTAAGTGTCTAGATTTCAAAATCAAAGATTGAGTTCAAAAAGGTTCTTCGCGTAACAGTTTCTGTTTATTTGTTTCCTTTTCTTCTGATTAATCCAACTCACACAATCCAGTTATATCTGGTTCTGTTTTAAATACCTAAACCCAGCAAATAATTTATGGTTTTGATTGTTATGGTTCCTGGTCGATTTTTTTTATGTGAAGAAGAAGAGGAAATAGGATTAGAAGGTGGTATAGGTTAAATATAAACGAAGTGGGAAATAAAATAGAAAGACGGGTAAGATCAGACGGTTATGAAGGGGTTTTAGTTAATGAGAGGTCTCGGGTTCGAGTCCGGTTCATGGCAAAAAAATGTTAGAAGAAGCTTTTTGAGGTAGTTTTCATTTTTAATAAATTATTATTATTATTATTATTATTGTTATTATTATTATTATTATTATTATTATTATTATTGTTATTATTACTATTATTATTAGATATTGTTATTTTTACAAGTATTATAATTATTATTATTATCATAATTATAAGTATTATATCTGTTATTATTATTATAAGTATTAATTATGATATTACTATTAAACTTAAAACTTTAATATTATTATCATGAACATAATAATAATAATAATAATTATTATTACGATTATAATTACAAAAATAAATATTATTATTATTATTGTTAAGTTAAGTATTAATATTACTATCATACTACAAATTAATATTATTCTCATAAATCTTGGCATTGTACCATTTTTAGTACTATCACTGTTATTAGTAACAAAAGTATTATTACTATGATTATCATTATTAGTAATGTTAATATTAGAAATTATTATCATTTTTTTATACCAAAAATTGTTATTTTAGTATCATTACAACTACATAATAATTATTATTATTATTATCATAACCTTAGTTACAATTATAATTATTATTATTATTAATGTTATTACTAATATTATTATCAAATATAAGTATTATTATTTAGTAATATGATTATTAATATTATCATTATTAATATCAAAAACTACCTTTTTAAGCAAATAAATATTTTGTACATAAAATGAATACATTTATGAAACTTACAAATTATTAATATAAAACGATATCATTAATAAATAAATAAATATATATATATATATATATATATATATATATATATATATATATATATATATATATATATATATATATATATATATATATAAATGATATAGGTTCGTGAATCCGATGCCAACCCCGCATTGTTCAGTTGTTCAATGCCGTCATATGTATTTTTACTACAAAATACAGTATTGTGAGTTCATTTGATTCCCTTTTACTCTTTACATTTTTGGGACTGAGAATACATGCGCTGTTTTTACAACTGCTTTATTAAATGCTTTTGAAATATATTTTGAACTGCGAATACATGAAATGATTTTATAAATGTTTGACGAGATAGACACAAGCAAAACATTCCTCGAATGAATTATTATGCAGACAGAAGTTCTGCGGATTATTATTGAATTATGTGGACATGATAATTGCCACCATTGAATTATGTGGACATGATAATTGCCACCGTTGAATTATGTGGACATGATAATTGCCACCGTTGAATTATGTGGACATGATAATTGCCACCATTGAATTATGTGGACATGATAATTGCCACCGTTGAATTATGTGGACATGATAATTGCCACCGTTGAATTATGTGAACATGATAATTGCCACCGTTGAATTATGTGGACATGATAATTGCCACCGTTGAATTATGTGGACATGATAATTGCCACCGTTGAATTATGTGGACATGATAATTGTCACCAATTGATGTGAATGTCATGTATCGATAGAATGATTTTTATACACATGTTATGTGTATTAGTTTTTGTGCACGAGATATGTGTACGGTTACTAAGATTTATGAAAAATGGATTTCGTACACGAGAAAGGTGTACTGTATTTAAAAGATATCGCATGTACATTACAGGTGGGTGTAGGATTCGGGCTCATTTGTACCATGCAGCATTTAAATCTTGTGGTCTATCAAAATGATGAATTTTATTGTTTTATGATAAACCTATGAACTCACCAACCTTTTGGTTGACACTTGAAAACATGTTTATTCTCAGGTATGAAAGAAATCTTCCGCTGTGCATTTGCTCATTTTAGAGATATTACTTGGAGTCATTCATGGCATATTTCAAAAGACGTTGCATTCGAGTCGTTGAATTTATCAAGATTATTATTAAGTCAATTATAGTTGGATATATTATGAAATGGTATGCATGCCGTTAATTTTCGATGCAAAGAAAGTTTGTCTTTTAAAAACGAATGCAATGTTTGTAAAATGTATCATATAGAGGTCAAGTACCTCGCGATGTAACCAAATGTAATGTATACGTCCTGATGGATTAGGACGGGTCCTTACAGTTGGTATCAGAGCGGTGGTCTTAGCGAACCAGGTCTTGGATTAGTATGTCTAACTGATAGTTGTTTAGATGCATTAGTGAGTCTGGACTTCGACCGTGTCTGCATGTCAAAAGTTTTGCTTATCATTTCGTGTCGAAAATCATCCGCTTATCATCCTTAGGAAATTACTTGCTTATCATTCTTAGTCTAGACCCATCTTACTGCATTGATTGCATGAATAGTGTATAGACAAAATTCATATCTTAGCGTATCTGCTAATTCATATCTTAGAGTATCTGTTACTGTAAACTTTGCCTAGGATATTCTGTAAATTCCTCTGTAATTTACGAAATCTTTTGTTCTATATAAATATTCTATGTAATTAGAATATCATCTTGGATAGACGGAAATCATTTCATATCGAAAAATCCTTTATTCAATTGTACGAAATGGAAATCGCCACTAGTTCAAGTCTGTCGGATTCCGATATGGAGTTTCACTCGAGCTCCGAAAGCAGCGTCACCAGAATGAATCAACCAAATCAGCCATCCTCAATTTATCTGATGGGTTTGTAGTCGACTTAATCAATGGAGACGCAAAGAAGGCGATCCTTTTCACCAACCGAATTTACCTCTTGGCGATGAACCTGAAGCACTTACCGGCGAACCAGTCTGAAATACCATTTTCACCCTCATTTCCCGAATATCTCACCACGATTATATTCTATCTAAAATTCTAAACCTTATTCATCCTCTCGTTCCGACCGATAATCAACCCCGAATAATGGAAGAAGTCAACGAGCTTCGCGCCCGAGTTGTAGCCTTGGAAAATATGGTGCAAAACATACCAGCTTCGGCAACATCACCGGCACTAACAGTACCATCAGTAACAGCACCCGTACCATCAACAATCCATGCCTCAACATCTCATTCTATACCTCGAGTATAATCATCGTTCTACGTATCGTTCTACATCAATTATCTTCGTTCTTCATGGAGAATATGTAATCTCTAATGTTTTAGAGGTTATGTATTCTAGTTCTAACGTTAAATCAAATGAGATTAATATTATATTAACTCATTAAATCTATGATTACATCTGAAGAAAATATATATGTAAGTATATTTTCATAAAGATTGTAATTAAAAATTCTTTCGTACAAACTGTTAATGGTGAAAATATTTTAACGGGTAGGTAATACCCGAGGAATATTTAGATTTCACATTAATAAGTTACACTGTACATTCTGCGAATCTGATTCAACAGTCATTTACTATCCTACTTATATCCACAGATATACGAATCCAATCACCACAGAATAACCATTTTCATTCAATTTCATATTTGGATTTTGACTTATCAGAATCCAACAAGTGGCATAATAAATCAAACATTGGACAAAATAAAATTTGTTAGAAACAAACAAATTAACTATGAGAAATTTTGTTAAGAATCCACGCTAACAAAATCCTAGCTAACTATTCCTAGCTAAATGTTAATTCCTTATTACATTTTAATTATCGCAATTTATTTTATCGCAATTTATATTCTCGCAATTTTAATTATTGTCATTTAATTTCTGTTATTTATTTTACGCACTTTAAATATCAGGACACGTATACAAGGTTTTGACATATCATATCGACGCATCTATATATATTATTTGGAATAACCATAGACACTCTATATGCGGTAATTATCGAGTTAGCTATACAGGTATAACACCCCAGATTTTTTTTTATAGAGCGGAAGACCAATTTAACTAGTATACAAGTTAAAAATGTATTTATACATATATAATCCACTTAATGAAAACATGTTAATAAATAAACGACCGGGTGTTATATTAAAACGTAAATACAACTTTAATAGAAAAGATGCGACATCAGAGTTTCCGGCTTTGTCAAACATATCTTCCAACATCCCATCTTCGCCCTGATAACTAGCATACAACAAATTCATAACCTGCAGGGAAGATGTGGGGGATTAGCACGAAGCTAAGTGAGTGCAACTAACTACAGGCAATAGTATACAGGAACCGTCATACTAATCATGTCACATAGTCTAACACATAAACATCACCCAAGTGTCGTCTACAGAGACTCTGGCGGCTCGGCCAAACCATTAACCACCAGCTGATCGGACTGGGCTTACCAGAAGTTCCTCCACCACCGTATGTATATACATAATCCATACGCGACGGACGCATCATTCACATATATATACACCTCGATTGTCTAGGCTACCACATGAGGAACCCAACCCGCAGGTTGATCTCTCCTACCGAGGCTACCACACAATAGGGATGCACTGGGCTCCAGTAGATAAGCATCAACTAACATGCAGTCATCACAAATACTAACTAACCACAACAATAAGTATATCTAACAAGCATGGAAATCATAATATAACATGCTTCTATATACTATATTCTCCAGTTAGTCCCACTCACCGATACCGACATCACTCGGTAGTCTAATGTCACCGAGTCTTCTCCTCGTCTGTATCACCTGAAAACAATACTCACAAGTTAGTTATAATATTATTATCATCAAAATACAAACGGGCAGCATAACTGCTAAAAATCAACAATTAGTAAAATTTTACACTTCCAAAGACACTCGGTCGACTGTCAGAGACAGTCTGCCGACTGTCTACACTCACTCAGCTGAGTGTCTAGACACTCGGTCGATGGTCTCTCACAGACACACTTGGCCGATGGTCGAGTCAGTCGGTCGATGGTCGCGTCGGTCGGTCGACTATCAAGAGACAGTCGGCCGACTGTGTTTATCTGCAGAAGCTGAAGAACAAAGTGACGGGTTTCACCCAAAATCGACCAATTCTTGCTCTAGAGCTCAATTACGCCCTCAAAACTGACCAAATCGAAGATACTAAACATGTAGAAACATAAACCCACAAGATTTGGACTCAAACAACATCAAATCTAACCATTTTGACCCAAATTACACACTTTGTAAAAACTAACACAAAACTCCATTTTTCTCAAAGATTAAAGCATGAAGGCTTGTGATTCTTACATTGTTAGAATCAGTAGACAACAAAGAACACGATTCTAAGATCAATTTGAGCCCAAGAACAAGTTTTGATGATTAGGGTTTGGTGAGATGGAGATGAACGTACGGAAGTAATATTTGGGGAAGAATCTAGAAAAATGAAGATAATTCTCCCCACCTACACACTTAAGGGTTAAAAAAACCCATACATCACAACACACGGGTATTTATCAGTTATCTGAATTCTTTCGTATCTCATTTGGTGACCCAAACGAAGTCCAAATTAAATAAACAAACTTGTTCTGTGACCCTTGTCACAAACTGGTCCTATCCACAACATTAAAATAATACAAAATATAAAATTAGAATAAAAGCATATAATAACACCACACAACCTGAGGGCAAAATAGTAATCTAACAGCTAGGCCCGCTTCGAGGGTGTTACAAATCTACCCCCTTTAAAGAGATTCAATCCTCGGAATCTACTAAGTCATAGCCAACACGGGTCCCAGGTAACAAATACCAACACAATTGGTCACACCGGTAGCTACACCAAAATACATCCTAAGATAACAAACATTACCAAGGTTCATTAGTTTTCTCATCTGCCAACCTATAAGCGAAAATCATTAATTTAAAAACTCACCGTTACTAAGTTAATGCTAACCCTTTCTGTTACGACCAACTCCAATCATGCAACACAACATTCAGATAATTTATCCCGCAATTGTCTATAGCATCACAATTATCGTTTGAAGTGGTAACCAAGTACCAACTGAAATGTCCCGTTCTTATTGATTAAAAACGTTCCATATTAATTGATTTCGTTGCGAGGTTTTGACCTCTATATGAGACGTTTTTCAAAGACTGCATTCATTTTAAAACAAACCATAACCTTTATTTCATCAATAAAGGTTTAAAAAGCTTTACGTAGATTATCAAATAATGATAATCTAAAATATCATGTTTACACACGACCATTACATAATGGTTTACAATACAAATATGTTACAACAAAATAAGTTTCTTGAATGCAGTTTTTAGACAATATCATACAAGCATGGACTCCAAATCTCGTCCTTATTTAAGTATGCGACAGCGGAAGCTCTTAATAATCACCTGAGAATAAACATGCTTAAAACGTCAACAAAAATGTTGGTGAGTTATAGGTTTAACCTATATATATCAAATCATAATAATAGACCACAAGATTTCATATTTCAATACACATCCCATACATAGAGATAAAAATCATTCATATGGTGAACACCTGGTAACCGACATTAACAAGATGCATATATAAGAATATCCCTATCATTCCGGGACACCCTTCGGATATGATATAAATTTCGAAGTACTAAAGCATCCGGTACTTTGGATGGGGTTTGTTAGGCCCAATAGATCTATCTTTAAGATTCGCGTCAATTAGGGTGTCTGTTCCCTAATTCTTAGATTACCAGACTTAATAAAAAGGGGCATATTCGATTTCGATAATTCAACCATAGAATGTAGTTTCACGTACTTGTGTCTATTTTGTAAATCATTTATAAAACCTGCATGTATTCTCATCCCAAAAATATTAGATTTTAAAAGTGGGACTATAACTCACTTTCACAGATTTTTACTTCGTCGGGAAGTAAGACTTGGCCACTGGTTGATTCACGAACCTATAACAATATATACATATATATCAAAGTATGTTCAAAATATTTTTACAACACTTTTAATATATTTTGATGTTTTAAGTTTATTAAGTCAGCTGTCCTCGTTAGTAACCTACAACTAGTTGTCCACAGTTAGATGTACAGAAATAAATCGATAAATATTATCTTGAATCAATCCACGACCCAGTGTATACGTATCTCAGTATTGATCACAACTCAAACTATATATATTTTGGAATCAACCTCAACCCTGTATAGCTAACTCCAACATTCACATATAGAGTGTCTATGGTTGTTCCGAAATATATATAGATGTGTCGACATGATAGGTCGAAACATTGTATACGTGTCTATGGTATCTCAAGATTACATAATATACAATACAAGTTGATTAAGTTATGGTTGGAATAGATTTGTTGCCAATTTTCACGTAGCTAAAATGAGAAAAATTATCCAATCTTGTTTTACCCATAACTTCTTCATTTTAAATCCGTTTTGAGTGAATCAAATTGCTATGGTTTCATATTGAACTCTATTTTATGAATCTAAACAGAAAAAAATATAGGTTTATAGTCGGAAAAATAAGTTACAAGTCTTTTTTGTAAAGGTAGTCATTTCAGTCGAAAGAACGACATCTAGATGACCATTTTAGAAAACATACTTCCACTTTGAGTTTAACCATAATTTTTGGATATAGGTTCATGTTCATAATAAAAATCATTTTCTCAGAATAACAACTTTTAAATCAAAGTTTATCATAGTTTTTAATTAACTAACCCAAAACAGTCCGCGGTATTACTACGACGGCGTAAATCCGGTTTTACGGTGTTTTTCGTGTTTCCAGGTTTTAAATCATTAAGTTAGCATATCATATAGATATAGAACATGTGTTTAGTTGATTTTAAAAGTCAAGTTAGAAGGATTAACTTTTGTTTGCGAACAAGTTTAGAATTAACTAAACTATGTTCTAGTGATTACAAGTTTAAACCTTCGAATAAGATAGCTTTATATGTATGAATCGAATGATGTTATGAACATCATTACTACCTTAAGTTCCTTGGATAAACCTACTGGAAAAGAGAAAAATGGATCTAGCTTCAACGGATCCTTGGATGGCAAGAAGTTCTTGAAGCAGAATCATGACACGAAAACAAGTTCAAGTAAGATCATCACTTGAAATAAGATTGTTATAGTTATAGAAATTGAACCAAAGTTTGAATATGATTATTACCTTGTATTAGAATGATAACCTACTGTAATAAACAAAGATTTCTTGAGGTTGGATGATCACCTTACAAGATTGGAAGTGAGCTAGCAAACTTGAAAGTATTCTTGATTTTATGTAACTAGAACTTGTAGAATATATGAAGAACACTTAGAACTTGAAGATAGAACTTGAGAGAGATCAATTAGATGAATAAAATTGAAGAATGAAAGTGTTTGTAGGTGTTTTTGGTCGTTGGTGTATGGATTAGATATAAAGGATATGTAATTTTGTTTTCATGTAAATAAGTCATGAATGATTACTCATATTTTTGTAATTTTATGAGATATTTCATGCTAGTTGCCAAATGATGGTTCCCACATGTGTTAGGTGACTCACATGGGCTGCTAAGAGCTGATCATTGGAGTGTATATACCAATAGTACATACATCTAAAAGCTGTGTATTGTACGAGTACGAATACGGGTGCATACGAGTAGAATTGTTGATGAAACTGAACGAGGATGTAATTGTAAGCATTTTTGTTAAGTAGAAGTATTTTGATAAGTGTATTGAAGTCTTTCAAAAGTGTATAAATACATATTAAAAGACTACATGTATATATTTTTTAACTGAGTCGTTAAGTCATCGTTAGTCGTTACATGTAAGTGTTGTTTTGAAACCTTTAGGTTAACGATCTTGTTAAATGTTGTTAACCCAATGTTTATAATATCAAATGAGATTTTAAATTATTATATTATCATGATATTATCATGTATGAATATCTCTTAATATGAAATATATACATTAAATGTCTTTACAACGATAATCGTTACATATATGTCTCGTTTAAAAATCATTAAGTTAGTAGTCTTGTTTTTACATATGTAGTTCATTGTTAATATACTTAATGATATGTTTACTTATCATAGTATCATGTTAACTATATCTATATATATATATATATATATATATATATATATATATATCCATATATATATCCATATATATGTCATCATATAGTTTTTACAAGTTTTAACGTTCGTGAATCACCGGTCAACTTGGGTGGTCAATTGTCTATATGAAACATATTTCAATTAATCAAGTCTTAACAAGTTTGATTGCTTAACATGTTGGAAACATTTAATCATGTAAATATCAATCTCAATTAATATATATAAACATGGAAAAGTTCGGGTCACTACAGTACCTACCCGTTAAATAAATTTCGTCCCGAAATTTTAAGCTGTTGAAGGTGTTGACGAATCTTCTGAAAATAGATGCGGGTATTTCTTCTTCATCTGATCTTCACGCTCCCAGGTGAACTCGGGTCCTCTACGAGCATTCCATCAAACCTTAACAATTGGTATCTTATTTTGCTTAAGTCTTTTAACCTCACGATCCATTATTTCGACGGGTTCTTCGATGAATTGGAGTTTTTCGTTGATTTGGATTTCATCTAACGGAATAGTGAGATCTTCTTTAGCAAAACATTTCTTCAAATTCGAGACGTGAAAAGTGTTATGTACAGCCGCGAGTTGTTGAGGTAACTCAAGTCGGTAAGCTACTGGTCCGACACGATCAATAATCTTGAATGGTTCAATATACCTTGGATTTAATTTCCCTCGTTTACCAAATCGAACAACGCCTTTCCAAGGTGCAACTTTAAGCATGACCATCTCTCCAATTTCAAATTCTATATCTTTTCTTTTAATGTCAGCGTAGCTCTTTTGTCGACTTTGGGCGGTTTTCAATCGTTGTTGAATTTGGATGATCTTCTCGGTAGTTTCTTGTATAATCTCCGGACCCGTAATCTGTCTATCCCCCACTTCACTCCAACAAATCGGAGACCTGCACTTTCTACCATAAAGTGCTTCAAACGGCGCCATCTCAATGCTTGAATGGTAGCTGTTGTTGTAGGAAAATTCTGCTAACGGTAGATGTCGATCCCAACTGTTTCCGAAATCAATAACACATGCTCGTAGCATGTCTTCAAGCGTTTGTATCGTCCTTTCGCTCTGCCCATCTGTTTGTGGATGATAGGCAGTACTCATGTCTAGACGAGTTCCTAATGCTTGCTGTAATGTCTGCCAGAATCTTGAAATAAATCTACCATCCCTATCAGAGATAATAGAGATTGGTATTCCATGTCTGGAGATGACTTCCTTCAAATACAGTCGTGCTAACTTCTTCATCTTGTCATCTTCTCTTATTGGCAGAAAGTGTGCTGATTTGGTGAGACGATCAACTATTACCCAAATAGTATCAAAACCACTTGCAGTCCTTGGCAATTTAGTGATGAAATCCATGGTAATGTTTTCCCATTTCCATTCCTGGATTTCGGGTTGTTGAAGTAGACCTGATGGTTTCTGATGCTCAGCTTTGACCTTAGAACACGTCAAACATTCTCCTACGTATTTAGCAACATCGGCTTTCATACCCGGCCACCAAAAAATGTTTCTTGAGATCCTTGTACATCTTCCCCGTTCCAGGATGTATTGAGTATCTGGTTTTATGAGCTTCTCTAAGTACCATTTCTCTCATATCTCCAAATTTTGGTACCCAAATCCTTTCAGCCCTATACCGGGTTCCGTCTTCCCGAATATTAAGATGCTTCTCCGATCCTTTGGGTATTTCATCCTTTAAATTTCCCTTTTTTAAAACTCCTTGTTGCGCCTCCTTTATTTGAGTAGTAAGGTTATTATGAATCATTATATTCATAGATTTTACTCGAATGGGTTCTCTGTCCTTCCTGCTCAAGGCATCGGCTACCACATTTGCCTTCCCCGGGTGGTAACGAATCTCAAAGTCGTAATCATTCAATAATTCAATCCACCTACGCTGCCTCATATTCAGTTGTTTCTGATTAAATATGTGTTGAAGACTTTTGTGGTCGGTATATATAATACTTTTGACCCCATATAAGTAGTGCCTCCAAGTCTTTAATGCAAAAACAACCGCGCCTAATTCCAAATCATGCGTCGTATAATTTTGTTCGTGAATCTTCAATTGTCTAGACGCATAAGCAATCACCTTCGTTCGTTGCATTAATACACAACCGAGACCTTGCTTTGATGCGTCACAATAAATCACAAAATCATCATTCCCTTCAGGCAATGACAATATAGGTGCCGTAGTTAGCTTTTTCTTCAATAACTGAAACGCTTTCTCTTGTTCATCATTCCATTCAAATTTCTTCCCTTTATGCGTTAATGCAGTCAAGGGTTTTGCTATTCTGGAAAAGTCTTGGATGAACCTTCTGTAGTAACCAGCTAGTCCTAAAAACTGGCGTATGTGTTTCGGAGTTTTCGGGGTTTCCCACTTTTCAACAGTTTCTATCTTTGCCGGATCCACCTTAATACCTTATTTGTTCACTATGTGACCGAGGAATTGAACTTCTTCTAACCAAAATGCACACTTTGAAAACTTAGCGTACAGTTTTTCCTTCCTCAATACTTCTAACACCTTTCTCAAATGTTCACCGTGTTCTTGGTCATTCTTTGAGTAAATAAGTATGTCATCAATGAAAACAATGACAAACTTGTCAAGGTATGGTCCACACACTCGGTTCATAAGGTCCATGAACACAGCTGGTGCATTAGTTAAACCAAACGGCATGACCATAAACTCGTAGTGACCGTAACGTGTTCTAAAAGCAGTCTTTGGAATATCATCTTCTTTCACCCGCATTTGATGATACCCGAAACGTAAGTCAATCTTTGAATAAACAGACGAGCCTTGTAGTTGATCAAATAAGTCGTCGATTCTCGGTAGTGGGTAGCGGTTCTTGATGGTAAGTTTGTTCAACTCTCGGTAGTCGATACACAACCTGAATGTACCATCTTTCTTCTTGACAAACAAAACAGGAGCTCCCCACAGTGATGTGCTTGGTCGAATGAAACCTCGCTCTAAAAGTTCTTGTAATTGGCTTTGCAGTTCTTTCATCTCGCTAGGTGCGAGTCTGTAAGGAGCACGAGCAATTGGTGCAGCTCCTGGTACAAGATCTATTTGAAATTCAACGGATCGATGTGGGGGTAATCCCAGTAATTCTTTCGGAAATACATCGGGAAATTCTTTTGCAATGGGAACATCATTGATGCTCTTTTCTTCAGTTTGTACTTTCTCGACGTGTGCTAGAACAGCATAGCAACATTTTCTTATTAGTTTTTGTGCCTTCAAATTACTAATAAGATGTAGCTTCGTGTTGCCCTTTTCTCCGTACACCATTAAGGGTTTTCCTTTTTCTCGTATAATGCGAATTGCATTTTTGTAACAAACGATCTCTGCTTTCACTTCTTTCAACCAGTCCATACCGATTATCACATCAAAACTCCCTAACTCTACTGGTATCAAATCAATCTTAAATGTTTCGCTAACCAGTTTAATTTCTCGATTCCGACATATATTATCTGCTGAAATTAATTTACCATTTGCTAATTCGAGTAAAAATTTACTATCCAAAGGCGTCAATGGACAACTTAATTTAGCACAAAAATCTCTACTCATATAGCTTCTATCCGCACCTGAATCAAATAAAACGTAAGCAGATTTATTGTCAATAAGAAACGTACCCGTAACAAGCTCCGGGTCTTTCTGTGCCTCTGCCGCATTAATATTGAAAACTCTTCCGCGACCTTGTCCATTCGTGTTCTCCTGGTTCGGGCAATTTCTAATAATGTGGCCCGGTTTTCCACATTTATAACAAACTACATTGGCATAACTTGCTCCGACACTACTTGCTCCACCATTACTCGTTCTGACACCATTTGTTCCTTTCGTTCTATTAACCCCTGGTCCGTAGACCTCACACTTCGCCGCGCTATGACCATTTCTTTTACACTTGTTGCAAAATTTGGTGCAGAACCCCGAGTGATACTTTTCACACCTTTGGCATAGCTGCTTCTGATTGTTGTTGTTGTTGTTGTTGTGGTTATTATTGTTGTTGGGATGATTGTTGTAGTTGCTGTTGTTGTTGTTGTTGTTGTTGTTGTTGTTGTTGTTGTTGTTGAGCCGTTTGTTGTAGTTGCGATTGATGTTGCGATTGTTGGGATAATTGTTGCGATTATTGTTGTAATTGCTGTTGTTGTTGTATTGGTGATTCTTATCACCGTTTTCCTCCCACTTTCTTTTGACTTGCTTCACATTGGCCTCTTCAGCAGTCTGTTCTTTAATTCTTTCTTCAATCTGGTTCACTAGTTTGTGAGCCATTCTACATGCCTGTTGTATGGAGGCGGGCTCGTGTGAACTTATATCTTCTTGGATTCTTTCCGGTAATCCTTTCACAAACGCGTCGATCTTCTCTTCCTCATCTTTGAATGCTCCCGGACACAATAGGCACAATTCTGTGAATCGTCTTTAGTACGTGGTAATATCAAATCCTTGGGTTCGTAACCCTCTAAGTTCTGTCTTGAGCTTATTGACCTCGGTTCTGGGACGGTACTTCTCGTTCATCAAGTGCTTGAATGCTGACCACGGTAGTGCGTACGCATCGTCTTGTCCCACTTGCTCTAGATAGGTATTCCACCATGTTAACGCAGAACCTGTGAAGGTATGCGTAGCGTACTTCACTTTGTCCTCTTCAGTACACTTACTTATGGCAAACACCGATTCGACCTTCTCGGTCCACCGTTTCAATCCGATCGGTCCTTCGGTTCCATCAAATTCCAAAGGTTTGCAGGCAGTGAATTCTTTGTAGGTGCATCCTACACGATTTCCTGTACTGCTAGATCCAAGGTTATTGTTGGTATGTAGCGCAGCCTGTACTGCGGCTATGTTTGAAGCTAGAAAAGTACGGAATTCCTCTTCATTCATATTCACGGTGTGTCGAGTAGTCGGTGCCATTTCCTTCAAAATAGTCAAATGGAACAAGTTAATCATACAGAATATTAAGAGTAGTTAATAGTATTTCGTAGCATAATACGAACTCATTTATAAAAGCCTTTTCTTCATATTAGCGTTTTATAAGTTTAAATTCGGGTAGTACCTACCCGTCAAGTTCATACTTAGTAGCTAATATACAATTCAACTACTACAATTCTATATGAAAAACTGATTATAATAATATTTCGCGTTAAAACTTTTATACAATATTTTACAAACTTACAATACCGCTTATTTTACATAAAGCATGAAATATAGCACACAATAACTTTGATACAAGATAGTTGTGAAGATAATTCTAGCTAGTACACAAGTCGTTCAGCAAAGGCAATAAAGACACGTAATTCATACTTCCAGAAACAAGTCATGCATTCTGGTTTTACTAGGACTACTTCCCATCCTTGGTCTTGTGGAACATAACCGTTATGGCCGTTGATAAGACAGCGTGTTGTAACGTCGTCAAAGGGACGAGGGTTACGTAATGTCCAACAGTCCCGTAACAATCTAAAAACCTCATTTCTTACCCCAATTACCGACTCCGTCACTTGTGGAAACGTTTTGTTTAATAGTTGTAGCCCGATGTTCTTGTTCTCACTTTGGTGAGAAGCGAACATTACTAATCCGTAAGCATAACATGCTTCTTTATGTTGCACGTTAGCCGCTTTTTCTAAATCACGAAGTCCAATATTCGGATATATTGAGTCAAAATAATTTCTTAACCCATTGCGTAAAATAGCATTTGGGTTCCCCGCAATATATGCGTCAAAGTAAACACATCGTAACTTATGGATTTCCCAATGTGATATCCCCCATCTTTCGAACGAAAGCCTTTTATAAACCAAGGCATTCTTGGAACGTTCTTCGAATGTCTTACAAACTGATCTCGTCTTAAATAGTTGTGCCGAAGAATTCTGACCGACTCTAGACAAGATTTCATCAATCATGTCTCCGGGTAGGTCTCTTAAAATATTGGGTTGTCTATCCATTTTGTGTTTTTATACTGTAAAATAGACAAGAGTTAGATTCATAAAAAAAAATATACTTATTAATACAAGCAATTTTTACATATATCATAAAGCATAAGCACACTATATTACATATATTACACCACACGAATACAACTATCTTATTCCGACTCGCTTGTTTCTTCTTCTTTGGTTTTGGTTCGTTTTCCCAAGTTTCTAGGGATATATGATGTTCCCCTAATACGAGCCGTTATTTTCCACATTGGTTTAGAAAAACCTGGTGGTTTAGAGGTTCCCGGGTCATTGTTACAACTTAAGGACTTCGGGGGTTGACGATACATATAAAGTTCATCGGGGTTGGAATTAGATTTCTCTATTTTTATGCCCTTTCCCTTATTATTTTCTTTTGCCTTTTTAAATTCAGTTGGGGTAATTTCTATAACATCATCGGAATTCTCGTCGGAATCCGATTCATCGGAGAATTGGTAATCCTCCCAATATTTTGCTTCCTTGGTGGAAACACCATTGACCATAATTAACCTTGGTCGGTTGGTTGAGAATTTTCTTTTACTTAACCGTTTTATTATTTCCCCCACCGGTTCTATTTCTTCATCCGGTTCCGATTCTTCTTCCGGTTCCGATTCTTCTTCCGGTTCCGACTCTTCTTCCGGTTCCTCTTCGGGAACTTGTGAATCAGTCCACGAATCATTCCAATTTACATTTGACTCTTCATTATTATTAGGTGAGTCAATGGGACTTGTTCTAGAGGTAGACATCTATCACATAATATCAAACGCGTTAAGAGATTAATATATCACATAATATTCACATGTTAAAAATATATAGTTTCCAACAAAATTTGTTAAGCAATCATTTTTCAAGTAAACACGGTCGAAGTCCAGACTCACTAATGCATCCTAACAAACTCGATAAGACACACTAATGCAAAATTCTGGTTCTCTAAGACCAACGCTCGGATACCAACTGAAATGTCCCGTTCTTATTGATTAAAAACGTTCCATATTAATTGATTTCGTTGCGAGGTTTTGACCTCTATATGAGATGTTTTTCAAAGACTGCATTCATTTTAAAACAAACCATAACCTTTATTTCATCAATAAAGGTTTAAAAAGCTTTACGTAGATTATCAAATAATGATAATCTAAAATATCATGTTTACACACGACCATTACATAATGGTTTACAATACAAATATGTTACAACAAAATAAGTTTCTTGAATGCAGTTTTTACACAATATCATACAAGCATGGACTCCAAATCTCGTCCTTATTTAAGTATGCGACAGCGGAAGCTCTTAATAATCACCTGAGAATAAACATGCTTAAAACGTCAACAAAAATGTTGGTGAGTTATAGGTTTAACGTATATATATCAAATCATAATAATAGACCACAAGATTTCATATTTCAATACACATCCCATACATAGAGATAAAAATCATTCATATGGTGAACACCTGGTAACCGACATTAACAAGATGCATATATAAGAATATCCCCATCATTCCGGGACACCCTTCGGATATGATATAAATTTCGAAGTACTAAAGCATCCGGTACTTTGGATGGGGTTTGTTAGGCCCAATAGATCTATCTTTAAGATTCACGTCAATTAGGGTGTCTGTTCCCCAATTCTTAGATTACCAGACTTAATAAAAAAGGGCATATTCGATTTCGATAATTCAACCATAGAATGTAGTTTCACGTACTTGTGTCTATTTTGTAAATCATTTATAAAACCTGCATGTATTCTCATCCCAAAAATATTAGATTTTAAAAGTGGGACTATAACTCACTTTCACAGATTTTTACTTCGTCGGGAAGTAAGACTTGGCCACTGGTTGATTCACGAACCTATAACAATATATACATATATATCAAAGTATGTTCAAAATATATTTACAACACTTTTAATATATTTTGATGTTTTAAGTTTATTAAGTCAGCTGTCCTCGTTAGTAACCTACAACTAGTTGTCCACAGTTAGATGTACAGAAATAAATCGATAAATATTATCTTGAATCAATCCACGACCCAGTGTATACGTATCTCAGTATTGATCACAACTCAAACTATATATATTTTGGAATCAACCTCAACCCTGTATAGCTAACTCCAACATTCACATATAGAGTGTCTATGGTTGTTCCGAAATATATATAGATGTGTCGACATGATAGGTCGAAACATTGTATACGTGTCTATGGTATCTCAAGATTACATAATATACAATACAAGTTGATTAAGTTATGGTTGGAATAGATTTGTTACCAATTTTCACGTAGCTAAAATGAGAAAAATTATCCAATCTTGTTTTACCCATAACTTCTTCATTTTAAATCCGTTTTGAGTGAATCAAATTGCTATGGTTTCATATTGAACTCTATTTTATGAATCTAAACATAAAATGTATAGGTTTATAGTCGGAAAAATAAGTTACAAGTCGTTTTTGTAAAGGTAGTCATTTCAGTCGAAAGAACGACGTCTAGATGACCATTTTAGAAAACATACTTCCACTTTGAGTTTAACCATAATTTTTGGATATAATTTCATGTTCATAATAAAAATCATTTTCTCAGAATAACAACTTTTAAATCAAAGTTTATCATAGTTTTTAATTAACTAACCCAAAACAGCCCGCGGTGTTACTACGACGGCGTAAATCCGGTTTTACGGTGTTTTTCGTGTTTCCAGGTTTTAAATCATTAAGTTAGCATATCATATAGATATATAACATGTGTTTAGTTGATTTTAAAAGTCAAGTTAGAAGGATTAACTTTTGTTTGCGAACAAGTTTAGAATTAACTAAACTATGTTCTAGTGATTACAAGTTTAAACCTTCGAATAAGATAGCTTTATATGTATGAATCGAATGATGTTATGAACATCATTACTACCTTAAGTTCCTTGGATAAACCTACTATAAAAGAGAAAAATGGATCTAGCTTCAACGGATCCTTGGATGGCTCGAAGTTCTTGAAGCAGAATCATGACACGAAAACAAGTTCAAGTAAGATCATCACTTGAAATAAGATTGTTATAGTTATAGAAATTGAACCAAAGTTTGAATATTATTATTACCTTGTATTAGAATGATAACCTACTGTAAGAAACAAAGATTTCTTGAGGTTGGATGATCACCTTACAAGATTGGAAGTGAGCTAGCAAACTTGAAAGTATTCTTGATTTTATGTAACTAGAACTTGTAGAATATATGAAGAACACTTAGAACTTGAAGATAGAACTTGAGAGAGATCAATTAGATGAAGAAAATTGAAGAATGAAAGTGTTTGTAGGTGTTTTTGGTTGTTGGTGTATGGATTAGATATAAAGGATATGTAATTTTGTTTTCATGTAAATAAGTCATGAATGATTACTCATATTTTTGTAATTTTATGAGATATTTCATGCTAGTTGCCAAATGATGGTTCCCACATGTGTTAGGTGACTCACATGGGCTGCTAATAGCTGATCATTGGAGTGTATATACCAATAGTACATACATCTAAAAGCTGTGTATTGTACGAGTACGAATACGGGTGCATACGAGTAGAATTGTTGATGAAACTGAACGAGGATGTAATTGTAAGCATTTTTGTTAAGTAGAAGTATTTTGATAAGTGTATTGAAGTCTTTCAAAAGTGTATAAATACATATTAAAAGACTACATGTATATATTTTTTAACTGAGTCGTTAAGTCATCGTTAGTCGTTACATGTAAGTGTTGTTTTGAAACCTTTAGGTTAACGATCTTGTTAAATGTTGTTAACCCAATGTTTATAATATCAAATGAGATTTTAAATTATTATATTATCATGATATTATCATGTATGAATATCTCTTAATATGATATATATACATTAAATGTCTTTACAACGATAATCGTTACATATATGTCTCGTTTAAAAATCATTAAGTTAGTAGTCTTGTTTTTACATATGTAGTTCATTGTTAATATACTTAATGATATGTTTACTTATCATAGTATCATGTTAACTATATATATATATATATCAATATATATATCCATATATATGTCATCATATAGTTTTTACAAGTTTTAACGTTCGTGAATCACCGGTCAACTTGGGTGGTCAATTGTCTATATGAAACATATTTCAATTAATCAAGTCTTAACAAGTTTGATTGCTTAACATGTTGGAAACATTTAATCATGTAAATATCAATCTCAATTAATATATATAAACATGGAAAAGTTCAGGTCACTACACCAACAATCTACTGTTTAACAAGGGTCGTGCACGTCATCATTTATCCTAAGCTAAGCTAAGAGGATAACGATCAAGCAATTCAACACTAGATGCAATCAACATTCATTCAAATACAAGACAACCCAAAAGTATTATATAGACCCATCATCAACTTAATTGACTTCCACAAAAAGTTTCACGTCAAACTGTCACTACACCCCACTTTCTGAAGATAGCAACAGTTATACACTGTCAATTTCATTGAATCGGACTGATCCATCAAATTTCGAGATTACCCATAAAGTTAACCCATTAAATCTTATATTCGGTTTATTCTAAGTCATCAGTCTGTTGTCAACGTGTCACATGAAGACGCAACTCAGTTAAGCCCACAATTCTACATCACTAAATCAACAAAGGTCATGGGTATTACAAACCACCAAAACGGGCTACAACGTAACCTAAGTCAAATCATGTCCTACGGTCATATGCCTTACAAAGCTCCGTCCATTCTCGTAGGTCAAAAGCTAATTTATCGGTCTAAGGCCAAACACATCATCTGCTAGTCTACTATCCAAGTGTCGAGACCCGCTATATGCCGATCTGCAAACTTACTTACTTACATTACACGATATCCGAATCGTTCCTCACATTCTGGTCTAGAAAACAGTCTTTACCACGAGCTAAAGAAGTTCAATGCTGACAACCTACCGCTATCTAATAACTGAAAAAGTCTAATTTCGTCTGAATTCCAAACTTGATCTATCAATAATCTTATGAAATACCATGAAAATTCCATCTCATGTCTAGGTTTTACACACTAACTCTCGAGTCACTACTAATGACCCACAACATTATATCTGTCAATCATGATTTGAGGTTATTCTCGAGTCACTTTCATCTAATTTCCTAGATCAACTCACTCTAAAACTAATGAATAATGGCTATCATTTACCTTAGAATACACAAACTTAGCTAATTTCATCACTACAACATAGCCAAATCAACTCGGATTACACTGATTTACCCAAATTCCGTAATTTAATACTTGTTTCAATCCTGGTATTTAAGAATTTTGTTGAAATTCACTTATCTGGTTCAATGTTCCCCAATTATTCAACGACTAAATCGTTATTCTGATCAACTCAATCATAGTAGAAATGATTACCAACCCAATTTCAAATCAATTCAATCATTACATCACAAATCTTGAGTAAAGATTAATCGTCCACCCATTCCGAAAATAGATATCTAAATATTAATTTCCTTAAGTAACATCAATACACATGCCCAACACCGATATAGTTACATCAGATAGATCATTACTTGGCTAGAGTGCTACCAGAACCCACAATTAAATACCTAGTTCAAAATCGATTTCTAAGGGTTTCGTCATAAATCACTTATCTAGGTCGATACTTACCCAAAATTCATCACATAAAGCATGGCTTTATTCATTTCATCATTAGAAGAAACACTTACAAATGCAATATTAAACCAACATTAATCATTCGAACATGGATTTCAAGTCAACGATATCCACTACCACAAACAATAAACATCCATCTAGCAATTAAGTCCGTCAAATGACATCAATACATGTGTTTGACACCGCTAGGGCTATCTCTGCATCGTCTTTAATTTGCTTAGAACTTCATCAGAACTCAAAACTAAAGCTGATTCGATCATCAATAGCCTAAGTCCAGATATTGTTCAACTAGCATTACTATGTCGAAAAAAATCAACTCTCGGTCAACAGTCATCGAAAATCGCATTAATCATCAAACAACATCCGATCTAACACTTGTTACATCTCTTCCGACTCTCGAAACTACTGTATGATTTACTATAACGTATTTCCGTTGGCCAGACATAATACATCATTCTAAATCACACTTTCATTTCGAGTATTTCGGAACAAGATCTTAATAGAGTTCATCAAAACAACACGGTCTATCTTCCTAAGTCACCGGTAGTTATAAATCTCCACTATATCCCAAACTAATAGATTTTACAATCTAAGGCTGTCAAAACCGCAAAAGTCTTGAAAGAAAACACCTAAGTCGGTTCTAATTCGATCTTAATTCTACTAAGTCCTCTTTAGTAACCACGTTAGTAACTCTGATCCAACATCCAATAAACTATACCTACTTACTTCGTCTTATTTGCAAATGCTATTATTGTCCGTCCTCGACCTTAAATTAAAATCTTCAAAAGACAAACTATTCACAACGGTCACTATCGAACTACCAGATCAATGCTTCTATCTTAATAGTAATATGATCAATGTTTTAATCTCGTCTCCCGACCTAGTCAAGATTCATCATAATTCAGCTTGAACTGAATTTCTATTCCCGTTAAGGTCTGCTCTACTTCCAAGAAAGTCACTAAACGAACGTCTTACATACTGACATCTAATGAGTCATATCAATTCACAAAAAATCAACAACTTCTCAGGACAACTCTACAGGTCCTACTTAGCTAGTCAAATCCTGCAACAGTACATCCAGGCTAATAATACTCCTCACATAATGAAAAAACACGATTTTCCTATTTTTCAGTCAAGACTACATGGAAAACTCCATTCAAACTTACTTCCAAAAGGTCACCACTAACTCACATTAGTCTATGGTAGGAAAACGATTCTTCAAAGTCTTACTACGGCCACAATCATCTAAACCAAAAGTCAACATCATATGTGACACGCAAACCACCTACATATGACAACAACAAACAGGGTCCAGATCCTCTTATCAGAAGATAAGGAAACTACTACTCTATTTCAATCCTTAAGGGCCACTACATGTGTCCCGTCGATCCATGGGAAAGAATTACATTTCACCTAAGTCCAACACAACAAGTCCCGTCATACTATAATATTATAGGGTCCGTCATCTACTGGTTCAGTCACAGTCGCCAAGCATGAAGACTACACTTCACATAGTTACACAATAGGGTCCGAGACTTTCACTACTCATCAAGGGGTTACTACCCTAATCAGTCTTTATGGGTCACTACGTGTGTCCCATCAGTCAACGGTCAGGAAATGACTTCATATTCGTCTTGGTTAATACTACAAATTATTCACCTCAATTCTTCCAGTCTAGGCCAACAGTAGTCTCACATATAGTATAACAGGCCATATAACAACAATTCACAAAAACATGACACAATATTCCAAAGGTCATGTCTATAAAGTCTCACAGAACATAGCAGTCAGTCTAGGGGAATAAAATCCTGATAGTAGCAAGGGTAGTTCTAGACACAGTCGCCATAACTGTGTCCGTCAACAGTCATCTACTTCTATCTTACAAGTACAATTAATCAGTCGCAACTTGAAACACTAATCGTCACAGATTATCATTACAACAATAAACACCAAATTGACAAAGGCATGAACTCAATCTACAGGTTCAATAATAATAATAGTTATAGTAATGTAACAAGAATGTACTTTTATGAATAAGAAGACATCTTCTGTATCTATCAACACCTCGATCGCACCCGTACCCTTAACCCTCATCAACTCTGCAACTGAATCCTCATCATTGGAGCCACGTCAACTAATACGCGTCAAGTCCTTCATCCAAATCGGCATCAAACGCATCCACCGAAGTTCTGTCAGTACTGAGGGTCAATAGGGCACCAGCAGGGTGGAATCGATCTTCATACCTGTCTTAACACAACATCTCACACACAAAGCTTAGTAGATAATCTGTTAGTTTCCGCCAACTAACTCGTCAATACCTACATCACTCACTTAACCTACCCCAAGATATGTTTGACTCGACACACGGTTTGGGAACATGTCACTTCCGTGCACATGCTGCCAAACCTACGCTCTGATACCAACTTATAACACCCCAGATTTTTTTTTTATACAGCGGAAGACCAATTTAACTAGTATATAAGTTAAAAATGTATATATACATATATAATCCACTTAATGAAAACATGTTAATAAATAAACGACCGGGTGTTATATTAAAACGTAAATACAACTTTAATAGAAAAGATGCGACATCAGAGTTTCCGGCTTTGTCAAACATATCTTCCAACATCCCATCTTCGCCCTGATAACTAGCATACAACAAATCCATAACCTGCAGGGAAGATGTGGGGGATTAGCACGAAGCTAAGTGAGTGCAACTAACTACAGGCAATAATATACAGGAACCGTCATACTAATCATGTCACATAGTCTAACACATAAACATCACCCAAGTGCCGTCTACAGAGACTCTAACGGCTCGGCCAAACCATTAACCACCAGCTGATCGGACTGGGGCTTACCAGAAGTTCCTCTACCACCGTATGTATATACATAATCCACACGCGACGGACGCGTCATTCACATATATATACACCTCGATTGTCTAGGCTACCACATGAGGAACCCAACCCGTAGGTTGATCTCTCCTACAGAGGATACCACACAATAGGGACGCACTGGGCTCCAGCAGACAAGCATCAACTAACATGCAGTCATCACAAATACTAACTAACCACAACAATAAGTATATCTAACAAGCATGGCAATCATAATATAACATGCTTTTATATACTATATTCTCCAGTTAGTCCCACTCACCGATACCGACATCACTCGGTAGTCTAATGTCACCGAGTCTTCTCCTCGTCTGTATCACCTGAAAACAATACTCACAAGTTAGTTATAATATTATTATCATCAAAATACAAACGGGCAGCATAACTGCTAAAAATCAACACTTAGTAAAATTTTACACTTCCAAAGACACTCGGTCGACTGTCAGAGACAGTCGGCCGACTGTCTACACTCACTCGACTGAGTGTCTAGACACTCGGTCGATGGTCTCTCACAGACACACTCGGCCGATGGTCGAGTCAGTCGGTCGATGGTCGCGTCGATCGGTCGACTGTCAAGAGACAGTCGGTCGACTGTGTTTATCTGCAGAAGCTGAAGAACAAAGTGACGGGTTTCACCCAAAATCAACCAATTCTTGCTCTAGAGCTCGATTATGCCCTCAAAACTGACCAAATCGAAGATACTATTTAGACTCAAACAACATCATATCTAACCATTTTGACCCAAATTACACACTTTGTAAAAACTAACACAAAACTCCATTTTTCTCAAAGATTAAAGCATGAAGGCTTGTGATTCTTACCTTGTTAGAATCAGTAGATAACAAAGAACACGATTCTAAGATCAATTTAAGCCCAAGAACAAGTTTTGATGATTAGGGTTTGGTGAGATGGAGATGAACGTACGGAAGTAATATTTGGGGAAGAATCTAGAAAAATGAAGATAATTCTCCCCACCTACACACTTAAGGGTTAAAAAAACCCATACATCACAACACACGGGTATTTATCAGTTATCTGAATTCTTTCGTATCTCATTTGGTGACCCAAACGAAGTCCAAATTAAATAAACAAACCTGTTCTGTGACCCTTGTCACAAACTGGTCCTATCCACAACATTAAAATAATACAAAAAATAAAATTAGAATAAAAGCATATAATAACACCACACAACCTGAGGGCAAAATAGTAATCTAACAGCTAGGCCTGCTTCGAGGGTGTTTCAACAGGGTTGAGGTTGATTCCAAAATAATATATATACTTTGAGTTGTGATCGAGTCTGAGACATGTATACAATGGGTCACGATACGTAGTAATTAATTCGAATATTATATATTAAACTACATATGAATTATTGAATTTCTAACTGTGGACTATTAACAGCATTTCTAACTGTGGACTATTAACATTGGACAATTAAAATGAATTAAAATATTTATTATAACATATGAAACTAAACATTTCTCCAAGTATGCCACTTGATTTCATCTTAAACCTCATTTGTATCTTGACTATTATAATCTGCGTTCAAACTTTTCATGATTCTTGAAAACACCTCAATCGAGAGGATGAACCAACCGCACATCATCTACGGAAGAAAAGATTGATACATATAGTTATGTGTAACATCCGTGTTACATCCGTCTCACATCGGTTGGAGAGGAGAACGAAGCATGCCTTATAAGGGTGTGGAAACCTTTCCTAGCATGACGCGTTTTGGGACCACAAGCGCAGCAGATCTCATGAGAACTCTGTAGTTAAGCGTGCTCAGGCGAGAGCACTACCAGGATGGGTGACCTCCTGGGAAAGTGCTCGTCGTGTGTGGTTGCCAAGAAAAATCCGTGCGCCTACGGGCAAAGCGGACAATATCATGCTACGGGAAACATTTACCTGGGATGTCACATATGGTATCAGAGTATAACAACCCGTCCTAATCCACCTGGACGAAGTCATCAACATCTGGTCTCATTGCGAGGTACTGACCTAAATATGCCATGAATGACTCCAAGTAATATCTTTAAAATGAGCAAATGCACAGCGGAAGATTTCTTTCATACCTGAGAATAAACATGCTTAAAAGTGTCAACCAAAAGGTTGGTGAGTTCATAGGTTTATCATAACAATCATTTCAATATATTAATAGACCACAAGATTTCCGTTTATAAATATATGTACACTCGCAAGTGTATAAAAGTATTCTATAAGTTGTTGAGCGCTTCGGTAACCATACTTAACAATTAATGTGGCATATTCCCTTTATTATGAAATCTCCCTACACTGTACCAAGTGTAGTAAAAACGAAGTACTATACAACCGTTTACGATACTAGAGCAACTAGCCCGGTTGGGGTGGTCAAACCCGATAGATCTATCAATAGGATTCGCGCTTACATTTTCTTCCAACATGTAAATATTAGTTACCAAGCTACTAGGGAAGATATGCAAGGTGGTACAACTCAACGTAGAATATATTTTAAGTACTTGTGTCTATTTCGTCAAACATAAAAGCAGCGCATGTATTCTCAGCCCAAAATATATATTGCAAAAGCAATTAAAAAGGGAGCAAATGAAACTCACCATACTGTATTTTGTAGTAAAAATACATACGACGTCATTGAACAAGTATAGGGTTGACCTCAAATTCACGAACCTATATTATTTATATATATATTAATACACATAATTGTAATCGAACAAATATATATATAAATTTTATTAGTTATATCATTATTATATTAATAAAATATTTATTTAATTTGTGTATACATTCCCAATGATCAATATTTATATAGTTATATTAATATATATATCTGATTAGTATTATATTAAGATATCTAAATTGTTATATACAAATATACAAATTGTTAATATAGTTAATACATACTTATAATCTTAATAATAGTATTTTTAAAACTTTCATTTTTATAATTATAATACTTTGAGTAATGATATTGATATTACTAATAATAATAATACTAATAGTTTTAATGATAAAAATTGATAGTAATGATAATACTAATAATAATATTAATAATGATAATGATAATAATAATAATAATAATAATATTAATGATAATGATAATAATATTTCTAATAATAATAATAATAATAATACTTGTATAATAATAATAATGATAATATAAATACTACCTTAAAAAGCTTTTTCAAAAATGATATGCCCCAGACAAGGTTTGAACTCGCGACCACTCGTAAACACAAACAACACTCAAACCAATTCATCCAACTCTGCTTTCTGTTAAATATCACCACCTTAATGTATCTATAAACTATATTTCTATTTCTCCTTCATCATCATTAATTTGTTTTCAATAGCAAATGTACCTGGGTATCGGCCCAAACTAAAATGGCTATGTCTCAGCCCGTTATCAGAAAATGTTTCACGGCCCAATTAACATATGCACGGCCCAACTCTTAGCCTACTAGTGTAGTTATTAGTTGAAAAAGAAAAATAAACCGTAGTAGCCAAGATTCGAACTCTAGACCACTCGTTAACCAAACACCCTCATAACCGTTCCTCCATTTGTGCTTTTCTGGAATAAATCGAATCCCTAATTGATTTAAACAAATATTTATGTTTCATCTTCTTAAAGACCCATTTAATTCTTTCAACATCTTCATCTCATTATCATGATCATTATCATAATACATAAAATCATACGCTTCATAATTAACATCACCATCGTCCTCTTATCGTCACCATCATCGTTACAGTCTTCATTATTAATCATCATTCTTAGCATCATTCACTGATCAAACAGAAACAAGAGGGGGATAGAGAAAGATGGGAGAGAAAAAGAAAGATGGCGTGTGATGGTGATGACTAAGGTGGCGATAGTGGTTGATTTGTTTGAGGATTTCGTATAACAAAAACAAGGATGGAGCAATGGGTAGTAACCATAGTGGTTGTGGGTATATAGCAGCACAATAGTAACAGTGGGTGTTGTAGGTGAGGGGTTATGGTGATCATTTGTTATTCGATTACAAGAATGAAGAGGGGAAGTAAGAGGAAAGGAAGGTGACAACCGTGATGGTAGATGGGATGGTGAAGATGGTGTCGTGTGAGTGGTGAGGTGGTTCATTGTGGTGATGGGTGGATACCGGTAAGGGTAGTAGCGAAATGAATTGATGAGGAGAGGAAGGATACTAGATGGTTGATCGTGCATTTATCTATCTATATGGATATACACATATATATAATATATATAAAATAGCTTACACCAAAGTCAAAAAGGAAATCAATTATCTCAATTTAATACAGTTATCAGGCCGAGGGTTTTTAGATCTTTCTACCGACACTTAGCTCGGGTTTTATGTCGTGTCCATTGCTAAACAGTTAAATTATAAAAGTGTTCCTAAAAATCCCTAATTTTTAGCTTAAATATATTTAATTATTTCACTCATTAACTGTTTGAAACCTAATCAAAAATGTTCGATAATTATTTATTTTCTGTTCCAATTTATATGTACGGAGTACTAATATTTAAACTTAAAAAGATAAAAATATTTTTAACAAATCTAACATCTTCGTAATCGATTTACAGTTCAACTTTTATTTTAGTCCTTCATGAACATGTAATATATCTATATTAAAACTAATGAAACGTCAACCGAGTGTTACTGACGTTTACTAATTAGGCTCGAAATCATTCATTTTCAATATACACATTATATATATATATATATATATATATATATATATATATATATATATATATATATATATATATATATATATATATATATATATATATCAAATCTTAATTAACAAGTTTAAGTAAATAAATATATTAATTATATTCTTTTAAACAACTAAATATAATATTTTATATTTACAAGTAATATATATATATATATATATTTAAATATATATGTAACTATTTACAAATAGTTATTCGTGAATCGTCGGGAATGGTCGAAGGTCAATTGAATATATGAAACAGTTCAAAATTTTTGAGATCCAACCTAACAGACTTTGCTTATCGTGTTGAAAATACAATATCGTATCGAGAGTTTGATTTAAAATTAGTCGAAATTTTCCGGGTCATTACAGTACCTACCCGTTAAAGAAATTTCGTCCCGAAATTTGAGTGAGGTCGTCATGGCTAACAATAAAAAATGTTTTCATGACGAATATGAGTTAGAGTTTTATCATTATTGATTAATATAGATAAACGATTCGATCATGTGAAGCGTACGAGTAAAGCTATCACAAAAGAGTGAAAAGTTTCGTCTCAACTTTTGACGTAGTCATGGCGGATTTCCGGAATTCAAGGAAATCTTCTAATTAGAAAGAAAATGTAATATTATGATTAATTAGCAAACTGTTGGAATCACGGTAAGGATAGAACTATCAAGAAAATAATCTCTTGATATGTTTAGAGGTTAAGTAGAATGAAAGATTTATGTATCATGGCACATGATGAGGGTAAGATCTGTGAACCATCATCACGTTCCATTAAAAATTCAGCATGACTTACTGTAATATAACCACGTTGGCCTGATGTCATTATATTATACTAACTCATGCTTCAATTCCCAACACTTCTCCAGAAACCATTTATAATTCAAAATCGAATTTTAAAGAAATTTAGAAACTGAGATAGTTTCCTTTATGATGTAACACGGATAGCACGAAGAGATAGATAATTTCGAATGAAGATATTTATGAAGGTATCTTCAGAAATATCTAAGATATTTATAACAAAAGATACGATAATATCTTTAGAATTTAAAATATTTAAGATCAGAAGATGATGAAGAAATTCGTCCGCAAGGATTTAGATTAAGGAGCAAGGTATTCGCTAAAGATTTCATCAGCTTTTTCAAAACTCAAAAAACTGATTCATAGACTAAAGCGCTTTTCAGAAATTCAGAATTGAAGTTTTGTAAATCCAGGAGATAGAATATATATATATATATATATATATATATATATATATATATATATATATATATATACACTTATATATATATAATTGTTGTCGTAGAATCGCTGAGGAATTCAAGATTATCGATTGATGCCTCCCAGTATTTGGTATGGTAATTATCGTTACAAGATGCTGATGAGTTCATGATAAGACTTCAATAGATAAATATAGTGATTTGTCAGAGAGATTTAAACCAAGAAGCAACGAGGTTGCTTGTACATCTGCTGGTAATATGGGGGAATATAAAAGGTTCTCCGGTAACAATAAAAGAGCATGCATATATATATCAAGGTTATAATAAGATTGTTTTGAACGAAAAGTCGAAGTTGACTTGCTGGAGCTGTGACAAAACTGACTATTGTGAAAAAGAATTGCAATGTTATTTTTTGTAATAACAACGCCAAAGGAGCTAGCACAGATAAGTGTTAAACCTTTACTCAGGTTCCAAGAGTTTTTCAGGTGTATAACTATATGCATAAATCTTTTCTTCCGTAGATGAGATGCAGTTGGTTCATCCTCTCGATTGAAGCGTTTTCAAGAATTATGAAAGGTTTGAACGCAGATTGTAACTGTCAAAATACCAATGAGGTTTAAGATGAAATCAAGTGGCAAACTTGAAGAAATATTTAGTTTCATATGTTATAATCAATATTTTAATTCATTTTAATTGTCCAATGTTATTAGTCCACAGTCGATAGTCCACAGTTAACAGTCCAATAATTCATATATAGTTTAATTTATAATATTCGAATTAATTAATACGTATCGTGACCCGTGCACATGTCTCAGACTCGATCACAACTCAAAGTATATATATTATTGTAGAATCAACCTCAACCCTGTATAGCTAACTTCAGCATTACTGCATATAGAGTGTCTATGGTTATTCCAAATAATATATATAGATGCGTCGATATGATATGTCAAAACCTTGTATACGTGTCCCGATATTTAAAGTGCATAAAATAAATAACAGAAATTAAATGATGATAATTAAAATTGCGAGAATATAAATTTTGATAAATAAACTGCAATAAATAAATTGCGATAATAAAATGTAATAAGAAATTAACAGTTAGCTAGGAACAGTTAGCTAGGATTTTGTTAGCGTGGATTCTTAACAAAATTTTCTCATGGTTAATTTGTTTGTTTCTAAAAAATTTTATTTTTGTCTAATGTTTTCTTCATTATGCCACTTGTTGGATTCTGGTAAATCAAAATCCAAATATGAAATTGGATGAAAATAGTTATTCTGCGGTGAACGGATACGTATATCAGTGGTTGTAAATAGGATAGTAAATAACTGTTGAACTAGATTTAAAAGAATGTACAGTGTACTTATTAATGTGAAATCTAAATATTCCTCGGGTATTACCTACCCGTTAAAATATTTTCACCATTAATAGTTTGTACGAAAGAATTTTTAATTACAACCTTTATGAAAATATACTTACATACATATATTTTCTTCAGATGTAATTATGAATTTAATGAGTTAATATGATATTAATCTCATTTGGTTTACCGTCCGAACTAGAATACATAATCTCTAAAACATTAGAGATTACATAATCGCCAGGAAGAACGAAGATAGTTGATGTAGAATGATACGTAGAACGATGATTATACTCGAGATACAGAATGAGATGTTGAGGCATGGATTGTTGATGGTACTGGTGCTGTTACTGATGGTACTGTTGGTGCCGGTGATGTTGCTGAAGCTGGTAAATTTTGCACCATATTCTCTAAATTGATTACTCGAGCGCGAAGTTCGTTAACTTCTTCTATTATTCCAGGATAATTGTCGGTCGAAACGGGCGGATGAATAAGGTTTAGAATTTTAGATAGAATGTAATCGTGGTGAGATACTCTGGAAATGAGTGTGAAAATGGTGTTTCGAGTGGGTTCGTCGGTAAGTGCTTCAGGTTCTTCGCCAGGAGGTGAATTCAGTTGGTGGAAGGGATTGCCTTCTTCACGTTTTCATTGATTAAGTAGGCTACGAACCCATCAGATGAATTGGTTGATTCATTCTGGTGACACTGCTTTCTGAGCTTAGGTGAAACTCCATATCGGAATAGCTGTCGGAATCCGAGGAATTCGAACTGATTGAGGGATTCATCTCGTACGATCAGATGAAGGATTTTAGATAAGAAATAGATTATAGGATATAGATTAGTACCCTGCAATACATAATTTACATATGCATATATAATACTAAAATCCCATAAGTTACGAAGGATCTACGGAATATACTAGGCAAAGTTTACAGTAACAGATACACTAAGATATGAATTTATCTATACACTGTCTATGCAATAGAGGCAGTAAGACGTGTCTAGACTTTAAGGATGATAAGCAAATAATTTTCGACACGAAATGATAAGCAAAACTTTTGACATGCAGACACGGTCGAAGTCCAGACCCACTAACGCATCTAAACAACTATCAGTTAGACACACTAATGCAAGACCTGGTTCGCTAAGACCACCGCTCTGATACCAACTATAATAACCCGTCCTAATTCACCTGGATGAAGTCATCAACATCTGGTCTCATTGCGAGGTACTGACCTAAATATGCCACAAATGACTCCAAGTAATATCTTTAAAATGAGCAAATGCACTGCGGAAGATTTCTTTCATACCTGAGAATAAACATGCTTAAAAGTGTCAACCAAAAGGTTGGTGAGTTCATAGGTTTATCATAACAATCATTTCAATATATTAATAGACCACAAGATTTCCGTTTATAAATATATGTACACTCGCAAGTGTATAAAAGTATTCTATAAGTTGTTGAGCGCTTCGGTAACCATACTTAACAATTAATGTGGCATATACCAAGTGTAGTAAAAACGAAGTACTATGCAACCGTTTACGATACTAGAGCAACTAGCCCGGTTGGGGTGGTCAAACCCGATAGATCTATCAATAGGATTCGTGCTTACATGTTCTTCCAACATGTAAATATTAGTTACCAAGCTACTAGGGAAGATATGCAAGATGGTACAACTCAACGTAGAATATATTTTAAGTACTTGTGTCTATTTCGTCAAACATAAAAGCAGCGCATGTATTCTCAGCCCAAAATATATATTGCAAAAGCAATTAAAAAGGGAGCAAATGAAACTCACCATACTGTATTTTGTAGTAAAAATACATATGACGTCATTGAACAAGTATAGGGTTGGCCTCAGATTCACGAACCTATATTATTTATATATATATTAATACACATAATTGTAATCGAAAAAATATATATATAAATTTTATTAGTTATATCATTATTATATTAATAACATATTTATTTACTTTGTATATACATTCCCAATGATCAATATTTATATAGTTATATTAATATATATATCTGATTAGTATTATATTAAGATGGTGTCGTGTGAGTGGTGAGGTGGTTCATCGTGGTGATGGGTGGATACCGGTAAGGGTAGTAGCGAAATGAATTGATGAGGAGATGAAGGATACTAGATGGTTGATCGTGCATTTATCTATCTATATGGATATACACATATAAATAATATATATAAAATAGCTTACACCAAAGTCAAAAAGGAAACCAATTATCTCAATTTAATACAGTTATCAGGCCAAGGGTTTTTAGATCTTTCTACCGACACTTAGCTCGGGTTTTATCTCGTGTCCATTGCTAAACAGTTAAATTATAAAAGTGTTCCTAAAAATCCCTAATTTTTAGCTTAAATATATCTAATTATTTCACTCATTAACTGTTTGAAACCTGATCAAAAATGTTCGATAATTATTTATTTTCTGTTCCAATTTATATGTACGGAGTACTAATATTTAAACTTAAAAAGGTAAAAATATTTTTAACAAATCTAACATCTTCGTAATCGATTTACAGTTCAACTTTTATTTTAGTCCTTCATGAACATGTAATATATCTATATTAAAACTAATGAAACGTTAACCGAGTGTTACTGACGTTTACTAATTAGGCTCGAAATCATTCATTTTCAATATACACATTATATATATATATATATATATATATATATATATATATATATATATATATATATATATATATATATATCAAATCTTAATTAACAAGTTTAACTAAATAAATATATTAATTATATTCTTTTAAACAACTAAATATAATATTTTATATTTACAAGTAATATATATATATATATATATATATATATATATATATATATATATATATATATATATATATATATATATATATATATATATATATATATATATGTAACTATTTACAAATAGTTGTTCGTGAATTGTCGGGAATGGTCGAAGGTCAATTGAATATATGAAACAGTTCAAAATTTTTGAGATCCAACCTAACAGACTTTGCTTATCGTGTTGAAAATACAATATCGTATCGAGAGTTTGATTTAAAATTAGTCAAAATTTTCCGGGTCATTACACAGAGCCAGGCCCCGGACCAAACGTGCACAGCGACGACGCTGTGTCCCATTAGGGGAGAGGATTGTAACATCCGTGTTACATCCGTCCCACATCGGTTGGAGAGGGGAACGAAGCATGCCTTATAAGGGTGTGGAGACCTTTCCTAGCATGACGCGTTTTGGGACCACAAGCGCAGCAGATCTCATGAGAACTCTGTAGTTAAGCGTGCTCAGGCAAGAGCACTACCAGGATGGGTGACCTCCTGGAAAAGTGCTCGTCGTGTGTGGTTACCAAGAAAAATCCGTACACCTATGGGCAAAGCGGACAATATCATGCTACGGGGAACGTTTACCTGGGATGTTACATTATGCACCTGAAAACACTCAGAACCTGAGTAAACGTTTAACACGTATCTGTGCTAGCTCCTTTGGCGTTGTTATTACCGAAAATAGCCGTACAAGCCCTTTCCAAATTAGCCAATTTTGTCACAGCTCCAGCAAATCAACTTCAACTTTCATTTGGATTAACCTTATTATAACTTTGTTATAAGTTTGATTTTCATTATCGTTACCGGAGAACCGTTTATATTCCATCACATTAGCAGTAAACTTACCAGCAACTCCATTAATTTTTGAATTTCTGAAAAATCATTATATTCATTGAAACCCTATCATCTACTCATCCGCATCTATAACGAGAATTGCCATATCACCTACCGAGAACTAGCAATCAGTATTTTGAAATCTCGCAGCAAGTCTACATCAACAGTTATACGTATACATATAACATTTATCTCTTAGAATTATGATCTTTCATTCTGAAATTCTGAACAGCACTCTAGTCTACGAATCAATTCTTTGAATTTTGAGAAAGCTAATAAGGCAGCGAAAACTGATGATGACTTCAACAATCAAAAGTATGATGATAAAGAATAGAGTGTTGGAAACGCTCAATAGCAAATTTAGTACCGAAAAGTGGTTTATGCGAAACCATGAAGGAGACTCTGAACAAATCACAAGGACTAAACTTATACATAAAGAATCCTGATGATTCTATTTTTGATGAAATCTTTAATGAATACCTTGCTCCTTAATCACTCTAAATCATCGTGAATGAATTTCTTCATCACAATTTGATTCTAAAATTCTAAGATATTATCGTATCTTTCGTTATTAACATCCTCAATATTTCTGAAGATATCTTCATAAATATTCTTGTCCGATATTATTTATCTTCTCGAGTTATTAATATTACATCATAAAAGAAACTGTATAGTTTCTATATTCTATAAACCTTCAAGTTTAAAATATGAATGTTTTTGAAGTAGTGTTGGGAACTGAAGCATGAGTTAGTATAATATAACGATACTTGATCAACGTGATTATATTACAGTAAGTCATGCTGAGTTTCTAATTGAACGTGATGATTCACAGATCATAACGTCATCATGTGCCATATTACATAACTCTTACATTCTGCTTGACTTCTAAACATATCAAGAAAATATATTCTTGATAGCTCCATTCTCAGTAATTCTGGTAATTTAACAAATCAAATCGTGCTATTACGTTCTTTCTTGTTTAGAACATGAAGTTTATTCGAACTCTATACTTACGAATTCTGGACCGTTACTCGCCTTACTAGAGTTCGAGAAGAGAATAAAAAGGCAAAGAGCTCCAAAATATGAGAGAAAATATAAAGCCCAATAACAACACGGAGGTTACAAACCATGGATATTAATACGAATAGCAATATAAAGAAACGGTATAATTAAGAATAGTATCACTCCAAGGTAATAGTAGAAGTAAACAGATTTTTCTGGTGGAAGATTGAAAAGAAGGATGACAGAAATGATAATTAGAAAAATATCAAGGATTAGAACGGAATTAAGCATTTTCACAATCTTTTGGATGTATGAACTAAGAAAGAAAATATAGGAATGGTGAGAATAATGGAATGGAAGAGCTTAAATGGAAATATCAGACAGAGTAATCGAGGCAAATCACCGTATTTAATTATAGAGATCTTAGTTTTCTTATTCGCCAAAGAATCAAATCTTAGATTTCCAAGATTTTCATTAAATTCCTTAAATTCCGGAATTCAACCCTGACTACGTCAAAAGTTAAATCTCTATCTCAATCTTTTGTGATAGCTTCACTCGTACTCTTCGAATAATCGAATTGTTTTATCCATATTACTCACTAATGATAAAACTCTAATTTTCAACTCTTATTCGTCATGAAAATATTCTTATGACAACCTCACTCAAATTTCGGGACGAAATTTCTTTAACGGGTAGGTACTGTGATGACCCGGAAATTTTCGACCAAATTTAAACTTTATCTCTAAATGATTTCGACACGATAAGCAAAGTCTGTATTGTTGAAACTCGAATTTTTTTAACTATTTACATGGACTCAAGTAAACCCTGACCATTGCCTACGATTCATGAACAATTGTGTATACATAAATATGTAATATATATATATATATATATATATATATATATATATATATATATATATATATATATATAATTATAAATAAAAAATAAAAGTGTATATATAATATTTTCAAACACTAAAATACAAAATGATTAGACTATTATTAAAATGAATCTATATATATGAATTCTATAATTACTATGATATGTATATTATAATAAAATTTATAAATAATAAATAATCAATAAAAGTATTATATATTATATAACTATTAAATATTACATAATTAATAAATTGTAATATATTTAATGTAATTACAAGTTTAATTCTAATTGATATATTATTAGTACATTTATCATTATTATTATTAACATTAATATCTATACTATTAGTATATTTAAATATAATTTTATGAAATTTGATACATAAAAATTGTTATGTTATGTTATTATCATTGTTATTAGTTATCATTGTTAATATCATAATTATAATAATTAGTAATTATAATTTTTATTATTATTATTGTTAAATATTATTATTACCATCTTATCATTATCATTATTACTACTTTTATCTTTATTATTATTAGTATTATTTGATGTTATTAATTATTTTTATCATTAAGACTAGTATTATTTCTATTATTATTATTAATATATCTATTAATTATTAATGTTTATTAAATATAAAACAATAAAAATAAAAATAAAAATAAAAAACAGATATAAATAAACATCTATTTTCATGTCATTATCCGTATTATTTTTATTTAGGGATTCGATTTCAGTAAAATCCAGTGGCACATCTCAATCAATCTGTTTAATTTTTTTGTTCCTTATCAAAAAAATTGTTACACATCATTATCAGTAGTACGAATCTGTTAGAGGTCTTCATCCGCTTTTTAATTCTTGTCTGAGTTAATTATTCCAGTCGACACCCAAATTAATATATAATCGATCAAATTCAGTTAGAATGGAATCATCCCAATTTCTTCTCACTATCAGTATTTATTACTAAATACAAATAATCAAAATTTTCTAATTCAAACCATAAGTATAAGCTGGAACTATCGCAGACCCTGTTCTTATTTTATTTTTATTTTTTTGAAAAGCTTGATTTCGAAACGCATTACAAAATCTAAAAGTGTAGTTTTGTTAGAAACCTTCTAGTCAAGTTATCTGTAAAGTTTCATGAATCAATTTCTCGATTTGATATTTAATTCGCAAGTCAAAGTTTTTGAAATAAAAAGTCAACACATGTTCTTCAATCGAATTCGAGCTATCTGTTATATTTCAAGTTAAATTGAGAATTCCAGAAGTTTATAGGATGAATTTAGAACCTATTTCATGTTATAATTACAACTGTAAGTGTCTAGATTTCAAAATCAATGATTGAGTTCAAAAAGGTTCTTCGCGTAACAGTTTCTGTTTATTTGTTTCCTTTTCTTCTGATTAATCCAACTCATACAATCAAGTTATATCTGGTTCTATTTTAAATACCTAAACCCAGCAAATAATTTATGGTTTTGATTGTATTGGTTCCTGGTCAATTTTTTTATGTGAAGAAGAAGAGGAAATAGGATTAGAAGGTGGTATAGGTTAAATATAAACTAAGTGGGAAATAAAACAGAAATATGGGTTAGATCAGACGGTTATGAAGGGGTTCTGGTTAACGAGAGGTCTCGGGTTCGAGTCTGGTTCATGGCAAAAAAAAATTAGAAGAAGCTTTTTGAGGTAGTTTTCATTTTTAATAAATTATTATTATTATTATTGTTATTATTATTATTATTATTATTATTATTATTATTATTATTATTATTATTATTATTATTATTATTATTGTTATTATTACTATTATTATTAGATATTTTTATTTTTACAAGTATTATAATTATTATTATTATTATTATTATTATTATTATCATAATTATAAGTATTATATCTGTTATTATTATTATAAGTATTAATTATGATATTAGTATTAAACTTAAAGCTTTAATATTATTATCATGAACATAATTATTATTATTATTATTATTATTATTATTATTATTATTACGATTATAATTACAAAAATAAATATTATTATTATTATTATTGTTAAGTTAAGTATTAATATTACTATCATACTACAAATTAATATTATTCTCATAAATCTTAGCATTGTACCATTTTTAGTATTATCACTGTTATTAGTAACAAAAGTATTATTAATATGATTATCATTATTAGTAATGTTAATATTAAAAATTATTATCATTTTTTTTTTTACCAAAAATTGTTATTTTAGTATCATTACAACTACATAATAATTATTATTATTATTATCATAACCTTAGTTACAATTATAATTATTATTATTATTAATGTTATTACTAATATTATTATCAAATATAAGTATTATTATTAAGTAATATGATTATTAATATTATCATTATTAATATCAAAAACTATCTTTTTAAGCAAATAAATATTTTGTACATATAATGAATACATTTATGAAACTTGCAAATTATTAATATAAAACGATATCATTAATAATATATATATAAATTTATTCAATTACAACTATATGTGTTAATATATATATATATATATATATATATATATATATATATATATATATATATATATATATATATATATATAATGATATAGGTTGGTGAATCCGATGCCAACCTCGCATTGTTCAGTTGTTCAATGCCGTCATATGTATTTTTACTACAAAATACAGTATTGTGAGTTCATTTGATTCCCTTTTACTCTTTACATTTTTGGGACTGAGAATACATGCGCTGTTTTTGCAACTGCTTTATTAAATGCTTTTGAAATATATATTGAACTGCGAATACATGAAATGCTTTTATAAATGTTTGACGAGATAGACACAAGCAAAACATTCCTCGAATGAATTATTATGCAGACAGAAGTTCTGCAGATTATTATTGAATTATGTGGACATGATAATTGCCATCATTGAATTATGTGGATATGATAATTGACACTATTGAATTATGTGGACATGATAATTGCCACCGTTGAATTATGTGGACATGATAATTGCCACCGTTGAATTATGTGGACATGATAATTGCCACCGTTGAATTATGTGGACATGATAATTGCCACCATTGAATGATGTGGACATGATAATTGCCACCATTGAATTATGTAGACATGATAATTGCCACCATTGAATTATGTGAACATGATAATTGCCACCAATTAATGTGAATGTTATGTATCGAGAGAATGATTTTTATACACAGGTTATGTGTATTAGTTTTTGTGCACAAGATATGTGTACGGTTACTAAGATTTATGAAAAATGGATTTCGTACACGAGAAAGGTGTACTGTATTTAAAAGATATCGCATGTACATTACAGGTGAGTGTAGGATTCGGGCCCATTTGTACCATGTAGCATTTAAATCTTGTGGTCTATCAAAATGATGAATTTTATTGTTTTATGATAAAACTATGAACTCACCAACCTTTTGGTTGACACTTGAAAGCATGTTTATTCTCAGGTATGAAAGAAATCTTCCGCTGTGCATTTGCTCATTTTAGAGATATTACTTGGAGTCATTCATGGCATATTTCAAAATACGTTGCATTCGAGTCGTTGAATTTATCAAGATTATTATTAAGTCAATTATAGTTGGATATATTATGAAATGATATGCATGCCGTTAACTTTCGATGCAAAGAAAGTTTGTCTTTTAAAAACGAATGCAATGTTTGTAAAATGTATCATATAGAGGTCAAGTACCTTGCGATGTAACCAAATGTAATGTATTCGTCCTGATGGATTAGGACGGGTCCTTACAATAACCATGATGAAAGCAAAAAAGTCGATGGCAAAAGGTTGTGAATCATTTCTTGCATATGTGATTGATGCGAAGAAAGAAAAGAAAACAGTGGTCGATATTCCGATAGTATCAGAATTTTCTGAAGTGTTCCCAGATGAGTTACCAGGTATGCCGCCGGTAAGGAAAGTCGAATATAAGATTGAGTTGGTTCCTGGAACAACATCAGTTGCAAAAGCTCCATACCGATTAGTGCCGTCTGAAATCCGTGAAATGATGTCACAGATTCAAGAGTTATTAGATCGTGGGTTTATCCGACCGAGTTCTTCACCGTGGGGTGCTCCGATATTGTTTGTTAAAAAGAAAGATGGGTCAATGCGTATGTGTATAGATTATCGTGAATTGAACAAAAGAACAGTGAAAAATAAGTATCCATTACCTCGAATAGACGATTTGTTCGATCAGTTACAGGGTGCTTCATTCTTTTCTAAGATAGACTTACGATCCGGATATCATCAGGTTCGTGTTGCTGAATCAGATATACCGAAAACAGCGTTCAGAATAAGGTATGGTCATTATGAATTTCTAGTCATGCCGTTTGGGTTGACGAATGCGCCAGCAGTCTTCATGGATCTAATGAATAGAGTGTGTCGTCCATTCTTAGATAAGTTTGTGATCGTGTTTATAGACGATATACTAGTGTATTCAAAGACAGAGAGTGAACATGCTGAACATCTGAGACAGGTTTTGAACTTGTTGAAATGCGAGCAACTATTTGCAAAATTTTCAAAATGTGAATTTTGGTTACGTGAAGTGCAGTTTTTGGGTCATGTGATTTGTGTCGAAGGTATAAAGGTTGATCCGATAAAGATAGAAGCGGTAATGAATTGGAATTCTCCGAAGACTCTGACTGAGATTAAGAGTTTTCTGGGATTGGCTGGTTATTATCACAGGTTTATCAAAGATTTTTCTAAAATAGCAGGTCCGTTGACTAAGTTGACTTGTAAAGATGTAGCCTTTCGATGGACTGATGAACATGAAAAGGCTTTTCAGATTTTGAAACAGCTACTGTATCAGGCACCAGTGTTAGCTTTACCAGAAGGTTCAGACGACTTTGTGGTATACTGTGATGCATCATATGCAGGGTTGGGTTGTGTATTAATGCAAAGAGATAAAGTAATCGCTTACGCCTCGCGACAATTGAAAGTTCATGAGAAGAACTATCCAGTGCATGATCTTGAAATGGCTGCAGTAGTGTTTGCTTTGAAACTGTGGAGACGCTATTTGTATGGAACCCATTGTGTTATATGTACAGATCACAAGAGTTTGCAGTATATCTTCTCATAGAAAGAATTGAATATGCGTCAGAGACGATGGCAAGAGTTGATCAAAGATTATGATTGTGAAATTAAATACCATCCGAGTAACCTCAAATGTGGTTACAAATGCTTTAAGTCGCAAAAAGTCTAGTGAGAATGTTAAATTCCTGCGTTTGAGTATAACTTCAGATTTGATTGACCAATTGAAAACTGTTCAAGCCGTTGCTTTGGAAGATGAACATGTTAAAACTGAACTTATGACTAAACGAAAATTTGACCTAGCCGATGACTCACGTGGACTTAAAACCTTTCATGATCGTGTTTGGGTGCCTATGCTTGGAGACTTGAGGGAATTAATCTTGACAGAAGCGCATAAATCCAGATTGACAGTCCATCCAAGCAGTAATAAAATGTATCATGATTTGAAAACAGTATATTGGTGGCCGACAATGAAAACAGATATCGCTCGATATATCAAAAAGTGTCATATTTGTGCTCAAGTGAAGGCAGAACATCAGAAACCTTATGGTTCATTACGTCAGTTACAGATTTTAGAGTGAAAATGAGAACATATAACGATGGATTTTGTGACCAAATTACCTCGAACTCATAAAAGACATGATATGATTTGGGTAATAGTGGATCGTCTAACTAAAAGTGCTCATTTTCTTGCTACTCGTGAAACAGCTTCGTTAAGTGAGTTAGCCGAATTGTATATGAAAGAGATAGTTAGTCGACATGGTGTGCCATTATCAATCGTTTCAGACAGAGATTCCAAATTTATGTCGAATTTTTGGAATAGTCTTCAACAGAATCTGGGTACACGTGTGAATTTAAGTACAGCTTATCATCCTCAGACAGACGGTCAGAGTGAAAGAACAATACAGACTTTAAAGGATATGTTAAGGGCTTGTGTGTTAGAATACGGTGGCTCGTGGGATAGACATTTTTTGTTGGTCGAATTCGCGTATAATAATTCATATCATTCGAATATAGGGATGCTACCCTATGAAATGTTATACAGTCGTCATTACAGAACTCCGACTTGTTGGTTAAAAGCCGGGGAGAAACAGTTTGCAGGTCCCGAAATTGTTCAAATGACAGCCGAAAAAGTTGCAATTGCGAGGGAAAAGTTTAAAGCCGCTAGAGATAGGCAGAAAATGTATGTTGATCCGCGTAGACATCCGGTAATCTTTAAGGTGGGTGAATGAGTGTATCTAAAAGTTTCGCCGTGGAAAGGGGTTATCAGATTATGTAAACGTGGTAAGTTAGCACCGAGATTTATTGGTCCGTTTTTGATCAGTGAAGTGTTGAATGATCAGACTGTGGTATTAGATCTTCCATCAGAGTTAGCCGGTATTCATAATACATTCAATGTGTGTTATCTTCGTAAGTGTAAAGTCGACGATGAAACACAACTTCTTCCTTTAGAAGATTTAAGGGTCGATTTGAATAAGAAATTGGTGGAAGAGCCGGTCTGTGTAGTTGACCGAAAGGTGACTAAGTTGAGAAAGAAAGAGATACCGATGGTATTGATTGAGTGGAAACACAATTTGGGTTCTAATCTTACGTGAGAAACAGAAGAGTTGATGAGAACCCGCTACCCTCATTTGTTTGACCAAGACCAGATTCCGAGGACAGAATCTCTTTAAGGGGGTGGATTTGTAACAGACTGGAACCTGGGCTAGTTGTAAGTGGACTATTTTGCCCTTAGGATTTTATTATGTGTTTTATATGCTTTTATTTTAATTATGTGAATAGTATTATTTTATTATTTAGTTAAGACCAGTTTGTGACAAAGGTCACAGAACAGGTTTGTTTATTTAATTTGGACTCCGTTAGGGCCGCCTAACGAGGTACGAAAGATTTTAGATAACTGATAAATGCCCGTGTGAGATGGAGTATAGGATTTTAACCCCAAATAAGTGTATTGTGCTGCCTTTTCTCCCTTATCTCTCCATCTCTCTAGAAATTTCTCAAATTACACCCCGTACCTAACTTCATCTCCCTCTTGAATCCTAATTCTCCAAATCTTGATTTGAAGTTTGATTTGTGTTAGAAATCGATTCTTTGTGTTTTACTTATTCAAACAAGGTAAGAATCACCCATTTTCATTACCTAAATTTGTGTCAAATTGGGTTTAAAGTTAGGTTTTTGTCAAAGTGTGTTTTGATGTCAAAATTGCTTAATTTGTTATTGTTTTGATGTAATGTTTGTGGGTTTATGTCCCAAAAGGTTTTATAAATAAGATGTGATGAGTTTTGAGGTTTAAAACGAGTATATGGTCAAGATTTGGTGATTTTTGGCTCAAACCCGTCACTTTTCCAAATTTCAGCAGCTCAAGAACACACTCGGTCGAGTGTCTTTTGGAAGTGGGTCGTGTGTGTACACACTCGGTCGAGTGTCTTTTGAAGTGGGTTGTGTGTCTACACACTCGGTAGTGTGTCTTTTGAAAATATAGTCGATCAAGTGTCTCTACTCATTCGGTCGTATGTCTACACACTCTGTCGAGTGTCTATGACACACACTACCGAGTTGGGTAGTGTGTCTTTTCAGCATTTTGAGAAATTTGTTTTGGTCATAACTTTCAAACCGTAACTCCGTTTTTAATGAATCAAATATCGTTGGAATCTTATTGAAGAGTAATTTTCAATAATTAACTTTTAAGAAGATGGATCAAACTATTTTTGGGGTGGGAAAATAGGTTTTGGCGTGCGTGTCCCGTTTTCCACGTACTTGTTTGACAATAGTGGATGGAGTTACGTTGTGGACTTGTGAAATGATGTTATGACCTAGTTTATAGTATGATTTGGTTATAATATTGATTGAGATATGTATATTGACTTCATTTGTGTTGTTCTCAGGTGATAAGAACAAGGAAGAAGCTCAGAAGTAAGATAACTGAGCAGTAGCTGGTAATCGGTGAGTGGATCTATCTCCGAATAGAGTTTAAGTAGCATGTCATGCTACTATGATTTATTCTATTACCATGCTTTGATATTATGTTGTTGCCATGTTTAGATATTGGTTGCCATGCTAGTGAGTTTATTATATGTTAACTGTGATTATGTGATATTTTGTGCGCACCGTGTTTGGCACCAGCCAGGCCTGAGGAGGCTGGGGACTCGTAACCGGGCCTGAGGAGGTTAGAGTTCGTGTGAGGTCAACCGGGCCTGAGGAGGTTGGGTTCAAGGACTACCGATTGTGGAGTATAATATTGAATGACGCATCCCCTGCGTCCGGATAACTATGCTGTGAATCGTGTAGTAAGGACTATCGGTAGACTCTAGCTCGATCAACTAGGAGTCGTGTGCTCGTACAAGCCGCCGATCCTCATATTGTCTTTATGTTGTATGCTAGTTGGTTGTTAGCATGTTAGTGATATTTTTCGCATGTGTGGTGCTTATGGAATATCTGTTAGATAAATTCCATTCACTTAGCGTTATGCTAATCCCCCACATTTCCACCCTTGCAGGTTTAGGTACTGCCAGTTTGGACGGGTGCTAGTGTTGAAGACATGTTTGACGTGTGAACTCTGATGTGGACTTTTGTAACATGTATTTTGTAATAAGTAACACCGTCTTGTAAACTTAAACTTAATTATGTAGATTTCTGCTGTGATGTAATTAATGTTGTGATTTTAATATAAAAGTCTTCCGCTGTGTTTTTAAAAAAAAAAATAAAAAAATGGCCGGTGTTACAACTAAAAGGCTGGTTGGAGTCATTACTTCACATCCACCAACCTTATCATCTTCCACTTTAAGTAGAGAGAGAGTCTAGTGAGAGAAAGTACATCTTGAAGCTTTTCAAGCGGGTGTTGCTAGAGCGGGTCCAATTCTTCGTGTTTCTACCTTCTAGCATCTTATCGAGTGTTGTGGTAAGTCTCTAAACCGAATTTTGTAAGTAATTGTGTTTAGAGTTCATATTTGGGTCTTGCATGTAATCAACCCTAATTTTGGGTAAAATTTGGGGGTTTTGGTATGGGTGAATGAGTAAGTAACCTAAAATTGGTGATTTTGAGTTAGTTGTGGAAATTTATGATAATATACGTAAATCTTGGTTAAGGTTCACTAATGAACTTGATTTACTAATGATTTGGAGAATGAGACTACAAGTTTAGGGTTTGACCCATTATTAGGTCAAAATGGGTTTTTGGGTCAAAAGTGCACTAGCACGAATTTAATGACCTAGTGATGTGTGGATGGGTGGTTTAATGCCATGGTCACTAGCTTTAGTGATTAGTGGTGATCTAGACCTACAATTGGCGTTGTGGGTGCTAATGGTGGACATTTGCACTAGTTGTCTAATTGGGCGGGTCGAAAGCTCTCTTAGATAAGTGATGATTTTATGCTAATGTAATAGGTAATTTTTCATTGACGGTTGAAGAGCATGTTGGCTTACCTTCGTTTTGGATACAATGTGAGTGGAATAATTATATGCGTAGGTATATAATGTATTTATTTATATGCTATGGTATGAACCAAAGAGCCGGTAGTGCCATAGTATGTGCGAGTGTGCTACGATGTGAACCAAAGAGCCGGTAGAATCGTAGTACGTGTGTTGTTAGTGTGAACCAAAGAGCCGGTAGCACTTAAGCGCGAGTATGACTCGAGTTGTGATGTGAACCAAAGAGCCAGTAGCATCATGGCTAATGCGTATGGTGTGAACCAAAGCGCCGGTAGTACCATGACGCGAGTATGGTTAACCATATGGTTTGTGTATGCGTTGTAGTGTAGCATATTGTATTGTTTCGATTATATGCTATTGATTATGCTAGTTGCGGTATTGGAGGTTATTAGCTTCGTACTTGAGATGGTATGCTAATTATATTGCTAGCGTGTATGCGGTATGTGAGTAAGTGTTTGCAAGTAGGTATATTATATATGTATGTGTATAATTACTGCATTCACTAAGCGTTTTGCTTACCCTCTCGTTGTTTACCTTTTTAGGCTCCGGCGTGGATAAAGGCAAGGGCATACGTTTGGACTAGCGGGCTCCCTATATGATTACGCTAGAGATTTGCTTTTGAAGTTCGACCTAGGATTTGGGTAGTTTAACCCCAAACACCATGCTCGGGTTATTGTTTGGTATTTAAACTTGTCGGTCGAAACTTATATTTTGAAGTGTAAATGGGCGTATGAAGCTCGGTGGCCAAATACTTGAATTGGAGTCTTTAAAACCAGTAAACTTTATTTAGTTATGTGGCGGGAAGCCTTGTGTTGAGTTTTGTCGATTCTTGCGAAAATTTGGGACTTGTATAATTAAATCAATCTAAGCAGCAACCCAAGAGTTAAGCCGCGCCGCGGGTCATAGGGTAAAAGTGATGTCGAGGGTTTGATGGTTCTGACCATGTGAGTATTTGTTAGGCCGCGCCGCGGCTAGACCACCCGCGCCGCAGGTTAAGCCTGACAGCCTTGGCCTGTCTAATTTTGTAAAAAAAAAAAAAAAATGTTTTGCGATGTTCAACGTGTTGGGTCGTTACATTACTGTACTTATTATTCCTCTTATTGTATTTGGTTTTGTATTTTCTCTTATTCCTTTAGTAAATTCATCTTTTATTTCTTCATTTAATGGATATGTTATTTTATTTACAAATATTCTCTATAAGTCAATTTATCTCTTTCATTTGTTAATTGGTAATAACAAATGAAATAAGCCCATAAAAATAAACTTCGCATTTATTACTCTTGAAAACTTATAATATCTATCCATTTTCTTGAAAACTTATAATATCTATCCAGTTTTTCTTTTATTTCATAGTATTAAAATCAACCTATCTGATTGGTATCAGAGCGTAGGAAGCACGTTCTCTCAGCGAGGAAGAAGATTGAAAGTAGCAAAATAGACACGTTTATTACGTACAATTATTAATAAAGATCATTAATGCTATTAACACTAATAAAGATAAACACGTTTGTAACTCTTAACTACATAAAGACAAAATTAACCGAAGCATTGAAAAGCTATCCATATTAAATATGAATTTACATTCAAAGTACGTATTAAATTACATAAATGAATTTACATTCAAGGTAGTAAATGTAATCCTCTAACTATCGATTAATTATAAACATATACGTAAATAATCTAACCATTTCTAATACGATTTCAAACATAATAAACAAACAACTTATGAGATTAATAAATTAGCAAAATTATATAATCTTAAAGAAAATATTAACATAACACTAATTAATTTAAGAGAAATGAACAACTTATATAAAATCCAATATGAAATAAAAGAAAAAGCTTTTATAGAAATAATTGAGAAAATTATATGTGGGCGCCTAAACACTATTCCATTCTTTCATTTGTTATTTAATTTCCACAATTGATATTTGGTATATAAGGGTTAAAACAAGTGTAGTAAATCATTGTTTGACGATACAAAACAAGTGTAGTAAATGAGAAATTAAGTAAAACACAATACTCTACTATTCTTCCGCTAATAACATGGTATAATCATCTTCAAATCATTTCTTCTTCTTTTTGAGTAGCCAATCGCACATTATCTCGATCATGCTTAAAAACATGATACAAAGGAGTATAGAATACACAACACATTCCAAACGGAATCGCCATCATCGAGAACAGAGCTTTCGACAACGCTAACGCTTCTTTTGTGGACCCCGTGGTTGGGTCCACTAATTTGGGATCATATCCATAGATCTTCTCTGCTAGGATCCCAACAATAGGTGCAGCGAACGAAGAAAATGACCCTTCCATGGCACGATCAAACGCATAGATCATTGTTCGGTGTTTGGCGGGGACCACTTCTGCAAACATCGGCGCATTGCAAGCGGTCCCATTCCAACTTATTGTGAATCCCATAAGGAAAAGTGTGACTGCGAAAGTATGATAGCTATCAACTGATTGCGGGATTAGTCGTAGGAGAAACCAAGTGTATGGGATCCCCATTATCGCGCTAAATTGTGCACACATTATTCGACCCGAATGTGGGTACATTTGAGACATTTTATCGGCTATGATCCCGCCAATTAGGGAACCGAAAGAACAACCTGCCCCGAAAAGGCTGAACAGTATTGCAACCTTTTGGTGATCGAAACCTGTATAAACAACGAATAAATCTTGCGTTAAATATTAAGGTCCTATAAACTTACACCCTGGACACCCTGGAAGCTAGTCGAGCGGGTCCCACAAACATCGCAAGTGAAAAAGAGTCATTCTGGGTGACCTGAACCAAGGTTGTAAATTGGTAAACGATTTGGGCCGTGTAGAGACTAAGTGGCCTAGTCCTCAGACTGGATTCTTCTTAATCAAATGAACATTTCAAAATTATGTGTAAAAATATAACCATAAGCATAAATATAAATATTGTCTAGAAACATAAACATAACTAATTAAAAACATTAACATACTCTTTCAACTATTCAATTCTTCAAGTTTGACCAAGTTTAAAATGTTAATCAAGTTTGACTTTGTAACATTTTTGTTTGACTTTGACCGTGTTTTACTAAGTTTGACTGATTAATCTTGACTTGAAATAATCCCGAGTTTGACCCGTTGACCAATGTAGACCTCTGTTGGCCGACTTTTAAATCGGATTCAGGCTAAATTCAATTAATCAGGGTTTAATCATAACTTTTACATATCTGATCTGAACATGAAAAACATGAAAAACCTCATCAGTTTACCCTCGGAGAGGGTCTCGGAAGACCACAACCATCTTGGCAGAGGTAAATCAAATAAACTATAGACACAAACAACACACTATGACCGAATTTGAACTTGGTATTGATCCATAATAGATTAATAGGCACTTGACAAACTTAGAAAATATGTTGCCTTAATAAAAAAAGTATTAAGTTAATTATGGTAACATGAAGAATATGTATATTGGTAAAAAGATGAACGCTATAAGGAACATACATGCTCACCAATAAGTTGGAACCACATATTGAAAAACACCATTGAGGTCCACGGGAGCGAACCAACAAGACCTTGCAACACGATTATCTGAAATGTTTTTATTTTCATCACACCTTTCATCGCTAACCATGACTCTCCCCAAACAGAACCAGTATCACGTCCTCGATCCAACAATTCATTCCTAATATAAAACACATCAAAACTTATGCAATCAATAAAATTAACAAGGGAAAAAAAAACCAAGAATAATTTTAGATACAAGAGGTCTTAGGTTTAAATCTTCTAGCAGCATACCTCGGGGTGGCCAGGAAACAGTGGCGGAACCAGAAAAACTTTTCACCGAAGGCGAATTTTTTTTTAATCTGGAGGTGAAATTTTTTTTAACCGGGGGAGAAATTTTTTCTCCTTTTAGGTCATGGGCTTTTGGGTTGGGGCAAAATCTGGAGGCTTTTGGGCAAAATATGGAGGCTTTAAGGGCAAAATATGGAGACTTTAGGGGAAAAAAATTCCACCAGGGGCAAAAGGAAAAAATCGAAAATTTTTACACTAAAAATTACAAATCCACTGGGGGCGGACGCCCCCTCTGCCCCTTCATTCCTTCGCCCCTGCCAGGGAATTGGTCAGAAATGGTTACAGGATAACCTGGTTAGGCCGCGTACATCTGAGTACTAATAACGGAAAAAACCTTATAAAGAAAAGAAACTTAGATACCTTGCTGGTACTCTTTTAGGATCAACGACGAACAAAAACACAAGACCCGAAATTACACAACTTAAGGCGGACACCATAACGAATGCACACCGCCATCCGGGTACTCCCAAAAATTCGTGACCAGCCATAACGGTAGCCAACGCACCACCACCAATACCGCCCACTTTTCCAACAAGATTCAACAACCCAAACCCAGTCCCTCTCACACTATCACTATAAGTATCAGCGATAAACGATTGAATTGAAGGAATCACAATCGCTAATCCAAACCCATTAACACCTTGCCAAAACGCTAGTTGACCGAAATATTGACTACCACCTAAAAGACCAGTGGATAAAGCCCAACATAGTGTGCCCATTGCTAGAACAGTAGGACGATCGTAAGTTAAAACCAAGATTCCGGCCATTGGTGACGCTAGACCTCGAACAAAGTTTCTCATGAACATTAAATAGCCTAAATCGGATGGTCCTATTTTGAATGCTTCACTGACTTCTTTGTATACGGATGCAAGAAGATTTTCATCGGCACGTTCTACTATTGCAGCCAAATTGATGATAATGAGAGAAATAGAAATCCCAAAAACAGTTTGTGTCCTGTGATCACCAGATATAAGAAGATATCATAGTGTTTTTAAACACAAATATTATGTTTTTAAACAAATTTGACATGTGGTCAAGTGTGTGTTCAGCATGATCACTACTGATTATATTCAATTTCAGTAAATAAATAGGAAGTAGTTGAGCATGGTCCAAAATGTATATAAACTCCTAAACAGTTTTATAAACTGTTTATTGTTCTTGACCATGAGCTCCTATATATAATCTAACAATCCGCGAAAATGTTACAATCATCCATCAAGATTTTGGCACATTATGATCTTAATATACGAAGGTAACATTTCACTCCAAAAATATAAAAGAATGCGAGTAAATGGATAAACTTTTCCATGTTGAGGCTACTCAGGGAATGGGGGTATTTTTTACTCAGATGTACGTGACAATCTAAACAGGTTATCCCGTGAGAGTTTCGGACCCTTTTCTCTTGCCACCCCAAATTATGATGCTATTAAGGTCTCGAACCTGAGAGCTCACTGCGAAAATAGAATTACCTCACTGCGAAATTTATACTTCCAATCAAATTGATTACTCCAAATTAATTCATCTTCAATAAAAATACTTACAGTATGTACACTCCTGCAGTTTTCTTACTTATACACACTATCTCCCTTATTTATACATTGAACCTAACTTATTTTTCTTAAAAGGATATATCCATATAAGTCACCTCAATACGTATAGACAATGGCCAGTATGATAATTGAACCTAGCTTTTGGTGCAGCTAGATAAACTTACATGATTTTCCCCAAATATACACATCTTTAATTATTTAATTTTTATTTTTAAAAAGCAATATACACATCTATCTATTTAAAGATAACAAGAAAGTTCACCATATTTTAATTAAAAAAAAAAAAAAAAACCATATTTTAATTAAAAAAAAAAAAAAAAAGTGAAACTCACTTCATGGTGCTCAAATTTGGATGTAATCTCATTGGTCGCTTGGCTTAAACAGGTCTCCGAAGACAGTACGACGACGTACTGAGCTAATAATTTTTTCAAAATGAAATGTCCAAATGAATGAAAACTGAAAATCAACTGATAGATATGTAAATTGTTGGTGTATTATGGAAGAAAAATGGTGGGATTTTTGTTAGTGTTTAGAGTTTGACCTGCAATCTATATCGAATCGAAGCAATCCACGTGCGTGAGTGGGTTCGTTAATTAGATTATTGAGTGTTGGGTTACAATTGCTCCCTTGAAGCCAAAGAATTAATCTACCGTTTCGAGGCGATCCACGTGAGTGACTCATACGGAGTATATGGTATTTTATTATTTCTTACAGTTAAGTTTATTAATTTAATTATTACTTTACTCAGAAAATTATATATATTGATATTTACATTTTACTTTGTTCCACGATAATTAAATTATTTATTTATCTTTAAAAATAAACTACTCCCTCCGTCTCTTCGCACAAGATTTGCGTAGCATTTATTTTTATTTTTATCAATTTTTAATTTTTTTATTTTATTTTTTTGACAAAAATAACGATAACATTAAAACTAAGCCTTTTCATCAATAGATAAAAAGACAAACATACAAAAGAACCGAAAACGCTGCAAGGCTCGGAAGCAGAAAACGAAACTGTACCAATAAACTAGGACCAAAAGCTAACTAAACCGAGCCTTTAATCCGGATAACAAAAAGAGCCTAGAACGAAAACAAAAACATTCCCAAATCAAACAAACCAACTCTAACCAAACAGCGATAAAAAACTTTTAAAAAACAAACAAACTCGGCAACAACCCGATCACACTTACTTGACTACCGTTTTTCCCTTCCTCGTCTTTGTGATTGGTTTAACAACCACCCCGTCAACCTTCAACCGAACAAATTTCTTCTATGACCGATTCTCAATCGCATAAGATGAAACCTTTGTCGAACCGCTACCTATCCTAATACCTGTCACGGAAGGAGGTAGCCAACCTTCCTCCTTAAGGCCTTCAAAAAAACCAATATTTCCATTCACTTCTACACCACCACCGATATTTGAAGTATCTTCACTAGTACCATTAAAAGAAACAGACCTTACTCCACTTTCACTACCACTATCAAGACAAGGAGCAACACATGTATTCGTACTAACAGTAAAGTACCCAAAGTCGAACACCCTTTCGCGTCTTTATTCAAACTCCCAAATTGTATCTCAACATCAACAACATCATCTACGCTCTTATTTGTCACTTGGTCAATATTAACATTAGAAAGATTATTACAAGTTGCATCCGAGTTATTAGCCACCCTTGTATCAACCAAAACCGGACATGAGACGTCATTTTGTGTTTCAAAACAAGCAACCGTAGTATTATGAACAACATCATCACACATCAAAGTTCCATTCATGCCAAGAGATTTGCATACGCATTTATTTTTATCAATTTATGAATGCTAAGACTCGATCGAAAATTTAAAAATAAATGTGTATGCAAACCCTTTGTAAATATATTTGTAAACCGATAAAGCGAAAAATACATAAAATACACACACATGATTTATAACATGTTCTCTAATAAAATGTAGAGAAAATTGCGCGGTTGGTCCATGTGGTTTACATGAAATGGGGTGTTTGGTTCCTGAACTTCATTTTCGGGGTTGTTGGTCCATGTGGTTTTCAAAACACGTGTGGTTGGTCCCTAACAGGGACCAACTACACCTGTTTTGAACTTTCATTTTCGGGGTTGTTGGTCCCTGTCAGGGACCAACCACGCTTGTTTTGAAAACCACAGGGACTAACAACCCCGAGAATGAAGTTCAGGGACCAAACACCCCATTTCATGTAAACCACAAGTATAGATGGGCAAAAAAACCGGATCCAGATCCGATCCGGTGACCCGATCCGGAACCGGATCCAAGCAAAACCGGACACAGCAAAAACCGGATCCGGATCCGAGATCCGATCCGGTTCCACCCGGATCCAGTTTTTCAAGAAAACCGGATTTTTTCCGGATATAAACCGGATTTTATCCGATCCGGTTTGGATCCGGATCCGGATCCGATCCGGTTTTTCGAATTTTTTTTTTTTTTTTTTTTTTTTTTTTTTGCAGTTTCAGCCTTTTTTTTGCAGTTTTTTTAGTTTTTTTTTTTTTACCATTTTAACCCCACAAAGTCCATTATAAATACATGGTAATGCCTTGGTTGAAAATGTACCAACAAACATTCTCATATTTATTATGGACTACAACCGCGATATAGCAATGTAAGTCGTTCTACCTTAAGACGTGACGCCTTTAAATTATGGAAAAAAGCTAAAACTGAAATAATTGAAGGTTTTCGAACATATAAACATAGGGTTTCTATAACTTGTGATGTTTGGAGCGCACCACATGGAACGGCAAATTCTTATTTAGCCGTTACCGCTCATTGGTCGACAATCAAACCCAATTGTTGACCAACCCGGATCATCTTCTCGAAGGAGCCGAGACCTCAAAATAAGTCTTTTTAACTTGGTACGTGAAGACGCTTCCAAACGAGCACGAACATCGGCACCCACAAGCGAGTTGGGAAATTATAAGATGGCAAACTTTGCACTAAACATGAGTGAAGAACAATTTAACAACCTTGACATTTTAAAGTGTTTTTATTGTTCGAATAAAAGTGCTTTTATTTTTATTATTGTATCGTTCGAATAAAAGTGTTATTTATATAATTGTATTGTTCGAATATTGTTATTTATATTATCTATTGTGTTGAGCACTTGAGCGTTATAACTTTTCTTTATACCGATTATATTATTGTTGTCAAACGTTAAAAAAAATAGAACCGGTAAAAATATAATTCGCAAAATCGAATCCTAGTCCAAGAAAAATTCGAAAAAATCCGATCGAGATCCGAAAAAGAACCGGTTCCGGAAAAAAATCCGAAAAAAATCCGACGCCGAGAACCGGAACCGGATCCGGAACCGGTTCCGAAAAATCCGGACAAAAAAATCCGGTTTTTTTTTTGTCCGAATCCGGTTTTTTATCCGATTTGTGCATCTATAACCACAAGGACCAACCGCACAATTTTATATAAAATGTAAATCAATTTTCACATGTTCGATTATTCGATATTGATCCGAATTAGAAGGTAAATGCATGGCACTCACATTGTAAAAATAACATAAGCTTATTATTTTGGAACTTATTATTTTTAATAAACTTTTAACAAGCTCCCATGTTTTCTATACCAAACAAGGCTTGCTTCCCGTTTGAGTTTAGAGATAAACTTTTCATTCAAACAACCTTTATAATATTTAATCAATTAACAAGATGGTAAGATGGCTCTAACAACCTTTATGTAGTATATTCATGTAAATCTACGTATCATCATGATATTTATCAAACACAAGGCATTTAATCACAGTAAACAGATTCCACTGGCTGCAATGACAAAACAACTAAATAAAAAGAACATACGTAACAACGATGTATAAACCCAGACTACTTCCATGAACATTTTTTTGCGAGTTCAGGCGATAGAGATATTGAGAAATCAAGACAGGCGAATAACTGGACTTGCATGAACTATAACAGTAATAATAAGCTACAGATTTAAAACAAAAACATCGATATGTATATCCAAATATGAGTTACTAATGTTTGAAATGGCTTCCTATTGTCAAAATGAAAAAGAAACAACATAAAGGTATATATAGAAGAGGCAGCATTCGACATGTGGATCGGTTCTCATTACCTCACTCTGGGCAGTGACAGCAGCTCCTGTTACGGACAGAAATCATGAAACCTCGTTCCATGTTAAGACTTTATCCTAACAAATAACAACACTTGAAATACTCAGATTGTACTCTAAAAATGGAGCAACTAAACAAATAAATAAACATGTAAAATAGAAATGCTAAAGATGATATCTAGTTATCATTTCTCGTCGAAGACATCATTCGATAGCAAACTATGTCATTAGAGGTGGCAAGATGAACGGGTGGTTACAAATCCTTTTTTTTTTTTTTTGTATGGGCTGGTTACCTGGAGAAAGGTTTTTGTCAATGTTTTATAACTTTTTATTTAAATGTAAACTCAGCTACAATCTTATGAAAATAATCATCAATAAAGGGTTATATTCATTAAATGTACACTTTAGAAAAGTGTTCAATCCATTTTAACTCATCATTGCTTTTTTAGATAAAATGCCCATTTGGCCCGTTTGAAATTGAAAACCATAGGTTCATATTGCCACCCCTACAACTCCACATATGAACTGTTTTGAAATAGACAGAATAGAATTCACGAAATTAATTGGGCATACCTCTCTGCCTATAACTAGATTGAACATTTAGCTTCTATTCACACTTGATTGATCGGTATATGTGGCGGACAAAGAACAGAGCCGCACGAAATCCGACCATCCCAAGCATCAGAAAGAAACCATAACAAATGCAAGCCATGTAACCAAAGAAAAACGAAGTTTGCATGAAGCCCGACATGTCAGAACGTTCATAATAGTAATACAAACAATACCCATATATGAAAACTCCCGTTGAACCGCCACAAAGAAATGACCTGAACATAATTAGAATATATAGTCAGTCAGATATTACATACCCCCATACCCCATTCATATGGGATTGGGTATTGTTGTTGTTGTTGTTGTCAGATATTACATACAAGATTGTAAAAATCGCAAGTTGGGGACGATAAGGATAGGACCTCAGAGGGACGAGACAGGCGTTGACCATCTTGTTGACTTTTAGTAAAATAGATCAATTATATTTATATATTTACATATATTACACATAAAACATAACTATTTCAAACATAGATACATGACACGAAATCAATTTTTAAAAGATACTCCCACCGTCCTAAAAAAGAGTCAACATTACTATTTATATATGTCCCAAATAAATATCCCTTACTCATAATAACAGTAAAAAAAAGTCATTGAAATTCCAATTATACCCTTTTTGAATAAGGAAGTCAGCAAAACATTTACTCATAATTTCTTCCCACTTACTTTGTTAAAGAAACTAATTAATCCGGATAACATATTAAATGAAGGAGAAAATAGACATTTTAACAACATATCTCAAATCGAACATTTTTTTGTGGGGGGGCACTTTTTCGTGACGGAGGGAGTATAAAATTTTTTGATCTAACTTTGACTTTGAGTGACTTTGACCGACTCAGACACGACACATCTGACTTTGACCTGTGACCCGACTTTTTGGCGTTGAACACCTTTTATTGTGTTTTTGGGTGACTCGAGACGGGCTAGTCCAAGAACCGACGTGTAGGCCGACTCGGCGACTTTTACAACAGTGATTATATAAACAAAATAAGTTAGACAAAGGAATAAATGGTACGTACCTCCACCACCATTCATGGTCTTCGGCAGCAAGTTGGAAATAAGTCAACGCCACAGTGATAAAGGCGGTAACGATCAGGAGAATGATAAAAACTATAAATAAGATGCTGTAAATGGTATATATCCTGTGGCCCCACACACTAGCGAATATGTAGTAAAGCTCGATGTAGATTGCACTAAAAGGAAGAAAACCGGCCATGGCCATTTGCGGGATAGTTTTGCGGTACCATGGCAACGGTGGGATCTCTCGGGGATATTTTGTGGTACGAACGGGAGCCTGAAACTCGGCCTTGCTGTTTTTTCCAGCAATGCCGCCTAATACTAGTAAAGGTGATGTCACCAATGTCCAGATTAAAACAATTACCACGATTGTACCGAAGGGCAGAGCGGCGGTTGCGGTGTACGAGATTGCGACGGTGTTTAAAAAGCAGAAAGTGAGAAACAGAGGTCCGCAGAAGAGGCAGCCAGTTAACAATAAGTTCCTAACCTGTTGATCAAAAATTATATTATTAGGCATTGTTATAAGAATATAAACAGAAAAAGGAACAATAACTATATGGAGACACCCCCAGAATAATTAGGTCACGTGCTTGTAGTTAGAAGGCATTGACCAATCTTAGGGAATTGGGTTCTACTACCAGTTATCCTCCTTTTCTTATTCTTTATGGATATATTATAAGTTTATAACCTACAATTGTTTACACAGAGCCTCATGTAAAGGTATAAGTTAGGTATAATAGACACGGTTGTAAAAGTTGCTAGTCAGAAACTGGTCGGATGTTGACAAACTTTGACTGACTTTGAGATGAAAAGATGTGCGAGTGTATGTGTTTTCTCGCACGATTATCTCAGAAGTGTCGGAAGAGAATCGGCCCAAAAACGTGTTCCAAACCATAATCTTAAATCATATTGAAAACTAGACCAACTTTGACCGACTTTGATCCGAAGCAATCCGACTATCAACTGATTTTGATCCGTTGACCGACTTGGGCCAAGTCAGGTTGGAACACCTCACAAAACCAACTAGTCATTCAACTATACCGACTTCTGAAACACCGAAAATAGTGCAGACTCTATTATAGACCCTAGACTATATGCATTCACATTTTTTAATGGTATGCTCTAAATTACTGAAGTTGGGCCTGCCTAATTTGGCTCATCAAGGCAACCAGTCTAATTAAAAAATTTGATTCCCAGAAATGTAAAGACGCACAGATGGGTCTATGCGTGTATGATAGTGAGTGAAAGGTTTGGGATGCAGGGAGTATGTATCATGGTACTATTTCATCGCTTATGAACAACAGTTCTAATATTTTAGAAGTATTTGTACAACTTTATATCCATAGACTAAACATTAGAAGAGACATATTTAAAGACGACATTATCAGTGGAGACCATAAAAAGCCATTAAATTAGAACCAGGAACCAAGTGCTAATAAAACATGAACCGCTTTCCAAAAGGAGTGTAATCACAAAGACGAAACACTCAGCCATAGGAGTATGCAGAACATTGTAATAAACAAAACCATAATTCCAGAGCATAGATATCAACGAACCATAATGTACTATACAATCATATAGCGGTACACTCAGTAAGATACTCAGTATATCAAATGCAGCAAAAAGTTCGTTTTCAATATTATTAATATTCGGTAAGGTAATGGTTGGGTTCTGGACAGAACTTTTTTCCCCTTATTCCTATACCTAAACCAGTCTTTACCTACAAAAATTGGTTGGGGGAGATAAAAATAAATAAATAAAATATAAGTAGACTAGAATCACTAGTTAAAAGTTCAAGTCTTGAACTCTAGTGAGTTGCACGTCCTAAAAAAATTGGGATGGAAGATAATGATGTCTTAAGTAGGGGAAATCATGTTTATGGATGAAAAATATAGAGACCATTATGATAAGTAAAAACCACTTTTACTATCTATATGAATGATAGATTGACCCAAACAGCTCATAGGTCGAAATCTTGACCCACTTAAAATCTTGTTCAAAGATTAATATTTTTGACCTGACCACCCCATATATATCATACAAATGGATCAACTCAGAACAGTTCAATATCAAAACCCTGGCCCATTGATAGGCCTACACATGGTTGCAGTTCAAGATTTACCCAAATCATTAAAAATGATGAAGAGTTAACTTTGTTCATGTATAAGTGTTTAAAAAGTATAGGATTATTATATCAATAATTCTTTATATGTAAAGTGACATACCCAGTTAGTTCCTTCTAGCTGGTGATAAAAGGAGGCTGCAGTGTAGCCGGCAATCCCGGAAGTAAGAGCATATATGACAACCAACGCCGTAAACAGAGCCCCTCGGTTGTACGGGTAAAATACACCAACAAGAGCCAGTCCAAAGATAAAAAGTGCACTAACAAACCAAACAAGTACAAAGTTAACACCGTAAAAAACTAATCCATAGATGATTAAAACTAATCCATCGAGGATCAATTCACCAGTATTCTACTTACAGTGAAAATAACTGAGTACCCGAACCAAGAGCAGCAGCAAACAAAGACTTGTACTTTGGGTACCTGAAAACATCACCATGAATGTACTTCCACCCAGTTTCCTCTTGTTCATCAGCTGCCTCCTCATCATGTGCATATCTTTTATAAATACCAAAAGAAAATTAAGTTAATAACCAAAATTGGTTTGAAAATGCTGCATTTAAAGAATTAAGATGCTACTCCTTACTTAACAAAGTCATTCTTAAGAACCCGCATAAGAATTGTGGCAAGGAAACCAGTTAAAAGAAGAACAGTCACACATGAGTTAATAATTGAAAACCAATGAATTTCCAAGTGATGTGGGTGGGACCCATTCTCCATGTACTTGCCCATCCTTGCGTCAAAAGGAACAGTTGTTTCTTTCCACCTCACCATATACATAAACTCAACATCGACTTCCTTATCTTCTGTAAGATCCACCACAGCACTAGGATCAGCTTTTGCATTTATCTCTATGACATGATCTTTATTGTAGTGGATCTCAAAGTGAAGATGTTTAAACAGGTAGTACTTTTCCTCACTTGGGTCAGTTTTGTCCTTTTCTACTTTCCCTAAAAAGCCCCAAAAAGGCAAGTCATCATAGTACATTTGAAAATAATAATCTTTGGCAACAGCACTTCTGAATTTGGATACTTCCTCTTTTGTCAGTTTCTTTCTGCAAACAATTTCTGAGTCCTTTTCAACCATAAATGGAAGCTTATAAGGAGCACTCACTAATCGATCCCCATTTAGTACTTCACCCAAAGCTTCCGGCTTCTCTTTTAGATCAGCTGCAAACAATATATTGCATCAAGGATCTATGTTTTCAAGAGCAATTAAAATTCAAACAATATAGACACAAAATATAATACGTTGTGACATAACGTTCAATAAATCAAGGACGAGCGCACAAACCTGGTAAGCAGAAGGGTAGATCAAAAAAGCGGTATGTTTCACTGTTGAATAAAACAGTATAACAAAATTATATGTATAACCAAGAATACAATTATATAACCTAATTATGCTACAGAATATGGACTTGGTGTTCTTTATGTATTACAGTATATAGAAATAAAAAAAAAAAAAAAAAAACGAGATGCACTTCAAAGAACATATACATGTTGAGTGTCTAAGTTGTAGCAATTTTTGGGCTGAACAAAAATCCAATTCTTCCTACACAACCTTTTAAGCAGAAAAATAGAAGCAAGTATATAATCACTGTCCAAACTAATGACACCATCTCATGAACCAAGAAAGACACACCCAACACAGCCAGGTTCCTTATAAACAACAGTCAGTTGCCCCTGATAAGCTATCGACCCATTGAATGCATGTTGTGTTCAATTAAATATACATAAGAGAGAATAATGTCACAGCGCCCTCCAGAGTCCAGACAAGATACATCATGCAGCTAACACTCCCTCATCACTGCGAAAGCATGCACACAAAAAAAAAAAAAAAAAAAAAAAAAAAAAAAAAAAAGATTTTCTAAAATTACTAAATTTTATACCCAACCCAACAACATAAAATTATTTCAGTTCTCGTATTTCAAAAATTAGATGAATTAAACACACAGAATGAAGTAGTTCTTACAAAGGCACGGGGAAGTGTGAAAACGGCTTTTAAAGTGAGTTGACCCTGACTAGAGGTAACCATTCAAATGCATAACATGCCTTCAAGTATGATTGTACTATCGTAATCGACCATGTAACAATTAGAATGATCAAAAAAAGTGTAAACATTTCTCTGATAGTGAATTTTAGTAGGTACAAAATTAGAGAAATGACACTAACCGTTTCTAACTTCATCATACATTTAGTTTCATTCAAATGTAGCAGGTTTCACAACAATTGTTCAAAATTTCTTTATTACAAAATCTATTACACACAGGTAAAACATTTTGAGTTTTCATTTACTAGTACATAACTACATACACAACAAAAACAAAACCCTAATTTACCTAATTCAAGCTCAGATCCACCAAATCACATTAAAAAACCCTAATTCATCCAAATTAATCAGCTAAACAGTACAATAAGTATCAAAATCATCAAATCGAAATAAATTAACCGCAAAAAATTAACGTAATTCACCTAAAATCAAACGCATGCAAAAAAAATATCTAGTGGAACTTACCTCGGGTTGTGAAAGGGGCCGACTTTGTTGGCGTAAATCGGTACTTCATCATTAGGTTTGTACTTGTGGTCGGAGGAACCTGATCGGACTTCCTGAAGATGATAAACCAGTAATAACGCCACCAGTAACCACCGGATCACCGCCATTGTGTTCAACATTTTTTTGAGATCTACTCAAGCGCTCACCGTTGGATCTAGCAGTTATCAGATGATCAAATATATAAGGAAGTGACGTATAGCGTAGATTAGATTAGAATTAGATTACATGCGATTTATTATTATTTTCATTTTGAATTTAAATACAAATTTAAATTAGTTACTAGTGAAAAGTATTAAGTATTTTTAAACGCTAAAGTGATTTAGTTTAATGACCCGACAGATTCCGACTAAAAAACTTCTGGTTGTTTTTACAAACACATTGATGTACTTAACTAAATGACTACATTTATTCTTTTCCTTGTCATAAAAGTCTACATTAGAACCTTTTATTGAGGCGTGTATTTCGCATACATATATAACGTAATTAATCTCGTAAAGAGAACTCATATTTAAATTTAAATAATAATATAATAATAATTAATAATTAATGAGAGTGAATTTTTTTTCCTGAAAACATGAAATAAATAAATAAGTAGATTTAATTCAATTAGTCATTAATTAAATTAATGACATCACCTTAAAGGCTTATATATTTTTTTTTTAATTACATTAATATCTACATCTACACTTCTACACTAATGTAAAACTAAGACATAATTAGGTAAAATTTTAATAAAATCCCTTTAAAAATAAATCCCCACCAAAATAGGTTTTTCATTCTTGATCTAATGACTAGAATTCATTTTACTTAATAATGTTATCTCTCATGTAAGATTTAAGTGTGTTTTGTTATGAAAGTGGCTGCCAATTTCATATTATGATACTAAAAGTCAACAAATGGTGGCTACTAACTTCAATCATATACCACAAAAGTCCAATGTTTAAGTACTATATATATGCATGAATTGAATATAAATGGTACACACATTTTCTCAATATATCATTCTTTCTTTCTATTCTTCTTTCTTTCATTCTTATAAGATTAGTATAAGTTGATAATAAGTCAATAGGCCATTAAAGATAGTTTTAAACTACAAATTCATAACACGTTATCAGCACGAAGTGCTCCGTATAATCAAGGTTTATCTAAGCAAGCACAAGTTACTAATCAAGGTAAGAAATTCTTTAACGATATCTTCTATTATTTATTAGTAAGGTAAATATTATTATCATCGTAAGTAAAATTATATTTCTGTATTCTAACTTTTATTAACTTCACTAACATTTATATTTAGGTTATTTAAGTTATATATGGTCGGTTATACCGCCTGAATTATATTTCTTTAATCTAACTTTTATTACCTTCGCTAACATTTATATTTATGTTATTTAAGTTATATATGGTCGGTTATACCGCCTGAATTATATTTCTGTAATCTAACTTTTATTAACTTCACTAACATTTATATTTATGTTATTTAAGTTATATATGGTCGGTTATACCGCTTGAATTATATTTCTGTAATCTAACTTTTATTAACTTCAATAATATTTATATTTATGTTATTTAAGTTATATATGGTCGGTTATACCGCCTGAATTATATTTCTGTAATCTAACTCTTATTAACTTCACTAACATTTATATTTATGTTATCTAACATTTATGATTACTTATGCAATTAATCATTATTTATTTCATGCATACTAATGTTTATTCTTAAATTTATTATTTATGCATAATATGTTTATTCTCTTAATCTTCGTATTTATACTAAACGTATTTATACTAAATGTATTTATAGTAATCGTATTTATACAAAAAAATTCTTTTATTAAAATTATTATTAATACAACGAGTACATAACAGTCGTTTGAAATGCCCCGTTCATATCGATTATAAACGATTCACAATAGTTGATTTTATTGCGAGGTATTTGACCTATATATGATAAGTTTTACAAACATTGCATTCGTTTTTAAAAGATAAACTTTCATTACATCGAAAGTTGACGACATGCATACCATTTCATAATATATCCAAACTATAAATGACTTAATAATATTCTTGTTGAACTCAACGACTCGAATGCAACGTCTTTTGAAATATGCCATGAATGACTCCAAGTAATATCTTTAAAATGAGCAAATGCACAGCGGAAGATTCCTTTAATACCTGAGAATAAATATGCTTTCAAGTGTCAACCAAAAGGTTGGTGAGTTCATTAGTTTATCATAAACAATCATTTTCAATAATATAATAGACCACAAGATACTCATATTTCGAAAACAATCTGTGCAGGTCTGCTCACTGCTGTAAAAATCATTCATAAGAAATTAACACCTGGTAATCGACATTAACAAAATGCATCTAGAATATCCCCAGCATACAGGCATTTCGCAAACTGCATGCAAACAGGCCACTCTTTTTAAAATGACGGTTGTGTACACCTCACAAACAGGTCATTCCTTTTAAAGCTGGCGGTTGTATACTAAAATCGAAGTACTAAAGCAGTTCAAATTCTCTGACTGGGGCTTGTCAAGGCCCATAGATCTATCTTTAGGATTCGCGTCAATTTGGGGGTATGTTCCCAAATTCTTAGATTACCAGACTATAAAGGGGTGATATCCGGTGTATTCATAACTCAATCATAGAATGTTTTTAAGTACTTGTGTCTATTTTGTAAAACAGTTATAAAAGCAGCGCATGTATTCTCAGTCCCAAAAATATATATTGCAAAAGCATTTAAAAAGGGAGCAAATGAAACTCACGATACGATATTTTGTAGTAAACATATGCATACGACGGAACTGAACAATGTAAGTTTGGCCTCGGATTCACGAACCTATATCATTTATATATATATATTAACACATATAATTGTAATCGAACAATTTATATATTTAGTTATGTATTAAGATTAATATTTATATATAATTTTATTAATACCTATACTATATTTTATATATAATTTAATTAATGTTATATCAATCTAAATAATATTATATTAGTTGAAACATAATATTATGTAATATTAGTATACTTATGTAATAAATATATTTTTATATAATTATCTTCTGTTTGCAAAAATTAATAATTGTAATAATACTAAGTTAAGGATAATAATAATAATAATGATAGTAATAATAGTAATACTAATAATAATAATAATAATAATGTTAATTTTAATAATGATAATTTTAATAAAGATAACGATAACAAAATGATAATTTTTATTAAAAATGTTAATTTCAATGATAATACTGATTTTAATAAAAATGATAGCTTTAAAAGTAATGATACTTTTAGTAATAATGATAATGATAATAATGATAATAATTTTTAAATATAAAAATACTAATAATGATAAACATATTAGTAATAATAATGATAATATTAATAATAATACTTATGTTAATAATAATAATAATAATAATAATAATAACAATAATAATAATAATAATAATAATAATAATAATAATAATAATACTTAATAATACTTAATGATAATACTTGGTAATAATAATAATGATAATAATATTTATATTATTAATATTAGTAATAATAATAATTAACATAATAACAACAACAATAATAATAATAATAATAACAATAATAATAAATATAATAATGCTTATAATACCTAATGCTAATACTTATTAATGATAATAATATTAATCATATAACAACAATAATTAATAATAATAACAATAATAATAGCAATAATAATGAAAATAATAATAGTAATAATAATAATAATAATAGAAATAATAAAATAGCTACCTCAAGGAAATAGGCTTTTAAAAAAAAAACATTATGCCTCAGTCTGGGCTCGAACCCGCAACCTCTCACTAACCCGTCAACACTCTATACTACTCCTCCATTCTTATTTTTCTGATATTAATTACTGACCAATTTTATTTAACCCATTTAAACAGCCCAAGTGTCAAGTCCACCTTCAAACATAATTGACCCAATATCATAGTCCATTTTTAAAAGCCCAATACCTTGATTGAATTGATCCACCAGGAACTTTAAGAAGGGTTTCGTTTCCTTCTCTTTTTTTTTTAAAGCCGATGGAGAAAAATAAATAAACAGGAACTTGCGGGAGCTAGTAAAACTTATCATGAGTAGAGCAAGATAGCAGTAATACTATAGCAGTAGGTAGCGACGGTGGTGATGGCTGTTCGGGGTGGTTCTCGATTGTAGTGGTTAGCCGAATATAGTGGTGAATTGATGTGGGTTTCGACTTCGGTTTAACAGAAAAATTATCGAGTAGCAACAAAAAGTACTATTCATCTTCTTCATAAGTGGTTTCATGGTTGGCGGTTGTGGTTCAAATGAGATAGAAGCAAGACAGTAGTTGCAGTAGATAGCAACAATAATAGTCGATGGTGACCGAAGGTTCTTGGTGTTGTTGGTGTTTGGTTATTAAACAGAAAACAGAAGTACAGTGGCGATAGGATGATGGTTTTGGTACGGTGGTGATGGTGATTGAATTAAGGTGATGGTGATCTGTGCTAGCGACGGAAAAGAAATAGAAAACATAGTCGTAGTTGGTGGTGTTCGATGATAATTGTTTGATGGTGAACTTGCAACAAGAGGAACATAAATGATGTTGGTATTCATTCATTGTAAAACAGAAGTGTCGAGTAGCAGGTGACTAGATGGTTAAAGGTGTTTCTCGGGTGTTCATTGTCGAACAAAAATGAAGTTAGAACAATTGGGTTTTCGAAAATCATAATAAAAACAGTGAAGTGATCGAGTGTTATAGTTGTATGGTGATTATGGATGGTGTTTGATAACCAAGATGATGAAGTGGTGGTGTAGGGTGGAGGATGGTGGCGACTTTAGCCGGTGGTTGTGGGGTAATTCATGGTGGTGGTGGCGTGTGATGTTCTTGGTGGTTCATTGATGGTTTACAAGCGAAAGTGGTCTGGGTCGTGTTGAGTATGGGTTCACGAAGGAACCAAAAAGTAACAGTAGCGATCAACAAGGGTTCGATGGTGGTTTCAAGGTGGTCATGGTAAACGAAACATTTAGCAGGAAGTGGGTAATCAGGATGACTATGAATATGAGTGTTTATGTAAATGTGTCATGTATGTATATATAATATAATATGTAAATATAATAATAATTACAATGACAATGAATGAATTTTAGGAACGTGCACCTAATCATAAAATAATCAAGAAAATATCTTAGCAGCCACTCAATTGTTTCTTTCTACCGACAGTTTATCATGGAATGTCATATCGTGTCAATTGCTAAACAGTTAACGTATAAAAGTGTTCCTAAAAAATTCCAAATTTTTAGATTAAATATATTTAATTATTTCACTCATTAACTATTTGAAACCTGATCAAAAAGGTTCGATAATTATTTATTTTCTGTTCCAATTTATATGTACGGAGTACTAATATTTAAACTTAAAAAGGTAAAAATATTTTTAACAAAACTAAAATCTTCGTAATCAAATTACAGTCCAACTTTTATCTTAATATTTCATATATATATATATATATATATATATATATATATATATATATATATATATATATATATATATATATATATATATATATATTAGAACTATATGAACATTAACGATATGCCAACCGATTGTTACTGACGTTTACTAATTAGGCTCGAAATCAATCATTTTCAATATACTCTCTTTATATATATATATATATATATATATATATATATATATATATATATATATATATATATATATACAGTTTTAATTAGTAAGTTTAACTACTAAAATAAATATTATATATATATATATATATATATAATTTTTAAACAAATAGATTTAATATAATTTTATATATATTTATAAGTAATATTTATATATATATATATATATATATATATATAAATTATATTTATAAGTAATATTTATATACATATATACATATATATATATATATATATATATATATATATATATATATATATAATAGTTTTCATTACATCGCATATTATTTTACATATTTATTTTCAACAATTAAATCATATATTATTTCAATAATATTTCAAATTATATATATATATATATATATATATATATATATATATATATATTTAAATATATGTATCTATTTACAATTAGTTGTTCGTGAATCGTTGGAAACAGTCGAAGGTCAATTGAATATATATGAAACAGTTCAAAATTTTTGAGACTCAACCTTACAGACTTTGCTTATCGTGTCGAAACCATATAAAGATTAAGTTTAAATTTGGTCGGAAATTTCCTGGTCGTCACATCGTTAACGTCAACTAACGACAGTACAACGGTCATATATACATAACGGTTGTTAACGTCAACTGACTACGTTACAACGACTATATTTTTCAAATATAAAATAAACATCTCCGTTTTCACATTTTCACAAATCAATCTTTATTTTCTCAGATTACCACTCTCAAAAAGTTTTTGTAAAGATGATTTACACAAGGATGATTTTTCCTATTGTATTGGTCATACTAACTATCATCATTGTTGCTAATATACCACCGAGTAAACCTATATTTTATCCTGCCCTTGTGGTTTTATTATTTGTAATCATACCATTATTCTGTTGTTTCCTACTTATGAATTTAAAATGATTCTAATTTCATGTTGTTAGAAATTAATTATGATTATGATTTATGTTGTTCATCTTTCTGAAAATAGAAGATGTCAAACTTATCAAAGCTTGAGTTTGATGCCCTAGACCTATCGGGAACAAACTACACATCATGGGTCATGGACGTAGAAATAAATCTTGGATCATTGGGTATTCTAGAAACTTTAAAAGAAAACAATACTTGTTCTGATCAAGATAAATTAAAATCAATTGCTTTTATTCGTAAACATATTGATATCACCTTAAAACATATGTATCTCACTATCAAAGATCCACATGTTTTATAGGAAAGTATCAAGAGTAGATTCGATGATTAAAAGGAAATATTACTCCTAGTTGCGAGGGAAGAATGGAGAAATCTAAGGTTTCAAGACTTTAAAAAGGTAAGTGAATACAGCTCCGCCATGTTCAAGATCCGTTCAAAGCTTCAATTTTGTGGTCAAGAAATAAGTGATGCTGATATGATGGAGAAAACTTTCTCCACAATGCATTCTGCAAACATAACTATACAAGAAAATTTGAGATTGCAAAATTACAAAACTTTTTCCAAACTTCAAACTTATCTCTTAGTTGCGGAAGTGAATAAAGAATTACTGATGAAGAATCAAGAATCTCGTCCTACTGGTGCGCTAGCATTCCTTGAAGCTAATGCTATTAACAACAATAATAATAATAAAAAGAAATGCACTTGAACGAGGACGTGGGCGAGGTCGTGGTCATATTGGCCAAAACCATAATCATGGAAATTACCATAACAATAATAAAAATCATAACTATGTTCGAAATCATCCTTATGGTAATGGTCGTAGTGGTGGTCGTGGTCATAATGGTAACGGTGGTCGTGGTCGTGGACAAAGAAATAATAATCCACAAAATTATAAAATTCAACCGCCAAACAATCCCACAAATCATAGCGTTGAAGGAAGCTCTTCAAAGAATATTGAAGATTCTTGTTATCGATGTGGTAAAATTGGCCATTGGTCTAAAAACTGTCGAACAAATCAATATTCTGTTAATCAATATCAAGAATCCCTAAAGGAAAAAGGAAAATAGGCAAACCTTGTGGATGACCTTGATACAAAAATCACTGATATAACGACCCTCATTTTTCCATTCTATATTTTTACATTAAATGCCCAACAATAAAATTAAACTTAACGATTAAACTTTAATTAACGATTGATAAGTAATAAGAATTATAAATTATAAATTATGTTAATTAACTTGGTGTAATAATTGACAAGTTAATAAAAAGATAAAAATAATGAGCTTATTAATTTTTGCGAACAAAATAAATAACCTTAAACCTTGTACACTTAAATAATTAAACTTGGATAATTAAGGAACCATTTAAGCTAATCTAAAGTACAAGGACTAAAGTGAAAAAGTTCCAAACCCTAATTCTCCTAACCCTAGTCGAAAATTTGAAGGGAAAATTACCCTTTTGTCCCTCTAAATTTCGGCCCAAGCAACCCCCATCACCTCCTCATTTAACCTAACTTGTTCCCAAAGTAATTTCTAATTAAACCCTAATTCTAGAATTCTCTAATCACTCCTATAAATAGAGACCTAGGCTAAACCATTTTCTTGTACCAAATCATTCTCTCAATTCTCTCTCAAATCTCTATCTCCCTCTCCTAATTTTCGGCCAAAAACCGAAAATCACCACCACCACCATCGAATTTATCATCATCATCTTCAAGGGTTTTTCAAGTGACTTCAAGCTCATTCTTCGTGTTCTTCATAGATCTTCAAGGTGTTCTTCGTTATTCAAGGGTTTTGATCTTCATCTTCAAGTCATCATCATCTTTTCTTGTTAATCTTCATCATTGTTCATCAAGGTAAAAACCCTAGATCCAAAACTTTTAAATCTTACTTTCAATTCATGTTTTCATAATTACATTCATGCATGATCTTAACATCTATATTGTTTATTTAAAAAAATAAAATATGCATATACATAAACATACATACGTCTACATATATATAAAAAAAATTTGTTTATATCTTAAAAACCTTAAGGATTCACTAAGATTGTGTTAGGGTAGTTATATTTGGAAAGTAGATACACATTACATATATATGTATTTACTAATATATATATATATATATATATATATATATATATATATATATATATATATATATATATATATATATATATATATATATATAATACTATATATATATATACATATACACGAAATATACATATATACATACCTAAACCCTAATTATTAAACCCTAATATTACCTAAACCCTAAAACATTAAATAAAACCCTAATCATTACTTAATCATTACTTCACTAAACCCTAAACCTAATAATACTATTAAACATTTATCACATAAACCCTAATCATTAAATACTACTTTAACTAATTAAACCTAATTAATTAATACTACTACTTAACCGTAATACTATTTATACTACAAACTACTACTTATACTTATACTACTACTTAACACTTATACACTCATACTACTACTATCACTTATAATATACTACTTATAGTATGACACACGATTACAATAGTCATTCACGATAATGTGTGATTACTCGAATGTCAACGCTACTTAAGGCCTAGGGTGATCCTTGGTACCACTATGGGACGCTTGTGGATTACGAATGCCAAACTTAGATTTTGGTCAAGAAATCCTGGGCCAACCGGTAATAATTGGTCATTCTAGTGACTCGGCGGTGGCATAGATGTTTGGGTATGATGCACAATGTCAAACCCGACTATAGTAATCATACACTTAGTTATCTTCACACTTAATAGGTGTTAGACTTATTAAGGACAACTCACTAGTGTTCGACACTAACTTACTAAAAGTGGAAACTACTAAAAAATGGAAACTTTCTAAAAATGGAAACTTTCTAAAAACGGAAACTTACTAGGAATGGAACTTAGTAAAATGAACTATACTTAAAACACTTGTATACTTAAACTTAAATTTGGGCAAAATACTTAACTACTCTTAAATGTCATTAGGTTGACTTTCTGCTCATCCATCCAAACTTTCTATTCCGAGGAATAACGATCTCTCTCTACTTACTAAGATGAACTCATAGCCCCACTCTTTATTGCTAGCAAACTTATTTAACTTTTAACTTTTTGGGGTGAGACACATGCTACTTTTACTATTTACAATTTAGACACAAGTACCAACTGTTAAACTATGCTATACCCGGCTATGTCCGACTAAGTCCCTACAGTGATATTTTTAATTGCTCGTTAAATGCATTCTTAATTATTGGGGGTAGGCCTATCGGGAGTAACGTCCCCGATACATTTGACTAAGTCTTTATATTACTTAATAATGAAATTAAACCGACAAGTATAGATACAACTTGTCATTGGGGAAAACTTTGAACGTTTATTCTAAATATCAAGAATTGGCATAACTTTTTGATCCCTGCGAGATCAACTTTATAAACTAAATCTTGTGGTCTAAAACAACGGTCAAACTTATTTGTTAAACCTATGAACTTCACTCAACCTTTTTGGTTGACACTTTAGCATGTTTGTCTTAGGTGCCGATTGATCAAGCTTATTTACTTACTGCTTATGTGATGCTACTTGGACTTAGGATCAAGAGATATCGCATTTATTATTCTTGCATTTGAAACAATTACTTTATTGTAATTTCCATTATTGTAACGACATTTCATTTTCCGCTGCGTACTCAATAAAGTTTATTCTTATCATCTAGTATTGTTCTCGTATATTATAATATGTTGGTTTATTTGATATTAATATCACATTCACCCAGGCCCTAATTGGGGGTGTGATAACTGAGCCAACAAGTGACTATGTTAATGAATAAATTTCCTATTATATGTCCATATCAAATAAATGGATGTAGATTTACGATCTATACCATATCTACTTTACTATATGTTTCCTTATTATGTATTTTCGTTTATAACATATTTTGAATGAAATATATTGATGAATTATTTACTCATTATTTGTTTCTCATATTTTGAAGTTCATGATGTACACTACTGGAGTGCAAAATCAGTCAAATGGTGGGGATTTTTGTATTGCAGACAGTGGTACCACACACACTATACTCAAATCTAAAAAATATTTCACTGATTTTAAAGCAACAGAAGGAACGGTACATACTATATCAGGTCCTGCGAATTTAATAAAAGGAATGGGAAAGGCAAAATTAATGTTACCAAATGGTACAAATTTTCTGATAAAAAATGCCTTATTTTCTCCCATGTCAAAGAGAAATTTGTTAAGCTTCTCTGACATATACCAAAATGGATATGATTATCAGTCAGTAACTACAAAAAATGATAAATATTTAAGTATCATTGACAAGAAGCATGTGATTGAAAAACTACCAAGACTTAGTTCTGGTTTACATTATACATATATAAATGTACCAGAAGCACACATGGTAGTTAATGAAAAGGCATGTGATCCTGTAATGATCAATCTGTGGCATGAAAGATTAGGCCACCCAAGATCAACAATGATGAAAAGAATAATTCAAAATACACATGGACATCCATTGATGGATTAAAAGATCCCTCATGATGCACTTATCCCATGTACATCATGCTCACTTGGAAAATTGATAATAAGACCATCACCTCTTAAGGTTGAAAAAGAATCACCAATGTTTCTTGAAAGAATTCAAGGTGATATATGTGGACCAATTCATCCACCATGTGGACCATTTAGATATTTCATGGCCCTAATAGACGCATCTAGTAGATGATCTCATGTTTGTCTATTATCAAGTCAAAACATGACATTTGCAAAATTTCTTGCACAAATAATTAAATTGAGAGCACATTTCCCTGATTATACTATTAAAAGGGTGAGACTGGATAATGCTGGTGAGTTTACATCTCAAGCATTTAATGATTTTTGTATGTCTATTTGGATTGTTGTTGAATATCATGTTGCTCATGTGCGTACACAAAATGGTTTAGCCGAATCACTAATTAAACGATTGCAGTTAATAGCTAGACCATTGATAATGAGAACAAAACTCCCAATATCTGTATGGGGTCATGCAATTTTACATGCTGCATCATTAATTCGCATTAAACCAAGTGCAAGTCATACATATTCTCCCTTGCAACTTGTTTTTGACCATCAGCTAAATATTTCCCACCTTAGAACATTTGGTTGTGCGGTTTATGTTCCTATCGCACCACTACAACGCACTAAAATGGGTCCTCAAAGAAGGATGGGAATATATGTTGGATATGAAACACCTTCAATCATAAGATATATTGAACCCATGACGGGTGATGTTTTTACAGCACATTTTGCTGATTGTCACTTTAATGAAACATTGTTCCCTAGATTAGGGGGAGAAATAAAAAATAAAGAAAATGATGTTTCATGGTGTGAACCTCAATTAATGTATCTTGATCCTCGCATAAAAGAATGCGAGACCGAAGTTCAAAAAATAAGGCATATGCAAGAACTTGCGAATAAATTGCATGATGCATTTACAGATACAAAAAGAGTGACTAAATCATATATACCAGCAGCAAATGCTCTAGCTCGAATTGAAATTCTAAAAGCTGGAAATAATTTCACTCTTGAGTCTTTGCCACGCCAGAAACGTGGGAGACCAATTGGTTCCAAAGATAAAAATCCTCGAAAAAGAAAATCAGCTGATAATGAGGTAAAAGAAAGTGTTCAAGAAGAACCACAAATCAATACTCCTTCTGCAGAGGAGATTGATGATGTCAATACGGAATTTTCAATCAATTATGCACATTCAAAAATATTATGGAACTGAAATGAAATGAAAAATCTTGATGAGATATTTTCATATAATGTTGCATATGACATCATGAATGATGATGATGATCCAGAACCAAAATCTGTCATGGGATGTCAAAATAGACATGATTGGGATCATTGGAAAGGAGCAATACGAGCTGAATTTGAATCGCTCAATAAAAGAAAGGTTTTCGGATCTATCATTCTCACACCTAAAGATGTGAAACCTGTGGGATATAGATGGGGTTTTTTTGCGAAAAAAGAAATGAGAAAAATGAAGTTACAAGGTATAAAGCTAGACTTGTAGCTCAAGGTTTTTCTCAAAGACTAGGAATTGATTATGAGGAAACTTATTCTCCTGTTATGGATGCAATTACTTTTAGATACTTAATCAGCCTAGCAGTTTCTAAAAATTTAGAAATGCATCTCATGGATGTTGCGACTGCTTATTTATATGGATCATTTGATAGTAATATATATATGAAGATACCTGAAGGATTTAAGGTATCAGAAGCAACCAATGCAAACCCAAAGAAATGTACTCAATCAAGTTACAAAGGTCTTTATATGGTTTGAAACAATCGGGTCGCATGTGGTATAAACGATTAAGTGATTACTTGATAAGCATAGAGTATACCAATAATCTTATTTGCCCATGTGTATTCATTAAGAAAACAACATCCGGATATGTGATCATAGCCATTTATGTCTATGATCTTAACATCATAGGTACAAATAAAGAGATCTATGAAGCCATACAACTTCTAAAGAAAGAATTTGAAATGAAAGATCTCGAAAAATCTAAGTATTGCCTTGGTTTGCAGATTGAGCATATGCCTAATGGTTTACTTGTACATCAAACAACTTATACGGAAAAGATTTTAAAACGTTTCAATATGGACAAGGCAAAACCATTAAGTACTCCTATGGTTGTTAGATCACTTAATGTTGACACTGATCCATTTTGTCCTTGTGAGGATCATGAAGATATCCTGGGACCATAAGTACCATATCTTAGTGCAATTGGAGCTCTTATGTATCTTACAAATTGTACAAGACCTGACATTTCTTTTGCAGTTAATTTGTTGGCAAGGTTCAGCTCAGCTCCTACCAAAAGACACTGGAATGGGATCAAGCACATATTTCTATACCTTCGAGGAACTACTGATTTAGGATTATTTTATTCTAACGAATCAAAACAAGATTTGGTTGGTTATGCAGATGCAGGTTATTTATCTGATCCACATAAAGCTAAATCTCAAAATGGATATGTATTCCTAAATGGAGGTACTGCAATATCATGGCATTCTTAAAAACAAAAACTTGTTGCAACATCATCAAATCATGCCGAAGTGATTGCATTACATGAAGCTACTCGGGAATGTTTTTGGTTGAGATCAATGACACAACTCATTACTGATTCTTGTGGACTAGAACGCGATAAAAGTCCTGTAGTGACCCAAACTTTTCCATGATTATATATTATATGAGATTAATATTTGCATGAATAAATGTTTCCAACATGTTAAGCAATCAAACTTGTGAAGACTTGATTAAGTGAAACGGATTTTGTGTTAACGTTTGACCACCCAGTTTGTCCGATGATTCATAAATGTTATAACTCGTATATGACATGTTAATATATATATGGACATATAGATATGTTTAACATGATGAAATGATATTTAAGTATCTCATTATGTATATTAACAACAAACTATATACATAAAACAAGACTACTAACTTAAGGAATTCAAAACGATATCTATATGTAACGATTATCATTGTAATAACATCTTACTATTTATATATCATATTAAAGATATATTAATACATCATGTTATCATGATAATGTAACAATTTAACATCTCATTTAGTATTATAACAATGGATTAATTACATTTAACAAGATCGTTAACTTAAAGGTTTCAAAACAACACTTACATGTAACGACTAACGATGACTTAACGGCTCAGTTAAAATGCATTTACATGTAGTGTATTAAGATGTAATAATACACTTTTGAAAGACTTCATGACATATATCAAAGTACTTCTACTTAACAAAAATGCTTACAACTACATTCTCATTCATTTTCATCAACAATTCTACTCGTATGCACCCGTATTCGTACTCGTACAATACACAGCTCCTAGATGTATATACTATTGGTATATACACTTTAATTATCAACTATTAGCAACCTTAATGAGTCACCTAAACATGTGGGACCATCATTTGGCAACTAGCATGAAATATCTCACAAAATTACAAACTAATGGAGCCTATATTGACTCCTCTAATTCACGTGAACTAGCACTCTCACAAACACATTCCCATTTCAATTTTCTTGCATCAAACACATCTATATCAAGTTCTATCTTGATGTTCTAAGTGTTCTTCATCATCTTCATCAAAATCTACATCAATCTAGCTCATAAATCCATACATAAAACAACTTACAAAACAACTACTCAATAACACATCAAGAACACTTTCAAGTTTACTAGATTACTGAGACGACCCGACCCAATCCATAGGGACGAATACAATAACATATGATAACATTGCGAGGTACTTGACCTCTATATGATACATTTTACAAACGTTGCATTTATTCTTAAAAGGCAAACTATCATTACATCAATATTTGACATTTTCGTCTAACATTTCATAATATCCAAATGACCTAATTTGTCATTTACTTATTTATATTCTCTATTGAACTCCAATGACTCGAATGCAACGTCTTTGTATCATGGCTTAAAAGGTTCCAAGTAGTATCCTTAACATGAGCTAATGCACAGCGGAAGACTTAATTCATACCTGAGAATAACATGCTTTAAAACGTCAACATAAAGTTGGTGAGATATATAGGTTTGATGCTAGCAGCGTTATAACAATGGAACACAAGATTTCATATATAAACATTTTAATAAAAATATTCTAAGTGGTTGAGCACTTGGTAACCATACTTAACATTTAATCACGTCGCATATTCCCTTTATTATGAAATCTTACTACACCGTACCAAGGTGTAGTCACAAAACGAAGTACTGTGCAACCGTTGAATACTGGTCGTCCAGTCCGGTTGGGGTTGTCAGGCCCGATAGATCTATCAACAGGATTCGCGTTTACAATACCGCTGTAAATAACAGTTACCAAGCTACAGGGAAGTATGCCAGTGGTACAACTCAACGTAGAATATATTTTTCAGTTACTTGTGTCCATAACGTAAAACATAAAATACATGTATTCTCATCCCGAAATATTTAGAGTTTAAAAGTGGGACTATATACTCACTTTTGTCTTGAAGATATGTAATTTCGACTTGGTCTCCGATTGATATCACGAACCTATCCATATATAATATATCAATACTTTTTCTTTTTAAAACAATCGTCACATATATATATACTTATAATACTTTTAATACTTTTAATAATTCCTTAGTCCGTAGTTAGCAGTCCGATGTTAGTAATTCAATTTTAATGGTTCATTTTTAGGTGTTTAATAAACCCCCAATGAAATGAATAAAACCCCCATCGTATATGTATTGGTCGAGATTAATCTTGACCCACGGTACCGGTGTTGTCAAATGACGTGTTGCGTACATAAAGTACCGGTGTTGTCAAATGACGTGTTGCGTACAATCATGGGATCTTATGATTAATCTTCTCGTATTGTTTACGGGTGATCCTGAACCATATAAAATTGAATTATGAGTACATATATATAAAATATCATGTTATTTTAGAAAGATGTGATTTATTTAATTTTTCTCCAATTATTTTCGTGGCTAAACTAGTCTTGGATATCCGATTTTGTTTTGGTCATAGTTTCTTCGTTACAACTCCGTTTTCGTTGGTTCAACTTGCCACTTCCTTGGTTAGAGTTCCTCTTTAAGAATATGAACTGTAAATACCTTAGTTTGTATTCAAAATCACAGGTCAAAGGTCAAACTTTGGTGAAACTTATGAAGTTAATCATTTTCCATTATGTAAACAACCTTAAATGATTATTTTTCTAAAAATACTTATACTTTGAATTAAATCATGAAATTTTTATGTATTAACATATTCATAAGAAATATCATTTTTCCAGAAAATAAACCTCCAATTCAAGGTTCAAAATAGTTTTTAATTATCCAACCCAAAACAGCCCCCGGTTGCACTCCGACGTCGTAAAAACAGTTTTTAAGGTGTTCTTTGAAAAACCAAGTTATACCTTGTTAAATTAGCATATATTTATGTTATATTACAGGTCTTGAAGTATTTTAAAAGTTAAGTTAGAAGGATCTATCTAGTTTGCGAATAAGTTTGAAATCATTCAAACTATGTTCTAGTTTATAAATTCTTATATAGATAACTATAAACATATGAATTGAACAAGAGTTGAAGTAGAGTTTTTACCTTAAGTTTAAAATGTAAAGTTGCTGGAAAGAAGTAGTAAAATAAATTTGAGAGAGTTCTTGCAAGTGTGTGTGAAAATTGAAAGTAAAATTTGGAAAATGAATGTGTAAAAATGAGTTAAAAATGGTGCTTATTTATAGGCTTGAAAATTTGGTTTTTAGTGAAAATATCTAAGATAAGTTAAAATATATTATGTCATGAATGACATATTACACCAATAATTGAAGATTTCTATTGGTATATACCAATAGTAAATACTTCTAGAAGCTGTGTATAGTACGAGTATAATACGGGTATAAAATATATAAAGATGTTTCATGAATCATATATAATGACAAAGATGTCATTTTCCATGATAAAAGGTTGAAAATGATGTTTTCCTACTAGTATATTCCAATAGTAAATACATCTTAATACAATACATATATATTTATTTTAACTTAGAAGTTATAACGTCGTTAAGCTTTATATATATATATCGTTTCGAAGTCCTTAAGTTAGTAGTCTCATTTTATGTATATAATCCATTGTTAATATATTTAATGGGATACTTAATTATCATATATTCAAGATAGATATAATCCATATATATCCGTATATATACATAAGTATATAATTAATACAAGTTATGATGTTCGTGAATCGTCGGACAAATAGATGGTCAAAGGGTAACTAATCATCCGAATAACAATTTCAAACTTTCTAGACTCAACTTTAGGGTTTTTGCTTATCGTGTCGGAACCATATAGAGTTTAGGGTTTAAATTTGGTCGGAAATTTCCGGGTCGTTACAGTACCCACCCGTTAAAGAAATTTCGTCCTCGAAATTTGGTAGAGGTTGTCATAAATAACAATAGGAATGTTTTCATGACAATTATGAGGTGATAATGAAGTTTTATCTTTATTGATAAATATAGATAAAATATTTCGATCATGTGAAGCGTACGAGCGAAGCTATCATAAAAGAGAGTGGAATGAGTAATATGATATCGTTTTAACTGATGACGTGGTTTAGAATTGATTTCCGGGATTTAAGGGATTTAGGGAAAATCTTACGTAATAAGATTTGGTTCTTCGGCGATCAGAATCTTCTTTGATTTAATGCGGTAATCTGTTTCGATTTCTCTGTCGAATATTTCACTATAAATCCACCCCTTCGTTTCCTTATTTTTCACAACCCGCATCTTCTACTCTTTCTCCTTAATTCCTACTTTAAGGTATACTTTAAAATGCTTCATCCCGTTCTGATTTTTGTTATACTTCTAACTTTCATATCTTTCATTCTTCTCTTCCATCTACCGCCAGAAGAATCTATTCACTTTTATGATTTTCTTGGAATTATAATGTTTCTAATTCTCCCGTGTCTTTACGTCGCCATACGTATTGATATATACGGTTTGTAGTTTCTGGGTGGTTATTGGGTTTTATATCTTTCCTTATATTTCGATGCTCCTGCTTCTGTTTTCCATAATCATTGTCATCCATAGTTAATACTCTCTCCTATTTGCTGTGATCTATACCCCAATTTTTATTTTGGGACTTTGTCCCTTCGTTTCTTCTTCCCGTCCTTGAGTAAAGCGATCAATAGTTCGGAATTCGTAGGTGTAAAATTCGGAATGAACATAGCTAATGCTCTAAGAAAGGAATGGTAATGGCACGATTTTGATTTGTCAAATTACCAGAATATCCAGGAAAATAGAACTATCAAGATGATTTGTTCTTAATACGTTTCGGAATTGGATAGAATGTAAAAGCCGTGTAACATGGCACATGATGACGGTACTGTGAATCATCACATTTCATTAGAAACTTAACATGCTTACTGTAATATAATGAAGTTGATCAAGTTTCATTATATTATACTAATTCATGCATCAGTTCCCAACACTGCTTCAGAACATTCCTATTTTAAACTTGAAGGATTTAGAAACTAACACGGTTTCCTTTATATTGTAACGCAGATATTACAGAGAGATAAATGATTTCAGATAAGGATAGTGGTGAAAATATCTTCAGAAATATTGAGGATATTTATAATGAAAGATATGATAATATCTTGGAATTTCTAATGTCAAAGGATGATGATGAAGATTGACCCGTAAGGGTTTAGATTCAGAAGCAAGGTGTTTGCTACAGAATCGTCATAATTCTTTATGTACAAGTTTAGTCCTTGTAACTTGTTCAGAGTCTCCTTCATGGTTTGTTCAATCCGGTTTTCAGTACCAATTTTCTATCGAGCGTTCCTAACACTTCCTTCTTTTATCATCAACATTTGGTCATTAAGACCTTCTACAACATGCTGCTTCGTCAGTATTTTCAAAGTTATCGGATCTGGGTCATTGGTTATCAAACCAAGATGGTTTAAGGAGAATTGTATTTTTAGATGATTAAACGCTGATGGTAATATGATGGAATATAAAAGGTTCTCCGGTAATGATGGCGAAAGAACAACGTATATATATATATCGAGATTGTAATAAGAGTAGTCTTACTGAGATATCGAAGTGGAGCTGTGACAAAATTAGTTAATTGAAAAGGAATCACGTGATTGTTTTTGCTAATGGATGATAAGGAATTCGATGCGGATACGTTTTAACTATAACTTCGAGTTCAAAAATTTTTAGGTGCATAACTGTATGCATAAATCTTTATTCCGTAGACGAGGTGCGGCTGGTTGAACTTCTCGATCGAGATGTTTTCAAGAATCATGAAAAGTTGTGAATGCGAATTGTAATCGTCAAGATACAAATGAGGTTTAAAATAGAATCAAGTGGCAAACTTGAAGGATTGTTTAGTTTCATATGTAATAATCATCATTTTAACTCATTTTTAATTGTCCAAAGTTAGCAGTCCAATAGTACGATTGTCCAATGGTTCAATAAATTCATATATGAACTAAATATATAATATTCGAATTACTTAATACGTATCGTGACCCGTGTACTGGTCTCGGTGTCGATCACAACTCAAAGTATATATATATTTTGGAATCAACTCCGACCCTGTATAGCCAACTCCCACCTTCACATATAGAGTGTCTATGGTTGTTCCGAAATATATATATAGATGGATCAATATGATAAGTCGAAACCTTGTATACGTGTCCCGTTATTTAAAATGCGTAAAATAAATAAATATATATCATGACCCATTATACAACGTGTTGTCTCAGAATTAATCCGACGTGTTGTTGTACATGTGTCCCGACGGTATGTAAAGTACAGAAATTAAAATTGCAAGAATGTAAATTGCGATAAATCAAATATTAATCAGTTAGCTGGGAACAGTTAGCCGGAACAGTTAGCGTGTAATCCTATCACAATTTCAATTAATTAATTCATCTGTTTCTAACAATTTTTATTTTGCCAATGTTTCTTCATTATGCCACTTGTTGGATTCGGATAGGTAAAAATCCAAATATGAAATTTAAATGGAAATGGTTAATCTGGGGTGAACGGATACGTTTATCGGTAATTGTAAGTAGGATAATAAATGATCGTTGAATCAGATTCGAAGAATGTACAGTGTAACTTGTTAATGTGAATTCTAAATATTCCTTGGGTACTACCCACCCGTTAAAATATTTTCATCATTAACAGTTTGTACGAATGAAATTTTTAATTACAATCTTTATGAAAATATATTTGCATATATATTTTCTTCGGAGGTAACTATGAATTTAATGAGTCAATAAAATATTCAACTCATTTGATTTATCGTTATTACTAGATTACATAATCTCCAAAACATTAGAGATTACATAATCGTCATGTCGAACGAAGAACGATACGTAAAGAAGAGGTAATCGGTGTAGAATGATATGTAGAACAAAGATCATATTCGAAGTTCAGATGATGATGTTGAGGTACGTGGTGCGGATGTGATTGTTGGTGGTGGTAATGATACGGTTGGTGTTGATGCTGATGATGTCGTTGACGTCGATGATGCTACTGGTACTGAAGATTGCGAGGTTGATGTTGTTAACGGTACTGGTTATGCTGCTGGTGCTGCTGCTGGTGTTTGTAACCTTCGCACCGTGTTCTCCAAAGCCGTCACACGAGCGCGAAGTTCGTTAATTTCTGCTAGTACACCAGGATGATTGGCGGTTGGAGTGAGCGAATGAACAAGATCCGAAATATGGGATAGGATATAATCGTGACGAGATACTCGAGAAATGAGAGAGAAAATGGTTTCTCGAACAGGTTCGCCTGTAAGTGCTTCAGGTTCGTCGCCAATGGGGCAATTCGGTGGGTGAAAGGGATCACCTTCTTCTTGTCTCCAATAATTTAGTATACTACGAACCCATCCCCAATTCATCCAGAATAGATGATGAGAAATTGGTTGATCCATTCCAGTGACGCTGCCTTCGGAGCCCGAATGGAAATCCATATCAGCGTAGCTGTCGGAGTCGGAGGAATTCGAACTGGACGCGGAGTTCATCTTGTATAGTCGGGGAAATGAATTTTTGGTTTGGAATAGATTATAGGAGTTGGGTTTGGTATTCTTCAATACATAATTTACATATGTATTTATAATACTCAAAATCCCGTGAATTACGGAGAATCTTTGAAATTCGTCAGGAAATGTCTATAGCAACAGATACGCTAGGATACGAATTTTGTCTATACACTATCGATGCACTAAATGCAGTAAGACGTGTCTAGACTTAAGAATACTAAGCAGGCAATTCCTAAGGATGATAAGTAGATGATTTTCGACTAGATATGATAAGCAAAACTTTTGACATGTAGACACGGTCAAAGTCCAGACTCATTAATGCATCCTAACAACTACCAGTTAGACACACTAATGCAAGGCCTGGTTCGCTAAGACCAACGCTCTGATACCACATGAGACGACCCGACCCAATCCATAGGGACGAATACAATAACATATGATAACATTGCGAGGTACTTGACCTCTATATGATACATTTTACAAACGTTGCATTTATTCTTAAAAGGCAAACTATCATTACATCAATATTTGACATTTTCGTCTAACATTTCATAATATCCAAATGACCTAATTTGTCATTTACTTATTTATATTCTCTATTGAACTCCAATGACTCGAATGCAACGTCTTTGTATCATGGCTTAAAAGGTTCCAAGTAGTATCCTTAACATGAGCTAATGCACAGCGGAAGACTTAATTCATACCTGAGAATAACATGCTTTAAAACGTCAACATAAAGTTGGTGAGATATATAGGTTTGATGCTAGCAGCGTTATAACAATGGAACACAAGATTTCATATATAAACATTTTAATAAAAATATTCTAAGTGGTTGAGCACTTGGTAACCATACTTAACATTTAATCACGTCGCATATTCCCTTTATTATGAAATCTTACTACACCGTACCAAGGTGTAGTCACAAAACGAAGTACTGTGCAACCGTTGAATACTGGTCGTCCAGTCCGGTTGGGGTTGTCAGGCCCGATAGATCTATCAACAGGATTCGCGTTTACAATACCGCTGTAAATAACAGTTACCAAGCTACAGGGAAGTATGCCAGTGGTACAACTCAACGTAGAATATATTTTTCAGTTACTTGTGTCCATAACGTAAAACATAAAATACATGTATTCTCATCCCGAAATATTTAGAGTTTAAAAGTGGGACTATATACTCACTTTTGTCTTGAAGATATGTAATTTCGACTTGGTCTCCGATTGATATCACGAACCTATCCATATATAATATATCAATACTTTTTCTTTTTAAAACAATCGTCACATATATATATACTTATAATACTTTTAATACTTTTAATAATTCCTTAGTCCGTAGTTAGCAGTCCGATGTTAGTAATTCAATTTTAATGGTTCATTTTTAGGTGTTTAATAAACCCCCAATGAAATGAATAAAACCCCCATCGTATATGTATTGGTCGAGATTAATCTTGACCCACGGTACCGGTGTTGTCAAATGACGTGTTGCGTACATAAAGTACCGGTGTTGTCAAATGACGTGTTGCGTACAATCATGGGATCTTATGATTAATCTTCTCGTATTGTTTACGGGTGATCCTGAACCATATAAAATTGAATTATGAGTACATATATATAAAATATCATGTTATTTTAGAAAGATGTGATTTATTTAATTTTTCTCCAATTATTTTCGTGGCTAAACTAGTCTTGGATATCCGATTTTGTTTTGGTCATAGTTTCTTCGTTACAACTCCGTTTTCGTTGGTTCAACTTGCCACTTCCTTGGTTCGAGTTCCTCTTTAAGAATATGAACTGTAAATACCTTAGTTTGTATTCGAAATCACAGGTCAAAGGTCAAACTTTGGTGAAACTTATGAAGTTAATCATTTTCCATTATGTAAACAACCTTAAATGATTATTTTTCTAAAAATACTTATACTTTGAATTAAATCATGAAATTTTTATGTATTAACATATTCATAAGAAATATCATTTTTCCAGAAAATAAACCTCCAATTCAAGGTTCAAAATAGTTTTTAATTATCCAACCCAAAACAGCCCCCGGTTGCACTCCGACGTCGTAAAAACAGTTTTTAAGGTGTTCTTTGAAAAACCAAGTTATACCTTGTTAAATTAGCATATATTTATGTTATATTACAGGTCTTGAAGTATTTTAAAAGTTAAGTTAGAAGGATCTATCTAGTTTGCGAATAAGTTTGAAATCATTCAAACTATGTTCTAGTTTATAAATTCTTATATAGATAACTATAAACATATGAATTGAACAAGAGTTGAAGTAGAGTTTTTACCTTAAGTTTAAAATGTAAAGTTGCTGGAAAGAAGTAGTAAAATAAATTTGAGAGAGTTCTTGCAAGTGTGTGTGAAAATTGAAAGTAAAATTTGGAAAATGAATGTGTAAAAATGAGTTAAAAATGGTGCTTATTTATAGGCTTGAAAATTTGGTTTTTAGTGAAAATATCTAAGATAAGTTAAAATATATTATGTCATGAATGACATATTACACCAATAATTGAAGATTTCTATTGGTATATACCAATAGTAAATACTTCTAGAAGCTGTGTATAGTACGAGTATAATACGGGTATAAAATATATAAAGATGTTTCATGAATCATATATAATGACAAAGATGTCATTTTCCATGATAAAAGGTTGAAAATGATGTTTTCCTACTAGTATATTCCAATAGTAAATACATCTTAATACAATACATATATATTTATTTTAACTTAGAAGTTATAACGTCGTTAAGCTTTATATATATATATCGTTTCGAAGTCCTTAAGTTAGTAGTCTCATTTTATGTATATAATCCATTGTTAATATATTTAATGGGATACTTAATTATCATATATTCAAGATAGATATAATCCATATATATCCGTATATATACATAAGTATATAATTAATACAAGTTATGATGTTCGTGAATCGTCGGACAAATAGATGGTCAAAGGGTAACTAATCATCCGAATAACAATTTCAAACTTTCTAGACTCAACTTTAGGGTTTTTGCTTATCGTGTCGGAACCATATAGAGTTTAGGGTTTAAATTTGGTCGGAAATTTCCGGGTCGTTACAATTACTTCCAAGCTTTCTAATCCATTCCAAGCAATCACCTAAGATCAAGAAACCTTTGTTATTTACAGTAGGTTATCTTTCTTATTCAAGGTAATATTCATATTCAAACTTTGATTCAATTTCTATAACTATAACTATCTTAATTCGAGTAGTAATCTTACTTGAAATTGTTTTCGTGTCATGATTCTACTTCAAGAACTTCCAAGCCATCCAAGATCCTTTGAAGCTAGATCATTTCTTGTCACTTCCAGTAGGTTTACCTACTATACTTGAGGTAGTGATGATGTTCATAACATCATTTGATTCATATATATATAAAACTATCTTATTCGAAGATTTAAATTTGTAATCACTAGAACATAGTTTAGTTGATTCTAAACTTGTTCACAAACAAAGTTAATCTTTCTAACTTAACTTTTAAAATCAACTAAACACATGTTATATATCTATATGATATGCTAACTTAATGATTTAAAACTTGGAAACACGAAGAACACCGTAAAACTGGACATACGCCGTCGTAGTTAAACCGGGGGCTGTTTTGGGTTGGATAATTAAAAACTATGATAACCTTTGAATTAAAAGTTGTTCTTATGGGAAAATGATATTTCTTATGAACAAGAAACGATATCCAAAAATCATGGTTAAACTCAAAGTGGAAGTGTGTTTTTCAAAATGGTCATCAAGATGTCGTTCTTTCGACGGAAATGACTACATCTTTCAAAAATGACTTGTAACCTGTATTTCCAACTATAAACTTATACTTTTTCTGTTTAGTTTCATAAATTTCAGTTCATTATGAAACCATAGCAACTTGATCACTCAAAACGGATTTATAACGAATAAATTATGGGTAAAACAAAATTGGATAATTTTGCTTGTTTTAGCTACGTGAAATTTTGTAACAAATCTATACTAACCATAACTTAACTAACTTATATTGTATCATACATGTAGTCTAACATATGTTATGTAATCTTGATAGACCATAGACACGTATACAATGTTTTGACATATCATATCGACGTCATCTATATATATTATTTGGAATAACCACAGACACTCTATATGCGGTAATGCTCGAGTTAGCTATACAGGGTTGAGGTTGATTCTAAAATAATATATATACCTTGAGTTGTGATCGAGTCTGAGACTTGTATACACTGGGTCGTGGATTGATTCGAGATAATATATTGATTTATTTATGTACTACTAACTGTGGACTACTAATTGTGGACTACTAACGTTGGACTACTAACTTAATTACTTAAAACGTCAACACGTAATAAAAATGTTGTGAATATATTTCGATCATACTTTGATATATATGTATATATTTGTTATAGGTTCGTGATCGACCCGTGGCCAAGTCTTATTTTCTGACGAAGTGAAAATACATGAAAGTGAGTTATAGTCCCACTTTTTAAAATCTAATATTTTTGGGATGAGAATACATGCAGTTTTATAAATGTTTTACAAAATAGACACAAGTACGTGAAACTACATTATATGGTTGAATTATCGAAATCGAATATGCCCCTGTTAGCTTGGTAGCCTAAGAATTAGGGAACTGGCCCCTAATTGACGTGAATCCTAAAGATAGATCTATGGGCACTAACAAGCCCCAGTCAGAGAATTTGAACTGCTTTAGTACTTCGATTTTATCATGTCCGAAGGGAGTTCCGGAATGATGGGGATATTCTATATGCATCTTGTTAATGTCGGTTACCAGGTGTTCACCATATGAATGATTTTTATGCAGATTGCTATATGCATGCATGATGTTTATGAGAAATGGAAATATGAAATCTTGTGGTCTATTATTATTATTATTATTATTATTATTATTATTATTATTATTATTATTATTATTATTATTATTATTATTATTATTATTATTATTATTATTATTATTATTATTATTATTATTATGATATAGGTTAAACCTATAACTCACCAACATTTTTGTTGACGTTTTAAGCATGTTATTCTCAGGTGATTATTAAAAGCTTCAGCTGTTGCATGCTAAATTAAGGACAAGAATTGGTGTCAGCATGCTTGTAATATATTGTTTAAAAACTGCATTCGGAGATTTAAATCAATGTGTAATATTATTGTAAACCATTATGTAATGGTCGTGTGAAAAATGTTACCTTTAGATTATCATTACTTGATAATCTACGTTATGGTTTTAAAACCTTTATAGATAAAATAAAGGTTATGGATTGTTTTAAAAACGAATGCAGTCTTTGAAAAACGTCTCATATAGAGGTCAATACCTCGCAACGAAATCAATTAATATGAAACGTTTATAATCGATATGAACGGGACATTTCAGTTGGTATCAGAGCGTTGGTCTTACAGAACCAGAAATTTGCATTAGTGTGTCTAACCGAGTTTGTTAGGATGCATTAGTGAGTCTGGACTTCGACCATGTTTACTTTAAAAATGATTGCTTAACACTTTTATTGGAAACTATATATTTTTACATGTAAATATTATGTGCTATATTAATCTCTTAACGTGTTTGATATTGTGTGATAGATGTCTACCTCTAGTAAAATCTCATCGACTCACCTAATAATAATGAAGAGTCGAATGTATTTTAGAAAGATTCACAAATTCCCGAAGAGGAACTGGAAGAAGAGGAACCGGAAGAAGAAGAGGTTCCGGAGGAAAAAATATTAATAACTACAGAAAAACGGTTAAATAAAAGAAAATCCTCAACCAATGGACCAAAGTTAAAAATGGTCAATGGTGTTTCCGCCGAGGAAGAAAAATATTGGGAAAATTACCAATTTTTTGATGAATCGGATCCTGACGAGGATTCCGATGATGTTATAGAAATTACCTCGGCCCAATTTAAAATAGCAAAAGAAAATAATAAGGGAAAAGCTATCAAAATAGAGAAACCCGAGTCCAAAACCGACGAACTTTATGTTAACATGAAATATCCCGATGGGATATACCTTAAACACCCGTATTTCTTAAATTTTAACTATAATCCGGGAACATCTAAGCCACCAAGTTTTTCTAAACCATTTGTGAAAACGATGGCTCGTATTAGAGGATCACCATGTATCCCTAGGAAATTAGCAAAACGAACCAAGTCCGAGGAGGAGGAAACAAGTGAGTCAGAATAAAGAATTGTAATCATGCTGTGTAATATGTGTACTGTAGTGTGCTTGTACTTTTATGTTGTATGTAAAAATTGCTTGTAATGTTTGTATTCTATCATCCTTTACAAGATCTAATTTTTCATCTCTTCTACAGTATAAAAATACAAAAATGGACATTAAGAATAGACAGTCGAATATTTTAGAAGACCTACCACGGGATATGATTGATGAAATCTTGTCTAGAGTTGGTCAGGATTCCTCAGCTCATTTGTTTATGACAAAATTAGTTTGTAAGACATTTAAAAGACGTTCTAGGCTTGCCTTGGTTTATAAAAGGCTTTCCTTCGATAGGTGGTGTATATCGCATTGGGGAAACCTTAAGATAAGTCATATTTTCTATAAGGCTATGTGCGCGGGAAACCCTAATGCAATTTTCCGTCACGGGTTGAGGGCCTATTTTGACTCTGAATATCACAATATAGGGTTTCATTAATTAAAAAGGGCTTCAAACATGCAACTTAAGGAAGCATGTTACGTTTACGGGTTAGTGATGTTCGCCTCTCATCAAATTGAGAAAAAGAACATTGGTTTGCAACTTCTTAATGAAACATTCCCACAAGTGACAGATTCAGTAGTTGGGGTAAGAGATAAGGTTTTTAACTTATTACGGCGCTGTTGGATATTATGTAACCCCCGTCCTTTTGACGATGTTACAATGTTCTACCTTGCCAACGGTCACAACAGTTATTCCCCACTTGTTCAAGGATGGGAAATAGTACTAGTGAAACCCGAATGCATGACTTGTTTCTGGTCTTATGAATTACGTGTCTTTATCGCCTTCACTGAACAGTTTGAGTTTCACTAGAATTGTCCTAACAGCTGCCTGGTATTATGGTCATCGTGTGCCTTATTTCATGCTGTATGTAAAATAACGGTATTGTATGATTGTATGATATTGTATCGAAAATTTAAGCGTGAAATGTTAATGAATTAAAGTTTTTCATGATAGAATATTATGTTGATAGTAGTAGTAATTTTTGTACTAGCTATTAAGTATGAACTTTAGCGGGTAGGTAATACCCTAATCACAATTACAAAATGCTAATATGAAGAAAAAACTTTTATAATAAGTTCATATTAAGCTACAAAATACTACTCTTAATATTCTATATGATTAACTTAATTCTTTTGGCTATTTTTGAAAGAAATGGCACCGACTACTAGGCAGAACTTGAATATGAGCGAGGAAGATTTCCATGCATTCCTTGCTGCAAATATAGCCACAGTACAGGCTGCGATACAAAATAACAATAACTCTGAATCCAGTAATGGAACAAATTCCACAAGAAATCGTGTAGGATGCTCCTACAAAGAATTCACTGCCTGCAAACCTCTGGAATTCGATGGAACCAAAGGACCAATCGGATTAAAATGGTGGACCGAGAAGGTCGAATCGGTGTTTTCCATAAGTAAATGTACTGAAGAAGACAAGGTAAAGTATGCTACGCATACCTTCACGGGTACTGCGTTAACATGGTGGAACACTTATCTCGAGCAGGTGGGACAAGATGCTGCTTACGCATTACCGTGGTCAGCATTTAAACACCAGATGACTGAACAGTACTGTCATACCCCGTCCTAATCCATATGGACGAAGTCACCAACATCTGGTCCCATTGCGATGATCGACTCCAAATAATGTCTTTAAAATGAGCAAATGCACAACAGAAGGTTTCTTTCATACCTGAGAATAAACATGCTTTCAAGTGTCAACCAAAAGGTTGGTGAGTTCATAAGTTTATCATAAAACAATAAAATTCATCATTTCGATAGACCACAAGATTTAAATGCTGCATGGTTCAAATGGGCCCGAATCCTATACCCACCTGTAATGTACATGCAATATCTTTTAAATACAGTACACCTTTCTCGTGTACGAAATCCTTTTTCATAAATCTTAGTAACCGTACACATATCTCGTGCACAAAAACTAATACACATAACCTGTGTATAAAAATAATTCTCTCGATACATAACATTCACATCAATTGGTGGCAATTATCATGTCCACATAATTCAACGGTGGCAATTATAATGTCCACATAATTCAACGGTGGCAATTATCATGTCCACATAATTCAACGGTGGCAATTATCATGTCCACATAATTCAACGGTGGCAATTATCATGTCCACATAATTCAACGGTGGCAATTATCATGTCCACATAATTCATTCGAGGAATGTTTTGCTTGTGTCTATCTCGTCAAACATTTATAAAAGCATTTCATGTATTCGCAGTTCAAAATATATTTCAAAAGCATTTAATAAAGCAGTTGTAAAAACAGCACATGTATTCTCAGTCCCAAAAATGTAAAGAGTAAAAGGGAATCAAATGAACTCACCATACGATATTTTGAAGTAAAAATATGCATACGACAGAACTGAACAATGCAAGGTTGGCCTCGGATTCAAGAACCTCAAAGAAGTATTCAAGAACCTCAAAGAAGTAACCCTTAAAAAAATGCCCAAGTCCGGGTTTGAACCCGCGACGTCCCGCTAACCCGTTAACACCTTTAAACCAATGAACCAACGATTTGTTTTGGTACTAACCTGCATGATTAACTAGTTCATCTTCATCAAACACTTATAGTTACATCATTATTATCATGATCTAATATCATCATTATTCTTATATCATAATCATCCCTATCCTAACTTATCATCTTCATCGTGATTCATTTCATCACCTCATTATCATCAATATTTGTTATCATCACGATCATCATCTAAACTATCACCATCAATTCTTACGTCTACATGGTCATCCCCATAATCAACATCCTTTATCATCATCATAATCTAAATCATAACATCATCATTTGTTAACTTACGTCTTTTATCATTATGATTATTCAGTATCATCATGCCATCATCATCTAACATCATCATCATAATCTACTACGTACACCTATGTCAAGTAATTACTATCATCATTTTCTTATTACTATCATCAACATAATATCCATCATCACACCCGTATCATCATGGAATAATATAACATAATTAACTCATCATTTTTCAAATTAATCATCATCTTTATCGCCATTACTCACAAACCATAATCATCATTATAATCTTCATCATAAGACACAATCATCTATCATCACCATTCGTCATTACTTCATCATCTTATTCATCATGATTAACAATAACACTCCCACAATTGTTAAAATTCCAATCCTTCCTCAACTTCGCGTTTTTAAACTTCAATAGAAACAAAAAAAAAATATGGAAACAAGACTTGAATAGCAGCGGCCTTAGCAAAAAAATACTAATTGGATCTTGGACTAACAACACAATTAAGTATGCAGCCCAATCATAATATTCGGCCCAAGTAAAAAAATATGTATGGATTAGAAGCCCGTTATCTTGTTTCAATTATTCCACTGATTGATTATAGTTTTGTCTTTATGAAACAAGTGGGTGTCATGTGGGGATTCAAACCACTTGCAATCAGTTTCATTTCCTTTTTCATTTTAAAATTCGAATAACACCACTAGTAATAGAAATAACTGGAACAGTACACATGACAAGTCTCAAATGTGTTTTGGTTTGGGTCTCAAATGGGTCTGATAAAATGTAATACCCCGTCAGAATTCACTAACGGAATATTAACTCCTGGTCCCACAGTTTAGCGGTCACGCCCACTATATGAGACGTTTCCGAAAAGTATTCGCATTAATCATGAAAACAAGTCATTTATTTAAGAAAATGAAACTGGAAACATTTGACATCAATGACTAAAGTATATGAACCCAAAACATCAGAGAAAACTGTTTAAATACGAATATTTGTTCTTGAAATAAAAATAGAAATCATGCTGGACGCCGTCCAGTTCTAGCAGCAAACTGCACATAACTTCAAATAAAGCTGAAGCACTAGCTCTATGTACCTGAGATGAAACATGCAAAACGTCAACGAAAAAAGTTGAGTGAATCTACAGGTTTAGTAAATCATTTCGTAAGTTAGGCTACAAGATTTTCTTGGAAAACATCATAGGAAAAAGTATGCATTATCATGAGCACTTGATTATAAAACTTTAACCTTTGCGTAGGCCGAGCCCACGTCTTTCATTTACCCTATACTGGCGATACACCGATCAAGTGTACGTGTAACAACTACATAAGCACCTGTTTAACGTTGCGGTGAGGTTTGTCAAACCTAACGGTACCGTCCCTATAAGTCGAGCTTACAAAGTAACTAATAAAATCAAGCTAAGGGATTTTTTATCTGAACTCATATGTATATTCTTAGTAAGTTACTTGTGCCAAACACGTAAAACATTTGTAAAAAGCATGCATCTCATCCCTGTAAAAACGTAGTAGGGACTGTAGACTCACCTTAGCAAAAGCACTCGTAAAGATCTTAGCAAACTGTACTGTAGTCGAACGCTCTCGACTGAACAACGCAACCTAAATAAGTAAATCATCTTAAGTATACACTAATAGGTCAAACTTAGTCAACCCATAGTGTACATAAAGTCCTAGTGCTCAGACTGACTCAACAAACAAGTAAAAGTCAACTAATCCAAGCAAGTCAACGAAAGTCAACCAAAGTCAAACCAAAAGTCAACTCGGTCAAATAGGTCAACTAAAGTCAAACATCTCAGTAAGTCATGCAAACATAGTCAACGAATCATACTTAAGTCATATAACATGTTATCGCTCGTAATTTAGAAAATCGCATTTTCCACATCTTAAAGTAAACCTTCGAAAATCATACGTCGTAAAGAAATACACTCATAGCACATAGCACATAATTCATAAAATTATGATCAACTCCAGATCTAAACTAGACTTAAAATAAATTCCAAAAAGTCCAGCTAGGGCCTCATACGATAAATAAAAGTCCAATATCAGAAAGGCTCAAGTCCAGGTTCATTACAGAAAATTCTGCTCGCGCGTCAGTTTTAATCATTTTTCATAAAATATAGAAAATATATTTTATCGAACGGACAATTGGTGTCATCTCAAGACATCTCAAAATTTAAGTGATAAAATAATCAGAAGCATTCCTTTAGCCAATTCGTACAAATTTGCAAAACATTATAGACTCATCAGTTTTGACCATCAATCGAACATATCACAAAGATTAGCATATAACTCATGGAAAATCACGTTCTCGCAAGTTAACATACAAATGAAACATGTCAAGGAACATCTAAAGTAACATATTCCAGAATCTCAAAGTCTAAAACAATTCCTAGTTCATTCTAGCAATTTTTATGTAAACTTAAAAACAGATTCAGCATTCTTTGCGAACCAAAACTTCGTTTAATCATACCGGAAGCATTACATAACATTTTAACGCAAATATTTAGTCTAAATTGCATAAATTTTCACAAGGAATACAGTAGCACAACTTTCATAAGCTAAAACACATAGCATGCAACTCATAAAATTCGGATTTCATGCAAACCCTAACGTAAACTTCGATTACGCATAACTTGAGCATACGATAACGAAATCACGCAATATCGGAGTCTAAAATTAATAAATTTTCGATATCTTTCTAATTAAACATATTATAAAGTCAGATCTCATATCAATTTAATCAGATCATCAATAAAAAATTCGTTTTTCAATTAAACAGCGTTAATTACGCAATCAATCAACAATTAACAACACTAGACACCATTAATTGAGCACTAGACTCTAATACACTATGTAATTGATAAAAAAACTGAATTAATAAAATTAGGGTTACTAATTATACCTCAAACGATTGAATCGAACACACTAACGCGTAGAGAATGACGATTGGAACAACGTTCGTGTACAAGCTTTCTTCTAATTTTGAATTTTGAATGTGTGTGTGTGTGTGTGTGAAGGCCGACGGCCAAGAGAGGGGAGGGAGAGGGAGATGTCGATTGATTTAGGGGAATTATGAGGCTCTTAGCTTTCTAATTTTCCTTTTATACTTAGGTTAGGGCCTAATTACACTAAAGGGCCACTAGTAACAAAGCATAGGTCCAAAATAAGTCCAACAAGGGGTGTTGGGGAAGGGTTCGGCCAAATGGCCCTTTTATGGGTGTCCGGGCTCATTTTTGCTTAACTCTTGGTACGCGGGTGGTTCGTTTCGAGTGCCGTTAACCGTACCGGGTCTCCGGAACGTTAACTAGTCGTTAAAACGCAATCACCGAGTTTAATTCATTAAATAAATAATAAATTAAAAATAATTTTCTTAAATTCAATAATTATCGAAAATAATTATTGTGTCATTTTTCTGAGTTCTGTAAGCTGAAAAGTCTTCTAGACTACAAACTTAATCGTAACGTTTTCTAGTTCTTTCGCTATCCGAACTAAATCGCAAATTAATATAACATATTAATTCAAACATTTCTCTATTAAGTATGTATTTAATTTAATTAAACACACAAGTCTAAGTAACCACCGTTAAATACTTAACGGACAACTAACGATAGTAAACGGAAAAAGTCGGGTTGTTACATTACCCACCCGTTATAAAAAATTTCGTCCCGAAATTTTAGTGGTCATCTGCCGTAGTCGTCTCCTCGGGAAACAGTTGCGGATACTTAAGCCTCATCTGATCTTCACGCTCCCACGTGAATTCTGGTCCTCTTCGGGCATTCCATCTAACCTTAACCTATGGAATTCTGCTTTGCTTTAGTTGCTTAATCTCGCGATCCATAATCTCAGCAGGTTCTTCAATGAAATTAAGCTTAGGATCTACTTGCACTTCATCTAATGGAATCACTAAACTTTCATCTGATAAGCATCTCTTCAAATTGAAAACATGAAAAGTATCGTGAACCTCGCTAAGTTCCTGCGGTAGTTTCATTCTATACGCTACCGGTCCAATTCGTTCGGTAATCTCAAACGGTCTAATATACCTCGGACTTAACTTTCCTCTTTTTCTAAAGCGCACTACACCTTTCTAGGGTGACACTTTAAGCATAACCTTGTCTCCAACCTGAAATTCCAAATCTTTCCTTTTAAGATCTGCATAGCTCTTTTGACGTTCTTGTGCTATTTTCATTCTTTCTCGAATCTGCACGATTTTCTCAGTAGTTTCATGTACAATCTTTGGACCAGTTAACTGACTATCTCCTAACTCAGTCCAACATAAAGGCGATCTACACTTTCTGCAATACAGTGCTTCAAAAGGCGCTGCCTTTATACTCGCATGATAACTATTGTTATAGGAAAACTCTACTAACGGTAGATGTCTATCCCATCCAATTCCAAAGTCAATCACATAAGCTCTTAACATGTCCTCTAGTGTCTGAATCGTTCTCTCACTTTGACCATCAGTCTGAGGATGGTATGCAATACTCATGTCTAAACGAGTTCCCATAGCTTCTTGCAAAGATTGCCAAAATCTGGACGTAAATCTACTATCTCTGTCGGAAATAATAGATAGCGGCACTCCATGTCGTGAAACTATCTCCTTTATGTAAATATGTGCCAACCTCTCCATCTTATCCGTTTCTTTAATCGGTAGAAAATGAGCAGACTTCGTAAGATGATCCACGATAACCCATATCGTGTCATAACCTCCTACCATTTTAGGCAACTTAGTGATAAAGTCCATCGTAATATTCTCCCACTTCCATTGGGGAATCTCTGGTTGTGTCAGTAGTCCTGACGGCTTCTGATGCTCTGCCTTAACTTTAGCACAAGTCAAGCACTTACCAACATAAGTAGCGATTTCAGCTTTCATATTAGGCCACCAATACAGTGCCTTAAGATCTTGGTACATCTTGTCGGATCCAGGATGAATAGAATACCTTGTTTTATGTGCCTCTTCTAGCACTAGTGTAACAACCCTCACTTTTCGACTTCTAAATTTACTGAATTAACCCTAGGGTTATATGTCTGACTATATGTATTAAGGGTTGTTATATACAATTAAATATTGACCGAATAGTAATTTTTAGTCAACAATGTACGCTTAAATAAATAATATATTATTAATTTATATAATTTGACATAATTTAACTAAGTATATAAACTTTGTATCACTTTTATTATTTAGTTAATGTATTATATATTTAACTATATAATAAATCTAATTATATATAAATGTAATAATATTTACAAACTTACTAAAACTATAGTTTAATAATTAAAATCATAATTATTATTAAAAATACAAAATACCGAATTATTTATTATTTTTATGCAAAATTTGTATTTATTAATTAAATAAAAAAAATAAAAAAAAATAAAATAAAATATTATTGATAAATATTCTTGGAAAAGCATTAAATCAATTTGTTTATTTATATAAAAAAAATCCTTAAAATAAATGAAAATAAATAAATAAATAAATAAATTACTTTTTAATTAAAAATTGTAATGGAAAAACTACTTTTATTATTTTATTTTGTGCATTATTCCATGACCTAACATTTAATACTTTTTAATTTTAAAATCCCATTAAGAATTAAAATATTTCTTTTTCTTTTAATTATTTTATTCTTTTTACCTAATTTTTTCAAGTATAAATACCCCTCATTTTTCATTCAAACTCACACCAAAATTTCTCTCATTCTCTCTTTGAAGAATTACTACTAGTAAGTATTCTTTTCTTACTTTTTATTTTTTTTACTTTTTACTTTTTACTTTTTACTTTTTACTTTTTACTTCGGTTATTATTTTTACCGAAACATGTAAATAATGTTATAAATTATATGCAATTAAAAATAAAATAAATAACATGTATACACTATTACTGTTACTAGCACCTATAACCTACTACTTATATTGTAACATAAAAACATTTTGGGATATGTATTAGAGATGTATAGATCTTCGAACTTTCTTGACGAATGGTTTCTATGAGATTCTAGGCAGAGGGTTTGGATTTCCGATTTAAAGGGTCCTATGGCTCAAGCCCCTAGATCTAAATTAGCCATTCGAAGGGAAAGGGGTGATTGAAAGCTTATCTAATACGGCAAGTATCCTAAAATGGAAAACACTGGTAAAAGTAGAAACTCTCTAGTCATAGAAACTTAGTAAAATAAGAAACTTTCTAAAAATGGAAACTTTATAAAAATAGTAACTTGCTAGGAATAGAAACTTAGTAAAACAAACTATACTTAAACACATACTTAAACTTAAACATGGGCAAAACATTTAACTACTCTTAAATGTCAATAGGTTGACTTTCCTGCTCACTCGTTCAACTCTTTATTCCGAGGAATAACTCTCTTTCTACTTACTAAGGTGAATTCATAGCCCCTCTTTATTGCTAGTAAACTTACTTACTTTTACTTGGGGTGAGACACATGCTGTTTTTACTTTTTACACTTTAGACACAAGTACCAAACTGTTAAACTATGCTATACCCGGCTATGTCCGACTAAGTCCCTACAGTGATATTTTTAATTGCTGCGGCATGCTTAATTATTGGGGGTAGGCCTATCGGGAGTAACGTCCCCGATACATTTGACCAAGTCATTGTATTACTTAATAATGAAATTAAACCGATAAGGACAGACACAACTTGTCATGGGGCAAAACTTGAACGTTTAGTCTAAATATCACACATTGGCATAACTTTTTGATCCTGCGGGAGATCAACCTTACAAACTAAATCTTGTGGTCTAAAACAACGGTCAAACTTTTGTTAAACCTATGAACTTCACTCAACCTTTTTGGTTGACACTTTAGCAAGTTTTGTCTCAGGTGCTGTTTGATTCAAGCTCTTATACTTACCGCTTATGTGATGCTACTTGGACATAGGATCAAGAGATATCGCATTTATTACTTCTGCATGTGAACATTTACGATATTGTTATTCCTGTCATTGTAACGACATTTCATTTTCCGCTGCGTACTCATTAAAGTTAAATTCATCATTTAGTATTGTTCTCGTTTATTATAATATGTTGGTATGTTTTGATATTAGTGACGTTCCTTCCAGACCCTATTGGGAGGACGTTACAGATTGGTATCAGAGCATAACCAGGCTGTTATAGAGAATCAGGATTGCATTTTTATGTGTGCCTTACTTGTTAGCTAGGGTGCCTTAGCAATCTAGGAAACTATAACCTTTCCTGCCTTAGAATTAAAGCACTTAGGATTGCCCCATAATCTTAACGATTATGCTTTAATAAACTTGACTTAAAGATTCTAATCAAAATATCCTTCCTAATGTTAGGATGTCTAATTATCATCAAACGACCAAAATGAATCTTTTCAAGCCAACCGAAAAAGATATTGAAAGGTCTTCCACAGAAAGACCAGTCCAAAGTCCACCTTATGGCTTTGGTGGTCCTCCCTCACAAAATTATAGCCCAAATACTATTCTAAAGTTACATGGGTCTCCTGAATACTATCCAACCCCGAGGAATAAAGACAAGAGGAAATGTCTTGAAGAAACTGGGCCGTCAAAGAAAAGATCCCGATCTCCTTTCTACGATGAAGTTGATGCCAAGTACGAGCTCATGAATCTGCGAAAAACTACCGATGACCTAATTCGCCATATTGTAAGGATCGATTTTCAAATGAAGAAAAAAGACCTAGCGATCAAGAAGCTCATGGAGGAAAATGCTGAACTAAAGAAAGAGATAAAGTTGGTGAAGTATGAAGGTGATAGAAATACCCGATGGGGGAAGCAATCTCTCTCCTACCTAAGAGAAGATGTTGACCTTAGATTGAAGATGGAGGAAAACCGCGTGAATAATCAACTTTCTATAAGGGACCACAAGTACCATGTAATCAACAATGAAGTTTCTAACCTTTATGATAATCTCGAGTTCCTGCATGAGAAACAAAAGGCGAAGAATGAGAAAGTTGAGAAGTTTATGAAGAAGGTTGAGGACGAGAAGAAGGAATATGAATCTTAATATTCTTTAGTTATCTTTCTATTTTCCATCTATGTAAAGGCTATGCCTTAAAACTATTTCTATTTCCGAATCATATATTAAAAGGCTTATTTAATGCCAAGTTCCTTAATAAAATAAAGTGTTTTATTTATATCATGTGATATTAATACTTTATCTTATTCCTACTTGTAATTGCTCAAATTTGTTAACTTATCCGACTTATGTTCACTTTTATGTAGTGACATCATGGTTCGTTCAGCTGCACCTACCGTTAACAATGTTGTGTTAACTGCTGAGCAATTCCAACAGTTACTCGCTGCCGCCCAAGGCAACGCCCAAGCTAACCATGTTAATCCACAACCGAAACCTTGTTCCTACAAGGATTTTTCAAACTGTCATCCTCCTGCATTTAAGGGGACTGAAGAAGCTGTCGAACTAGTCCGTTGGTTCAAGAAGATGGAATCTATTTTCCGTATTTGCAACTGTGGTGATAATGATCGAGTAAAGTATGCCACTAGCTCATTGGGTGGCAATGCTTTAACTTGGTGGACTGCTCATGCCAAGTCCATAGGAATTGATAATGCTAATGCAATTCCATGGGATGAACTCAAAAGCATGATGGTCAATAAATTCTGTCCTTGAAGTCAAGTTCAGAAACTTGAAGCTGAGTTCTGGGAACTCAAGGTCAAGGGTACTGACATTGAGAACTATACCAATCGTTATGTGGAACTTTCTACTCTATGTCCTAAAATGTTTCCTACTGAAGCTAGAAGAATTGAGCGGTATATTGAAGGTCTTCCCGAGGATGTTCAAGGGAATGTTATTGCTGCTGAGAAGGTTACTTTGGATGCTGTGATTCTCATGGCACAAAATCTCATGTTGGCCAATAGAAGAAGGGCGTCGACCAATAAGCAAGTTAAAACCAAGGGTAATGATGGTAAGAGGAAGTTTGAGCCATCTCAAGGTTCGGCTCAGAATGATAATAAGAAGCCTGCGGATGGTACAAGGTTGAATTATAAGGGTACTTATCCTTTCTGTATTCGTTGTGAGAGGCATCACCCGGGGAAGTGTACTGCGGTTTGTGCATTGTGTAAGAAAGTGGGACACGTTGCTAAGACGTGTAAGACTCCTCCAAAGGATAAGGCTATTGTTCCGACCAAAGCTCCTCCTACATGCTATACTTATGGAGAGAAGGGACACATTAGTCCGAATTGTCCTAAGAAGAAAGATAATCCCGCTACTGGAGCTAATGCTACTGCTGCGAAGGGTCGTGCGTTTTTTATTACTGCTGCTGAAGCCCGAGATGAAGATGAAGTTATCACGGGTACGTATCTTGTCAATAATTTCTATGCAACTATTTTATTCGATACTGGTGCCGACAGAAGTTACGTGTCTAGTGATTTTTGTACCCTATTTGCTGAAAAGCCTCAACCCTTAGAAACTAAAAGATTAGTAGAAGTAGCTGATGTCGTGCGAGGTATATATAAAATAGCTTATATTTTTACTAGGAAATACTATTAAATACGATACATTTTTACACAAGATATTTATTTATTTATAGAATGGATATATGTAGCGACCCGACAAAATCGTCATTGACGGCGCCGCTAACTTAGGTCCCGTTACGTGGTCGTAGTCCCTATATGAGACTCGTTTGACCAAAATTATGTCGCGTCCTTTTGAAACGTATCATGCTTGCAAAGTTTAGTTTACAAAACCGTTCGACAACAATTTCAAGTTTGCAAAAGTATAAATTATAAATGAGATAACTTGCGACATAATTAGTTTAAAATCACGGTTGCTATAAATAGCGTAAGTATGTAAATGATATGTTTGAATCCAAAGGTGCTATCACTAGCGTATGTATGTATGTATGCTTGCCCCCAAGCAAGAAATCAGAGTGTATGCATGTATGCTTAACTCCAAGCAAGTATGAGTGTACGCGGAAGCATGTATCAAATACCCAAGTATGAACCTGAGAAACATATAGAAAACTGTCAACGAAAAACGTTGGTGAAATCATAGGTGTTTTAGTAAACGTTGTATTTGAACCACAAGATTTAGTATAAGATGATTATCAAAATCATTTGCATTCCAAAGTTGTTTGTATCCCGGGCACCCAATTATCAAACTTAACTGTTTTGCACCCTTTGCGTAGTGTTAGAACATACACTAGACCCGAAAATATATTTCATCCGCTAACGGTAGCGAACCGTCCGAATGAGGCTCGTCAAGCCCATGTGATCACATAATATAAGTTCACGTTTACACCCTGCAAGTGTAACTAATGATAATTGAATTGAGGCTTTTTGTTCAAACCCGTACGTGGAATGTTCGTTTTCGTACTTGTGTTCAAGTGTAAAAGTATGATACGTATATGTTTCTCATCCCATAGTTTAAAGCATAAAAGTTATTGAAAGATGGGACTATGATCTCACCTTGAGTGCACGAGTATAAAAGTACTTCACAAAGTAAACGTGTGCATGATAGTTGCTTAGCCTTGACCTAAACAAGTAAGTTGTATTAATTAACCGGTTACGACACAAGGTCTGGCGAAATGTGTTCAATTAGTCCTATGGCTCGTTATGACTCGAATAGTATAGCATATGAATCACGTTGTCAAGTTTCATGCAAGAATCAAGTATAAAAGCACGTTAGAACGATTGCATAAACGTTTGGTTAAGTTTGACAAAAAGTCAAACTTTGGTCGGTCAAGGTCAACAAAAAGTCAACACGTTCGGGTCGGGTCCCGAACTATTTTTCTGAGATTTTTATTCATATATAAGCATGTTAGGACAAGTTACATGTGAATCGGAGGTGCGTAGCATAGCAAACATTTTTCGAAATTTGACAAAGTAGGTCAGAACCCAAACACGGCTATTGCCGCGCCGCGGCCAGAGATGTCGTGCCGCGACATTAGGCGTGGCCTGGTACCTGGTCAGTTTCAAAAGTTCAAGTCTTGATCCAAAATTCAATTTAGCACAAAACGCAAACCGTAAACACTTAGAATACGCATCTTATATCATTGAAAAGCTCTTTTGACAAGGAATACAATTAACTACCTTTCACCAAGCAAAAATATCAATTACAATAACCGAAAACTCGTCAATTGATCAAGAAAGGTTTATTTTCAAAGTTTCAAGTTCGTAAAACATATTTTATGATTCGGGAATCCAATTTACACATACGATATGCCGTTTCGAAGGTAATTAAGCATACATTGCATCTAAACACTTGCTAACAACATTAACAAGCATTCAACGCATCAAAAGTTCATTTCAAAGTCTATCAAACCCTAACCAAAATTCACAAAAATCAATAATCATGTGTTTGAAGTTTTCTTAATCAACCTACGCATCAAAACGAAGCTAGTGATACTAGTAACACAATTAAAACATGAACTTTAACAATCAAACAACATTTAATCTTCCAAAATGCAAGATTAAGCAAATCCATTTCAAAGGTTCAAACTAGTTACTCAAAACAACAAATCGAGCAAACAAAATATATATTCATGTTACACACGAGCCATAGACACTAACTAACACCATTTCAAGTATAAAAACACGAATTTAGAGAAAATCTAGAGTTTTAGAAATGTTACCCAAACTTGATGAAATTGGTACCAAAATGTAGAGGATGAAGAGAGGATCACGAATATGTAATTTGTTTTGATGTTTGCCTCTTGATCCGGATTTAGATGATGATTTTGTGAGTTGGTTGTTTAAGTTCCAAAAATGGAAGTATGAAGAGAGAAAGAGGAGAAAGAGATGAGAAGGTGGGTGGAGATGAATGGGTGGATGAGGTGGGTTGACTAGTTGGCCTAGTCAACTAGTTTGCCCACTTGGCAACCTCGGTCCCTCAAGTTTCAAAGCGGGTGCGTGAATTCGCCAAACGAATATTTTAAAAACGCTCGAGTAAACGAGTGATGTTATAATTAAATAACGGAAATATTATGAATGCTAGTCAACGGAAACTAGGAATTTAAATAACGAAAGATATTATTAAAAAAAAAAGATAGCGTTAAAAATAAATTTAACGGAAAAACGCGGGATGTTACATTACCTACACCTTAAAAGAAATTTCGTCCCGAAATTTAGTTGGAAGTAGTAGTTGTTGGTAATTTCTCGAGATGTTGTGTTGTCGATTCTACGAATAAGTGAAGGTACGTCTTTGAGAATTTTAACGGACTTTGACGGTCGGGATTTTACGTTGGTTTAAAGTTTGGCTTCACGATTTATAGTTTCAACCGGTCCTCCTAGGAAGTGAAGTTTATCGCTGATAGTAAGTTCATCGAAGAGGATAACAAGTTCTTGTTTCGCGAGACACGCCCTAAGTTTGATACGCAGAATGTAGGATGAACGGAATTTGTTTGAGTCGGAAGTTTGAAGCGGTAAGCAACGGGCACAAAACGCCCCAAGATTTTAAAAGGATCAAAATATCGCGAATTTAGCTTTCTACGTTTTCGACACGGATTACACCTTTTCAAGGCGCGACTTTTATCGTTACGCGGTTTCCCACATGGAATTCGAAAGGTTTACGTCTAACATTGGCATAGCTCCTTTGGCGACTACGGGCCGTCTCGAGCCTTTCTCGGATTGGAACGATTTTAACGGTTACTCCATGAATGAGTCCAGGTTCGGTGACTTGATTATCATTTACTTGGTTCTACAAAAGGAGAATGACGTTTCCGGTCATATAAGATTTCAAAAGGTGTGACGTTAAGACTTGAATGATAACCATCGTTGTAAGAGAATTTGGTTAAAGGCAAAAACTTTTCTCAAGTAAATTTGAAGTTGATAACGCAAACTAGTATTATGGTTTCCAAGGTTTGAATCGTATGTTTTGCTCGGTCCGTCGGGTTGTGGTTGATGTGCGGTACTCATGTCTAAACGTGGTCCCGAGACTTTTTGTGAGGCACTCCAAAATCTAGAAGTGAAACGAGGATCTCGATCCGAAACGAGGTACATCTCTTTAAGGTATATTTGAAAGAGTTTGTTAGGACGTGAAAACGTTTGTTGGAACAAGTTTCTGTTTCTCAAGAATTTCGCGCCGCGGAAGATTTATCGGTTTCTAAAAACGTTCGTTAGGACTATTCACCCTCGAGGCGAACACTAGTATAACGTGAGGAGTCTCTCCCTCCATTGAGAATTTAGAATAAAGATTTCCTTATACGAAAGTGCGAGTGTAAAGCGAGAGAGGTTTCCCCCTCGATGTGAGCATACCAAGCATTTTGTAGTTCGTCGATAAAATTGTGCGAAAACGAGATAGTATACACGTATAGCATATGGTTGAAGTCGAAGGAATTTTTCATTCATTCGGAAGCATAAGTATGGTTTGATAATAATCGACGATGTGTCCCGGGTATGGTTGTTATCAGTATTCTCGGAGTTTTCGGATGTTCAAACAAGAAAAATGAAGTCATGTACATGGCACATGGTGGTGATTAGGTTGATCGAGTCCAATCACCATCACGTGTCACTAGAACTTTGGTGTGAATTACCGTAATATAACCACGTTGATCGAGTGTCGTTATATTACGCTAACTCATACCTCCATTCCCACATCACTCCATAGATTCGAGTTCGTGTAACCGTGAAGATCTAAAATGAACAAAGTGCAACGGCATCTCTAACGTGACTCGTATTGAATCGAAAGAATTTGTGCAACTCTAAAGAAGCGTTCCCCGAGGGAAGTGTATAAATGATTGTTCACCTCAATGCGGTTCAAGTCAAACAATAATGTCTTTAGGCGCGAAAAGAGCAACGAATCATGATAACGAGTAGTACGCAATCGTAGTGATAAGTAGTGACGACGATACTCACCTAGAGTAGTGATGGCAGTAACAAGAAGTGGTAGATAGTAAGGTACACCGGTGTGACACCGATAGTAAGTTGAAACGGTGGCGAATCATAATCTGGGAGACAGAGTTCCCGAACAAGTGTGACTAATGAAGTCATCGTCATCCTTACGGGTATGAATCCTGAATTTACGCGTGTTACCAGAAAGTTGCAGAATACGAGTTCGTATGATGAAAACTTGGTACCATTAAGAAGTTTGCCTAAGAATGATTCAAGTATAATGCACAAGTAGTCAAGTAAGTGCTATCTATAGCAAATGTATGTCAGAATGCAATGGCTAACTATCCGGTTGTAGTCTAGATTCACTAATGCGTCCTAACGACTCTGTCAGACACACTAATGCACATCCTAGATCCCTACAACCAACACTCTGATACCATCTGTAGCGACCCGACAAAATCGTCATTGACGGCGCCGCTAACTTAGGTCCCGTTACGTGGTCGTAGTCCCTATATGAGACTCGTTTGATCAAAATTACGTCGCGTCCTTTTGAAACGTATCATGCTTGCAAAGTTTAGTTTACAAAACCGTTCGACAACAATTTCAAGTTTGCAAAAGTATAAATTATAAATGAGATAACTTGCGACATAATTAGTTTAAAATCACGGTTGTTATAAATAGCGTAAGTATGTAAACGATATGTTTGAATCCAAAGGTGCTATCACTAGCGTATGTATGTATGTATGCTTGCCCCCAAGCAAGAAATCAGAGTGTATGCATGTATGCTTAACTCCAAGCAAGTATGAGTGTACGCGGAAGCATGTATCAAATACCCAAGTATGAACCTGAGAAACATATAGAAAACTGTCAACGAAAAACGTTGGTGAAATCATAGGTGTTTTAGTAAACGTTGTATTTGAACCACAAAATTTAGTATAAGATGATTATCAAAATCATTTGCATTCCAAAGTTGTTGTTTGTATCCCGGGCACCCAATTATCAAACTTAACTGTTTTGCACCCTTTGCGTAGTGTTAGAACATACACTAGACCCGAAAATATATTTCATCCGCTAACGATAGCGAACCGTCCGAATGAGGCTCGTCAAGCCCATGTGATCACATAATATAAGTTCACGTTTACACCATGCAAGTGTAACTAATGATAATTGAATTGAGGCTTTTTGTTCAAACCCGTACGTGGAATGTTCGTTTTCGTACTTGTGTTCAAGTGTAAAAGTATGATACGTATATGTTTCTCATCCCATAGTTTAAAGCATAAAAGTTGTTGAAAGATGGGACTATGATCTCACCTTGAGTGCACGAGTATAAAAGTACTTCACAAAGTAAACGTGTGTGTGACGACCCGGAAATTTCCGACCAAATTTAAACTTAATCTTTATATGTTTCTGACACGATAAGCAAAATCTGTAATGTTGAGTCTCGAAAACTTTGGAACAGTTTACATGAATGCATTTGCCCTTTTACCAATCCCGACGATTCACGAACAATTACTTGTAAATAGATATGTATATATTTAAATATATATAAATAATAATTTAAAATATATTATAATTAACTATGTAAAATAAAACAATATATAATAATTATTATTTAAAAACATATTTATATATATAAATAAGGTATATTGAATATATAAATATAATTCCGAATTTATTTAGTAAACGATTGAAGCACTCGTTTATCATTCGAAGGTTATTTAAATAAGTTAATTCCAAACATAGGTGATTTTAAAATATACGGTGATCCGAAAATGAGTAATATAAATTTTAGGCTTATTAAAAATGTATTTAGGAACTATTTGTTGAATTTTAAAACTTTTTATATTTTACTTGGGGTTGGGAGTGAATAATTAATGTAATTTTTATTTAATAGTTAATGACTAAATTTTATACCATAATGGCTAGAATAAATATGTATAATTAATGTAAAAATTTGGGATTTTTTTTTCTAAGTACTTTTATCTGCTACTGATTAACAATTAAGCATGATATACTCTCCGTAAAAATGGTTGGCACAAGATTTCAAAATAAAAGCTGCTATATACAATTTACACGTTCTTATTATTAATTTATAATATTATAATATAATTAGCTTTAGATGAATGAAAACAACAATTAACAAACTCACTTGTTTCATTTTGCATCCGTGAATTAAGATGTCTATTCGGGTACTATTTAGGTACTGTGTACAATTGATTAATTCTTTGGATTTACTGTGTGTGATTGATTCATTGTTTCTCTACACCATTACACTATATATATATATATATATATATATATATATATATATATATATATGATATATGAATGCATATATCAATCGACACATCCTTCACAACACCACTTGATATTTTTTTTTTGTTTCTTCTTTCCATGCAAAACACCACTATTTTTCTACATATTATTGACTACCATTCTTCATCATCTCTCTCCACTTTTACAAACCCAAAACTCAACTCCATTTGAGCTACTGTTACTGTTCGGGTGTTACACCAACCTAACCCATTGTTGCTTACTGTTTCAGTTTAAACTCACAACCCTACAACACACATGTACAACCACCTTAGTTCATGAACACCTTCAAATCAAACATCATTAACACCACTCGACCACCACATTTAACCGAGAGCTGCTACTACTTGCTATCTTTAAGGCCGTAAACCACCAAGCTTAACCACAACCACCTGCAAAACAACTTGAGCTGTTATTCGATCAACCTATATCACCACTGTTGGAACATATATGTTCCTTCATGCCTTTTTATTCCATAACACTCAAGTATACAATAAATATATAGGAGGAAAACAATACTAAAAACACCTTAAGACTACATTATGACTATTTTTCTCTGCCTTTATTCATTCGGTGGGGTAGATTATATATAACCTTTTGAATGTACAACTTGTGTGCAACAACCTACTACCCACTACCAATTTTCTAGCAACTACCTACTTTGCATTTCTCCACTAACTTGGCTACTATATTCGGTGGTCATCATGACCATTTCAACCTTCAAATTAAAGGTAACTAATTAATTAACAAACTAGCATATCAATAAATAAAGTGTTAAGTATTTATTAATCCAAGATTATCCAACAACCACAACAAAAACCCTTATTAAACTGCAGCTGCTATTCTTTGTCATTACTGCTGCTGTCCAGTTCGATCCTGTCAAGCTGCAGCTGCTACAGCGTACGCATTTCTGTTTCTATCAATCGAAAACCACCCCCCATTTACCATTTCCTGAAGCTGCTATACGGATTGCTGTTAATATTTTCTTCTGTTTTCGAATGTGAATCACCACCATAACCTACTACACTCGTTAACTCCTGCTGCTACTATTTTTTTTTTCTGTTTCTGTTGCGGGCTGGGCACACTACCATTGATGAAGATGATGATGATGATATATATATATATATCTATATATATATATATATATACCGTGAAAAATAATGATCCATAAGATGATGATGATTACAAGGTCACGATGATGATTATGAAATGATAAAGATGACGATATAATGTTGATGAAGAAACGAAGGTAAAAAGATGATGGTTACGAATTATGTATATTAGATGATGAAGTTATTGATTGATGTTTGATGGTGGTAGAAGGATAAATCGATGACAATGAATGGATTTTTATGATGATAATATCTACAGTAGCGGGTATGATGGTGATAACGATGAAATGATTAGGATGATGAAATGGGTTTTAAATTTAAATAAGATAAAGAAGAAGCATAATAAAATAGGTTATAAGAGTTTTAAGGGTAATTAAAACATAAAGGTAAATAGCAGACGAATGGCTTAGGGATGTTGTGTGTAACCGAGAGGTCTCGGGTTCGAGTTCCGTCTAGAGCATTCTTTTTAGACAAAGCTTTTAAGGGTATAAACTTTTAATTTTATTTCCATTATTATTATTATTATTATTATTATTAATTATTATGATTAAAATTATTATTGTTAGTATTATGAATATTATTGTTATTATTTGTATTATAATTATAATTATTATTATTATTATACCTATAAGTATTATAGGAATTATTATCATTAGTATTATTACTATAAGTATTATTTATATAAGTATTATTATTATTATTAATTTCATTATTTTAAGTATTATTATCATTTTTATGATTATGATTTTTATGATTATAATTATTCTCAAAACAATACAATTTATTATTATTTTCATAAATATTAGTCTTAGTAACGTTCATAAACTTTAGTATTATAAATTTACTTATAATTAATATTATCATCATTTAAATTATGGTCTTTATCGTTTTATTATTAAAATAAGTATTAACATTATTATTATAAATATTATCATTAATATGAATTTTCAATTATTAGTATTATTATTATTAAAAGTTATTATCATTAATGTCATTTTTACAAAAATTATCTTTTTGTAATCCTTGAAAACAATCATTATTATTATCTGTAATATCTATATTATTATTATTAAAATAATAATAATTATAAAAAATAGAAGTTTAAAAGACTTGGTTAAGATAATTATTATAAAAATTGTAGATTATATATAAAGATATATTTAATATACTTAACTTAACTATATTAGTATTATTTTGTACAAAATAAAAAAAATATATATATATAAATAAATAATAAAACTTATAAATTATTAAATATAATAATTACATCACTAATAAAAATATATAGATTTATTCTATTACAAGAATATGTTTTAATACATATATGAATTATATAGGTTCGTGAATCCGAGGCCAACCTTGCACTGTTCAGTTCCGTCGTATGCATATTTTTACTACAAAATATCCTATGGTGAGTTTCATTAATCCCTTTTTAAATGCTTTCGCAATATATATTTTTGGGACTGAGAATACATGCACGGCTTTTATAACTGTTTTACGAAATAGACACAAGTAATCGAAACTACATTCTATGGTTGGGTTATTAAACCGAATATGCCCCTATTTAGTCTGGTAATCTAAGAATTAGGGAACAGACACCCTAATTGACGCGAACTCTAAAGATAGATCTATCGGGCCCAACAAGCCCCATCCAAAGTACCGGATGCTTTAGTACTTCGAAATTTATATCATGTCCGATGGAGGATCCCGGAATGATGGGGATATTCTTATATACATATTGTGAATGTCGGTTACCAGGTGTTCAATCCATATGAATGATATTTTTGTCTCTATGCATGGGACGTATGTTTATGAGAAATGAAAATATGAAATCTTGTGGTCTATTAAAAATTATGAAATGATTATTTATGATACACTAATGAACTCACCAACCTTTTGGTTGACACTTGAAAGCATGTTTATTCTCAGGTATGAAAGAAACGTTCTGCTGTGCATTTGCTCATTTTAAAGACAGTATTTGGAGTCGATCATCGCAATGGAACCAGTTGTTGGTGACTTCGTCCAGATGGTTTAGGACGGGTCCTTTCAGTGTGCATGATAGTTGCTTAGCCTTGACCTAAACAAGTAAGTTGTATTAATTAACCGGTTACGACACAAGGTCGGGCGAAATGTGTTCAATTAGTCCTATGGCTCGTTATGACTCGAATAGTATAGCATATGAATCACGTTGTCAAGTTTCATGCAAGAATCAAGTATAAAAGCACGTTAGAACGATTGCATAAACGTTTGGTTAAGTTTGACAAAAAGTCAAACTTTGGTCGGTCAAGGTCAACAAAAAGTCAACACGTTCGGGTCGGGTCCCGAACTATTTTTCTGAGATTTTTATTCATATATAAGCATGTTAGGACAAGTTACATGTGAATCGGAGGTGCGTAGTATAGCAAACATTTTTCGAAATTTGACAAAGTAGGTCAGAACCCAAACACGGCTATTGCCGCGCCGCGGCCAGAGATGTCGCGCCGCGACATTAGGCGTGGACTTGTACCTGGTCAGTTTCAAAAGTTCAAGTCTTGATCCAAAATTCAATTTAGCACAAAACGCAAATCGTAAACACTTAGAATATGCATCTTATATCATTGGAAAGCTCTTTTGACAAGGAATACAATTAACTACCTTTCACCAAGCAAAAACATCAATTACAATAACCGAAAACTCGTCAATTGATCAAGAAAGGTTTATTTTCAAAGTTTCAAGTTCGTAAAACGTATTTTATGATTCGGGAATCCAATTTACACATACGATATGCCGTTTCGAAGGTAATTAAGCATACATTGCATCTAAACACTTGCTAACAACATTAACAAGCATTCAACGCATCAAAAGTTCATTTCAAAGTCTATCAAGTATAAAAACACGAATTTAGAGAAAATCTAGAGTTTTAGAAATGTTACCCAAACTTGATGAAATTGGTACCAAAATGTAGAGGATGAAGAGAGGATCACGAATATGTAATTTGTTTTGATGTTTGCCTCTTGATCCGGATTTAGATGATGATTTTGTGAGTTGGTTGTTTAAGTTCCAAAAATGGAAGTATGAAGAGAGAAAGAGGAGAAAGAGATGAGAAGGTGGGTGGAGATGAATGGGTGGATGAGGTGGGTTGACTAGTTGGCCTAGTCAACTAGTTTGCCCACTTGGCAACCTCGGTCCCTCAAGTTTCAAAGCGGGTGCGTGAATTCGCCAAACGAATATTTTAAAAACGCTCGAGTAAACGAGTGATGTTATAATTAAATAACGGAAATATTATGAATGCTAGTCAACGGAAACTAGGAATTTAAATAACGAAAGATATTATTAAAAAAAAAGATAGCGTTAAAAATAAATTTAACGGAAAAACGCGGGATGTTACAATATACTTAAACCTTGCTACAACACTTATAGGCAGTGTACCTAATCGTACAGTAGTGTAGTTTTTAGTAAGTCCGGTTCGTTCCACAGGGAATCTTTTTAAACAAAGCTTAACGCTATATTAGTTTACTTTTATAAAAATACAAATATATATATAAGTAATATTATTATTATAAAGGGGGGTTTTTACCGTTTAATGACCGGTTTGTCGATTTTAAAACTTTAGTCGCAGTTAAAACCAAATGTAAAATATTAAAAATAAATACAAGACTTAAATTAAAGCGGCAAGTAAATAACGATAATGAAATTGCGAATAATAAAAATGCGATAAAATAAACTTGCGATAATTAAAAAGTACGATAATTAAAAGTGCAATTAAATACAATAACAATAAAAATGCGATAATTAGAAGTGCAATTAAATATAAAATAAAGGAAATTAAATATGAAATAAAAGAATTATGCTTATTTAAACTTCTGTAATCATGATGTTTGACGTGTTGATTTTAGTTTTATGCCCATGGGTTAATTGTCCTTTATCCTGGATTATTTAATATGTCCATATGGATTTGTCCATAATAGTCCATCAGTCATAAATATAAAGAGCGAAAGCCTTCGTCAAATTATTCCTATTCCCGAAGTCAAATATTCCAACTAATTGGGGATTCGAATTGTAACAAGGTTTTAATACTTTGTTTAATGAATACACCAGGTTATCGACTGCGTGTAAACCAAGGTTTTACTACTTTGTTAACAATTACACCAATTACCCTTGAATGTAATTCACCCCTGTTTCAACAAGTTTATTAACTATTAATCCAGTTCCGTATCCGGTAAAATGAATAATTATTGGTATTTATAGATATCCCGCCCACCGTACCCAATCAAGCGTATGTGGTTATATATAAATACGTCAAATTATAAGTTTGTATATTAAATTAACAAGGTATTGTTTAGTTAATATAAAACCCATTAATAGCCCATAGTCTAATTTCCACAAGTGTCGTTCTTTTGTCCAAACCCCAATTATGGTACAAAGCCCAATTACCCAATTTTAGTAATTAGCCCAACATCATGATTACTTCTGATTAAATAAGCATAATAATAACTTAGCTACGAGACATTAAATTAAAAAGGTTGAACATAACTTACAATGATTAAAAATAGCGTAGCGTTACACGGACAGAATTTCGACTTACACCCTTACAACATTTGCTAACATACCCTTATTATTAGAATTATAATTAAAATTAAAATATAAATTATAAATATATATATATATTTTACGTATGAATGAGGAGAAGAAAAAGATGATGAAAAATGCTCAGAATTCGGTTGGCTTTATAGGGAGTTTAAGAACTTGGGGCTTCGCGACTCGCGGCCAATTTTGCCTTCAAACTCCGCGAGTCGCGTAGATTGAAATTACAGCTCAGTCCCTTTTGGAGTCTTTCTTGCCGACGGTTTTATTTATAAATACAATATATATATATAATTAATATAATTAATTATATATTATATTATATTTATATACATAGTTAACTTGTAATTTTTAGTCCGTTGCGTCGAGCGTTGAGAGTTGACTCATGTCCCGGTTTCGGATTTTCGAACGTCCTTGCGTACAATTTAATATCTTGTACTTTGCGTTTTGAATCTTGTACTCTTGTAATTTCGAGACGTTTCTTATCAATAATTGGAACCTCTTTGATTGTCATTTGTACTTTTGAGCTTTTTGTTCGTTTGCATCTTCAATTCGTCGAATCTGTCTTTTGTCTTCACCTTTTATTATTTAAACGAATATCACTTTTAAATAGAACAATTGCAACTAAAAGCTTGTCTTTCTTGAGGAATAATGCTATGAAATATATGTTCGTTTTTAGCATTATCAAATATTCCCACACTTGAGCGTTGCTTGTCCTCAAGCAATATCGTCTTGAAATACTAGAATCACTTTTATTCTTCACACTTTGTACATCAGTGATTTCTATACGGCGGTATAAACAATGGTAGTAACGATATGGTTTACAGTCCCACATGACTATAAAATTTAGATCCATTAAGGAAATTGGATCTTTATGAAAACATTTGATCTTTTGAAAATTAAATCTAGTTTTTACCCTAGATAAGTTTTCCGGAATAACCCTTCACCGGTGTTTGCAAAATATTTTTGTGGGTTTGGTGGGTTTCAGATTTGAAAATTTTAGCTCAAAACTTATGGTTTTGTGTCACCCACTTGCTAACCTTGTATTAGGAAAGCAACACGTCCAGTTTACTTGTCCCGTATATTACCTTTCGGTAAACTACCGTCCGGTTGTAAAGGAAAGCGTTGAACAAGCAACTGTTAAGGCAATGTCCCCTGACATGCTTTTAATTATGGTCTATAACGTGTCGGACGCAATTACTATCCTTGGTAGGAGTAATAGTAAAGCTCACCCTTATGATTTTTCGGTCTGGCACAAGGTCCTGTCTTTGACCACTATGCAACCACCGTTCTTACGGTTGACACCCGATTTAGTTCAGGTGACCTAATGAATTCCAGGTGAATTCCTAGGATTTTACATTCAATGGTAATGAACGCATTGAAAATAGGGTTTTCAGAAAACAAATCGGTTTGTAATTTCGGTCAAAATATTTTCTCGTTCAAGCTCGAGTTTAGATATCATTGAATTCCATGAGTTTGAATTCTCAATCTTTAAGGTCAATCTCAAGGATTGAGTAATATCAGTCTTAAAAGCTGATTTTTAATCTTTAAGGAGATTATCCTTTCTGGGGATCTGATTCATTAGTCTTATCCAGCTAATTTGCATGGTGCCCCCCATTGTACGAGATAAATCCTTCTCATGGTTAGGATAAATCTGACCACTTGGCGACCCTGTTTAATGCTGAGGTCCGTGGATTTCCTGCTGATTTTAGTGATAACTTTTCTGGATTTTTCGTCAACCTACAGCTGGTCTGGACGACAACTTCATGACCTAAATCAAGAAGCGCATTTCTTTTTCGGAAGACTTTACTTCCTTTTAATGATGGAATTGATTCATCGTGTAGATCCATCTTTTCTTTTCTTTCATCGGGTAAAACAGTTTAGTTTAGTCCAACGCAATAGTATTTTCAGTTATTTGTACAAAAATATGTGATATATGTTTTGAATAACTTGGAGAATTTTCCCACACTTGGCTTTTATTTTCCTTTTTATCGTCCTCTATTCCATTTTAAATGAATTTTAATATTTTGGTTTGTTTCTCAATTTATGTCCTTTCCGAGGTTACAATAATTTCGGTGTTAAAACCTAGTTTTATCGTTCATAAATATGTATAAACATGATTTTGAGTTCATTTAATTGAAAATTTTTTAAAAATTTTACTAGAATTGGGTAGTCAGTATATAAGACTAGGGCTGTTATTTATTATCAGAGAGCACTAGATTCTAATACAACTACTGCTTTACTAGTATTTTTAATGGTAACCAAGTGTTTAAGATAAAAATTTTAAAATCCGAAAGAATTTAACCCCTTCCCACACTTAATATCTTGCAATGCCCTCATTTGCAAGAAATCAGTAACAATTTAAATTATTGAGGGTGATTTGTGTGAAAATGATTAAATTTTTACCAAAGTTTCCAAATATATTGGCGTTTGTTTGCTGAATGATAAATGGTGCACATCATTTGTTCATTCCGTCTTGTTGTTATTTCACATATATTTTGCATCTTGTCGTCAAAATTAGTTGCTTTTGCTGAACTTAATGCTAGTCTTTGAAAATGCGTTGTTTTACCCTGTTGTGTACATAAGATAAACTGCAAACATATATACATATTTTTGAAGTTTGGTATATTACCCCACATTCAAAAATTATTAAAATCTAAGAATAAAAGTTAGAAAATTATAAAAACTATTACAATATTAACATAAGTATTAAACGTATCAATATTACAAATTACAAAATAAATAAAACTAAGTAGACTATGGATGATACTGATACCAATAGGGGTTCCAAGCATAACCATAGGTGCTATAGAATGCTTCAGCAGGGTTATACGTAGGATACGGTGGTTGCATCTCTATCGACCAGGGAGGGAATATGGGTTTTGGTGTAGGAATATAGTTTCTACCTATATGTTGGCAATGTGCTATGATTTGGTTTTGATGAACTTGCCAATCTTCAAATGCTCTCTGTCTAGCATTTTTGTACTCCTGAGAAGCTATAAACCTTTGCATTTCTTGCATCTCATTTCCCCCTCCTACATTACCTTGCTGTTGGTTTCTCTCAACCTGTGGATGTCTACCATGGTATTGTACTGCGGCGTTATTTCGCCTCTTCAAAACTTTCGCACCATGGTATACATTTAAACCTATAGTATCGCGGGGTTCTGGTTCTTCCACTAATAATCCCCCCCGACTTATATCCACACCGAGATATTCAGCAATCAAAGTAATAAAAATACCACCTCCTATTATGCTATGCGGTCTCATCCCCCTAACCATAGCTGATAAATAATAACCCACACAATACGGTATACTTACAGCGCTTTGTGGGTCTCGAATACACATATGGTAAAACAAATCCTGTTCATTTACCTTTTCCTTGTTCTTACCTCTTTGTGTAATCGAATTAGCTAAAAACCTATGAATCACTCTTAATTCAGCTCTATCTATATCCAAATAAGAGTAATTTCCCCCTTTGAAACGGTGATGGCTTGTCATTTGACTCCACACACCGTGTGTATCAAAATTTTCATCTATCTTTCTACCATTTAGTATCAATCCTCTACAATCGGCAGATGCTAACTCCTCAGGCGTATATATACATAAAGCCTGAGCCATGTCTAGTAAAGACATGTGGCGCATCGAACCGCCTAACAAAAATCTAATAAAAGATCGATCGGTTAAACTAGCTACCCGATCATTTAATTCTATACTACATAACAATTCTTCACACCATACTTTATATACAGGTCTACGCATGGTGAATAAACGTACCCAGTCATTAAAAGTAGAATTACCATACCTCTGTACAAGTAATTCCCTAATTGGACCGGCCAATTCTACAGCTTCTAAGGGTCCCCATTCTATGACCCTCGGTACCTCAACAACCTTAGAATGAAGAGTATGCAAACCCCTTTGATATTTTGGATAATTTATCCAAAGTCTGTCAAATCTCAGGTTCGTGTGCAACTCTTCCAAGTGCATATCAGAAAATGTCATGACTGGATGAGGTATATCCTGCTTGTAGTAGTTATCCACCTCCTGTTGTTCCGCATTCTCAGCAGGAGCATTGCGAGCTTGGGATGAAGATTCACCCCTTTCAGTCTGCAAAACACATCAAACACAATTTTTGTGCATCCAAATATGCATTAGTGTCAGCAAAATCATAAATCAAAATAATTACAATGACATGATCAATTTATATCAAACTTAAGCTCATTTTCATATTTTCATCAAATCTACACTTTTTTAAATAAGCATATACGAAAATGTTCGTCAAGTTCATAAGCATTCAACTCAAATAACATGTCAAAATAATCATTACTAGCAATTAAACAAGTTTCAAATGGCATTATCTCTCAAAAATCAAGTTCATGAATTTTTAGACTTGAAAAAGTCCACTTTAATTCTCAAAATCATGTTTAGGCTCAAAGTTTGGATCATTTAACTACCTAAACATGTTACACTACTTAATTTAGCAACATTTCATGACAAAAATCGGCCATAACCTGTTTATATCAAAAAGCCCCAAATTTGCTCAAGAACACAAACCCTAGATTACTCAAAATTTGAAGTTTAAGGCTTCTAATCATGTTAAACAGCATCAATCTAGGTTATACAAGCATAATACATAAACAATTTAAGCATAATTACACTAAAAAGCATCAAAATCAAATTGGGGGAAAAATTGCTCAAGAACACTAATTTCAGATTAAATGGTGTTTAGGTGTAGAAATTTACCGTTTTTCTTGAGTAATTCCTTGATAGCATCCTTCTCAACATGATTTTAGTGAAAGATTTGATGATTAACGGTTAAAAATTGTGATTTTGGGGGTTTTTTTTCGTGTATTTTCGCAGGTTTTTCGCTGTGTTTTCTGTTGTGGGGAGTGAACTGATCAGTTTCAGCTCTTTATTTTTTTCTGTAATCCGATATATCCGCGAGTCGCGGTGTTTAGAGCTTCAAACTCCGCGAGTCGCGGAGTTTGCTATTTTTTTTTTAACTTATAAAACAATTAAGTAATTAATTTTTAAAATTTTGTTTCCCTTGTTATTTAGAACGAGGTCGTTTCGGATCGATGTCCTAGTCCGTCCCTCGACAAAATTTTAAAATTTGTCTTTTTGTAGCGATTGTTTTAAAAGCTAAGATTTTTGGGTTTTTTATTATTTTTGGCATACTTTAATTCAATAAGATTAAAAATAATGATAATAAAAGTTCTAGTCCCTCCCTCGGGTAAAGCAATTTCGGTTCAAAGACCTAGTCTTCAACTTACGACGAATTTTAAAAATCATATTTTTAACTTAATGAGATTAAGTAAATTTTTGTTTTTAAATTCACACAATTTAAATATAAAATTCAAAATTAATATTAAAAATTCACACCAAACTTACAATTTAAAATGCATAAAATAAAAAATTTATATTTTAATAATTAAAAATTCACACCAAACTTAATTTAAAAATTCATATTATAAATTCACACCAAACTTATATTAATTTTTCAAATATTTATAATTTTAAATATATTGTTTTTACAAAGTTTACAATATTAATTTAAGATTTAAATATTAATTTTAAAAACATGGTAAAAATAAAATTAAAAATCTTTTTGGCTTTTTATCCCACTTTAATCAATCAAATATTATCAAAAATATGCGCCCCTCTTTTCGGTAAAGTAATTTCGGTTCCAAGACCTAATTTAACTCATGACGAATTTTTGAAATATTTTGGGTTGATTGATTAAAGATATTTATACCTTAAGAATAAAAGTTAAATTTCGCAGTGATGTAATAAATTTTTGTATGATATCAATAATTTCGGTCGCCAAACCTAATTTTATTCAATACCAATTTAATACTTTTTAGCGAACAAATTAGCGTTTATTATCAAAAGGTTAAAAAAAAAAAAACTGTACAAACATACCTGTGAAATAGATTTCTTAGTTATATGATCTATCCCATTCATAAGATAGTCGGTTTAATTGGTTTTCCATGGCTACATAGGCGTAACCTCGAGCATTCAGTGTCTTTTCTTCTAAACATATGAACGGTCCGTCTCTGCATAAAGTAACAAATTCGGTATTTGAATAGGTTTGATTATTTGAACATTTACCTCAATGTGACCATTTTTCGCATTTGTGACATCGTTCTAGGTGTCTTGCTCTTCTTTTTGCTGCGGATTTTGATTTTCCTTTACCAAATTGTAACTTATTATCTTCGCATCTGGATTCTTTTCTAACTCCGTCCATTCTTTCTCTGATTACTGATACTATTTCACTCAGAAGTATGTCATTATTACGTTTAGTGATCAAAGCGTGTAGCATTAGACCATGGTTTAGTTCACAGGCAGTCTTCATTTTGTAAAAACCTAAAAAAAATAAAAATTCAGAATGGGGGGAGAAGACTAGTTCTTTAGGGTCTGCTAGGGAAAGACCATTCGGGTTCCGTTTTCGAGAACTACATGAAAACAGACAATCTAACTCTAACAGAAATACATATTTGTAACATCCCGCGTTTTTCCGTTAAATTTATTTTTAACACCGTCTTTTTTTTTAATAATAATCTTTCGTATTTAAATTCGTAGTTTCCGTTGACTAACGTTCATAATAATTCCGTCATTTAATTATAACATCTCTCGTTAACTTGCGTTTTAAAAATATTCGATCGGTTAAATCCCGCACCCGCTTCTAAACTCGAGGGACTAAAATTAACACGGGGCAAACTAGTTGACTAGGTCAACTAGTCCACCCCAATCACCACCATTCAATCCCTCTCTCTCTCTCTCTTTCTTTCTTTTTTTCTCTCAAGAACACAAGCATAATTCATCATCTAAATTCGGATCGGGAAGCAAACTTCAAAACAAATTACATATTCGTGATCCTCTCATCATCCTCTTCGATTTGGTACCAATTTCATCCATTTTGGGTAACATTTCTAAAACACTAAATTTCTCTAAATTCGTTTTATATACTTGAAATTGTGTTAGTTAGTGTCTATGGCTCGTGTGTAACATGAATATATGTTTTGTTTGCTCGATTTGTGGTTTGGAGTAACTAGTTTGAGTTTTTGAAATGGGTTTGCTAAATCCTTGATTTTGGATGAGTTAATGTTGTTAGATTGTTAAAGTGCATGTTTTAATTGTGTTACTAGTATCATTAGCTACATTTTGATGTGTAGGTTGATTAAGAAAACTTCAAAAACCCGATTATTGATTTTGAGATGTTTGACTAGGGTTTGATAGTTCTTGACATGAATTTTTGGATGCTTGAATGCCATGGAATGTTAATTGTTAGTGTTTAGTTGTAGTGTATGCTTCATTACCTTCAAAACGGCATATCATATGTGAGAATTGGATTCCCGAAACTCAAAATGCATTTGAGGAACTTGAAAATTTGAAAATAGACTTTTATTGATCACTTGGCGAGAAATTGGTTGTTGAAAATGATGTTTTTGATTGATGATATGTGGTTAGTTGTATTCCTCGTCAAAATACCTTTTCGACGATATATGATAGGCATTATAAGTGTTTGCGGGTCAAGAATTGGGTTGGAAAAGGTTTTGGTTCGTGCACACTTGGAAAAACTGACCAGAATTCTCTGGCCAGGTAGTGGCGCGGCGCGCCACATCCCCGCGCGGCGCGCAGAATCGCCTGGCCAGATTCTGCTCACTTTGTCACATTTCACGCGAAATGTTTGACTAGCTACCGACCTCCGATTCACATGAAACTTGTTCTAATATGCTTAGATATGAATAAAAACCTCAGAAAAATAGTTCGGGACCGAACCCGAACGTGTTGACTTTTTCGTTGACTTTGACCAAGTTTGACTTTTAGTCAAACTTAACCAAACTTTTATACAATCATTCTAACATGCTTTTATACTTGTTTCTTGTATGAAACTTGACAACGTGATTCACATGTTATACTTAATCGAGTCGTAACGAGCCATAGGACTAATTGAACACATTTCACCCGACTTTGTGTCGTAACCGGTTAATTGATATAACTTACTTGTTTAGGTCAAGGCTAAGCAACTTTCATGCACACGTTTACTTGTTGAAGTACCTTTATACTCGTGCACTCGAGGTGAGATCATAGTCCCACCTTTTCAACAACTTTTATTCTTTTAAATCGTGGGCTGAGAAACATATACATTACATACTTATATACATTTCACATGTATATATAATTTTCATACTTTTATACTTTGAACACAAATACGAATACAAGGATACAGACGAGTTAGAACAAAAGTCCTCAATCCAATTATCATTAGTTCCACTTGCAGGGTGTAAGTGTAAGCGAGTGATTATGTTGTGTGGCCATACGGGTTTAACGAACCCTCATTCAGACGGTTCGCTACCGTTAGTGGATGAAATATAATTTCAACGTGCATAGTGTATGTTCTAACACTATATTCAAAATTCAGAGGGAAGATTCAGTTAAGCTTTGGTAATTGGGTGCTCGCAATACAAACTACATTCTTCGGAATAAATACGATTTGGATAATCAGCTATACAAACTATTGTGGTTCAAAGTATACTTTTACAAATACATTTATGATCTCACCAACGTTTTTTCGTTGACAGTTTTCTACATGTTTTCTCAGGCTCATACTTGGCTACTTGATACATGCTTCCGCGTACACTCATACTTGCTTGGAGTCAAGCATACATACATACATACGCTAGGGATAGCACTTTTGGATTCAAACTTTTGTTTACATACTTACGCTACTTACAGCAACTGTGTTTTTAAACTAATTATGTCGCAAGTTATTTCATTTATACTTTATGACTTTTGTAAACTTAGACTTGTTGTCGAACGGTTTTGTAAATTAAACTTGCAAGTCTTGTACCTTTCAAATGAACGCGACATAATTTTGGTCAAACGAGTCTCATATAGAGACTACGACCACGCAACGGGACCTAAGTTAACGGCGCCGTCAATAACGGTTTTGGTCGGGTCGCTACAAGTGGTATCAGAGCGTTGGTTGTAGGGAACTAGGACGTGCATTAGTGTGTCTAACAGAGTCGTTAGGACGCATTAGTGAGTCTAGACTACAACCGGATAGTTAGCATTTGCATTCTGACATACATTTGCTATAGATAGCACTTACTTGACTACTTGTGCATTATACTTGAATCATTCTTAGGCAAACTTTTTGATGGTACCCAACCTTCATCATACGAACTCGTACTCCGCCACTTTTTGGTAACACACGTAAATTCATGATTCATACACGTATGGATGACGACGACTTCATTAGTCACACTCGTTCGGGAACTCTGACTCCTTGGTTGTTATTTCCCCCGTCTCATCTTACTATCCACAAGTGTTGTAAAGTCACTGTCACTACTCTAGATGAGTATCGTCATCACCATTTATCGCTACGGTTGCGTATTACTTGTTATCATGACTCGTTACTCTTTTCATACCTAAATACAATGTTGTCTGACTCGAACCACATTGACGTGAACAATCATTTATACACTTCCCACGGGGAAACGCTTCTTTAGAGTTGTAGAAACTCTTTCGATTTAATACGAGTCACGTTTGAGACGTCGTTACATTTTGTTCATTTTAGATTTTCGCGATTACACGAACTTGAATCTATAGAGTGATGTGGGAATGGAGGTATGAGTTAGCGTAATATAACGACACTCGATCAACGTGGTTATATTACGGTAAGACATACCAAAGTTCTAGTGACGCGTGATGGTGGTTAGACTCGATCAACCTAAACACCACCATGTGCCATGTACATGACTTCATCTTTTCAGGTTTGGACATCCGAAAACTCCGAGAATATTTATAACAACCATACCGGGGACACACCTTCAATTATTGTCAAATTATATTTATGCTTCCGAATGAATTACCGATTCCATTCGACTTCAACTGTATGTCACACGGGTATACTAGCTCGTCCTCGCACAGTCTTATTGACTAACTACAACTTACTCGTTATGCTCACATCGGGGCGGAAACTTCTTTTGCATCACCCTCGTACTTCCGGTTCAGGAGGTCCTTATTCTAAATTCCCAATGGAGAGAGACTCTCCACGTTATACTAGTATTCACCTCGAGGGTGAATAGTTCCGACGAACGTTTTTGGAAACTGATAAATCTTCCGCGACGCGAATTTTCTTGAGAAACTTGTCCTAGCTAACGTTTTCAATTCCTAGCAAACTTGTTCAATATGCCTTAGGGAAATGTACCCCGTTTCGGATCGAGATCCTCGTTTCACTTCTAGATTTTGGAGTACCTTACAAAAAGCCTCGGGACCGCGTTTAGACATGAGTACCGCGTACCATCCACAACCCGACTGACCGAACAAACATGCGATTTAAACCTTGGAAACCATAATACGAATTTGTATTACCAACTTCAAATTTTCTTGAGAAAAGTATTTTCCTTTAATCGAATCCTCGTACTACAATGATTTTCATTCGAGTTTTAACGTCACTCCTTTTGAAACCACATGTGACCGGAAACGTCATTCTCCTTTGACGAACCAAGTAAACGATGATCAATTCACCGGGGCCGAGGTTATTCATGAGCAACCGAGAAAATTTATTCATATTCAGGTAAAACCCTACGCGACTCGTAATCACCAAGAGCTACGCCGATGTTAGACGTAAACATTTCAAATTCCACGTGGGAAACCGCGTCACGTTAAGAGTCGCACCTTGGAAAGGTGCAATCCGTTTCGGGAAAACGTAGGAAGCTAAATCCGTGATATTTTAACCCTTTTGAAATCTTGGGGCGTTTTGGACCCGTTGCTAGCCGTTTGGATTTTCCGGCTCATTTTGAGTCTCCGTTTATCCTACATTCGATGTATCAACTCAAAGACGTGTTTTGCGAAACGAGAACTTGTTATCTCCTTTGATGAACTCACTATCGACGATAACCCTCACTTCCTAGGAGGACCGGTTGAAACCATGAATCATGGAAGCCAAACCTTAAAACAACATATGATCCCGACCGTCAAAATTCGTGGAAATACTCAAGGACGTACCTTCACTTATTCGTAGAATTTACAACGCAAGGTCTCGAGTAAGATTCAACAACTACTACTTCCAACTAAATTTCGGGACGAAATTTCTTTTGAGGTGTGGATAATGTAACATCCCGCGTTTTTCCGTTAAATTTATTTTTAACACCGTCTTTTTTTTAATAATAATCTTTCGTATTTAAATTCGTAGTTTCCGTTGACTAACGTTCATAATAATTCCGTCATTTAATTATAACATCTCTCGTTAACTTGCGTTTTAAAAATATTCGATCGGTTAAATCTCGCACCCGCTTCTAAACTCGAGGGACTAAAATTAACACGGGGCAAACTAGTTGACTAGGTCAACTAGTCCACCCCAATCACCACCATTCAATCCCTCTCTCTCTCTCTCTTTCTTTCTTTTTTTCTCTCAAGAACACAAGCATAATTCATCATCTAAATTCGGATCGGGAAGCAAACTTCAAAACAAATTACATATTCGTGATCCTCTCATCATCCTCTTCGATTTGGTACCAATTTCATCCATTTTGGGTAACATTTCTAAAACACTAAATTTCTCTAAATTCGTTTTATATACTTGAAATTGTGTTAGTTAGTGTCTATGGCTCGTGTGTAACATGAATATATGTTTTGTTTGCTCGATTTGTGGTTTGGAGTAACTAGTTTGAGTTTTTGAAATGGGTTTGCTAAATCCTTGATTTTGGATGAGTTAATGTTGTTAGATTGTTAAAGTGCATGTTTTAATTGTGTTACTAGTATCATTAGCTACATTTTGATGTGTAGGTTGATTAAGAAAACTTCAAAAACCCGATTATTGATTTTGAGATGTTTGACTAGGGTTTGATAGTTCTTGACATGAATTTTTGGATGCTTGAATGCCATGGAATGTTAATTGTTAGTGTTTAGTTGTAGTGTATGCTTCATTACCTTCAAAACGGCATATCATATGTGAGAATTGGATTCCCGAAACTCAAAATGCATTTGAGGAACTTGAAAATTTGAAAATAGACTTTTATTGATCACTTGGCGAGAAATTGGTTGTTGAAAATGATGTTTTTGATTGATGATATGTGGTTAGTTGTATTCCTCGTCAAAATACCTTTTCGACGATATATGATAGGCATTATAAGTGTTTGCGGGTCAAGAATTGGGTTGGAAAAGGTTTTGGTTCGTGCACACTTGGAAAAACTGACCAGAATTCTCTGGCCAGGAAGTGGCGCGGCGCGCCACATCCCCGCGCGGCGCGCAGAATCGCCTGGCCAGATTCTGCTCACTTTGCACATTTCACGCGAAATGTTTGACTAGCTACCGACCTCCGATTCACATGAAACTTGTTCTAATATGCTTAGATATGAATAAAAACCTCAGAAAAATAGTTCGGGACCGAACCCGAACGTGTTGACTTTTTCGTTGACTTTGACCAAGTTTGACTTTTAGTCAAACTTAACCAAACTTTTATACAATCATTCTAACATGCTTTTATACTTGTTTCTTGTATGAAACTTGACAACGTGATTCACATGCTATACTTAATCGAGTCGTAACGAGCCATAGGACTAATTGAACACATTTCACCCGACTTTGTGTCGTAACCGGTTAATTGATATAACTTACTTGTTTAGGTCAAGGCTAAGCAACTTTCATGCACACGTTTACTTGTTGAAGTACCTTTATACTCGTGCACTCGAGGTGAGATCATAGTCCCACCTTTTCAACAACTTTTATTCTTTTAAATCGTGGGCTGAGAAACATATACATTACATACTTATATACATTTCACATGTATATATACTTTTCATACTTTTATACTTTGAACACAAATACGAATACAAGGATACAGACGAGTTAGAACAAAAGTCCTCAATCCAATTATCATTAGTTCCACTTGCAGGGTGTAAGTGTAAGCGAGTGATTATGTTGTGTGGCCATACGGGTTTAACGAACCCTCATTCAGACGGTTCGCTACCGTTAGTGGATGAAATATAATTTCAACGTGCATAGTGTATGTTCTAACACTATATTCAAAATTCAGAGGGAAGATTCAGTTAAGCTTTGGTAATTGGGTGCTCGCAATACAAACTACATTCTTCGGAATAAATACGATTTGGATAATCAGCTATACAAACTATTGTGGTTCAAAGTATACTTTTACAAATACATTTATGATCTCACCAACGTTTTTTCGTTGACAGTTTTCTACATGTTTTCTCAGGCTCATACTTGGCTACTTGATACATGCTTCCGCGTACACTCATACTTGCTTGGAGTCAAGCATACATACATACATACGCTAGGGATAGCACTTTTGGATTCAAACTTTTGTTTACATACTTACGCTACTTACAGCAACTGTGTTTTTAAACTAATTATGTCGCAAGTTATTTCATTTATACTTTATGACTTTTGTAAACTTAGACTTGTTGTCGAACGGTTTTGTAAATTAAACTTGCAAGTCTTGTACCTTTCAAATGAACGCGACATAATTTTGGTCAAACGAGTCTCATATAGGGACTACGACCACGCAACGGGACCTAAGTTAACGGCGCCGTCAATAACGGTTTTGGTCGGGTCGCTACAATATTATCCTTTAAAGACTTGATTCTCCCCACACTTAGTTAGCTGTGGTGTCGAAATTGTGATTAACTTCGTTGTCGACTTCCATCGGACCATGTATGTAATGTTTAACTCTGTGACCATTAACTTTAAATTCAATCCCATTTGAATTTATTAATTCTATCGTTCCGTATGGGAAAACACTTTTGACTATGAATGGTCCAGACCATCTTGATTTCAATTTTCCAGGAAATAGCTTGAATCGTGAATTGAAAAGAAGAACTCTGTCTCCTTCTTTAAATTCTTTTGAACTTCTGATTCTTTTATCATGCCATTTCTTCGTTCTTTCTTTATAGATTAATGAATTTTCGTATGCTTCATGTCTTAATTCTTCTAATTCGTTTAGTTGACTTAATCGTAGACGTCCGGCTTCATGTAAATCAAGATTACATGTCTTCAAAGCCCAAAATGCTTTGTGTTCAATTTCTACTGGAAGATGACATGCTTTTCCATAAACAAGTCTAAAAGGTGTGGTTCCAATTGGAGTTTTGTAGGCTGTTCTAAAAGCCCAGAGTGCATCCTCCAATTTAATGGACCATTCCTTCGGATTTGATCCTACGGTTTTCTCTAGAATACATTTTAAAGCTCGGTTGGTATTTTCAACTTGTCCACTTGTTTGTGGATGATATGCGGTGGAGATTTTATGAGTTACTCCATATCTTTTAAGAACTTTCTCAAGTTGATTATTACAGAAATGAGTACCCCGATCACTTATTAAAGCTTTCGGTGTTCCAAACCTTGCAAAAAGACGTTTTAAAAAGTTGACTACAACTCGTGCATCGTTAGTTGGGAGAGCTTGTGCTTCCGCCCATTTAGATACATAATCAATGGCTACGAGTATATATAGATTATTATGAGATTTTGGAAATGGACCCATAAAGTCAATACCCCAAATGTCAAATACTTCACATACTTGGATGACATTTTGTGGCATTTCATCACGTTGACTTATTTTTCCGGCCCTTTGACATGCATCACAGGATTTGCAAAGAAGGTGTGCGTCTTTGTAAATTGTAGGCCAATAGAATCCAGCATCATAAACTTTTCTTGCTGTTAGTTGAGGCCCATAATGCCCTCCTGTTGGTCCTGTGTGACAATGGTTTAATATTTTACTAGCTTCATCTCCAAATACACATCGGCGTATTATTCCATCGGGACAACTTTTAAACAAATGTGGATCTTCCCAAAAATAGTGTTTTATATCACTGAAGAATTTCTTTCGTCTTTGGTACGATAATCCTTTTTCAAGGAATCCACAAACTAAGTAGTTTGCAGAGTCTGCAAACCATGGAATTTCTTTATAATATATCTTCAATAGATATTCATCAGGAAAGTTGTCTTGTATGGCCGATTCATTTAGAACTTCTAATTCGGGATTTTCAAGACGAGAAAGATGATCAGCGGCGAGATTTTCTGCTCCTCTTTTATCTCGGATTTCAATATCAAACTCTTGTAAGAGTAAGATCCAACGGATTAATCTTGGTTTAGCATCTTGTTTTGAAAATAGGTATCTAAGAGCAGAATGGTCGGTATAGACCACCGTTTTTGCTAGAACGAGATATGATCAAAATTTGTCAAAAGCAAAGACAATAGCAAGGAGTTCTTTTTCAGTAGTTGTATAGTTCGTTTGTGCTCCTTGTAACGTTTTACTAGCATAATATATAGTTTGAAATCGTTTTTCAATCATTTGTCCTAAAACGGCTCCCATTGCAAAATCACTTGCATCGCACATTAGTTCAAATGGTAGATTCCAATTTGGTGTTATCATGATCGGCACATTAGTGAGTTTTTCTTTAAGAATATTAAAAGATTTGATACACTCATCTGAAAAGATGAATGGAGCATCCTTTTCTAGGAGTTTATTCATAGGAGTGGCAATTTTAGAAAAATCTTTTATGAAACGTCAGTAAAAACCGGCATGCCCTAGAAAACTCCTAACTCCTCTAACATTGGTGGGATGTGGAAGTTTAGCAATTACATCTACTTTAGCTCTATCCACTTCAATTCCTTCTTTTGAAATTTTATGTCCAAGAACAATGCCTTCTTTAACCATGAAATGGCATTTTTCCCAATTAAGTACTAGATTTGATTGTTCGCATCTAATAAGCATTCGTTCAAGATTAGCTAGACATGATTCAAATGTATCACCGAAGACTGAAAAGTCATCCATGAATACTTCCATGCATTCTTCTATCATGTCGTGAAAAATCGCCATCATACACCTTTGAAAGGTTGTAGGGGCGTTTCAAAGTCCAAATGGCATGCGTTTGTAAGCAAAAGTACCATAAGGGCACGTGAATGTGGTTTTCTCTTGATCTTCGAGTGATATTGGAATTTGAAAATATCCGGAAAATCCATCTAGAAAACAATAGTAACTATTTCCGGCTAATCTTTCTAACATTTGATCAATGAAAGGTAAGGGAAAGTGATCTTTTCTGGTGGCGTCATTTAATTTTCTATAATCAATACACACACGCCATCCTGTTACAGTTCTAGTAGGAATAAGCTCATTTTTCTCATTTGTAATGACAGTCATGCCACCCTTCTTAGGCACGCATTGAACTAGGCTTACCCATGGACTATCAGAAATTGGATAAATTAGACCTGCGTCTAGCAGTTTAATAATCTCTTTCTTAACTACATCTTGCATATTAGGATTTAGTCTTCATTGGCGTTGCACATACGTTTTATGACCTTCTTCCATAAGGATTTTATGTGTGCAATACGAAGGACTTATTCCTTTAATATCATGAATCTTCCATGCAATGGCTGGTTTATGAGCTTTCAACACAGAAATGAGTTGTGATTTCTCATTTTCAGTAAGAGAAGACGATATTATTACAGGTAATTCAGATTCACCATGTAAATAAGCGTATTCCAAATGGTTTGGAAGTGGCTTTAATTCTAATTTTGGAGGTTCTTCTATCGATGATTTGTATCGATATCTGTCTTCTTCTTTTAACATTTGAATTTCTTCTGTTGTTGGTTCATATCCATTATCTATTAGTGTAGCTAACATTTCAGCTTCATCAATTGGTTCATTACCTTCTCCTAAAGAACATTCTCCTGTTCCTTGTAATTCTGGAAATTCTTCTAATAATTCTGCATGTGCATCTATAGTTTGAATATAATAACATGTATCATCTGCAGATTGCGGTTGTTGCATTGCTCTATCAACTGAAAATGTAACACTCTCATCCTCTATACTTAGGGTCAGTTTCTTACCGAACACGTCTATCATTGCTTTAGCCGTGTTTAAGAATGGTCTTCCTAATATGAGAGGAACTTGAGAATCTTCTTCCATGTCCAGAACAACAAAATCTACTAGAAATACTAAAGTACCAACTTTAACTAGCATGTTCTCCATTATCCCTCTAGGATATTTTATTGATCTATCGGCTAGTTGTATGCTTATTCTGGTTGGTTTCAATTCTCCAAGGTCTAGTTTAGCGTATAGTGAATACGGCATTAGATTTATACTAGCACCTAAGTCTGCCAATGCTTCTATTGAACTAAGACTACCCAGAAAACATGGAATTGTGAAACTTCCTGGATCAGATAGTTTTTCTGGTATCTTATTCAACAACACTGCTGAACAATTAGCATTCATAGTAACAGCCGAGAGTTCTTCCATTTTCTTTCTATTTGAAATTAGATCTTTCAAGAATTTAGCATATCTAGGCATTCCTGAAATCACATCAATGAAAGGAATATTTACATTTATCTGTTTAAACATATCCAAGAATTTGGATTGCTCGGCTTCAAGTTTCTCTTTCTTCATTTTACTCGGGTAAGGAAGTGGTGGTTGGTATGGTTTAACATAAGGTTTATCCTTAACTGTGTTATCTTCATTAACCTTTTCAACTACCGGTTCTTTTTCCTTATCTTGATCAGGTTGTGGTTCTTGTGGAGTAGGAATAGCTTCATCAGAAGTTACAGGTATTTCAGGTGGTTTAAGTGTTGTACCACTTCTTGTGGTAATGGCTTTAGCTGTTTCATTCCGGGGGTTAGCATTTGTATCACTAGGTAGACTTCCCAGTTTTATTTCACCTATTAACCTTGCTAGGTTACTTACTTCTTGTTCCAGATTTTGAATAGAAGCTTGTTGATTTCTAAATGCATGAGCATTTTGTTCATTGGTTTGTTTTTGAGATGTGAAAAACTGCGTTTGAGTTTCAACTAGCTTCGTCATCATATCTTCTAAATTCGGCTTTTTATCATCGGTTTGTTGTGGTGGTTTGTTTTGAAAATTAGGTCTTTGCTGGTTGTAAGTATTATTGGATACTTGTTGATTGCTAGGACCTTGTTGGTTGTTGTATGGAATATTTCGGTTATAGTTCTGGTTTTGATTGTAAATCGGTCTTGGCGGTTGATAATTATTCTGATAATTATTTCCAGGCCTTTGGTTTATATATGAAATATTCTCTCTTTGTTCCATTGTTAATTCAATACTGAGACAATCTTTTGTCAAATGTGGTCCTCCACACTGCTCACAACTAATTCGTATTGAGTGAATATCTTTAGTCATCTTTTCCATTCGTCTCTCGACAGCATCTATCTTTGCGGAAATGGAATCTAAGTCATGGCTAGAATCGGCTCTAGCTGCTTTAGATGATCTAACGATATCTTTTTCTTGGTGCCACTCATGTGAGTGGGAAGCAGTGTTATCAATAATTTTGTAAGCATCAGTTTCGGTTTTCTTCATAATAGAACCACCAGCTGCTATATCTATGTCTTTCCTTGTAGTGATGTCGCATCCTTGGTAGAATATTTGTACTATTTGACAGGTGTCTAAACCATGTTGCGGACATCCTCTTAACAACTTTCCATATCTAGTCCATGCCTCATATAGAGTTTCATTTGGCTTCTGTGTAAACGTAACAATTTCTGCTTGAAGTCTTACGGCTTTAGATGCAGGAAAGAATTGTTTAAGAAATTTTTCAACTAAAACATCCCATGTATCAATCGCCCCTTCAGGTAACGATTCCAACAAATCTTTGGCTTCTCCCTTTAAAGTCCAGGGAAATAACATGAGATATATGTAACGACCCGGATTTTTCCGATCGTTTTATACTCATGAGATTAATATTTACATAAAATAAACCTTACCAACATGATAAGCAATCCAAACTGTTGAGACTTATGTTTTTGAAAAGAGTTTCACACAACGTTTGACCGTCCAATTTGACCGATGATATCACGAACTATATAACACACCATAATTATACGATTATGTATATGTACATATCTATACATATTTAACATGATTTAAGGATGGTTTAACATTTCATTGTGAACTAACAACAATGAGTTATAAGTATACTTTGAGACCACTAACTTAAGTTATCAAAACAATAACTATATGTAACATTCTTTGACATATATACTTACAATATATAATGTGTTGGTGATCTATGTCACCAATATGATTTAAGTGTAATGGGATTAATTTGTAACCAAAATAATCTTGATAAATATCGAACAAGTTTGGGGAAGTGTGGAGTGCACACTTGTTTGAACTTATCTTGATTATGACGGGGGTTCGGGGGCAGCGCCCCCGATAAGCGGGGTCCAAGGGGTGGCAACCCCTGGCGGGGTCCAAGGGGCAGAGCCCAGTTTTTCGAACAAGCGGGGTCCAAATTTATTTTTGGGCTAACATTGCTTTATTAAAAATGTCTTAAAATTTTATTTTGGCCCGGTTTGACCCAAAAATAAAAGCCCAGTTTTGAGCCTCTTTTACAGTTATAAACCCGTCCATATTTGAATTCTCGTTCTGATTCCTCAAAATTTCTACAAGTATATCTAGGGTATATGTAACCGTATTATACCCAGCTTCTATACGTATTTACTATTGGTATATACCAACAATAAACTTCAATGATCAGCCACTAGACATGATGTTACATGTGGGAACCAGCCATTTAACCTCATGTGTGACTTTTGTGCAAGAAAACAAACTAAATCTCCTATATATCCATCCTATAATCATGCTATTTTGCACAAACACACATACAATTTCATTTCCAATTTTCTTTCAAGTTAATTCACTCCCTAATCTCTCTTCATTTACCTACTCAAGAACGTATCAATATAGTCATCCGATTTCAAGGAGATTACTTCCAATCTTTCAATCCCACTCCACCACTCTTTTGATTCCAAGATTTTTCTTACCTTTTCCAGTAGCTTTGTCCAAGTAACTTGAGGTAGTAACCTTATTCATAACCTTATTCGATTCATATTTATATAGCTATCTTATTTTGTGTTATAAAATTTTAACAACAAGAACATAGTTTGAGTGATTTCAAACTTGTTCGCAAACTAAATAGATCCTTCTAATTTGATTTTTAAAAACACTTCAAGACCTGTAATATATCATATTATGACAAAATCGGATTAATCATATCTTGGCTAATTAACATAATATTTAATATATATTTACTTATGATTTTATTTTATATATTTCAGGACCACCCGTAAACAACACGAGAAGATTAATCATAAGACCTCATGATTGTACGCAACACGTCATTTGACAACACGGTACTTTATGTACGCAACACGTCATTTGAAAACATGGTACCATGGGTCAAGATTAATTCTGATCAACACGAATACGATGGGGTCTTTATTTATTTTATTTAAGCAACTAATTGTGGACCACTAACATCGGACTGCTAACTACGGACTAAGAAAATATTAAAAGTATTAAAAGTATATATATATATATATATATATATATATATATATATATATATATATGTAACGATTACTTGAAAAGAAAATATGTTGATATATTATATATATGGTTAGGTTCGTGATATCTATCGGAGACCAAGTCAAGTTAAATACCTTCAAGACAAAAGTAAGTATATAGTCCCACTTTTAAACTCTAAATATTTCGGGATGAGAATACATGCATTTTATGATTTACGTTATGGACACAAGTGATTAAAAATATATATTCTACGTTGAGTTGTACCACTGGCATACTTCCCTGTAACTTGGTAACTACTATTTACATGAGGTATTGTAAACGCGAATCCTGTTGATAGATCTATCGGGCCTGACAACCCCAACCGGACTGGACGACCAGTATTCAACGGTTGCACAGTACTTCGTTTCGGTGACTACACTTAGTACGGTGTAGTAAGATTTCATAATAAAGGGAATATGCGACGTTGATTAAATGTTAAGTATGGTTATCAAGTGCTCAACAACTTAGAATATTTTTATAAAAACGTTTATATATGAAATCTTGTGGTCTATATTCATAACGCTGCCGGCATTAAACCTATATCTCACCAACTTTATGTTGACGTTTTAAGCATGTTTATTCTCAGGTGATAACTAAAAGCTTCCGCTGCAACATGTTGAATTTAAGCAAGATCTTGAGTATGCATATTTGTGTCAAAAATAAAACTGCATATCGGAGGATTTGTAATGTAAAATATGTTGGAGGTCGTATTGTTATTATTACATGTAAAGTTTGTAAGTCTAAGATTATCGCTAAACGATAATCATTATTAAGTTGTTTAAACCTTGTATTTGTAATAAAAGCTATGGTTTGTATTGTAAAAACGAATGCAGTTTTTGAAAAATGTCGCATATAGAGGTCAATACCTCGCGATGAAATCATATGTTATTGTATTCGTCCTTAGGGTTAAGGTCGGGTTTTGACAATATATCTGTTCATCCTCCACTTCTCGGATTTTAAATAGTGTGCAGATCCTATTAAAGGTACGTAGATGTTCATTTGGATCTTCCTTCCGCGCACCACTAAATTGGCATTGATTAGTCACCATGTGTAGAATTTGTCCTTTGATTTCATAATCTGGCGCATTAATGTCTGGATGAGTAATTGCGTGACCTTGGCCAGTGCGTTTAGCTCTCATTCGGTCTTCCATACTTAAAGGTTCCAGATTCTCCATAATTGAATTTGTTGAATCGAAATCACTAGAGGATTCTGATTTTATGGTTCGTTCCTCAACAATCTCTGTTTGAATGATTGGTGGTTCCGGAGAAAAGTTTAGTGGTTCAGGATCTACGAATCGTTCCTGAATATTCTCCGGATTCTCAATTGTGAGGTCGGGTTTAAAAAATGGATTATCGGAAATTTGAACTGAAGTACTTGGTCGACTGGATGACGATTCTAAAGAAAAATCAACGGCAGTAATATTTGCTAAATGTCTTGATCTAGTTACAGGTGGTGAACGTACAAAAGGTGGTGAACGTCTTGCTCGGTGCATTCACTGAATATCCTATTAGTTTTAAAAAGGAAAGAAAAATTATAATAAGTTATCCAATCAATAGACTTTTCTGATTTTGCCCACGTTTCGAATAGCCAAAAGATGCAGCAGAGGGGCAGGATTCGTTTGGTCTCAATATAATTGAGGACTGTTTGGCTCCAATAACCCGGTCCACGTACAAATCCAACTATTACTACGAACCAGAAAATTTTGATGTCTATCAATTTAACCACTTAAAATAAATTTTCGTAATTTTAAGAAATTTAGATAAGAAGTAGAATAAAAATCTATCTCCTAAAACTAGAATAGCGAGAAATAAGAAAGAAAAAGAGTTCGTCGTAAAAAGGTCGAAAAAGAAAAATAAGAAAAATAAAAGGTGACGGAAAAATAAAAGAAACTTATAAAACTTAAAAACACTTGACTAACCTAACCTTATTACTACAACTAACTTAAAATTATAATCCCAAATTGAGATTACTAATTGGAATGATAATTGATACATAGGTATTGGGTGTCTAAAAATATTAAAGCTTACAGGAAAAACTAAATCCCAAATGGAAATAACTTAAAAAGAAACTAAAACTTAAAAAGGCGTCGCAAAATTCTAAAGCACTTAAATCTTAGTCTAAAGAAAAAGCACTTAAGGAATTCTACGACAAAGCCTAAAAATCTAGAAGTAAAAATAACTATGGCAAAAACTAAATTTAAAACTAAATATGAGCTAAAAATACAAATATTACGCTAAAACGATTAAAAAGGGACAAAATATAAAAATATACAAAAAGTTGTAAAAAGTACAATTTTTATAAAAATATTATTTTTATATTAATTATTTATTAAAACTATTAATTTTACAATTTAATTAAACTTAATAAACTAAAATATAAATTAAATAAAACTTAAATTAAAATAAAACTAATTATAATAATAATAATAATTAGGGTTAATAACAATTATAATTAATAATTATCCGTAATAAATGCAGTTTAGGGTTTCTGTCGCGTGTCAGAATTACTCCGCGAGTTGCGGTTTTCAAGGCAGCAAACCCCGCGAGTCGCGGGGTTCAGAAATTCAACTCTGGAGCAGTTTGAAATTTTACGCGTTTTTTTTTTATGTTTTCTAATTTTCTGTTTTAATATAAATAAAAGATATTTAAATAAAACTTATATTTTTATAAACTAAAATAAAAATAAAGAAACTTATAAAACTTTTAACAAACTCTTAAAAATATATAAATTTTTGTTTTTCTTTTTATATTTTTGAATATTTAAAACGTATTTTTATAAAAACAAATTTTAATAAAAGTAAACTAAAAATCTTTTTTTTATATATATATAGCGTTGCGCTTCCGGCTTTTAAGACTGTTCCCCGGCAGTGGCGCCAAAAATACTTGATGTCGTGCGAGGTATATATAAAATAGCTTATATTTTTACTAGGAAATACTATTAAATACGATACATTTTTACACAAGATATTTATTTATTTATAAAATGGATATACTTAAACTTTGCTACAACACTTATAGGTAGTGTACCTAATCGTACAGTAGTGTAGTTTTTAGTAAGTCCGGTTCGTTCCACATGGAATCTTTTTAAACAAAGCTTAACGCTATATTAGTTTACTTTTATAAAAATACAAATATATATATATAAGTAATATTATTATTATAAGGGGGGGTTTTTATCGTTTAATGACCGGTTTGTCGATTTTAAAACTTTAGTCGCAGTTAAAACCAAATGTAAAATATTAAAAATAAATACAAGACTTAAATTAAAGCGGCAAGTAAATAACGATAATGAAATTGCGAATAATAAAAATGTGATAAAATAAACTTGCGATAATTAAAAAGTACGATAATTAAAAGTGCAATTAAATACAATAACAATAAAAATGCGATAATTAGAAGTGCAATTAAATATAAAATAAAGGAAATTAAATATGAAATAAAAGAATTATGCTTATTTAAACTTCTGTAATCATGATGTTTGACGTGTTGATTTTAGTTTTATGCCCATGGGTTAATTGTCCTTTGTCCTGGATTATTTAATATGTCCATACGGATTTGTCCATAATAGTCCATCAGTCATAAATATAAAGAGCGAAAGCCTTCGTCAAATTATTCTTATTCCCGAAGTTAAATATTCCAACTAATTGGGGATTCGAATTGTAACAAGGTTTTAATACTTTGTTTAATGAATACACCAGGTTATCGACTGCGTGTAAACTAAGGTTTTACTACTTTGTTAACAATTACACCAATTACCCTTGAATGTAATTCACCCCTGTTTCAACAAGTTTATTAACTATTAATCCAGTTCCGTATCCGGTAAAATGAATAATTATTGGTATTTATAGATATCCCGCCCACCGTACCCAGTCAAGCATATGTGGTTATATATAAATACGTCAAATTATAAGTTTGTATATTAAATTAACAAGGTATTGTTTAGTTAATATAAAACCCATTAATAGCCCATAGTCTAATTTCCACAAGTGTCGTTCTTTTGTCCAAACCCCAATTATGGTACAAAGCCCAATTACCCAATTTTAGTAATTAGCCCAACATCATGATTACTTCGGATTAAATAAGCATAATAATAACTTAGCTACGAGACATTAAATTAAAAAGGTTGAACATAACTTACAATGATTAAAAATAGCGTAGCGTTACACGGACAGAATTTCGACTTACACCCTTACAACATTTGCTAACATACCCTTATTATTAGAATTATAATTAAAATTAAAATATAAATTATATATATATATATATATATATATATATATATATATATATATATATATATATATATATATATATATATATATATATATATATATATATATATATATATATATTTTACGTATGAATGAGGAGAAGAAAAAGATGATGAAAAATGCTCAGAATTCGGTTGGCTTTATAGGGAGTTTCAGAACTTAGGGCTCCGCGACTCGCGGCCAATTTTGCCTTCAAACTCCGCGAGTCGCGGAGATTGAAATTACAGCTCAGTCCCTTTTGGAGTCTTTCTTGCCGACGGTTTTATTTATAAATATAATATATATATAATTAATATAATTAATTATATATTATATTATATTTATATACATAGTTAACTTGTAATTTTTAGTCCGTTGCGTCGAGCGTTAAGAGTTGACTCATGTCCCGGTTCCGGATTTTCGAACGTCCTTGCGTACAATTTAATATCTTGTACTTTGCGTTTTGAATCTTGTACTCTTGTAATTTCGAGACGTTTCTTATCAATAATTGGAACCTCTTTGATTGTATTTTGTACTTTTGAGCTTTTTGGTCGTTTGCGTCTTCAATTCGTCGAATCTGTCTTTTGTCTTCACCTTTTATTATTTAAACGAATATCACTTTTAAATAGAACAATTGCAACTAAAAGCTTGTCTTTCTTGAGGAATAATGCTATGAAATATATGTTCATTTTTAGCATTATCAGTAGCCAATGGAAAGGTCATGCAAGTCGATAAAATCTATAAAAACTGCAACCTAATCTTAGACGATAAAGAATTTAAGATAGACCTTTTGCCGGTCAAACTCGGAAGTTTTAATGTCATAGTTGGTATGGATTGGTTACATCCATTACATGCTGCTATCATGTGTTACGATAAAACTGTTAATGTTCCATTGGGGAATGGAGATACTCTCATCATCCAAGGTGAAAAGAGTGGTTCTAATCTCAATATCATCTCCTATATCAAAACCCGCAAATACCTTATGAAAGGTTATCCAACCATTCTAGCCCACGTTAAGCTGATCGAATCGGAAGAGAAGCGTATTGAAGATGTACCAGTGGTTAGAGACTATCCCGATGTGTTTCCCGAAGATCTTCCTGGTCTTCCACCTCCTCGACAAGTTGAATTTCAAATTGATTTAGCTCCCGGTGCTGCTCCTATTGCTAAAGCACCATACCGTTTAGCACCTTCCGAAATGAAGGAACTTTCCAACCAGCTCCAAGAACTATTGGATAAAGGTTTCATTCGTCCAAGCTCGTCCCCATGGGGAGCTCCTATTCTATTTGTTAAAAAGAAGGATGGTACGTTAAGGATGTACATTGATTACCACGAACTTAACAAGCTTACTATCAAGAACCGTTATCCGTTGCCACGTATTGATGATCTATTCGACCAACTTCAAGGGTCAAGTGTTTATTCAAAGATTGATTCGAGGTCCGGATATCACCAACTTAGAGTCAAGGAATCTGATATTCCTAAGACTGCTTTTCGCACTCGTTATGGGCACTATGAATTCTGTGTCATGCCTTTTGGTTTGACCAATGCCCCTGCCGTTTTCATGGATCTCATGAACCGTGTCTGCAAACCTTATCTCGATAAATTCGTCATTGTTTTCATTGATGACATTTTGATCTACTCCAAGAGTGAGAAGGAACATGAGCAACATCTGCGCGTGATTCTTGAACTCTTACGAAAGGAACAACTCTACGCTAAGTTTTCTAAGTGCGAGTTTTGGCTCAAAACCGTACAATTCCTCGGACACGTTGTTGATAGTAATGGAATACATGTCGATCCAGCTAAGATTACCGCTATCCAGAACTGGGAGATACCAAAGACTGCGAAGCATATTCGTCAATTTTTGGGACTTGCCGGTTATTATCGGAGATTCATAAAAGATTTTTCCCTTCTTGCCAAACCTCTTACGAAGCTAACTCAAAAAGGGAAGAAGTTTGAGTGGTCCGAAGAACAGGAATCTACTTTCAAGATTATGAAAGAGAAGTTGACCACAGCCCCGATTCTATCTTTATCTGAAGGTACTGACGATTTTGTTGTTTACTGCGATGCCTCAAAGCAAGGCTTTGGTTGTGTTTTAATGCAACGTGAAAAGGTTATTGCCTACGCATCTAGACAGTTGAAGAAATACGAGGAGAACTATACCACACACGACCTTGAGTTAGGTGCCGTGGTATTTGCATTAAAGATATGGAGACATTATCTATATGGTACCCAGTTTACGGTGTACACTGACCATAAAAGTCTTCGACACATCTTTGATCAAAAACAGCTGAATATGAGGCAAAGCCGATGGCTCGAGTTATTGAACGATTATGACTGTAAGATGGAATATCATCCTGGCAAGGCAAACGTAGTTGCTGATGCCCTTAGTCGAAAAGACGATGTTAAACGTGTTCGTGCCTTAAACCTGAAAATCAAATCAAATCTTATATCACGAATCTGCGAAGCTCAACTGGAAGCTATTAAACCAACACTTATCGAAGGTGAAGGACCTATCGGTTTCGAGAACCAACTCCAAGTGAAATCTAATGGTACACGGTACTTTGGCAACAGAATTTGGGTTCCTCGCTTCGGTAATCTCCATGAACTAGTCTTGGATGAAGCGCATAAGACTAGGTATTCTATTCATCCGGGTTTCAGTAAGATGTACCACGATGTGAAGGAATTCTACTGGTGGCCTAATATGAAAGCCGACATTGCTACTTATGTTAGTAAGTGTCTCACTTGTTTGAAAGTCAAGGCTGAACATCAAAAGCCTTCTGGTCTGTTGACACAACCCGATATTCCGCAGTGGAAGTGGGAATGTATCGCTATGGACTTTATTACTAAATTGCCCAAGACTTCTAGTGGCAATGATACTATATGGGTCATAGTAGATCATCTTACTAAATCTGCTCATTTCTTACCGATCAAGGAGACCGACAAGATGGAGAGATTGTCACAGCTGTATATCAAAGAAATTGTCTCTCGTCATGGTGTTCCTATATCAATCATATCCGATCGCGACAGTAGATTCACTTCCAGATTCTGGAAATCCTTACAAACTGCTCTTGGAACTCAACTTGACATGAGTACTGCTTATCATCCGCAAACCGATGGTCAAAGTGAACGAACCAGTCAAACATTGGAAGATATGCTTCGCGCTTGTGTTATCGACTTCGGCAAAGGCTGGGATAGACATTTGCCTTTGGTTGAATTCTCTTACAATAATAGTTACCACTCAAGTATTAAGGCTGCACCTTTTGAGGCCTTATACGGACGAAAATGTAGATCCCCACTGTGCTGGGATGAATTAGAGGACAGACAGTTAACTGGTCCTGAAATCATACACGAGACAACCGAAAAGATAGTTCAGATTAAGAAACGAATAGAAACTGCCCGCAGTCGACAGAAGAGCTATGCTAATAAAGGTCGGAAAGATTTGGAATTCTAAGTTGGTGACAAAGTCATGTTGAAAGTATCCCCTTGGAAAGGCATCGTTCGTTTTGGTAAATGAAGCAAACTAAGTCCGCGTTTTGTTGGACCCTTCAAGATTACTGAAAGGATCGGACCCGTGGCTTATCGATTAGAATTACCTGCTGAACTTAGCAGCGTACACAACGTATTTCATGTCTCGAATCTTAAAAAGTGTCTCGCTGATGACACTCTCGTTATTCCTTTGGATGACATTCGCATTGATGATAAAATGCACTTCATAGAGGAACCCGTAGAAGTCATGGACTGATCTGCTAAACGCTTAAAACAAAGCACCATACCTATTGTTAAGATCCGTTGAAATTCAAGACGAGGCCCCGAGTATACCTGGGAACGTGAAGACCAAATGAAACAGAAATATCCCCATCTCTTCTCAACCGCTGATGCATCCGAGAAGTCTACCTAAAACTTCGGGACGAAGTTTTTATTAACGGGGAGGTACTGTAACAACCCTCACTTTTCGACTTCTAAATTTACTGAATTAACCCTAGGGTTATATGTCTGACTATATGTATTAAGGGTTGTTATATACAATTAAATATTGACCGAATAGTAATTTTTAGTCAACAATGTACGCTTAAATAAATAATATATTATTAATTTATATAATTTGACATAATTTAACTAAGTATATAAACTTTGTATCACTTTTATTATTTAGTTAATGTATTATATATTTAACTATATAATAAATCTAATTATATATAAATGTAATAATATTTACAAACTTACTAAAACTATAGTTTAATAATTAAAATCATAATTATTATTAAAAATACAAAATACCGAATTATTTATTATTTTTATGCAAAATTTGTATTTATTAATTAAATAAAAAAAAATAAAATATTATTGACAAATATTCTTAGAAAAGCATTAAATCAATTTGTTTATTTATATAAAAAAATCCTTAAAATAAATAAAAAAATAAATAAATAAATAAATAAATAAATTACTTTTTAATTAAAAATTGTAATGGAAAAACTACTTTTATTAGTATTTTATTTTGTGCATTATCCCATGACCTAACATTTAATACTTTTTAATTTTAAAATCCCATTAAGAATTAAAATATTTCTTTTTCTTTTAATTATTTTATTCTTTTTACCTAATTTTTTCAAGTATAAATACCCCTCATTTCTCATTCAAACTCACACCAAAATTTCTCTCATTCTCTCTTTGAAGAATTACTACTAGTAAGTATTCTTTTCTTACTTTTTATTTTTTTTACTTTTTACTTTTTACTTTTTACTTTTTACTTCGGTTATTATTTTTACCGAAACATGTAAATAATGTTATAAATTATATGCAATTAAAAATAAAATAAATAACATGTATACACTATTACTGTTACTAGCACCTATAACCTACTACTTATATTGTAACATAAAAACATTTTGGGATATGTATTAGAGATGTATAGATCTTCGAACTTTCTTGACGAATGGTTTCTATGAGATTCTAGGCAGAGGGTTTGGATTTCCGATTTAAAGGGTCCTATGGCTCAAGCCCCTAGATCTAAATTAGCCATTCGAAGGGAAAGGGGTGATTGGAAGCTAATCTAATACGGCAATTATCCTAAAATGGAAAACACTGGTAAAACTAGAAACTCTCTAGTCATAGAAACTTAGTAAAATAAGAAACTTTCTAAAAATGGAAACTTTATAAAAATAGTAACTTGCTAGGAATAGAAACTTAGTAAAACAAACTATACTTAAACACATACTTAAACTTAAACATGGGCAAAACACTTAACTACTCTTAAATGTCAATAGGTTGACTTTCCTGCTCACTCGTTCAACTCTTTATTCCGAGGAATAACTCTCTTTCTACTTACTAAGGTGAATTCATAGCCCCTCTTTATTGCTAGCAAACTTACTTACTTTTACTTGGGGTGAGACACATGCTGTTTTTACTTTTTACACTTTAGACACAAGTACCAAACTGTTAAACTATGCTATACCCGGCTATGTCCGACTAAGTCCCTACAGTGATATTTTTAATTGCTGCGGCATGCTTAATTATTGGGGGTAGGCCTATCGGGAGTAACGTCCCCGATACATTTGACCAAGTCATTGTATTACTTAATAATGAAATTAAACCGACAAGGACAGACACAACTTGTCATGGGGCAAAACTTGAACGTTTAGTCTAAATATCACACATTGGCATAACTTTTTGATCCTGCAGGAGATCAACCTTACAAACTAAATCTTGTGGTCTAAAACAACGGTCAAACTTTTGTTAAACCTATGAACTTCACTCAACCTTTTTGGTTGACACTTTAGCATGTTTTGTCTCAGGTGCTGTTTGATTCAAGCTCTTATACTTACCGCTTATGTGATGCTACTTGGACATAGGATCAAGAGATATCGCATTTATTACTTCTGCATGTGAACATTTACGATATTGTTATTCCTGTCATTGTAACGACATTAAATTTTCCGCTGCGTACTCATTAAAGTTAAATTCATCATTTAGTATTGTTCTCATTTATTATAATATGTTGGTATGTTTTGATATTAGTGACGTTCCTTCCAGACCCTATTGGGAGGACGTTACAACTAGCTCCCTTAATCCGCCAAATTTCGGTACCCATATTCTGTCGATAAAATACCGGGTTCCATCATCTCGAGTAACAAACTTCTTATCAATTCCTCGAAGTGATTCGGTAGCAACATTCTCTTCTTTCAACGCTTCTAGCTGTGCGTCACATATCTGGGAAGTAAGGTTCCTTCGAATAGTCAAGTTCAATGCTCTAACTCGAATAGGCTTAATTCTCTCCTTCCTACTCAAAGCATCTGCCACTACATTAGCCTTACCAGGATGATAGCTAATGTCACAGTCGTAATCGTTTAACAACTCAATCCAACGTCTCTGTCTCATATTAAGCTATTTCTGATCAAAAATATGTTTCAAACTCTTGTGATCCGTGAATACAGTGAACTTCGTACCATACAAATAGTGTCTCCACATCTTCAATGCAAAAACTACAGCACCAAGTTCTAGATCATGAGTCGTATAATTCAATTCGTGTATCTTCAATTGTCGGGATGCATATGCAATCACTTTCGTACGTTGCATTAACACACAACCATAACCTTGCCGTGAAGCATCGCAGTAAACTACTAAATCCTCGGTTCCTTCGGGTAAAAACAAAATCGGCGCAGTCGTTAACTTCTCCTTTAACAACTGAAATGCAGTCTCATGCAATTCTATCCACTCATACTTCTTACCCTTGTGAGTCAAAGCTGTTAACGGTCGGGCAATAGTAGAAAATCCCTCAATGAATCTCCTATAGTAACCAGCAAGACCTAAAAATTATCGTATCTGAGTTGGCGAATTAGGAGTCTCCCATTTCTTCACTGTCTCTATCTTTGCAGGATCAACTTGAATACCATTGACACCTACAATATGACCCAAGAATTGCAGTTCTCGCAACCAAAAGTCACATTTTGAAAACTTCGCGTATAACTGCTCCTTCCTGAGCATCTCTAATAACAAACGGAGATGTTGTTTATGTTCTTTCTCACTTTTAGAATATACCAATATATCATCGATAAATACTATAACAAACTTGTCTAGATATGGCTTACACACACGGTTCATGAGATCCATGAACACAGCCGGTGCATTTGTCAATCCAAACGGTATTACTGTAAATTCATGCTGACCATAGCGTGTCCTAAACGCTGTCTTCGGTATATCTGATTCCTTCACTCTCATTTGATGATAACCTGACCTTAGATCGATTTTAGAATAACATGCTGATCCTTGCAATTGATCAAACAAGTCATCAATCCTCGACAACGAATATCTATTCTTGATAGTCAACTTATTCAACTCTCTATAGTCAATACAGAGTCTCATAGATCCATTCTTCTTCTTCACAAACAGTACTGGAGCTCCCCACAGTGATGAGCTCAGTCGAATGAATCCTTTATCTAAAAACTCTTGCAGTTGACTAGACAATTCTTGTAATTCGGGTGGTGCAAGTCTATACAGCGCACGCACTACTGGTGCCACTCCGGGAACTAAATCAATCTGGAACTCTACGTCTCTATGCGGAGGTAATCCAGGTAACTCATCTGGAAAAACATCGGGAAATTCTCTAACAATGGCCACATCTTCGAGTTTCTTGCCTTAAGATTCAGTTTTACTTACATGAACTAACATAGCAAGACAACCCTTCCTCATGTGTTTTTGCACCTTCAAACAATTAATAAAAAGTAACGGCGTATTGCTTCGCTCTCTATACACCATTAAAGGTTCACCTTCAACAACAAGAATACGAATCGCTTTCTGATGATAGACAATGTTGGCTCTATTCTCAGCTAACCAATCCATTCCAACCACAAGGTCGAAACTTCCTAGCTTAATAGGTATCACATCTATCTTAAATGACATTCCAGCCAAAGTCAAAGTACAATCACGGTTAACCTTATCCGCACTCATTAGATTACCATTTCCTAGTTCTATAGAATATAAATTTTCAAATGATGATACAGCATTTTTAAGATTATGGCAAAAATCTCTAGACACAAAGCTTCTATCAGCTCCGGAATAGAAAAGTACAAAAACATGTTGATTATCGAGACGAAACGTACCCGTGACTAGCTTAGGATCATCACGAGCTTCACTGGAGTTAATATTGAAAGCCCTTCCTCTTGCAGGTTCATTAGTCTTACTAGCAGTTGGGCAATCCTTTAGGAAATGACCTTCTTTTCCGCACCCATAACACATATTCGTACCAGTCTTACACTCGGTAGCCAAATGTCCATTCCTCTTTCACTTATCACACTTTTTCAAACAATCCCCTGGATGATGCCTATTACACTTAGCACACAATGGGAACTTTCCCTTATAACCAGAATTAGAATTTGGGATTGCAACATTAATCTTAGCAGTATCTTGTTTCTTAAAGGGCTGCTGATTATAATTCTTCCCTGAGTTATTGTTATTATTCTATTTCCTCTTGTTATCATGAGTTTTAGTCTCATTTGAGGCAGGAGTCTTTCCTCGCTGTTAGGCCTGATCGATTAACTCACTAGCCATCTCAACAGCTTCTTGTATAGTTCTCGGCTTCGAAGTAGTTACACCACTTTGAATCTTCTCGGTCAAACCGTTCGCATAAAGAGTGATCTTGTGATGTTCGGGAGTAACCATATGTGGACACATAAGGGTAAGTTCAAAGAATCTCTTATTGTAACTAGTCAAATCAGTACCCACTAGCTTTAGGTTTTGGAGTTCTCGCTCCATCTTAATAGTTTCGGCGTAGGGACAATACTCTGCGAACATTCATCGTTTCAAATCCTCCCATGAGGTCTCAAATGCTTGATCCATACCTACTGAGTTTGCATAGGTATTCCACCATGTCAACGCACCATCAGATAGCTTACTAGACGCAAACTTTGTTTTATCCGTCTCTCTACAACCACAGATACGGAAAACTAACTCAAGCTTCTCAAACCAATGAGTCAAACCAACTGGACCTTCGGTGCCATTAAACGAGTGTGGTTCACAACTCAAGAAATTCTTGTACGTACACCCTACTTGTCCATTGTTTTGAGTATTAGTCGTATCTTGATTTCGCTGATTTGTAGCGTTCACATTGTTACTATTAGTTCCGTTTTGGAGTTCTGCCACAGCTTCGGTTATTCCTTCGGAAATCCATCGACGAACATCAGCTTGGGAAACTGGCTTGGGCAGCATTATCTTTCTGGTCAAGATAACACATTCGGTTAGTGTCAATGAAATCGACATATAAAATATACTTGCAACGGAATGATGCATAGTAACTAATATTAAATCGTAGCGATTCTAGTAGCACTAGTGATATATAATAACGATACATAACGTTTAGTAGTAGCAGTAGTAAGAACAATGTACACTAGTAACATTATCACTAACACAAATTGCCATTAGTAAACCAACACTTAAAGAAATAAACTTCTTGTTCCAAAATTCATGCATAACCAGTAAAAGTAACATATTCCTCATGTCATAAGTAAAACCACATAAGCAAAGCCACAACTAATAATGTATGTGTGAACATCATATAATAAACAGTAATAATCAAATAATGTTTGATTGCGTGGAACAATCTAGTCGAGTGATCTCTATTTGCGTTTCTGGAGTTCCTTCAACAAGTACTCGACCATTTTCTCCAAATTTTCAACTCGCACGGTGAGATCATTTGGGTTGTTGTTATTAGTAGCAGCAGTGGAGGTCCTAGGCTTAGGAGTAGACGTAGAAGCATCATAGGGATGAAAACGGCGTTACATCTCAAGTGATTGATTATCATAACGAAAACTCTTATAAAATGGGTTATTACGCCGAGCAGGTCGTTTCGGTATCCTACGGTGGCCTCTCGGTCCATAGGGGTTAACATAATCAGGTTTAACAAAAGGTGTTTAGGGTGAATCGGGTACATCAGGTTCGGATTCGGATTCGGGTTCCGATTCTTCTCCGGAATCCTCTGCAGGTTCCTTTCCTTTAGGCTCATTCTCATGCTCGGTCTCCATCTCAGGTTCCGATTCAGTATCATCCACAAACTCGAGTATCGTGTTTCCTTGCGCTTGCACGGTTTCCTCGGATTCCGTGTCGAAGTCGGTAAGAATGATAGGATTAGAAGAAGTCATCTTGCACTCAAAGAAAACATAAAGTTAGTCACTTAGTAATCATATCATATTAGATACCAAGTAATCATAGCAATTTCATCTATTAGGGTTCATGCAACTTAACGAGTCTACGGTTATAGTCTAGACGCACTAGTTGTCCTAACGTTTGACTCTCTAATGCAGCCTAGTCCTAGGTAATCGATCTGCTCTGATACCAAATGTAATACCCCGTCAGAATCCACTAATGGAATATTAACTCCTGGTCCCACAGTTTAGCGGTCACGCCCTCTATATGAGATGTTTCCGAAAAGTATTCGCATTAATCATGAAAACAAGTCATTTATTTAAGAAAATATAACTAGAAACATTTGACATCAATGACTAAAGTATATGAACCCAAAACATCAGAGAAAATTGTTTAAATGCGAATATTTGTTCTTGAAATAAAAATAGAAATCATGCTGGACGCCGTCCAGTTCTAGCAGCAAACAACACATAACTTCAAATAAAGCGGAAGCACTAGCTCTATGTACCTGAGATGAAACATGCAAAACATCAACAAAAAACGTTGATTGAATCTACAGGTTTAGTAAATCATTTCGTAAGTTAGGCCACAAGATTTTCTTGGAAAACATCATAGGAAAAGTATACATTATCATGAGCACTTGATTATAAAACTTTAACCTTTGCGTAGGCCGAGCCCACGTCTTTCATTTACCCTATACTGGCGATACACCGATCAAGTGTACGTGTAACAACTACATAAGCACCTGTTTAACGTTGCGGTGAGGTTTGTCAAACCTAACGGTACCGTCCCTGTAAGTCGAGCTTACAAAGTAACTAATAAAATCAAGCTAAGGGATTTTTTTATCTTAACTCATATGTATATTCTTAGTAAGTTACTTGTGCCAAACACGTAAAACATTTGTAAAAAGCATGCATCTCATCCCTGTAAAAACGTAGTAGGGACTGTAGACTCACCTTAGCAAAAGCACTCGTAAAGATCTTAGCAAACTGTACTGTAGTCGAACACTCTCGACTGAACAACGCAACCTAAATAAGTAAATCATCTTAAGTATACACTAATAGGTCAAACTTAGTCAACCCATAGTGTACGTAAAGTCCTAGTGCTCAGACTGACTCAACAAACAAGTAAAAGTCAACTAATCCAAGCAAGTCAACGAAAGTCAACCAAAGTCAAACCAAAAGTCAACTCGGTCAAATAGGTCAACTAAAGTCAAACATCTCAGTAAGTCATGCAAACATAGTCAACGAATCATACTTAAGTCATATAACATGTTATCGCTCGTAATTTAGTAAATCGCATTTTCCACATCTTAAAGTAAACCTTCGAAAATCATACGTCGTAAAGAAATACACTCATAGCGCATAGCACATAATTCATAAAATTATGATCAACTCCAGATCTTAACTAGACTTAAAATCAATTCCAAAAAGTCTGTCCAGGGCCTCATATGATAAATAAAAGTCCAATATCAGAAAGGCTCAAGTCCAGGTTCATTACAGAAAATTCTGCTCGCGCGTCATTTTTTAATCATTTTTCATAAAATATAGAAAATAGATTTTAACGAACGGATGATTGGTTCATCTGAAGACATCTCAAAATTTAAGTGATAAAATAATCAGAAGCATTGCTTTAGCCAATTCGTACAGATTTGCAAAACATTACAGACTCATCAGTTTTTGAACATCAATTGAACATATCACAAAGATTAGCATATAACTCATGGAAAATCACGTTCTTATAAGTTCGCATACAAATGAAACATGTCAAGGAACATCTAAAGTAACATATTCCAGAATCTAAAAGTCTAAAACAATTCCTAGTTCATTCTAGCAATTTTTATGTAAACTTAAAAACAGATTCAGCATTCTTTACGAACTAAAACTTCGTTTAATCATATCGGAAGCATTACATAACCTTTTAACGCAAATCTTTAGTCTAAATTGCATAACTTTTCACAAGGAATACAGTAGCACAACTTTAATAAGCTAAAACACATAGCATGCAACTCAGAAAATTCGGATTTCATGCAAACCCTAACGTAAACTTCGATTACGCATAACTTGAGCATACGATAACGAAATTACGCAATATCGGAGTTTAAAATTAATAAATTTTCGATATCTTTCTAATTAAACATATTAAAAAGTCAGATCTCATAACAATTTAATCAGATCATCAATAAACAAATTCGTTTTTCAATCAAACAACGTTAATTACGCAATCAATCAACAATTAACAACACTAGACACCATTAATTGAGCACTAGAATCTAATACACTATGTAATTGATAAAAAAAACTGAATTAATAAAATTAGGGTTACAAATTATACCTCAAACGATTGAATCGAATACACTAACGCGTAGAGAACGACGATTGGAACAACGTTCATGTACAAGCTTTCTTCTAATTTTGAGTTTTGAATGTGTGTGTGTGTGTGTGTGTTGAAGGCTGACGGCCAAGAGAGGGGAGGGAGAGGGAGATGTCGATTGATTTAGGGGAATTATGAGGCTCCTAGCTTTCTAATTTTCCTTTTATACTTAGGTTAGGGCCTAATTACACTAAAGGGCCACTAGTAACAAAGCATAGGTCCAAAATAAGTCCAACAAGGGGAGTTGGGGAAGGGTTCGGCCGAATGGCCCTTTTATGGGTGTCTGGGCTCGTTTTTGCTTAAATCTTGGTACGCGCGTGGTTTATTTCGAGTGCCGTTAACCGTACCGGGTCTCCGGAATGTTAACTAGTTGTTGAAACGCAATCACTGAGTTTAATTCATTAAATAAATAATAAATTAAAAATAATTTTCTTAAAGTCAATAATTATCGAAAATAATTATTATGTCGTTTTTCTGAGTTCCGTAAACTGAAAAGTCTTCTAGACTATAAACTTAATCGTAACATTTTCTAGTTCTTTCGCTATCCAAAATAAATCGTAAATTAATATAACATATTAATTCAAACATTTCTCTATTAAGTATGTATTTAATTTAATTAAACACACAAGTCTAAGTAACCACCGTTAAATACTTAACGGACAACTAACGATAGCAAACGGAAAAAGTCGGTTTGTTACACAAAAGCAAGTGGGTATTCACGTATTTGAGTGAAGGTGTTATGGTGGGTTGACGGTCATGGTGATAGCACGAAAACAAAAACATGAAAGTAGTGGTTCGTGGTTTGAGATGGGTTTGATGGAACGGTTTCAACCAAAAACTATAGCAGCCTAGTTCCATCATTTTCGTTTGACATAAATAGCAGTAGCATATTGGAGGTGGTTCAAGATAGAAAAAAAATATCGAGCAAGGTGCAGAATAATCAAGAACCCGAAGGTGATGCAGGTGAGAATAGTTTTAAAAAAAAATGTTCGTTGTTAAACATAAAAGAAATTGAATCCACAGAAGGGTTGTTGATCGATCAAGGTAACAACCCATATTAATTTTGTTAATGAGGGCGTTTGATGGTGATGATGAGAGTTGCAGTGGTGATTGTCGACTGTGGACTAGGGTGATGTGTGGAAGTTGGCCGAAGATGGTGTAGTCGTTGTAATGGTTGTGATCGAACAGGGACTAGGAACAAGCAGGTGCAGTCGGTTGTGTGGTGATATGGGTTGTGGCGGTTTAGGTGTCACAAGGAGCAGAGACGAAAATAAAAAAGTATAACTTTTAAAGATGATGATGGTGGTGAACGAGTAGTGATGGTTTCATGGTGGTTATCTAGTGGCGGTGTAGGGTGATGAGGGATGGTGGTGATGATTGCCGAAGTAATAGAGAAGAAGGGATGATGTACATCGATGGTGAGTGTGGTTGTATAAGGTGTTCAATTCAAGATTCATCAATCTCTATGCATAATACATACATATATAATCACACAATCGAATTTACAGTACATATTATGATATTAATAATAATATTATAATAATTATAATAATATTAAATGAATTATAACATGCACACAATAGTCAGCAGCCACACTTCTTGGCTCCTTGTACCGACAGTTTCCCCCCGAAGATTATATCGTGTCCATTGCTAAACAGTTAACGTATAAACGTGTTCCTAAAAATCCCAAAATTTTAAATTAATTATATTTATTTATTTTAGTCATTATGGTATAAAATTTGATCATTAAATATTAAATAAAAATTACATTTATTATTCACCCCCAATCCCAAGTAAAATATAAAAAGTTTTAAAATTCAACAAATAGTTCTTAAATACATTTTTAATAAGCCTAAAATTTATATTACTCATTTTCGTATCACCGTTTATTTTAAAATTACATAAGTTTGAATTTAACTTGCTTAATATCAGTCGAAGTATCAAACGAGTATTATAATCATTTAATATTTATTTTTTAATATACATTATTTATATATAGAGATATATTTTAAATAATAATTATTATAATATCCTATTTTTTTATTTTATTAATTTTTTAATAACAACAACATATAATACTTCAAATTATATTTCAAATTATTATTTACATATATACACACATATCTTATTTACAATTAATTATTCGTGAATCGTCGAAAATGGTCGAAGGTCAGATGAATGCAAGGAAATAGTTCAAACATTTTGAGACTCAACATTAAAGACTTTGCTTATCGTGTCAGAATCATAAAAAAAATCAAGTTTAAATTTGGTCGGAAATTTCCGGGTCGTCACAGTACCTACCCGTTAAAGAAATTTCGTCCCGAAATTTGATTGGAATGGTCATGGCTGACAATAAGTATGTTTTCATGACGCATACGAGCTAGAAATTAGAGTTTTTATCATCAGTGAGTAATATAGATAAAATAATTCATTTATGTGAAGAGTTCGAGTGAAGCTATCATAAAAGAGTGAAATGAATAAATGCAGGTTTGTCTTCACCGGTGACGTAGTCACGATTAATTTCCGAAATTCAAGGAATTTAAAGAAAATCTTTGAAATCTATAAGATATGATTCTTCGGAATTTAAGGAAATTAAGATCCTCTTTGATTAAATGCGATAATCTGTTTTGATTTCTCTGTTGGATATTTCACTATAAATCTACCCTCTTCATTTCCTTATTTTCACAGCTTACACCTTCTATTCTTTCTCCCTCAATTCAAACTTTTGTTTTCTCTTCTCGACTTTAAGTCAAGCGAATAATGGTCCAGAATTCGTAGGTATGAATTTCGGAATGAACATAGTTTATGTTCTAAGAAGAAATGGTAATAGTACAATCTGACTTGTCAAATTAACAGAATTCAAGGGAAAAGATAGGACTATCAAGAAAATATGTTCTTGATATGTTCGGGGATTAGGTAGAATGTAAAAGTCATGTAACATGGCACATGATGACGTTATGGTCTGTGAATCATCACGTTCCAATAGAAACTCAGCATGACTTACTGTAATATAATCACGTTGATCAAGTGTCATTATATTATACTAACTCATGCATCAATTTCCAACACTACTTCAAAAACATTCATATTTTAAAATCGAAGATTTACAGAATATAGAAACTAAAACAGTTTCCTTTTTTGATATAACACAGATAGCGCGGAGAGATAATTAATATCGGACGAGAATATTTATGAAGATATCTTCAGAAATATTGAAGATATTTATAATGAAAGATATGATGATATCTTAGAGTTTCTAATATCGTTGAATGGTGATGAAGATTTGTTCGTAAAAGTGTATAGTCAGGAGCAATGTACTCGTTAATGACTTCAGCAGATACTGAATTGTTTGGATTCTTTGAAGGCAGGTTTTTAATGAACAAATATAATAGTTCTTCGGAGAGACTTAAGTCAATGAGTAATGAAGTTGTTGGTAAGTTTACTGCTACTGTAGTGGAATATAAACGGTTCTCCGATAACAATAACATATAGGGTAACGTATAAATCAAGGTTATAATAAAGCTAATCCGGATGAAAGTCGAAGTTGATTTGCTGGAGCTGTGACAAAATTTTCTACTTTGAAAAGAATTACAAGGTTATTTTTGATAATAATAATGCCAAAGGAGCTAGCACAGATATGTGTTAAACGTTTACTCAGGTTCCGAGAGTTTTTCAGGTGCATAACCATATGCATCAATCTTTTCTTCCGTAGATTAAGTGCGGTTGGTTCATCCTCTCGATTGAGGTGTTTTCAAGAATCATGAAAAATTTGAACGCAGATTGTAATCGTCAAGATACAAATGAGGTTTAAGATGAAATCAAGTGGCAAACTTGAAGAAAGGTTTAGTTTCATATGTTATAATCAATATTTTAATTCATTTTAATTGTCCAATGTCATTAGTCCACAATTAGTAATTCAACAATTCATATATAGTTTAATATATAATATTCGAATTAATTAATACATGTCGTGACCCGTTTCTCATACTCGATCACAACTCAAAGTATATATATTATTATAGAATCAACCTCAACCCTGTATAGCTAACTCGATCATTACTGCATATAGAGTGTCTATGGTTATTCCAAATAATATATATAGATGCGTCGATATGATATGTCAAAACCTTGTATACGTGTCCCGATATTTAAAGTGCGTAAAATAAATAACAGAAATTAAATGATGATAAATAAAATTGCGAAAATATAAATTGCGATAATTAAATTGCGATAAATAAAATGTAATCAGTTAGCTAGGAACAGTTAGCTAGGAACAGTTAGCGTGGATTCTTAATAAAATTTCTCATAGTTAATTTGTTTGTTTCTAACAAATTTAATTTTGTCCAATGTTTTCTTCATTATGCCACTTGTTGGATTCTGGTAAATCAAAATCCAAATATGAAATTGAATAAAAATGGTTATTCTGCGGTGAACGGATACGTATATCGGTGGTTGTAAGTAGGATAGTGAATGACTGTTGAATCAGCTTCGAATAATGTACAGTGTAATTTATTAATGTGAAATCTAAATATTCCTCGGGTATTACCTAACCGTTAAAATATTTTCACCAATAACAGTTTGTACAAAAGAATTTTTATTTACAATCTTTATGAAAACATATATACATATATATTTTCTTCAGATGTAATTATGGATTTAATGAGTTAATATAACATTAAACTCATTTGCTTTTCGGTTAGAATTAGAATACATAATCTCTAAAACATTGGAGATTACATAATCATCATGTCGAACGAAGATAAATAATGTAGAACGTCACGTAGAACGATGATTATACTCGAGGTACAGAATAAGATGTTGAGGCATGGATTCTTGATGGTACTGGTGCTGTTATTGATGGTACTGTTGGTGCCGGTGATGTTGCTGAAGCTGGTAAATTTTGCACCATATTTTTCAAGGCTACAACTCGGGTGCGAAGCTCGTTGACTTCTGCTATTACTCCTGGATGATTTTCGGTAGGAACGAGTGAATGAATAAGGTTTAGAATTTTTGATAGAATATAATCGTGGTGAGATACACTGGAAATGAGTGTGAAAATGGTGTTTGGAATGGTTCGCTGGTAAGTGCTTCAGGTTATTTGTCAAGAGGTGAATTCGGTTGATGGAAAGTATCGCCTTCTTCTCGTCTCCATTGATTAAGTCAACTACGAACCCATTCCTAATTCATCCAGAATTGGTGATGACTAATTGGTTGATCCATTCCGGTGACGTTGCTTTCGGAGCTTTGGTGAACATCTATGTCGGAATAGCTGTCGGATTCCGAAGAACTTGCACTAGTGGCGAGTTCCATTTCGTACGATTGAGTAAAGAGTTTTTCGATATGAAATGATTTTAGAATATTAGATGATATTCTAACTACATAGAATACTTATATATAGCATAAAGATTTCACAAATTACGGAGAAATTTCGAAAGCTGTCAGGCAAAGGTAACAGTAACAGATACGCTAAGATATGAATTAGCAGATATGCTAAGATATGAGTTTTGTCTATACACTATCTAGGCAATATAGGCAGTAAGATGTGTCTAGACTTTAAGGATGATAAGCAAATAAATTTTTTTTTTACACTAAGTGATAAGCAAAAGTTTTGACATGCAGACACGGTCGAAGTCCAGACCCACTAATGCATCTAAACAACTATCAGTTAGACACACTAATACAAGACCTGGTTCGCTAAGACCACCGCTCTTATACCATATGTCATATCCCGTCCTAATCCATCTGGACGAAGTCACCAACATCTGGTCCCATTGCGATGATCGACTCCAAATAATGTCTTTAAAATGAGCAAACACACAGCGGAAGGTTTCTTTCATACCTGAGAATAAACATGCTTTCAAGTGTCAACCAAAAGGTTGGTGAGTTCATAAGTTTATCATAAAACAATAAAATTCATCATTTTGATAGACCACAAGATTTAAATGCTGCATGGTACAAATGGGCCGGAATCCTATACCCACCTGTAATGTAGATGCAATATCTTTTAAATACAGTACACCTTTCTCGTGTACAAAATCCTTTTTCATAAATCTTAGTAACCGTACACATATCTCGTGCACAAAAACTAATACACATAACCTGTGTATAAAAATCATTCTCTCAATACATAACATTCACATCAATTGGTGGCAATTATCATGTCCACATAATTCAACGGTGGCAATTATCATGTCTACATAATTCAACGGTGGCAATTATCATGTCCACATAATTCAACAGTGGCAATTATCATGTCCACATAATTCAACGGTGGCAATTATCATGTCCACATAATTCATTTGAGGAATGTTTTACTTGTATCTATCTTGTCAAACATTTATAAAAGCATTTCATGTATTCGCAGTTCAAAATATATTTCAAAAGCATTTAATAAAGCAGTTGTAAAAACAGCGCATGTATTCTCAGTCCCAAAAATGTAAAGAGTAAAAGGGAATCAAATGAACTCACCATACAATATTTTGTAGTAAAAATATGCATACGACAGAACTGAACAATGCAAGGTTGGCCTCGGATTCACGAACCTCAAAGAAGTAACCCTTAAAAAAATGCCCAAGTCCGGGTTTGAACCCGCGACGTCCCGTTAACACCTTTAAACCAATGAACCAAAGATTTGTTTTGGTACTAACCCGCATGATTAACTAGTTCATCTTCATCAAACACTTATCATTACATCATTATTATCATGATCTAATATCATCATTATTCTTATATCATTATCATCCCTATCCTAACTCATCATCTTCATCGTGATTCATTTCATCACCTCATTATCATCAATCTTTGTTATCATCACGATCATCATCTAAACTATCACCATCAATTCTTACGTCTACATGGTCATCCCCATCATCAACATCCTGTATCATCATCATAATCTAAATAATAACATCATCATTTGTTAACTCACGTCTTTTATCATTATGATTACTCAGTATCATCATGTCATCATCATCTAACATCATCATCATAATCTACTACGTACACCTATGTCAAGTAATTACTATCATCATTTTCTTATTACTATCATCAACATAATATCCATCATCACACCCGTATCATCATGGAATCATATAACATAATTAACTCATCATTTTTCAAATTAATCATCATCTTTATCGCCATTACTCACAAACCATAATCATCATTATAATCTTCATCATAAGACACAATCATCTATCATCACCATTCGTCATTACTTCATCATCTTATTCATCATGATTAACAATAACACTCCCACAATTGTTAAAATTCCAATCCTTCCTCAACTTCAAGTTTTTAAACTTCAATAGAAACAAAAAAAAAATGGAAACAAGACTTGAATAGCAGCGGCCTTAGCAAAAAAATACTAATTGGATCTTGGACTAACAACACAATTAAGTATGCAGCCCAATCATAATATTCGGCCCAATTAAAAAAAATATATATATGTATGGATTAGAAGCCCGTTATCTTGTTTCAATTATTCCACTGATTGATTATAGTTTTGTCTTTATGAAACAAATGGGTGTCATGTGCGGATTCAAACCACTTGCAATCAGTTTCATTTCCTTTTTCATTTTAAAATTCGAATAACACCACTAGTAATAGAAATAACTGGAACAGTACGCATGACAAGTCTCAAATGTGTTTTGGTTTGGGTCTCAAATGGGTCTGACAAAAGCAAGTGGGTATTCACGTATTTGAGTGAAGATGTTATGGTGGGTTGACGGTCATGGTGATAGCACGAAAACAGAAACATGAAAGTAGTGGTTCGTGGTTTGAGATGGGTTTGATGGAACGGTTTCAACCGAAAACTATAGCAGCCTAGTTCCATCGTTTTCGTTTGACATAAATAGCAGTAGCATAGTGGAGGTGGTTCGAGATAGAAAAAAATATCGAGCAAGGTGCAGAATAATCAAGAACCCAAAGGTGATGCAGGTGAGAATAGTTTTAAAAAAATGTTCGTTGTTAAACATAAAATAAACTGAATCCACAGACGGGTTGTTGATCGATCAAGGTAACAACCCATATTAATTTTGTTAATGAGGGCGTTTGATGGTGGTGATGATAGTTACAGTAGTGATTGTCGACTGTGGAGGAGGGTGATGTGTGGAAGGTGGTCGAAGATGGTGTGGTCGTTGTAATGGTTGTGATGAAGTGGTGTTTGGTTATTAAGTTTAAGGATTTCGACCTAGAGCATCAACAAGTAATCTAGATGTTAAAACCGAGTAGAAACATAAATCCAGTAACAAAACAAGGAAACAAGTTTGTGTATGTGTGTTCATGAGTTTCATTGTGGTAGAGATGGTTAGGTTTGTCGTGGATGAAACCGAAACATACATAGTAGTTTACTTGAGTTTGAGTGATGGTGGTTATGGTTGTTCTTGGGGTTGATCGAACAGGGACTAGGAACAAGCAGGTGCAGTCGGTTGTGTGGTGATATGGGTTGTGACGGTTTAGGTTTCACAAGGAGCAGAGACGAAAATAAAAAAATATAACTTTTAAAGATGATGATGGTGGTGAATGAGTAGTGATGGTTTCATGGTGGTTATCTAGTGGCAATGTAGGGTGATGAGGGATGGTGGTGATGATTGACAAAGTAATAGAGAAGAAGGGATGATGTACATCGATGGTGAGTGTGGTTGTGTAAGGTGTTCAATTCAAGATTCATCAATCTCTATGCATAATACATACATATATAATCACACAATTGAATTTACAGTACATATTATGTTATTAATAATAATATTATAATAATAATAATAATAATAATATTAAATGAATTATAACATGCACACAATAGTCAGCAGCCACACTTCTTGGCTCCTTGTACCGATAGTTTCCCCCCGAAGATTATATCGTGTCCATTGCTAAACAGTTAACGTATAAACGTGTTCCTAAAAATTCCAAAATTTTAAATTAACTATATTTATTTATTTTGGTCATTATGGTATAAAATTCGATCATTAAATATTAAATAAAAATTACATTTATTATTCACCCCCAATCCCAAGTAAAATATAAAAAGTTTTAAAATTCAACAAATAGTTCTTAAATACATTTTTAATAAGCCTAAAATTTATATTACTCATTTTCGTATCACCGTTTATTTTAAAATTACATAAGTTTGAATTTAACTTGCTTAATATTAGTCGAAGCATCAAACGAGTCTTATAATCATCTAATATTTATTTTTTAATATACATTATTTATATATAGAGATATATATTAAATAATAATTATTATAATATCCTATTTTTTTATTTAATTAATTTTTTTTAATAACAACAACATATAATACTTCAAATTATATTTCAAATTATTATTTACATATATACACACATATCTTATTTACAATTAATTGTTCGTGAATCGTCGAAAATGGTTGAAGGTCAGATGAATGCAAGGAAATAGTTCAAACATTTTGAGACTCAACATTACAGACTTTGCTTATCGTGTCAGAATCATAAAAAAAAATCAAGTTTAAATTTGGTCGGAAATTTCCGGGTCGTCCAAGTACCGTCCCAGAAACGAGGTCAATAAGCTCAAGGTAGAGCTTAGAGGATTACGAGCGCAAGGATTCGACATTACCACGTACGAACAAAGATTCACAGAGTTGTGCCTATTGTGTCCAAGAGTGTTCGAAGATGAAGAAGAGAAGATCGACGCATTTGTAAAAGGGTTACCAGAAAGGATTCAAGAAGGTGTGAGTTCACACGAGCCCGCCTTCATACAAAAGGCAAGTCGAATGGCTCACAAACTCATAAACCAGATTGAGGGAAGAATTAAAGAGCAGGCGGCCGAAGAGGCCAACATGAAACAAGTCAAGAGAAAGTGGGAGGAAAACAGTGACAAGAGTCACCAATTCAATAACAACAATCACAACATCAATCGCAACAACTATCCCAACAACCGCAACATCAATCGCAACAACAACAATCGCAATTCCAGCAACAACTACAATAACCACCATAGCAACCACAACAAATGTCCCAACAACAACAACAACTACAACAATCATTCCAATAACCATAACAACCACAACAACAACAACAATTCCTATAACAACAAGAAGCAGAAACAGCCATGTCAAAGGTGTGAAGAGTACCATCTGAATGTGTTCTGCACAACATTTTATACCAATTGTAATAGAAATGGTCATGGTGTGATGAAGTGTGAGGTCTACGGACCGATGAATAACAGAATTAAAGGAACAAATAATGTCAGAACAAATAATGCCGCTGTAGTTTGTCATGGATGTGGAAAACCGGGCCACATTATTAGAAATTGCCCAAATAAAGGGAATACTAATGGACAAGGCCACGGAAGAGTTTTCAATATTAATGCGGCAGAAGCGCAGGAAGACCCGGAGCTTGTTACGGGTACGTTTTTTATTGACAATAAATCTGCTTATGTTTTATTTGATTCGGGTGCGGATAGAAGCTATATGAGTAGAGATTTTTGTGCTAAATTAAGTTGTCTATTGACGCTTTTGGATAATAAATTTTTACTCGAATTAGCAAATGGTAAATTAATTACAGTAGATAAAATATGTCGGAATCAAGAAATTAAACTGGTTAGTGAAACATTTAAGATTGATTTGATACCAGTAGAGTTAGGGAGTTTTGATGTGATAATTGGCATGGACTGGTTGAAAAAGGAGAGAGCAGAGATCGTACGTTACAAAAATGCAATTCGCATTGTACGAGAAAAAGGAAAACCCTTAATGGTGTACGGAGAAAAGAGCAACGCGAAGCTAAATCTTATTAGTAATTTAAATGCGCAAAATCTAATAAGAAAAGGTTACTATACTGTTCTAGCACACGTCAAGAAAGTACAAACCGAAGAAAAGAACATCAATGATGTTCCCGTCGCAAAAGAATTTCCCGATGTATTTCCGAAAGAATTACCAGGACTACCTCCACACCGATTCGTTGAATTTCAAGTAGACCTTGTACCAGGAGCTGCACCAATAGCTCGTGCTCCATACCGACTCGCACCCAGTGAAATGAAGGAACTCCAGAGCCAATTACAAGAACTTTTATAGCGTAGTTTCATTCAACTAAGCACATCACCATGGGGAGCTCCCGTTCTATTTGTCAAAAAGAAGGATGGTACATTCAGAGATTTGAACAAACTTACCATCAAGAACCGTTATCCACTACCGAGAATTGACGACTTATTTGATCAACTGCAAGGTTCATCAGTTTATTCGAAGATTGATTTACGTTCTGGGTATCATCAAATGCGAGTGAAGGAGGATGATATTCCGAAGACTGCTTTTAGAACGCATTACGGTCATTGTGAGTTTATGGTTATGCCGTTTGGATTAACTAACACATCAGCTGTGTTCATGGACCTCATGAACCAAGTGTGTGGACCATATCTTGACAAGTTTGTCATTATTTTCATTGATGACATACTTATTTACTCAAAGAATGATCAAGAGCACGGGGAACATTTGAGAAAAGTGCTAGAATTGTTGAGGAAGGAAAAATTGTACGCTAAATTTTTAAAGTGTGCATTTTGGTTGAAAGAAGTTTAGTTCCTCGGTCACATAGTGAACAAGGAAGGTATTCAGGTTGATCCGTCAAAGATTGAAACCGTTGAAAACTGGGAAACCCCTAAAACTCTGAAGCATATACGCCAATTTTTAGGACTGGCTGGTTACTACAGAAGATTCATTCAAGATTTTTCCAAAATAGCAAAATCCTTGACTGCATTAACGCATAAAGGGAATAAATTTGAATGGAAGGATGAGCAAGAGAAAGCGTTTCAATTATTGAAGAAAAAGCTAACTACGGCACCTATATTGTCATTGCCTGAAGGGAATGATAATTTTGTGATTTATTGTGACACCTCAAAGCAAGGTCTTGGTTGTGTATTAATGCAACGAAAGAAAGTAATTGCTTATGCGTCCAGACAATTAAAGATTCACGAGCAAAATTATACAACTCACGATTTAGAATTAGGCGCTGTTGTTTTTATATTAAAGACATGGAGGCACTACTTATATGGGGTCAAAAGTATTATATATACCGACCACAAAAGTCTCCAACATATATTTGACCAGAAATAACTGAACATGAGGCAGCATAGGTGGATTGAGTTGTTGAATGATTACGATTTTGAGATTCGTTACCACCCGGGGAAGGCGAATGTGGTAGCCGACGCTTTGAGTAGAAATGACAGAGAACCTATGCGGGTAAAAGCTATGAATATTATTATTCGTACTAACCTTACTACTCAAATAAAGGAGGCACAACAGGGAGTTTTAAAAGAGGGAAATTTGAAGAATGAAATACCCAAAGGATCGGAGAAACATCTTAATGTTCGGGAAGACGGAACCCGGTATAGAGCTGAAAGAATTTGGGTACCAAAATTTGGAGATGTGAGAGAAATGGTACTTAGGGAAGCACATAAAACCAGATACTCAATACACCCCGGAGCGGGAAAGATGTACAAAGATCTCAAGAAACATTTTTGGTGGCCGGGTATGAAAGCCGATATTGCTAAATACGTAGGAGAATGTTTGACGTGTTCTAAGGTAAAAGTTGAACATCAGAAACCATCAGGTCTACTTCAACAACCTGAAATCCCGGAATGGAAATGGGAAAATATTACCATGGATTTCATTACTAAATTGCCAAGGACTGCAAGTGGTTATGATACTATTTGGGTAATAGTCGATCGTCTCACCAAATCAGCACACTTTCTACCAATGTGAGAAGATGATAAAATGGAAAAGTTAGCACGACTATACTTGAAGGAAGTCGTCTCCAGACACAGAATACCAATCTCTATTATCTCTGATAGGGATGGTAGATTTGTTTCAAGATTTTGGCAAACGTTACAACAAGCATTGGGAACTCGTCTAGACATGAGTACTGCCTATCATCCACAAACTGATGGGCAGAGTGAAAGGACGATACAGACCCTTGAAGACATGCTACGAGCATGTGTTATTGATTTTGGAAACAGTTGGGATCGACATCTACCGTTAGCAGAATTTTCCTACAACAACAGTTACCACTCGAGTATTGAGATGGCACTGTTTGAGGCACTTTATGGCAGAAAGTGCAGGTCTTTGATTTTTTGGAGCGAAGTGGGGGATAGACAAATTACGGGTCAGGAGATTATTCAAGAAACTACCGAGAAAGTTATTCAAATTCAACAACGGTTGAAAACTGCCCAGAGTCGACAAAAGAGCTACACTGACAGTAAAAGAAAAGATATAGAATTTGAAATTGGCGACATGGTCATGCTTAAAGTATCACCTTGGAAAGGTGTTGTTCGTTTTGGAAAACGGGGAAAACTAAACCCGAGATACATTGGGCCATTCAAGATTATTGATCGTGTCGGACCGGTAGCTTATCAACTTGAATTACCACAACAATTAGCTGGCATACATAATACCTTTCACGTATCGAATCTGATGAAATGCTTAGCTAAAGAAGATCTTACTATTCCTTTAGACGAAATTAAAATCAATGAAAAACAACAATTCGTTGAAGAACCCGTCGAGATAATGGATCGTGAGGTTAAAGGACTTAAGCAAAACAAAATACCAATCGTTAAGGTTCGGTGGAATGCTCGTAGAGGACCTGAGTTCACCTGGGAGCGTGAAGATCAGATGAAGAAGAAATACCCGCACTTGTTTCCAGATGATACGTCAACACCTCCAACTCCTTAAAATTTCGGGACGAAATTTATTTAACGGGTAGGTACTGTAGTGACCCAAACTTTCCATGATTATATATTATATGAGATTAATATTTACATAAATAAATGTTTCCAACATGTTAAGCAATCAAACTTGTGAAGACTTGATTAAGTAAAATGGATTTTGTGTTAACGTTTGACCACCCAGTTTGTCCGATGATTCACGAACGTTATAACTCGTATATGACATGTTAATATATATATATATATATATATATATATATGGACATATAGATATGTTTAACATGATGAAATGATATTTAAGTATCTCATTATGTATATTAACAACAAACTATATACATAAAATAAGACTACTAACTTAAGGAATTCAAAACAATATCTATATGTAACGATTATCATTTTAATAATGTCTTACTATTTATATATCATATTAAGATATATTAATACATCATGTTATCATGATGATGTAACAATTTAACATCTCATTAAGTATTATAACAATGGATTAATTACATTTAACACGATTGTTAACTTAAAGGTTTCAAAACAACACTTACATGTAACGACTAACGATGACTTAACGACTCAGTTAAAATGCATTTACATGTAGTGTATTGTGACAACCCGAAAATTTCCGACCAAATTTAAAATTAATCTTTAAATGATTTCGGTACGATAAGCAAAGTCTGCTAAACTGAATTCCAAAAAAAAAAACTTTGAATTGTGTTCATGTAATCAGTTACCCTTTGACGATTCCCGACGATTCACGAACAATTGCGTGTAAATAAATATGTAAATGTAAATGCAAATATATATAAATAATAATTGGGAATAATAAAATATAATATAAACGTTAAAGTAAATATGTAAAATAAGATATAAAATAATTAAACTGAATCTATATATATATATATATATATATATATATATATATATATATATATATATATATATATATATATATATATATATATATATATATATATATATGACTTTTATACATAATTGGTATTATATGTATATTATAATAAATATAAAATATATAAATATTAACAATTCATGTTGTAATAATTTTCTAAAACGTTCTCAAATGAAAAATCACGATTGAGGTTACTTGTGTTCTTCGTGATGCAGCAGCTCTTAAATTTTTTTAATTTTTATTTATTTAACTGAACGAAATCATTCACTTCAGGTCGTTTATAATTAAGTTTTAAATCCTAACTCAAATCTATAGTTAATTGTGGGAATCTCTGGTCGAATTTGTGAGTTAAGGAAGAAGAAGAAGAAGAAAAAGATGAAATAGGAATAGAGTTAAGTAAATATGAGTTGCATTTTAAAACAGAAAAACAAATATGGACGGATGGTTAGGAGAGTGTCGGGTTAACGAGAGGTCGCGGGTTCAATTCATGGCAGGGACATTTTTTTTTAGACAGCTTATTTATTGAGGTAGCCTCATCTATTTATTATTATTATTATTATTATTATTATTATTATTATTATTATTATTATTATTATTATTATTATTATTATTATTATTATTATTATTGTGATTATTATTATTATTGAAAATTGTTGTTGAATTGGTTAATATAAATAATAGGATTAATATTATTATCATTTTTGTTATTACTAATCAATATCACTAAGTACTATTAGTATTATCATTATTATTAATATTGGTACAAGTAATATTATTATTATGATTTTCATTATTAATTATTAGTATTATTACAAGTATTATAATTATTGATACCATTATTATTACTAACATACGTATTACTATGATTATAGTTACAAATAAGATTTTTGGTATTATTAATGCTATTACTAATATTAATATTATCATTCAGAGTATAAATTTTATCATTTTACTACTAGTATAAGTAATATTATCATTGTTATGATTATTATGATTATTACTATATTATTATTACTATCAAAAATGTTATCAAATCATTATCATAATTATCATTAATAGAAAAATTAATATTTTACAGTTATTATTAAACATGTCATTATTATTATTATCATTAATATAATTATTGACATAAATACCTTTACTATTAATATTAAATATTATAACTATTATCATTTTTACCAATAATAATATAAATTTAGTATTATTGTCATTAGTAATATCATTATTTTTATTAACATTTTTATTACCACTTTTATCATTATTATAAAATATCATTATTATTACTAAAATTAATATTATCATAATTAACATTTTCTCAAACAAATGATCTTCATATAAAGATATATTTAATATACATAAGTTAACTATATTAATATCTTTAAAATATATGAAATGAATATATTTAAACAAATAATGAAACCTATAATTTTTTTAATATAAAAATGATATCACTAATAAATATATATATTTGTTCGATTACAATTATATGTGTTAATAAATATATATATATATATATATATATATATATATATATATATATATATAGGTTCGTGAATCCGAGGCCAAACCCTGCATTGTTCAATGTCATCATATGTATTTTTACTACAAAATACAGTATAGTGAGTTTCATTTGCTCCCTTTTTAAATGCTTTTGCAATATATACTAGCTTAACACCCGCAAAATTTGCGGGTTTAAGTTAAAACAAAATTACCAAAAAAAAATTGTTTATGTAACAACAATATAAAAGATATTAAATAAGTTTACTAATTAAAGAACAAAAACATCACAATAAAATGTAGTTGTAGATATAAGTACTTATGTATAAAACTAAGAAATGATAAATAACTTTAAATGGTTAATAACTTTAAATGTCTAATATGAATAGATATTAAAAATATAATCCGTAGCATATAAATCAGATTCTTCATCAAATTATTGAACATGTTACTTCACAGCTGACTTTCTGACTTTCTTTTGGATTTTGCATCTTTTTGTCCATTCCATTTTTGATCAACCCATTTAAACACTGGAGCCATAAGTAAACAACCTGAAAAGGACATCTCAATGATTACAACAATTTAAAAAATAAAAGATGTGTATAACAAAAAGTAACATTGTTCTAAGCAAAATATGAAGAAACCCTACATTCTATTAAGCTTCTAAAAATATGACAATATGATTGAATGATGACAAACATAAATTTAGCAGCCCGCAAATATAATTGAAATGTTATGAATACACAGACAATAACTCAATTTGGCGCAAGAGCACATTTCTTTTATACGACATTTATGCAGCCGATATGCATTAACTCAAATTGAAAATATTAAAGTGTTCATCATTCTTTAAATTTCAATTACTTAAGTAAATTATAAACCTAAAACACACAAAAAGAAGGTTAAGTATGGATACGCTTGATTTCGATTTGCAACGTATTCTTTTGCTCTTCTATATGTAACGGTTCCTTTTAGAGACAAGATGGGTAGTACTTAGATATGCATTTAAATTCTGATTTTTCTTACAGATAATATGGTCTTAAACTTATAAAATATCCAAATTCACAATAACTGAATGGAAGAAGACATTTAGTTTGTGTAACTCGAGTGATCTTAGATGGAGTTCCCTATATGAGATAGTTCTAAAGGTTGGTCGTGGGTCAATGAAATTTGGGTACAAAAGGTTTATTTTGTAGTTTTGGTCGAGAATGGGTCACATAATGAAAAGAGAGACATCAGATAGACATACATGAGAAGTGGAAGTCCTATCAGGAGCCAAGTTGTCACTCAATTGGTTCCTTCCAGTTTTTAGAAGCTACCTATCATGTAGACATTATGTGTATCTTTATCCAAGTCAGCGTAATACTTCCTATTGTTGAACGATAATCAGAAAATGAAAATGTGGTTTTGTTTCTCAATATCCTAAGCTAGCATAATAACCTCCAAGTAGCAACGGAAAAATAAAATCGTACATGTTAAAATGAATGATAATATGTAAGGTGATGTTTCTTTTACACAAAAACTAATATATGGAACAATACCAACTGGATAAATGTCAGCACTAACGAAACCAGCACTATGGGGCAGGTGACTGAATATAAAAGTTGCATAGCATCGGATTCTAAGAAATAGCTTGAAGAATTTTATAATATAAAAAAAACTTGTACCTGAACGGCAGTTTTGTGGTTCTCATGATCAACCAATGTCAAAAGACCTGCAATGTCCAATTAATTTTCACTTGATACTGTAATCGGTGAGAGCCCAACTGGATTCACTTGACAAAAGATGAAAACATAGTAAGAAGATTTAATAAGGAGAATATAAGATTAAATGAGAACCAACAAATTAGAAAAATAAAGTGCAAATCAATAATGAGAAGTTGTATGTATAAAAAATAAAATTGGGGTGGTTTTTGATCCATTAACCATATACATTTAAAGCCAAGGCAGATTAGTATACCCATTTGACTTGTTAAAGGTAAGAAAAGAGATAATGATCCATGTTATTTGTAAGTAGGCTAAGATTGGGGTGGTTTTTGACCCATAACTATATTAACTACTACACCTAAAGCCAAGGTATATTAGTTTACCCATTGAACTTGTTAGAGGTAAGAAAGAAGCTAAACTAATCCATGTTATGTGTAAGTAGGCTGAAATTTTAAACACTACTTTCCCTTAATCCCACTTACAATAAAAGTCAAATGTATCTACATTTACAATCTGTTTGAAAGTTTATTCAACATAATTTTACACTTACTTGAAAGTAAAATAATTGTTCACTCAGACCAAACAACTTTATTGAATCCCTAACGCTATTTCAATATAAAATGATCATATATCTATGCATAAAAGAACCAAAAACTATCAGCAAATGGTTAATGGCAAATCAATGAACTTGTAATGACGAATGCATCAAGTTACAGCTTAGTAACAGGGTATGTACCTCTTCTGCTAAAATTTCTTAGTTTTTCCAAATGTTGCAGAGGTGGCAAATTCGACCCATTTTACTAACATATGAGTCAATGTAGGGTATGTTTTATCTCTAACGGGTCACTATATTAAAACAAAAAATATTTCAAACGGGAACAGGTCAAAGTTGTCCAAATAGTTAAGAAAATAAAAAATAGATTCGAATTTAAAGTGTTTTGAGTTGACCCATTTCAACCTTTTATATAATATATTAAACTTGTTTGTACACGTCACTTGTTGAGAATAGATGATAGTGAAAATATGGGCTAAGCAAGATGGGTAAAATGGTATAAAAATCGAAATCCACCCGAGTGTATATATAATGAGTAAAACCTTATGACTCAATAAAATTTAAAAGACATTATTATTGAGCTTACCTTTTGCATCAAATCCATTATCATGGCGAATACGTATATTATTATTGAGTTTACCTTTTGCAGCAGATACATATTATAATGAGTAAAACATTAGTGAATACTTATATTAAACTCTCTTCCTTTCTAAACAAACCTTATCTTAATTCATTTGTTGCACTGGAAATTTACCGAATTTATAAAACATTAACGATCTGTACACCTAGATCTCTACCTTAACAACCAAGAATAGCCATACCATATCTGGACGTGTACGCAGCACACTTATATGCTGTTGAATTATTGTCATAACCAGCAAAATGCATATACTCCATCTATGAATAGAAATTAAGTCATATAATCATGATATCCGTAAAGAGTAGTAACAACTATCGTAACAATTATGAACTGAATAACATAACAGTCGTTTAGTACTATATAGATCTCTAGATATAGTTGAAGATGAATCGCCTTAAAGTGCAGTAAAAATCATGTACTGAAAACAAAAACCTTTATCAAGAGATTTCAATAAAATACCCTTAGCATCAATTTATCAACATATATGATTTATTACCCAACAGTTGAAGTGTTAATCGATTATTGAAAAGAATAAGAAAATACCCCAAATTTTCGTGATCGTTGACGTTAATCAATAAACCGACAGTTGCAGTGTCAATCGTTTGTCAATCGATGACCCTTACCTGACAGTGGCAGTGTTAATCGTAGACTGTAATCAAGAAACCCTGTTGGAGGTTTCAATTAAATCATGTATTCAATTTAGGGTTCATTTTGGGAGCATTTGTTAATCATTTATCGATCGTTGACCCTTACTCGACAGTTGCAGTGTTAATTACAATGGTAATCTAGGTTACCATAATCGTTAGGTAGTATCGAATCGACAGTTGTCGTGTTAATTGATTGTTAAACCTATTTTAGGGTTGTGTAAATCGACTGTTGAACATGTTATAAGGTGCGAATGAAGCACATGTGTTCAATTTAGGGTTCGTGTTGGGAGCATTTTAGGGATGGAATGAATAACGTGAATGAAAGGGATGAGGGTGACCCCTCATTCGTGTATTTTTCTCCGTATTCTAATGTAAGGGGAAGGGTATTTATGGTGTTTTAACATATAAATATGACTTATTGATCAATAATTATAATGAATGATTAGATGATAGGGGTAGTGATTGTCTTTTAGTTGATCTAATGGTTATAATTCGAGAAAAATATTTAAGATATCTCAATTAAGCTTTTCTTATAATGTATAGTGTAGATTTTTGGGACCGAGAATACATGCCCTGCTTTTATAAATGTTTTACAAAATAGACACAAGTAATCGAAACTACATTCTATGGTTGGATTATCTAATCGAATATCACCCTTTTTGCCTGGTAATCTAAGAATTAGGGAACATCACTAATTTTGAGAATTAGTGCACCCCTAATTGACGCGAATCCTAAAGATAGATCTATTGGGCCCAACAAGCCCCATTCTGGAATTTGGAATGCTTTAGTACTTCGAAATTTATCATGTCCGATGGGTGCCCCGGAATGATGGGGATATTCTATATGCATCTTGTTAATGTCGGTTACTAGGTGTTCACCATATGAATGATTTTTATCTCTATGCAGTTTGCGAAATGCCTGATATGAGATTATGTTTATGAAAAAACTGAAATATGAAATCTTGTGGTCTATTAAAATGATGGAAATGAATGTTTACGATAAACTAATGAACTCACCAACCTTTTGGTTGACACTTGAAAGCATGTTTATTCTCAGGTATTAAAGAAACCTTCCGCTGTGCATTTGCTCATTCTAGAGATATTACTTGGAGTCATTCATGACATATTTCAAAAGACGTTGCATTCGAGTCGTTGAGTTCATCAAGATTATTATTAAGTCAATTATAGTTGGATATATTATGAAATGGTATGCATGCCGTCAACTTTCGATGTAATGAAAGTTTGACTTTTAAAAATGAATGCAATGTTTGTAAAATGTATCATATAGAGGTCAAGTACCTCGCGATGTAATCATATGTTATTGTATTCGTCCTTATGAATTAGGACGGGTCACTTCATGTGGTATCAGAGCGATGGTCTTAGCGAACCAGGTCTTGCATTAGTGTGTCTAACTGATAGTCGTTAGGATGCATTAGTGAGTCTGGACTTCGACCGTGTCTGCATGTCAAAAGTTTTGCTTATCATTTTTGTCGGAAATCATCTGCTTATCATCCTTAGGAAATTACCTACTCATTATTCTTAGTCTAGACACATTTTACTGAATTGACTGCATGAATAGTGTATAGACAAAATTCATATCTTAGCGTATCTGACAATTCATATCTTAGCGTATCTGTTACTGTAGACCTTGCCTGATATCTCTTGTAAATTTTTCCGTAATTTAAGGGATCCTGGTACTATATATATCTATGCATATTATGCATTGAGAATACATCCAACTATCAATTGTTGTCACTAAACTCTTCATACCAAAAATCTTTTCTGTGATCGCGTAAGATGGCCTCTACGAATCGACCACGTTCCTCTGACTCCAAAGACAACGTGACAGGAGCACACCAACCAATCAACTACCGTGATTACTGGATAAAATGGGGGTGGGTTCGCGACATACTCACCCTATGGAGAAGGGAAGAAGGTACTCCATATCATGATCCGAATCTACCACCTAACCTTGGAGTACACGACCCGCTCACCGGCGAACCTATTTGCAACACCGTTTATACCCTTTTTGCAAGAATTTTTCGTCTTGAGGCTACCATTAACGGAACTAGAGAAGATATCCGACCTCTACCTCACACTGATAACCAACCAGGGTTAGTAGAAGAAGTTAAAGAACTCCGAGCTCGAGTGTTAACTTTAGAGAGCACGGTACACAATTTGCAAGCACCAGCAATATCACCAACACCAGTAACATCACCAGCCTCAGCACCAACAGCACTAGTACCACCAACAACAACATCCGCATCACCAGCTTCGACATCACATTCTGTACCTCGAGTATAATCATCGTTCTACATGACGTTCTACATCATTTCTCTTCGTTCGACATAGCGATTATGTAATCTCTAATGTTTTAGAGATTATATATTCTTGTTCTAACGGTAAATCAAATGAGTTTAATATCATATTGACTCATTAAATCCATGAGTACATCTGAAGAAAATATATAGGTATATATATTTTTTCATAAAGATTGTAATTAAAAATTCTTTCGTACAAACTGTTAATGGTAAAAATATTTTAACGGGTAGGTAATACCCGAGGAATATTTAGATTTCACATTAATAAGTACACTGTACATTCTTTCAAATCTAATTCAACAGTCATTTACTATCCTATTTACAACCACCGATATACGTATCCGTTCACCGCAGAATAACCCTTTTCATTCAATTTCATATTTGGATTTTGATCTATCAGAATCTAACAAGTGGTATAATGAAGAAAACATTGGACAAAAATAAAATTTGTTAGAAACAAACAAATTAACCATGAGAAAATTTTGTTAAGAATCCACGCTAACAAAATCCTAGCTAACTGCTCCTAGCTAACTGATTACATTTTATTTATCGCAGTTTATTTATCGCAATTTAATTATCGCAATTTTATTTATCGTCATTTAATTTCTGTTATTTACTTTACGCACTTTATTTATCGTAATTTAATTTCTGTTATTTATTTTACACACTTTAAATATCGGAACACGTATACAAGGTTTTGACATATCATATCGACGCATCTATATATATTATTTGGAATAACCATAAACACTCTATATGCAGTAATGATCGAGTTAGCTATACAGGGTTGAGGTTGATTCTACAATAATATATATAATTTGAGTTGTGATCGAGTCTGAGACATGTACACTGGTCACGATACGTATTAATTAATTCGAATATTATAAACTATATATGAATTATTGAGTTAGTGACTGTGGACTGCTAACTGTGGACTACCAAGATTGGACAATTAAAATGAATTAAAATATTGATTATAACATATGAAACTAAACAATTCTTCAAGTTTGCCACTTGATTTCATCTTAAACCTCATTTGTATCTTGACGATTACAATCTGCGTTCAAACTTTCATGATTCTTGAAAACACCTCAATCGAGAGGATGAACCAACCGCACTTCATCTACGGAAGAAAATATTGATGCATATAGTTATGCACCCGAAAACTCTCAGAAACTGAGTAAACGTTTAACACATATCTGTGCTAGCTCTTTAGGCATTGTTATTACCGAAAATAACATTGTAAATCTTTTTCAAATTAGCCAATTTTGTCACAGCTCCAGCAAATCAACTTCGACTTTTCGTTCGAGACAACCTTATTATAACCTTAATATATATGCGTGTTTTTTTATTGTTACTGGGGAACCTTTTATATTCCACCATATTACCATCAGCGTTTAATCATCTAAAAACACAATTCTCTTGAACCCACCTCGGAATGATAACCGACGATTCAGATATGGTAGCATTAAATGCAAAGGAAACAACAAGATTGTAGATGGTATAAATGACCAAAAGTTTGTTAATAAATAATGGAATGTTGGGAACGCTCGATAGAAAATTGGTACTGAGAAATGGATTGAGCAAACCCTTAAGGAGACTATGGACAAATCACCAGGATTAAACCGGTACTTAACAAATCCAGCCGATTCAGTATCTGACTAAATCTCTAGCGAATATCTTGCTCCTTAATTATTCTAAATCCTTGAGGAAGAAGTTTCTTCATCAAATTTTGAAATTTGAAATTCCAAAATATCATCATAAATATCTTCGATATTTCTGAAGATATTTTCATAAATATTATCATTCAGAATTATATATCTCTTAGTGCTTTCTGTATTCTATTATATTGGAAACTTCTGTAAAATCTAAATATAAATTACGGATGAATTCTAGAGAAGTGTTAAGAATTAGAGCATGAGTTAGTATAATATAATGACGCTTGGCCAACGTGATTATATTACAGTAAGTCATGCTGTAAGTTCTATTGAAACATGATGATTCACAGACCATACCCTCATCATGTGCCATGTTACATAACTCTTTCATTCTAATTAACCTCAGAACATATCAAGAAGATATATTCTTGATAATTCCATCCTCAGTGATTCTGGTAATTTAACAAGTTAAATCGTGCTATTACATTTCCTTTCTGCTTAGAATATTATAGTCATTCAAAACTCTATACCTATGAATTCTGGACCATTATTCGCTTGACTTAAAGACGGGAAGAGAAAACAAAAGGATGGAACTCCAAAATATAACGGAAATGAAGAGGGTGGATTTATAGTGAAATATCCGTCCGAGCAATCAAAACAGATTATCGCATTTAACCAAAGAAGATCCTATTTCATTTATTACCGAAAAAAATCAAATCTTATATAGATTTCGAAGATTTTCTTTAAATCCCTTGAATTCCGGAATTCAACCATGACTACGTCGAAAAGTAAAGACGAATATCTATTACATTATCTCAATCTTTTGTGATAGCTTCACTCATACGCTTCGAGTAATAGAATCGTTTTATTCAAATTATTCAATGGTGATAAAACTCTATTTATCAACTCATATTCGTCATGAAAACATTTTTATTGTTAGCCATGACTGCCTCACTCAAATTTCAGGACGAAATTTCTTTAACGGGTAGGTACTGTGACGACCCGAAAATTTCCGACCAAATTTATACTTAATCTTTAAATGATTTCGATACGATAAGCAAAGTCTGCTAAATTGAATTCTAAAAAAAAAACTTTGAACTGTGTTCATGTAATCAGTTAACCTTTGATGATTCCCGACGATTCACGAACAATTGCGTGTAAATAAATATGTAAATATAAATGCAAATATATATAAATAGTAATTGGGAATAATAAAATATAATTTAAACTTTAAAGTAAATATGCAAAATAAGATATAAAATAATTAAACTGAATATATATATATATATATATATATATATATATATATATATATATATATATATATATGACTTTTATGTATAATTGGTATTATATGTATATTATAATTAATATAAAATATATAAATATTAACAATTCAAATATGATATAAGTATTACATAGATAATAATATAAAAGATTAATAAAATGTAATCACAAGTTAAAATATAATTGTTATATTAATGTTATTACTTTCATTATTATTATTATTATTATTATTATTATTATTATTATTATTATTATTATTATTATTATTATTATTATTATTATTATTATTATTAATAATGTTAATATTAATATTAATATTAATATTAATATTAATATTAATATTAATATTTGTATTATTAATATTATTATTTCTAATGTGAAATTTAATACACATAAATTGTTATACAAATATTATTTTCACTATCAATAATATTAATAGCATTATTATTAAGATGGTAGAAGAATTATGATTTTAACTATTATGATTAGTAATATTTTTTTTAAATATTATTATTACCATTTTCATTAAGAATTGTTATTATCATTATAAATTATTATTATTATCAATTATAATTATTATTATTATTATTAGATAAACAATACAATTCATTAATATTATCCTTAATAATATTATCATTATTATTTTTATAATTTTAGTATCATTATTATTTATTACTATTATAATTATTATTATTATTATTATTATTAATATATTAATATTAATCTAATTATATAAAATCTGGAAATCGTAAGATTCTGTTGAAAATTGCTATCTAATTTTTTGTAGTTGTCTGCTAGATTTAACAGATTGACTCCATTAGGCATTACTATCCAAATTCAGTTAAGGGTTGCTTTCACTTTTTAAATTTTTTTTATTTATCGTACCTGAGGGAATAATTCTAGTTGGTCACCTTTTGCTATAAAACAAACGAATTTCTCAGTATTTTGGAGAACATCAATCAATTTATTATTACCATTATCAGTTACAACCAATATCACTTTCTTTTACATGATGAATTAAACAGAAACCAGATGTATACAGCTCGTACCCCTGTTCGTATCACTTTTTATCAAAATCCTCAAAATCGATTACCATTTCAAAATCTAAAAATGCATTCGTGTTAGGAGTCCTTTAGTCGAACTTTCTGTAAAATCACAACCTCCAATTCTTCCTAACGAGTGTGAATTTTGAGGTCAAAGTTTTTAAAATAAAAAGTCAAACGTTGTTCTAGGATCAAATTGGAATTTGTTTTGATGTTTCCTGTTAAATTGATGATTTAAAAATTTCAAATGAACGATGTTCAACCTATTTCATGTTGTAATAATTTTCTAAAACGTTCTCAAATGAAAAATCACGATTGAGGTTACTTGTGTTCTTCGTGATGCAGCAGCTCTTTATTTTTTTATTTTTTTTATTTAACTGAACGAAATTATTCACTTCAGGTCGTTTATAATTAAGTTTTAAATCCTAACTCAAATCTATAATTAATCGTGGGAATCTCTGGTCGAATTTGTGAGTTAAAGAAGAAGAAGAAGAAAAAGATGAAACAGGAATAGAGTTAAGTAAATATGAGTTGCATTTTAAAACAGAAAAACAAATATGGACGGATGGTTAAGAGAGTGTCGAGTTAACGAGAGGTCGCGGGTTCAATCCGTGGCAGGGACGTTTTTTAGATAGCTTATTTATTGAGGTAGTCTCATCTTTTTATTATTATTTATTATTATTATTATTATTATTATTATTATTATTATTATTATTATTATTATTATTATTATTATTATTATTATTATTGTGATTATTATTATTATTGAAAATTGTTGTTGAATTGGTTAATATAAATAATAGGATTAATATTATTATCATTTTTGTTATTACTAATCAATATTACTAAGTACTATTAGTATTATCATTATTATTAATATTGGTACAAGTAATATTATTATTATGATTATCATTATTAATTATTAGTATTATTACAAGTATTATAATTATTGATACCATTATTATTACTAACATACGTATTACTATGATTATAGTTACAAATAAGATTTTTGGTATTATTAATGCTATTACTAATATTAATATTATCATTCAGAGTATAAATTTTATCATTTTACTACTAGTATAAGTAATATTATCATTGTTATAATTATTATGATTATTACTATTATTATTATTATTACTATCAAAAATGTTATCAAATCATTATCATAATTATCATTAACAGAAAAATTAATATTTTACAGTTATTATTAAACATGTCATTATTATTATCATTAATATAATTATTGACATAAATACCTTTACTATTAATATTAAATATTATAACTATTATCCTTTTTACCAATAATAATATAAATTTAGTATTATTGTCATTAGTAATATCATTATTTTTATTAACATTTTTATTACCACTTTTATCATTATTATAAAATATCATTATTATTACTAAAATTAATATTATCATAATTAACATTTTCTCAAACAAATGATCTTCATATAAAGATATATTTAATATACATAAGTTAACTATATTAATATCTTTAAAATATATGAAATGAATATATTTAAACAAATAATGAAACCTATAATTTTTTTAATATAAAAATGATATCACTAATAAATATATATATTTGTTCGATTACAATTATATGTGTTAATATATATATATATATATATATATATATATATATATATATATATATATATATATATGATATAGGTTCGTGAATCCGAGGCCAAACCCTGCATTGTTCAATGTCGTCATATGTATTTTTACTACAAAATACAGTATAGTGAGTTTCATTTGCTCTCTTTTTAAATGTTTTTGCAATATATATTTTTGGGACTGAGAATACGTGCGCTGCTTTTATAAATGTTTTACGAAATAGACACAAGTAATCGAAACTACATTCTATGGTTGGATTATCGAATCGAATATCACCCTTTTAGCCTGGTAATCTAAGAATTAGGGAACATCACTAATTTTGAGAATTAGTGCACCCCTAATTGCCGCGAATCCTAAAGATAGATCTATTGGGCCCAACAAGCCCCATTCTGGAATTTGGAATGCTTTAGTACTTCGAAATTTATCATGTCCGATGGGTGTCCCGGAATGATGGGAATATTCTATATGCATCTTGTTAATGTCGGTTACCAGGTGTTCACCATATGAATGATTTTTATCTCTATGCAGTTTGCGAAATGCCTGATATGAGATTATGTTTATGAAAAACTGAAATATGAAATCTTGTGGTCTATTAAAATGATGGAAATGAATGTTTACGATAAACTAATGAACTCACCAACCTTTTGGTTGACACTTGAAAGCATGTTTATTCTCAGGTATTAAATAAACCTTCCGCTGTGCATTTGCTCATTCTAGAGATATTACTTGGAGTCATTCATGACATATTTCAAAAGACGTTGCATTCGAGTCGTTGAGTTCATCAAGATTAGTATTAAGTCAATTATAGTTGGATATATTATGAAATGGTATGCACGCCGTCAACTTTCGATGTAATGAAAGTCTGTCTTTTAAAAATGAATGCAATGTTTGTAAAATGTATCATATAGAGGTCAAGTACCTAGCGATGTAATCATATGTTATTGTATTCGTCCTTATGGATTAGGACGGGTCTCTTCATGTATTAAGATGTAATAATACACTTTTGAAAGACTTCATGACACATATCAAAGTACTTCTACTTAACAAAAATGCTTACAACTACATTCTCATTCATTTTCATTAACAATTCTACTCGTATGCACCCGTATTCGTACTCGTACAATACACATCTCCTAGATGTATATACTATTGGTATATACACTTCAATTATCAACTCTTAGCAGCCTTAATGAGTCACCTAAACATGTGGGAACCATCATTTGGCAACTAGCATGAAATATCTCACAAAATTACAAACTAATGGAGCCTATATTGACTCCTCTAATTCACGTGAACTAGCACTCTCACAAACACATTCCCATTTCAATTTTCTTGCATCAAACACATCTCTCTCAAGTTCTCTCTTGATGTTCTAAGTGTTCTTCATCATCTTCATCAAAATCTACATCAATCTAGCTCATAAATCCATACATAAAACAACTTACAAAACAACTACTCAAGAACACATCAAGAACACTTTCAAGTTTACTAGATTACTTCCAAGCTTTCTAATCCATTCCAAGCAATCACCTAAGATCAAGAAACATTTGTTATTTACAGTAGATTATCTTTCTTATTCAAGGTAATATTCATATTCACACTTTGATTCAATTTCTATAACTATAACTATCTTAATTCGAGTAGTAATCTTACTTGAAATTGTTTTCGTGTCATGATTCTACTTCAAGAACTTCCAAGCCATCCAAGATCCTTTGAAGCTAGATCATTTATTGTCACTTCTAGTAGGTTTACCTACTATACTTGAGGTAGTGATGTTGTTCATAACATCATTCGATTCATATATATATAACTATCTTATTCAAAGATTTAAATTTGTAATCACTAGAACATAGTTTAGTTGATTCTAAACTTGTTCGCAAACAAAGTTAATCCTTCTAACTTAACTTTTAAAATCAACTAAACACATGTTATATATCTATATGATATGCTAACTTAATGATTTAAAACTTGGAAACACGAAGAACACCGTAAAACCGGACATACGCCGTCGTAGTTAAACCGGGGGCTGTTTTGGATTGGATAATTAAAAACTATGATAACCTTTGAATTAAAAGTTGTTCTTCTGGGAAAATGATATTTCTTATGAATAAGAAACGATATCCAAAAATCATGTTTAAACTCAAAGTGGAAGTATGTTTTTCAAAATGGTCATCAAGATGTCGTTCTTTCGACGGAAATGACTACCTCTTTCAAAAACGACTTGTAACCTGTATTTCTGACTATAAACTTATACTTTTTATGTTTAGTTTCATAAATTTCAGTTCATTATGAAACCATAGCAACTTGATTCACTCAAAACAGATTTATAACGAAGAAATTTTGGGTAAAACAAAATTGGATAATTTTGCTTGTTTTAGCTATGTGAAATTTTGTAATAAATCTATACTAACCATAAATTAACTAACTTATATTGTATTATACATGTATTATAACATATATTATGTAATCTTGATAGACCATAGACACGTATACAATGTTTTGACATATCATATCGACGTCATCTATATATATTATTTGGAATAACCACAGACACTCTATATACGGTAATGCTCGAGTTAGCTATACAGGATTGAGGTTGATTCTAAAATAATATATATACCTTGAGTTGTGATCGAGTCTGAGACTTGTATACACTGGGTCGTGGATTGATTCGAGATCATATATTGATTTATTTATGTACTACTAACTATGGACTACTAATTGTGGACTAGTAACGTTGTACTACTAACTTAATTACTTAAAACGTCAATACGTAATAAAAATTTTGTGAATATATTTCGATCATACTTTGATATATATGTATATATTTGTTATAGGTTCGTGATCGACCCGTGGCCAAGTCTTATTTTCCGACGAAGTGAAAATAAGTGAAAGTGAGTTATAGTCCCACTTTTTAAAATCTAATATTTTTGGGATGAGAATACATGCAGTTTTATAAATGTTCTACGAAATAGACACAAGTACGTAAAACTACATTCTATGGTTGAATTATCAAAATCGAATATGCCCCTGTTAGCTTGGTAACCTAAAAATTAGGGAACTGGCCCCTAATTGACGTGAATCCTAAAGATAGATCTATGGGCACTAACAAGCCCTAGTCAGAGAATTTGAACTGCTTTAGTACTTCGATTTTATCAAGTCCGAAGGGAGTCCCGAAATGATGGGGATATTCTATATGCATCTTGTTAATGTCGGTTACCAGGTATTCACCATATGAATGATTTTTATGCTGATTGCTATATGCATGCATGATGTTTATGAGAAATGGAAATATGAAATCTTGTGGTCTATTATTATTATTATTATTATTATTATTATTATTATTATTATTATTATTATTATTATTATTATTATTATTATTATTATTATTATTATTATTATTATTATTATTATTATTATTATTATTATGATTTAGGTTAAACCTATAACTCACCAACATTTTTGTTGACGTTTTAAGCATGTTATTCTCAGGTGATTATTAAAAGCTTCCGCTGTTGCATGCTAAATTAAGGATAAGAATTGGATTCAGCATGCTTGTAATATGTTAACACCTATTTCCTTATGAGGTAAGGCTTGGTGTGTCAACACAATGCTAGAAGTTATCTAGCTTTAGGAGGGCGGAGTGTTGCCGATTGATGTTTACCCATGGGAAATAATCCCTGCAGACTCGGTTCACAAGTGTAGAAACTTGTGGGGCGGCTTAATCAATCTGTCGTCCGTAGAGCGTAAAAGTGCTAGTCGGATGACTTCTAGTGAGAGAAAGTAGAGAGAGATAGAAGTGAAGTCTCAGCTCTCAAAGTTGTCAGAATATCTGAACTGTGTAAAATGACGACCCAAGGGGTCTATTTATAGTGTCAGATCCACCAGATTGCTCGGGGACATGTGTCAGATGATGATACGTTCTGTTATTCGTGATCCGAAATTTATGCTGAAGGTGGCGTTCTACGGCCAGGGCTTACGCGCTAGGCGGCCTTCAGGGCTTACGCACGACGGAGCAGCCTGTACAGCGGAGAACGCTGGACGGATAACTCTACAAAACTGTTGTTTCCAGCCTTCCTGATGCTACTTTTATGCAACCATTACGCCTTTTATGCGTGTATACGATAGGATACACCATTAAGTCCCCCCAGTTTAATGACTTAAGCATTTGAAAAATGTTTAAGTTATTAAACTTTTGATAACGCATGCCAAACTAGCCTGCTCATTACCCATTTGCATCGGGGAAAACATTACAGGCATTAAATGTAGACGAATTTTACTGACGCTGTTATGATTAATTTTGCACGGTTGAGATCCTTCATGCGCCTCCAGCTGTAAAAGTGTTATTTCGTACCCCACGTTTAAACTCTCCCGTACACGTGTCTCAATCGTGGCCATAAAAATTGCATCGATGAACTCCTATATAAACCGTCATAACCCTTTTACCTTCACTTTTTTACCTTTGCCAAGATCTGAAAAGCATATTGCTCCCCAAATCTTCATCGCATTCTTCAATTTTCAACTTTTTAAGGTTTAGCATCTTCCAAGGTCAGTTATACTTCATCCTTCTGCTATTTTCTTCTTGTTGATATCTTTTTACTGTATTATCATGGCTTCTACTCCGAGTACTGGCCAAGAACACACAAAGCCTTCTTCATCAAATACCGCTGACATTCCAGAAGTTAGCACGATGGCTTCATCACTGACAAGTGAATACTTAGATGGTTTAAAGATTGCCTTCCGCCATCTTAATCAATACAAACCTGTTCTTCCTACCAACAAACAAACTGCTGACAACCCTCCTGATGGAAAAATTACTTTATACGCCTTACAAATTACCCACGGCAACCTCCGTGTTCCCCTTACTAACTTTCTCCTTCGCCTTCTTAGATATTATAAGGCTGGTCTTAGTCAAATGCATCCCCATGGCCTTCAAAAAATCATCCTTTTTGAAATGTACTGCAATGCTACTAATATAAAGCCTTGCATTAAAGTTTTTATCTCTTTGTTTAGAATTCGCACAATTAGTGACTGCTGGCTTACTATTGATAGTAAACGAAATACTCATTTTATTGGTACAAATAGAGTATCAAACTTGAAGGACTGGAAAAGTCCATTTTTTCTTTGTTGATGAGACTGTTATTCCGGAGGAGTACTCCGTTGTCCGGAAATGGGGTGCTATTGATGCTGGTGTAGGAAAGGGTGTTAAGATTTCTGCCGCAGAGCAGAGGATAGTAAATAACTTGAAAGAGCTCCGCCTTCCGCCCAGATCATACGAGAGGTATGAGGGAATTCTTGTGCTATGCAAAGTGAGTCAAGAATGGCCGAGCACTTCTGTGCCAGTACTCCGTAAGAAAAACCAGGGTAGGATGTGATATGATCATCCTATTATATATAAATGCATGTCTATTGTTTGTCATGTTTGCTTATATTGCTGTTTATGTTTAATTTTTGCAGCCAACTCCGAGATGCAAGTTCGCACTGCTCTCTTATCCCTCGATCTGGAGGATAAAATGGAGGTCATTGCTCGTGACAAAACTGCTGAAGAGCTAGGGGCAGAGAGAGCTGCAGCTGAGGCTAAAGCTGCTGCTGATGCTGCTGCTGCTGAAAAGGGGGAAGAAATCATTGTCAGCAGTTCTGACAGTGAGTCTGGGTCTGAACAGACAGACACTGAACAGACATCGGATGACACCACCACCGCCGAGCAGCAGACATCAGGCTCGGTTGACATCACGGGTGAAACAAACCCCACCCCACCCCCCCCTACCCCCCTCCAACCCAAAAGACAAGGAAGAAGAGCATAGGCTCTAAGAGGGTGAAAAGTACAGAGGGGGGCCAAAAGCAGAAACGCAGAAGAAGTATGTCCATTCTGCTCTTTCTTGATAATGCACATGTCTTTTGCTTATAACTGTTATACTTGTTCATAATGCTAATTTGTTTCTGTTAGTAATTTTAGCAGAGTCGGATGATAGCCAAGGGAAGGCTACTGAAGGCGGTGAGCAGAGGCCGGAGGAGAACCTTGAAGGTGAAGGAGATAAGGGTTTGAAAACTCCTGACCCAAACTTTACTCCATTCGAGGAATCTGAATTCCATGAAGAGAGACCGGAAGGCGACTCTGCTTATCATTCTCCTCTTCCCAGTACCACTAACCCTGCTGTCACATCATCCAATGTTCAAGAGCCATCTCTTCCTTGTGATGACCCGGAAATTTCTGACCAAATTTAAACTTTATCTTTAAATGATTTAATGTTTCCGACACGATAAGCAAAGTCTATGAAGTTGAATCTTAAAATTTTAGAACTGTTTCATGTATTAAATTACATTTGACTGCTCTCGACGATTCATGAACAATTATATGTATGTATATATATATATATGTACAAGTAAAAACGACTTTCCTACCGTAAAATACTATTTGCTACAGTAAAATGACTTTCCTACCGTAAAACACTATTTGCTACAGTAAAACACTATTTGCTACAGTGAAACCGTATTTTGCTACAGTGCTACAGTAAACACTATTTGTTACAGTAAACCACTATTTACTACAGTAAAACACTATTTGATGTAAACGAACTAGCAAACAAAAACAGGATAAGGCGGCCATGCGATCGCATGGTAAAAACACTGAAAACTCATGCGATCGCATGAGGTACTGCAGCAGGCCACATACTATAAAAGCTCGATTCATTCCTCTGTATTATTATTTTTTTTATATTATTATTATTATTATTATTATTATTATTATTATTATTATTATTATTAAGATTAATATTATTATTATTAATCTTATTATAATATTATTATTAGTAGTATATATACCTAAAATACTACGATGAGGTTATGAGCGTGTCACCTTCAAAATAGGTTTTTGAGCGGGATAGAGCTAAGGAAATTATGGGTTATTGTCAAGGAGGTTATGGGTAATGTTCGAGGGTATATTTGTGAATCAAATCTAGTGTTTACCATCTCTGTTGCGTCTACGTACTTTCCTACAATATTGAATCTCAATATTGATACGTAAGCACTCATATTTTATCTTTTATACATTAATTGTGTATCCATGTCTAGTGCTCGAGTATATATATTTATGCATGCTTGTATGCTAAATTTTGTCGTTAAACAGTTATGATGAATCACGAAGTAAATACATATATTACTGGTAAAAGGTATATGATATACATGTTTTTGGAAAGCTGGCGAAAAATCAATAACTTTTCATTTAGATATCGAATAATTTTGATGAACGGATTAAAAGATATGATCAACTGAATTATGATTAACGTTAATTGAAATTGCTTTTGAATCTACAATTAAGATTTAAACAACTTGTTTACGAGATTGATAAATTGGATTTTTGAATATTACCAACCGAGTAAATGAATCCTTATATAAGGTATGTCTCGTTTTGTTGAACTATTGTCAAAATTGACTTTTTGAAACGACTTTGGATAACTTTTGTATGTCGATCTCGAGCATTAAGATTGTTATACACTATGACCTGACCTAGCTTAATAGATATTTATTGACCAACATATGTTCTCTAGGTTGAGATCTACGGTTATTTGATATTCCGAGTTTCGGTCACGTTTTGGTGAACAACTTTATGTGCTGCTAAGGTGAGTTTCATTTGCTCCCTTTTTAATTGCTCTGCAATTTACATTTTTGGGCTGAGAATACATGCGCTATTTTATAACTATTTTATGAAATGAATACAAATACTAAAACTGATTTTGCGTGAGTTTCATTGCTCCTTTTTTAATTGCTTTTGCAATATATATTTTTGGGATGAGAATACATGCAATTTATTTTAAACGCAATGGATACAAGTACATACTTAATTTTACACTGAGTTTGAACTGAAAATCCCTTAGCTTTGGTAACTAGTAACTGCCGGTTATAAGAACTGGTGGGTGCGAGTAGTAGTATATGGATCCATAGGGCTTGATATCCCCGTCCGAGCTAGAGCACTAGCCTTTTAACGGACGTATGCTATTTGAGAAGCGTACACGTTGGTTTGCGTGTATTATTAAGATGATTATACAAAGGGTACAAATTATATATACGTTAAGTTTAGTTACCAGGGTGCTCAATCTTGTAGAATATTTTGATAAACGTTTCTGGATGAAACAACTGAAATCTTGTGATCCACCTTTATACACAGATTATGCGAAACATTAAAACTATGAACTCACCAACCTTTGTGTTGACACTTGTTAGCATGTTTATTCTCAGGTTTCCTAGAAGTCTTCCGTTGTTGCTTATATGTTAGACAAGCTATGTGCATAGAGTCTTACATGACATACTTTTCAAGGAAACGTTGCATTCACCAAATTATCACCATGTATCTTATTTTGACTGCATTGTCAACGGAAGTACTATTGTAAACTATTATTTACGGTGATTGTCTATATGTAGAAATCATCAGATGTCGAAAACCTTTGATTTAAATATTCATTTATGGTGTGCCTTTTCAAAAGAATGCAATGTTTACAAAACGTATCATATAGAGGTCAAATACCTCGCAATGAAATCAATGAATGACGTATTGTCCATATGGATTTGGAGCGATCGTCACATTCCTGCTCATGTGTGACGATCGCTCCAAATCCATATAGACGAACATGTCATTCATCGATTTCATTACGAGGTATTTGACCTCTATATGATACGTTTTGTAAACATTGCATTCTTTTGAAAAGGCACACCATAAATGAATATTTAAATCAAAGGTTTTCGACATCTGATGATTTCTACATATAGAAAATCACCATAAATAATAGTTTACAATAGTACTTCCGTTGACAATGCAGTCAAAATAAGATACATGGTAATGATTTGGTGAATGCAACGTTTCCTTGAAAAATATGCCATGTAAGACTTCATGCACATAGCTTGTCTAACATATAATCAAACAGCGGAAGACTCCTAGGGAACCTGAGAATAAACATGCTAACAAGTGTCAACACAAAGGTTGGTGAGTTCATAGTTTTAATGTTTTGCATAATCTGTACATAAAGATGGATCACAAGATTTCAGTTGTTTCATCCAGAAACGTTTATCAAAATATTCTACAAGATTGAGCACCCTGGTAACTAAACTTTAACGTTATAATAAGTACCCCTGTTTTAACATACATGCAACCAACATGTACAATACACGCAAATCAACGTGTACTAAACTCAAATAGCATACGTCTGTTTTATAGTTCAGGCTAGGGTTTCTATACCTGGAACAGACGGGGATGTCAAGCCCTATGGATCCATATACTACTACTTGCGCCCACCAGTTCTTATAACTGGCAGTTACTAGTTACCAAAGCTAAGGGATTTTCGGTTCAAACTCAGTGTAGAATTTAGTATGTACTTGTATCCATTGCGTTTAAAATAAAGTGCATGTATTCTCAGCCCAAAAATATAGATTGCAAAAGCAATTAAAAAGGGAGCAAATGAAACTCACGCATATAAATATTGTTTATCAGTTAATAAAGCATTTGTATGTATTCTCAGCCCAAAAATGTAGAGAGTAAAAGGGATCTTATGAAACTCACGCATATAAATATTGTATATCGGTTAATAAAGCATTTGCATGTATTCTCAGCCCAAAAATGTAGAGAGTAAAAGGGATCTTATGAAACTCACCTTAGCAGCATATAAAGTTGTTCACCAAAATGTGATCGAAACTCGGATTACCAGATAATCGTAGATCTCAACCTAGAGAATATATGTTGGTCAATAAATGTCTATCAAGCTAGGTCAGGTCATAGTGTATCACAATCCTAATGCTCGAGATCGACATACAAAAGTTATCCAAAGTCGTTTCAAAAAGTCAATTTTGACAATAGTTTAACAAAACGAGACATACCTTATATAAGGATTCATTTACTCGGTTGGTAATATTTAAAAATCCAATTTATCAATCTTGCAAACAAGTTGTTTTAAATATTAATTGCAGATTCAAAAGCAATTCCAATTAACGTCAATAATAATTCAGTTGATCGTATCTTTTAATCCGTTCATCGAAACTATTCGATATCTAAATGAAAAGTTATTGATTTTTCGCCAGCTTTCCAAAAACATGTATATCATATACCTTTTACCAGTAATATATGTATTTAATTCGTGAATCATTATAAACTGTTTAGCGACGAAATTTAGCATACAAGCATGTATAAATATATATACTCGAGCACTAGATATGGATACACAATTAATATACAAAAGATAAAATATGAGTGCTTACGTACCAATATTGAGATTTAATATTGTAGGAAATTACGTAGACGCAACAGAGATGATAAACACTAGGTTTGATTCACAAATATACCCCCGAATATTACCCATAACCTCTTTGACAATAACCCATAATTTCCTTAGCTCTAGCTTGCTCGAAAACCCGTTTCGAAATCATTTGGACATCCCTCCGTCGTGATATTATATATATATATTATTATTTTTGTATCGTAAAAATAATAATACTAATACTATTAATAATAAGATTAATAATAATAATCTTAATATTAATAATAATAATTATTATTATTATTATTATTATTATAATAATTATAAATAATAAATTAAATAAATAACATAAGTAATACGGAGTAATATAAAGTGTGAGAAAACTGAACCAGAATCGTGCAATTTATAGAACTTTTTCTGAAAAAGCACCCCATGCGATTGCATGGGATTTGTGCTTCAAGGCCATGCGATCGCATGGCCCTCTGATCCAGCTCACAAACTTTTGTTTTCTTGTTTGTCGACATATTATTTAAATATATATAATATATTTAATTTATATAATTAATTATATATTATATTAAATTCATGTGTATAGTTGACCTGTAATTTTTGTTCCGATGACTCGTACGTTGTTACTCAACTTATGTCCCGATTTCGGTTTCTCAAATGCATTTTCGTACACTTAGAAAACTTGCATTTTACGTTTCGTGACACGTACCTTTGTCAAAATATAGCCTTAAATTATCCATAAACTATATCACTCAAAGTATATCTTAATCTTTCGAGTGTTTTGGTCATTTACTTCTATAAATCATTGTCTCGTTATTTATTAATATAATAGTATTTATCAAACGTTTCATAACCAAGTTAATATCTATTCTCAATATTTTTAAACACGTTTTAAAATATACGTCGCAAGTTATTCATACAATTAATATTCTAACTTATCATATATATTCAAATAAATATTTAAACCAATAAGTTTAATGTACGGTACTAAACAATTAATACATTGTTACGTTTTCAAGTTATAGTATATATATATATATATATGTATCTATATACATATAATTGTTCGCGAATTGTCAAGAACAACCGAAAGGTATTTGAATATATGAAAGTAGTTCAAAAATTTTGAGATTCAGTTTACAGACTTTGCTTATCGTGTCGGAAATGTTAATCATACAAAGATTAAGTTTAAATTTGGTCAGAAATTTCCGGATCATCACAGTACCTACCCGTTAAAGAAATTTCGTCCCGAAATTTGAGTGAGGTCGTCATGACTAACAATAAAAATATTTTCATGCTGTATATGAGTCGATAAATAGAGTTTTATCACTGTTTGAATAATATGGATAAAACAATCCAATTACTCGAAGCGTATGAGAGAAGTTATCATAATAGAGTGAAATAGAGATTCGTCTTATCTTTTGACGTAGTAACGATTGGTTTCCGAAATTTAAGGAATAGAAAATCTTCATAATAAGATTTGATTCTTCGAAATTTAAGGAAATTATGATTTCCTTTGATTAAATGCGTAATCTGCCTCGATTGTTATGTCTGATATTTCGCTATAAATTAACTACTTCCGTTTCATTATTTTCACCACTCCTACATCTTCTTCCTCATTTCATACTTCAAAAGATTTTGAAATGCTTCATCCAGTTCTGATTCTTGATATACTTTTAACTTTCATATATGTCATTCTTCTTTTTCATCTACCACCAAAGGAAGTTATTTTTTTCTACCATTACCTTGGGGTTATAGTGTTTTTCATTCTCCCGTGTCTTTATATTGCTATACGCATTGATATACACGGTTTGTAATTTCGGGGTTGTTATAGGGCTTTATATTCTCCGTTATATTTCGGAGTTTCATGCTTCCGTTCTCTCTTCCCGACTTAAGTCAAGCGAATAATGGTCCAGAATTCGTAGGTATGAATTTCGAAATGAACATAATTAATGTTCTAAGAAAGAAACGGTAATGGCATAATCTGACTTGTCAAATTACCAGAATACCTCGAAAAAGACCGAATCATCAAGAAAAATATTTTCTTTATATGTTTAGAGGTTAAATAGAATAAAAGAGTTATGTAACATGGTTCATGATGAGGGTATGATATGTGAACCTTTGTCACGTTCCATTAGAAACTCAACATGACTTACTGTAATATAATCACGTTGATCAAGTGTCATTATATTATACTAACTCATGTTTCAGTTCCCAACATTACTTCAAAACATCCATTTTTTCGAATTTTTCAGATTTTAGAAACTAAAATAGTTTCTTTTATGATGTAACACAGATAGCGCGAAGAGGTAATGATTTCAGATCAGAATGGTTTTGAAAAATATCTTCAGAAATATGGAGGATATTTATAATGGGAGATACGATGATATCTTAGAATATTTAAGATAAGATGATGATGAAGAATATTGTCCGCAAAGGTTTTAGAGTAAGGAGCAAGGTATTCGCTAATGATTTCAGCAGACTCTGAATCATTTGCATTCTTTGAAGGTAGATTTAGTCTTTGTGATTTTTCCATAGCCTCCTTCATGGTCTGCTCAATCCGTTTTTCAATTCCAAACCTTCTCTTTTTCTCAGCTTTACCACCATACTATTCTTTATCATCAAACTTTTGACTGTTAAGGTCGTTTATAGTTTTTGCTGCTTCATCAACATTTTTCCAAAATTTGGAGAACTAGTTTCGTAGTTTGGGGTGTTTTTCGGAAACTTCACATTCGAAGTATGTAAGTCCAGGAGGTAGACGTTATATGTACACATATAACTGTTGGCGTAGACGTGCTACAAGATTTTAAAATACTGATTGCTAACTCCCGATAGTTGGTATGGCAATTGCCATTACAAGATGTGGATGAGTACATGATACGGTTTCAATGAGTATAAGGATTTTTCGGAAGGTCAAAGATCAATGAAGTTGTTGGTAAATTTAATGCCAAAGTTACAAGTCTGAAAGGTCGTCGTTGACTGGTTGAACGGTTGATAATACTGGATACTTTAAGGTTATTTTCAGTAATAACAATGCTAAAGGATCTTTCACATTTTTGAAGTCAAAGTATAGCTTTGAAAGATGTAGAGATCTAAGAATGATGTTACCCGTTAAATCTTGACTTGGATTCTGATCCATCAATATCATAATATGTAATTGAATTTGTATGGAAACGATTGTATATCGCTGTGAGCATAGTTAATAATTTTTGAATCAAAGTTGAAGAATGTACAATATAACATATTAATTGTGAACTTATATATTTCCCGGGAATTACCTACCCGTTAAAGATTTCACAAGTAATATTTTGTACAAAAGAATTTTTATTATCGTTTTTACGAAAATATATGTATGTATATTTTCTTCAGATGTAATACAGATTTGATGAGTTAATATCATATTAAGCTCATTTCATTTTTGACTTGAATTAGAAATGAATAATCTCTAAAACATTAAAGATTTAATAATCTTTACGGAGTATTTCACTAATGTAATCAATACTCAGTTTTATTGATATTTTCTCAGTGAATCATGTTGGTGCTCATGGAACTCTTGCTAACTTCACAAGGTACGAATGATGTTTTCTAGAAAGTTTCGAATACATTGAAGATGAAAGTATAAAATCAACCATATAATTGAATAATATACTTAGTTTATTATGAAATGGAATTCATTGAGTTGGAAACAGAGATTGTAGTTAACGATGGTTAAGTCATTAACGAAGGATGTACATCATAGCATATTAGTAATATGAATTAACCGAGTAGTACCTACCAGTTAAGATTCACACGTAATAACTTGGTACAAAAAGATTTATTTTGATTTCAAAATTCATATATATTAAATATACATAAAATTTCTTCAGGGGAAATGAGTTAATACTTCATCGGTTATTGTTGCTGGTATTTCTTGGTAACTACGGTGAGTATGACGTTGATGCCCGTGGGACAGATTGTGAAGTTGAGGTTTACGGTGCGGATGTTGTTGGTGGTGGTAATGGTACTATTGGCTTTGTTGTTGGTGGTACTGTTGATGCCGGTGATGTTGCTGGTGCCTGTAACCTTTGCACTATATTCTCCAAAGCCACTACCCGAGCACGAAGCTCGTTGACTTCTTCTACTACACCGGGATGATTGGCTGTTCGGACGAGCGGATGAATAAGATCCAGAATTTGAGAGAGTATATGATCATGACGAGATATTCTGGAGATGAGAGAGAAAATGGTATTACGAACAGGTTCGCCGATAAGTGCTTCAGGTTCTTCGTCCAGAGGGCAATGTGGTGGATGGAAGGGATCGCCTTCTTCTTGTCTCCAATAATTAAGTAGGCTACGAACCCATTCCCAATTCATCCAGAATAGGTGATGGCTGATTGGTTGATCCATTCCTGTTACACTGTCTTCGGAATTCGGGTGAATATCCATATCGGAATAGCTGTCGGAGTTTAAGGATTTTTAACTAGATACGGGATCCATCTTGTATAATTATGGAGATGATTTTTTTTTATATGAATTAGATTATAGAATTTAGTTTGGTATTCTTCAATACATAATTTACATATGTATATATAATACCAAATTCCATAAATCACGGAGAAATTTTCGAAAGATGTCAGGAAAAGTTTACAGTAACAGATACGCTAAGATATGTATTTTTGTCTATACACTATTTATGCAATAAATGCAGGAAAACGTGTCTAGACTTAAGAATGATAAGCATGTAATTTCCGACAAGAAATGATAAGCAAAACTTTTAACATGCAGACACGGTCGAAGTCCAGACTTACTTATGCATCCTAACAACTATCAGTTAGACACACTCATGCAAGACCTGGTTCGCTAGGACCAACACTCTGATACCAACTGTCACGATCGCTCCAAATCCATATAGACGAACACGTCATTCATCGATTTCATTGCGAGGTATTTGACCTCTATATGATACGTTTTGTAAACATTGCATTCTTTTGAAAAGGCACACCATAAATGAATATTTAAATCAAAGGTTTTCGACATCTGATGATTTCTACATATAGAAAATCACCATAAATAATAGTTTACAATAGTACTTCCGTTGACAATTCAGTCAAAATAAGATACATGGTAATGATTTGGTGAATGCAACGTTTCCTTGAAAAATATGCCATGTAAGACTTCATGCACATAGCTTGTCTAACATATAATCAAACAGCGAAAGACTCCTAGGGAACCTGAGAATAAACATGCTAACAAGTGTCAACACAAAGGTTGGTGAGTTCATAGTTTTAATGTTTTGCATAATCTGTACATAAAGATGGATCATAAGATTTCAGTTGTTTCATCCAGAAACGTTTATCAAAATATTCTACAAGATTGAGCACCCTGGTAACTAAACTTTAACGTTATAATAAGTACCCCTGTTTTAACATACATGCAACCAACATGTACAATACACACAAATCAACGTGTACTAAACTCAAATAGCATACGTCTGTTTTATAGTTCAGGCTAGGGTTTCTATACCTGGAACAGACGGGGATGTCAAGCCCTATGGATCCATATACTACTACTTGCACCCACCAGTTCTTATAACTGGCAGTTACTAGTTACCAAAGCTAATGGATTATCGGTTCAAACTCAGTGTAGAATTTAGTATGTACTTGTATCCATTGCGTTTAAAATAAAGTGCATGTATTCTCAGCCCAAAAATATAGATTGAAAAAGCAATTAAAAAGGGAGCAAATGAAACTCACGCATATAAATATTGTATATCAGTTAATAAAGCATTTGTATGTATTCTCAGCCCAAAAATGTAGAGAGTAAAAGGGATCTTATGAAACTCACGCATATAAATATTGTATATCGGTTAACAAAGCATTTGCATGTATTCCCAGCCCAAAAATGTAGAGAGTAAAAGGGATCTTATGAAACTCACCTTAGCAGCATATAAAGTTGTTCACCAAAATGTGATCGAAACTCGGATTACCAGATAATCGTAGATCTCAACCTAGAGAATATATGTTGGTCAATAAATGTCTATCAAGCTAGGTCAGGTCATAGTGTATCACAATCCTAATGCTCGAGATCGACATACAAAAGTTATCCAAAGTCGTTTCAAAAAGTCAATTTTGACAATAGTTTAACAAAACGAGACATACCTTATATAAGGATTCATTTACTCGGTTGGTAATATTTAAAAATCCAATTTATCAATCTTGCAAACAAGTTGTTTTAAATATTAATTGCAGATTCAAAAGCAATTCCAATTAACGTCAATAATAATTCAGTTGATCGTATCTTTTAATCCGTTCATCGAAACTATTCGATATCTAAATGAAAAGTTATTGATTTTTCGCCAGCTTTCCAAAAACATGTATATCATATACCTTTTACCAGTAATATATGTATTTAATTTGTGAATCATTATAAACTGTTTAGCGACGAAATTTTGCATACAAGCATGTATAAATATATATACTCGAGCACTAGATATGGATACACAATTAATATACAAAAGATAAAATATGAGTGCTTACGTACCAATATTGAGATTTAATATTGTAGGAAATTACGTAGACGCAACAGAGATGATAAACACTAGGTTTGATTCACAAATATACCCCCGAATATTACCCATAACCTCTTTGACAATAACCCATAATTTCCTTAGCTCTAGCTTGCTCGAAAACCCGTTTCGAAATCATTTGGACATCCCTCCGTCGTGATATTATATATATATATTATTATTTTTGTATCGTAAAAATAATAATCCTAATACTATTAATAATAAGATTAATAATAATAATCTTAATATTAATAATAATAATTATTATTATTATTATTATAATTATAATAATTATAAATAATAAATTAAATAAATAACATAAGTAATACGGAGTAATATAAAGTGTGAGAAAACTGAACCAGAATCGTGCAATTTATAGAACTTTTTCTGAAAAAGCACCCCATACGATTGCATGGGATTTGTGCTTCAAGGCCATGCGATCGCATGGCCCTCTGATCCAGCTCACAAACTTTTGTTTTCTTGTTTGTCGACATATTATTTAAATATATATAATATATTTAATTTATATAATTAATTATATATTATATTAAATTCATGTGCATAGTTGACCTGTAATTTTCATTCCGATGACTCGTACGTTGTTACTCAACTTATGTCCCGGTTTCGGTTTCTCAAATGCATTTTCGTACACTTAGAAAACTTGCATTTTACGTTTCGTGACACGTACCTTTGTCAAAATATAGCCTTAAATTATCCATAAACTATATCACTCAAAGTATATCTTAATCTTTCGAGTGTTTTGGTCATTTACTTCTATAAATCATTGTCTCGTTATTTATTAATATAATAGTATTTATCAAACGTTTCATAACCAAGTTAATATCTATTCTCAATATTTTTAAACACGTTTTAAAATATACGTGGCAAGTTATTCATACAATTAATATTCTAACTTATCATATATATTCAAATAAATATTTAAACCATTAAGTTTAATGTACGGTACTAAACAATTAATACATTGTTACGTTTTCAAGTTATAGTATATATATATATATATATACATATAATTGTTCGCGAATTGTCAAGAACAACCGAAAGGTATTTGAATATATGAAAGTAGTTCAAAAATTTTGAGATTCAGTTTACAGACTTTGCTTATCGTGTCGGAAATGTTAATCATACAAAGATTAAGTTTAAATTTGGTCAGAAATTTCCGGGTCATCACATCATGTGAGGACATTGCAGGCGATCATTCAGAATCCTGCTACTAAGGACAAAGAATTTTCAACTCTTCTTCAGGTATGAATGATAAAACTTCTTTCATGTATATACTTGCAATTTATTTATGTGAGTTGCTTAAAAAAATTTCTTCTACAGGGTTATGCCATCCCTGAGCTAAAACCCCAGTTCACCGCTCTCCGCTCTGAGCAGCTCAGGGAATCAACTGCTGCAGCTCATGTATTGCTGACCAACCATCTGGATTCTGTGCTACAACTGCAGAAGCAACAAGAGTCCATACTTGCCTTTTCCCGTGCTGAGATTACTCAAGGTGCAAATGCTCGCAAAAGAGCAATTGATACTGAACGTGCCTTGACTGATGCTCAAAATATATTAAAGGCTAGAGAATTTGAGCTAAAAAGTGCTCAAGATGCTGCTGCTGCTCTGCAAGAGAAGAAGGACAGGTTGGTGGATGCATAAAGGAAAAAATTTGAGGAGGAGCAGGTGAAGGTGAGTGAGCTAGAGAAGGAGTTGAGTGCAGAGAGGGAGAAATCTGCTGAGCTTCTTCAGAGGGCGGAGAAGGGTGAGAGTAATTTTTTCTGAGCTTAAAAAGGGGATACCGGGTGTGATAGCGAAGGTGCTTGGATCTAACCTTGTTGGGAATCCCTACAATGATTATGTTGAAGCTGTTCGCACCCATTTCATTTCTGATATTACAAACAAAATTACCAAATGTCTTGCACCAAACTAGAAGCTTCCTGCTGCTATTGCCAACCTTATGCATCCTGGAACTATGGAGAAGGTGGATGAAGCCAAAGATAGATTAATTAATCTGAAGATAGATGTTTATGATGAAGTGTGTAGCAAAGAGGAGTCATCTGCTCAGGATGTACTCAATGTTCAATATTCATAAACTTTGCAGCTATTTGATGAACAACCGTTTGTAATGATCATGAATAATGCCATAAACATATACTTATTGTAGTGATTATGCCAAATATTTTGATGTTTGTTGTTTATAACCCATCTTCTATGCGCTGAGCGTATCATAAAACTTCATATACAACTGTATATTGTACAACTGAACAAAGCATTTTGAAAAGTGTTTAAGATAATTCCCTTTTGGGTGGCTTGCATTGTTAACTTCAGTTGAATGAGCAACAGATCAAAGATTCACTTAGCAAACATTATTCTTTCAAACATGCAGTAGGACATTTGCAGTTTATTAGACGCTTTCCGTCATCAAATTAATGAGGAATAGTTATGAAGTGTTCTTTGAAGAGTGATTATAAAATAATATTTCTGCCGTACATCTTCCTTCATAAAGTATATGAGGAATAATTTTTGAAATATTACATAAATATTAGTTATAAGTTAGTGACTTGTCCGTCATACGCCTTCCGTCATAAAATATATGAGGAAGAATTGTGAATATATTTGACCTTCATAAAATATAAACTTCCTTCGTTCTGTGAAATAAGTTTTTATAATGTTTGTCATGACAAGTATCTGAATTTTGTATTTTGCCTCGGTGCGTTCTAGTAAAACTTTAACATTTTCTAGTCGATCCCTTGTGCCTTTGCTGGCCGGCACAAAAGCTTCCGCCATCGGAGGTATAAAAATACTCTCCTTCTGAGAGCAGGATATAAATGTAATGTTTTACATTTGTCACAGGCAGCACTTTTCGTAAGAAAAAATATAAAATTTTATTGATCAGTACTGTGCAATACATAAACAATTGATGACAAATTTAGGTGGATCAAGCCTAATTAGTACATCATGAATGTTTAGTGTATGCAATTGAAAACATATGCACTATAAAGATGACCACAATGGTCTACAGTAAATTGATAAATTCTGTTCTTCAGAAATGCTAACAAACTGCTCTTATTGAAATGATAAATTTTGTTCTTGAGAAAATGCTGGAACTTGCTTCTTCAAACTCCAAGCGCCTAGCGCTGTCCGGTCTGAACACATGATCATACTATAAAGAACTCCTGAACCTCATCCTTACTGAACAACTGATTACGCCTCCTCAGATTCATATTGCCTTCTGGTGAGCTTGCAAATGTGGATCGTTCCCTTGTTGATGCCACATACTGTGAGTGTATGGCAGCTACTCCATTCGGAGTTGGGAATCTAATCTCTGCATGAGCCGTTGATGTTATCGCTCCAAATTTAGCTAACTCTACCCGTCCAAAAAGGACATTAAATCGAGAGTTGCCATCCAGAAGAGTGAAATCGATTGTTTCGGTTCTCAATAGTGGAAATGTTCCCAAAACGACCTCCAAACGAACTCTTCCCATTGCATTCACTGGCGCACCTTTTAGTACTGAAACCTTCAAACTCGTCCGCCTTGCTCTTACCTGCACATGCCTTGGAAAAGCCTTGAAACAATGCCAATAAATGATGTCAGCCTCACTGCCTGTATCTGTGTAAATATGGCTGATGAACTTGTTTGCAATTTCTGCTGAAATGACCACTGGCTGAACGGACAAAGCCCAATTTTCAATTGGTTGAAAAATAATTGGAGCATATCTCCAGCTATCAACATTGTTATCCGACTGCTCACCGACCTCATAGTGACTTCCATTCAACCACACCATTTTGATTACAACGTCTGGAGTTGACTCACGCTCCGTGATCCGGTTTCCGTACTGGTTTCTGTTATCTCCTCCGCCATGCTCTTCCCTTCTTCTGTTATCTCCTCGACGACCTCTTCCACCATCATTCTTTTGCCATCCAAATTTCCTGCGAGGATCATTCCTCCTGTATTGTTTGCCTGGCAACAAGTGGTTTAACTCTCCTGCTTTGATCTTTGTGATGATCTCTCTCATCAGGGATTTGCAATTATCTGTATCATGACCCCATGCTTCATGAAAGTCACACCATAGTTCACTTTTTGGACCTTCTATTTCCTCCATGGGTGCCAGCGGATTGAAAGTGGTCCGGATTGGTTCGGTGAAAAAAATCTCTTTTGGAGTTTTATCAGCGCCATTATCAACGGATGCCTCTCTATTGGCCTTCTATTGTGATGAAAATCATTGAGATGATTGTTGCCTCTCCATCCGCCATTGGAATTATCATTCCTCCTCTGATTTCTGTCAAAGTACCGCCCTCCGTTGTGCGGTTTGCTACTGCTACTGCCGTCAAACTTAATCATCCCCCGCTCACCGGCTCGAACATGCTTTTGTGCAACTTCCAACGCCTGATGTAGAGTTTTTGGCAAGTCATACCTTAATGCATGAACAAGTGCACTAAACCGTCGCTGATCTAGACAAAAAATAAAACCAGATACTAGCTGAGATTCTGGACAATCAGGTATCTTCTGTGCTTCAAGTGTGTATCGCTTCATGAAATTACTCAAGGATTCATTGTGATGCATTGTGATCTCATGTGCATCAAGATGTGTCAAAGTACAGCTTCTAAGGTTTTGATACTGCATAACAAACTTTGCATGAAGGTCCAAATAACTGGTGATGCTTCTTGGTGGCAAGCTAGCAAACCATTCCCTTGCCATTTTCTGCAGCACCATTGGAAACATATGACAAGCTACCTCGTCATCCCAATGCTGCAACCTCATAGCGCCTTCAAACATGGTGAGGAAATCCTCAGGATCTGTTGTACCATCATAAACTCCAATTGCCGGTATGCCAAGATTCCTGGGCAACGAATAGTTGGCAATTCGATCAATGAAACACTGAGTGGATTCTGCCATAGCTGGTGGCTTTGTAGCTTGCTCTCCAGTAATGAGGGCGAAGTAATTATCTACAGCCACAGCACGGACGGCGGGCTGCGCTAAGCGTTGCTTATATTTTGCCGGAGCTGTCTGCTTAAGGATGTCATTTAAAAGCAACACTGCCTGCTTCTCTGACATGAACTCATCTTTGTCAATTTCATCATCAGAGTCATTATTATCATAGCTCGGGTCATTATCATCCTCAGAATCATCAATAAGACTGTCCAGCTTGTCAAGTAGCCTGGATAACCTGTATTTTGATATAGATTGCCTTTTCATGATTTGCTTGTCTTTGCCATCCGCCATCCGCCGAAAAGGTATAAATGATGGACATCGCCGTGGTTGCATCAATGGTCATCGCTCTGGATTAGTAACAAAATTTGGAAGTCTTTCTGCACTTTTGGTTGTCGTTTCTTCGATTACTGGCCTTTTCTCCGAATTAGTTGCCAAATGCCTAAGCCTTTCTGCAGTTTCAGCAACTGTTTCTTCAATCGTACCATCTAGTGGCGGAACAGGTACATCTTCAACAGTTATCATGTCGTCAGTTGATGGATTGTTGACTGCTTCAAGTACAAATGGAGTTTCAGTTGTTTTTGTTCCTTTTTCGTTTCTTGTGTTCTTTGCATTAGTGGATGGCGCCATTGTTAACACCTATTTCCTTATGAGGTAAGGCTTAGTGTGTCAACACAATACTAGAAGTTATCTAGCTTTAGGAGGGCGGAGTGTTGCCGATTGATGTTTACCCTTGGAAAATAATCCATGCAGACCCGGTTCACAAGTGTAGAAACTTGTGGGGTGGCTTAATCAATCTGTCGTCCGTAGAGCGTAAAAGTGCTAGCCGGATGACTTCTAGTGAGAGAAAGTAGAGAGAGAGAGAGAGAAGTGAAGTCTCAGCTCTCAAAGTTGTCAGAATATCTGAACTGTGTAAAATGACGACCCAAGGGGTCTATTTATAGTGTCAGATCCACCAGATTGCTCGGGGACACGTGTCAGATGATGATACGTTCTGTTATTCGTGATCCGAAATTTATGCTGAAGGTGGCGTTCTCCGGCCAGGGCTTACGCGCTAGGCGGCCTTCAGGGCTTATGCACGACGGAGCAGCCTGTACAGCGAAGAACGCTGGACGGATAACTCCACAAAACTGTTGTTTCCAGCCTTCCTGATGCTACTTTTATGCAACCATTACGCCTTTTATGCGTGTATACGATAGGATACACCATTATAATATATTGTTTAAAAACTGCATTCGGAGATTTAAATCAATGTGTAATATTATTGTAAACCATTATGTAATGGTCGTGTGAAAAATGTTATCTTTTAGATTATCATTACTTGATAATCTACGTTATGGTTTTAAAACCTTTATCGATAAAATAAAGGTTATGGATTGTTTTAAAAACGAATGCAGTCTTTGAAAAACGTCTCATATAGAGGTCAATACCTCGCAACGAAATCAATTAATATGAAACGTTTATAATCGATATGAACGGGACATTTCAAGTCCAACAACTATCTAGATTCTTCTCATACACTCAAAATCTCATTAAGGACAACCAGATTGAAATGAGATATGTTCAATCCAGCAAAAACTCTGCTGATCTTTTCACCAAAGCACTTCCAACTGCTATTTTCAGAATGCATGTTCACAATATTAATATTGGCATGAGACATGTTCAAAAGATGTAACAGCTCAGCAATGTCTACTTGAGGGGGGAGATAACTCTATACTGCACTCTTTTTCCCTTAGCTAAAGTTTTTTTCCCACTGGATTTTCTTTAGCAAGGTTTTTAACGAGGCAGTTGCTTGTAATTGATCTTAATGAAACAAAAATTGTCATCCAAGGGGGAGTGTTATGAAAGTGGCTGCCAATTTCATGTTATGATACTAAAAGTCAACAAATGGTGGCTACTAACTTCAATCATATACCACAAAAGTCCAATGCTTAAGTATTATATATATATATATATATATATATATATATATATATATATATATATATATATATATATATATATATATGAATTGAATGTAAATGGTACACACATTTTCTCAATATATCATTCTTTCTTTCTATTCTTCTTTCTTTCATTCTTATAAGATTAGTATAAGTTGATAATAAGTCAATAGGCCATTAACGATAGTTTTAAACTACAAATTTATAACATGTTTTCAATTATACCCATCTTAATCTAAAAAAAATAAATGCCGGTACTTAAGTATTTTCAATAGCTGAACGGAAGTTATGAAACCGTCCCTACTTACAATTTTACAAACAATCATCCAATCATTCAACTGATTGAGTGAATCCATCTAAACACTTCACTCAAAATCAAATAGACGAGGGTTTAGCAAAATGCACTCTACACAACCATGTCATCAGTAGATCTAGAATCGGTACTAAATATAAATCATCTTCCGATTCATCTTTTATGCTAGAGATATGGATTGCGTTTCTATGATTTTTCTTTCGATTCAACTTCTACGCCCAAATATATACAGGTTTGTGTTTCTTCAAATAATACTCAAATATTTCATGAACCCTTCTTTTACTCATTTGATTGCAAGTTTTATTATTCAAGTTTTACTAACACGAATATATACACCACGAAATGTTCTAAGCAGGACTCAAATCCTCAACCTCAAAATTGTAAGTGTGACCGCGATACCGCCAATCCATTGGCTCTTTGGTGTATGATGTACATGTTTGAAATAAAAGAAATTTATTTTATTTGAGAAAAATGGTTGTCAATGTAAGATATTAATAGGGTTAGTATTGTAAATTTAGCCTAAAAAGATGAAGAGAGAGACAATTATTAACTAATCATGTTGATTTAAAGTTAAAACCACTTCTTATCTTTCTCAACTTTAACAGAACTTCTCTTTTTCACATCAACACCGAATCAGCACAAACACTTTAACATTCCTTTCACTATCTTACACTCTATTTCAAACTTTAAACAATATAAATTATTAAATAAATAAAAATAACATTTTATTAAATCAAATAAAAACATTACATTATTAAAAATAAAAAGATTACAATATTAAAATTAAAAGACATTACATAGGTAAAAAACACAATAAATAAACCTAATTGTCTCGAACAATATTATCATCCGGTAGTGTCCAAATGTGTTCAATCAAATTGTTGCGAAAGAGATGATGCATTGTTCGATCTCGCAACTCTCGTGACATTCGATCCTGAAGCTCAACTCTCTCCGTCCAAGTACGTCGCGGCATGTTATCTCTATTTGGGAGATAATTCTCTTCGAGGTCGCATATTTTGCGCGCGTTGTCTTCGGTGATCATGTTGTGAAATATAACACAAGTGTACATGATTCGACGTATTTGCAATTGTGGGTTGGGTTGATTCGCCACTGTCATATTCGCAATTGTATTTCCAGACTTATTAGAAGTAAAGTTGCCCTAAATACTTTGCTCTTGGTTGAACGTAAAAATTGATTTTGATATGGACAAAATCGAGCCGGTGGCCCTTTAATTTTATCTCAAACATCGCGATCGACCTTTATAACCTCGCAATAAAAAAAAAGACTGGACGAATTGCCCTCAAGTACCACACACGTGATGATACTTATCGGACTAAATCTAACAGAAGTTAGTTTCAGAAGTTAGTTTCAAGGTCATCTGTATCATAAACTGAAATGTGAAGGTCAACGAGGTCATAAACTAAGATAAAGGTCGTGATGTTTGAGACAAAGTTGAGGGACCAATGGCGCAATTTTATCTTCACAAAATAAAGTATCAACGGAACAATACAATATTAACCAACTAGGATAGGATATACTCAACTTTAGACGGTACTTATCAAAAATTAACAAACTGTAGGAGGATAGAAATTGCATTTATTATCAAGTAATTTGGAGGAAAAACAACCCTGATACAAGCAACAGAAACAGATTAACAGTCACTCTCCTGGTAACACCAACAACTCATATTAAGTCTTGAAGTTGCAAGTTAGGAACAGTAACAACTTTAATCAAAACAAGCATTAAACATCTCAGTACTAGAAGAAATAAAATAAAAACAGAGCATTGTACTAGTAATACAAGCAGAGATAGTAGTAATAATAAATACCATCTATCCATCATACTCTCCCTGACTGAACTTATCCTCCGGGTAAAAGGTAGCAACGACTTGGTTCCCACCAAACTTCCTTCCATTCAGACCAGCCCGAGCTTTACTTGAGCTTTCAGTGTCTGCATACTCCAAGAAAACCTACACAAATAAAAACAACAAATGAGAAAATGCTAATTATAATTTTTCTTTTCTTGTATGACATCCTAGAAACAGAATGGCAGAAGCCTTCAAAAGTTTAACGAATGACAGCACAAAAAGTTCTGCAAGTGTTTGTTTATTGTATTTACTTCTATTTGGGCAATTACCAGCCCATATTACAACTTTATGTAATTGATAATAATATATATATGTTACAACATTAGTAATACTCATATATATATTTATGCACCTTAACGACAACCAAAGTCGTTGGAAAAATCCAAATTACATATACAGAAGTTAAATAATACACTATGTGATACTCCGTAATATGTATTTTGTTGACATACTTCCCCAACAATCACCAGTTCGAATTCGTAAAGAGTGATACTTCAATAACCAAATACTTCTATAACTATCAAAACGACAACCATTTTTTAACTTATACCAAATATATCTGTATGAGGCAAAATACAGTACAATTATTACTGTTATTGGTAAAAGATATAAAAGTCACGCTTACAAAAATTGCTAATCCGGGTTTAATCGGTGAGAAATGTCGGATGTTGACAAACTTTGACTATAACCAATTTTGACGACTAAATCTTACTTTGACCAATTTTGACCCGTTGACCAATTTAGGCAAGATTAATCGGCTGGCTTTTAAACTGATTGATCAAAAAGGAATCCAAATTTTTACAACCCTAACAAAAGTAAGGACCCGTGAATTAAAAAATATAAATAAAAATTCAAAAAACGTGACTTTTTCTAGCAATATATTGAGCATTCCGGCATTGTTGACAATTGATACCCCTAATAATCTATTTTTTTAGAAAGAAAAAGAAAAAAAAAAAAAAAAAACCTAACCTTGCCAACCCCTGCAACTGGCTCACCATTAGGATTTGGCCGCGGGATGACCACATTCACTAAACTACCTGCAACAAATTTAGTTTAAAAGCTATTACTAATAAACCGTGTTCAATATAACTATATCACATATATAAGAAGCAGTAAAAAGGCTTCTGTTTGGATGAAGCTGTATAAGTTGCTAGTCAGGAAAAAGTCAGTCTGAGATACAAAGAGTATCTTACCAAATTTCTCACATTCTAATTTCATGTCTTCCAATATGTCTTGATAATCTTCATCGTTTACTAGCTCTTCTTCAGTTACTACTTGGGTCAAAGATACAACCTTGGTAGGTGGTGGACCCATGGCCACAGGCGGCTGCAACATAAGTCTCTGCAAATAAAATTACTTCAACTATCATACAAAGATCTGCAAACAGTTGCATAAAAAATAAAAATAAATAAAAAAATAAAAAAATAAAAAAAAATTAGCTTCTCACCTGCAATGCAATTTGTTGTTGAGCATGTAACAGTACGCTCTCTTGTTCAGGCTTTGGTTGAGTTTGGCCTTGGTTGGCTCTCCTAACCGTAAGGGTTTTGTCACCCATTTTAATACCATTGAGAGCTGCACATGCAATATCTGTGACAGATATATCTTGATATACACAGAATGCATAACCTTTAGAGTTGCCAGTTTCTCTGTCTTTCACAAGATCAAATCCTCTAAGAGCGCCAAAAGACTCCAGTAGCTCTCTGACCTGGGCATCTGTGAAGTAGTAAGGTACCCCACCCACAAATATACGGTCAGGACCCTCCAGCCCACCAGCTGAACCAGGGGATAGCCCAACAGCAGCCAGGTTCAAGTTGGGGTTAGGTTGGCTTGGACCAAGAGTAGCAGCTAGAGATGGATTGTAATCACTAGGTCTTCGAACCTTTACAGGTGCTCCCTGAAAATACAACCAATAATAAATATCCAAAAATGACTAACTTTTTTTCCAACATTATCTACATTGTAATATTGACAATTGTTATTATACCTCGAATATAATGCCATCCAAAGCCATTGCATTACTGGCCTCCTCGACGGATCTCATCTCCACGAAAGCAAACTTCTTCTCATAATTAATGTAAACATTAACAACAGCATCACCTGGATACATGGAAACCTTTTTATATTGTAAAAAGTTTAAATTCTGAATCTGAATTAACTTAGCTGGATAGCAATTTACTAACCTGGACCAGCAGTATTTCCACCAATTGCAGACATAACATGACTAAAAAAGGTTGCCACGGACTGCAGAAGAAGATAATGGGTTAGAAAATATTGTGTGAAGTCAGGTTTATTAACTTACTATCAATAACTAAGAGCAATTTATAAATAATAGTTCACAGTGTTTAGCACCTATTATACCCTAAATACCCGAAGTAGACTCTGACCAGTTTAACAATAAAGAAAAAATATTTACAACAGCAGTTAACTAGAAGAGCATGTCATATATATGAATAATATGATGAAACATAGTTATAGGACATGGATATGGTTGAAAGAAACCTGTTCGTTGGTAGTTGCAGAGAGTCCACCTACATAAATCCGTCTTGCATGTCTAGTGGCCTGGATTGAAGTACTTGTAAGGATATATGTATGATGATTACTATAATAACTGTAGAAAAACAAGGCAAAAACAAAGAAGAAATAATAAAAGATGGTAAACCTGCTGAGTCATTGCTTGAACTGGCATAACAGGAAGAGCTCCAAACTGCAAATGGTCATATGAAAAATTGTTAATAACAATCTGTGTGTGTGTGTAAAGAGCAACTTAGACCTAACTGTTATTTTTACATAGATTGATAACTAACCTGGCCAGAAACCATAGGGAACATGTTTTGGAACATTCCAGATATTGCTGGGGTGGTCACAGGGACCTGACCTGTAAAAGCTAACAAATTTAGATATAATGGATAGATACAAGCGTTTAACTATCTATCACACAACCATAAAGACAAGTAGCAACCACCACACAACTGGCTTTGAAAATTCCAAAAGTTCAACAAAAATTCTAGAATCTTGCATGAATCAATAAATGGAAGATTTATAATCTAAATTCAAGCAGCAGATGGAAAATGTGTAACACTACCAAAACATGCAATTCCCAGTTGAAAACTAACAAGACACATCATACCATTGCACTGATTGTTCCTTGTACAAATAAGCTACAGAAGTCGGCTCACACCCATTCTCAGCACAGTGGGGCTAGTAGCCCAACATTGTCTTCTTAGACATAAAACAAAACATACAACAAACAAAAAACACCAAACACAAGACAAAAACCAAAAGTTCTCTCAGTTCAGGATTATGTCACTAAGTAAACAGATAAGAATTTTAAAAGATCCAGTTGAGGGAAGATGAGATGGGTACAATTAAAAGAACTTAATTTGCTTACCAAAATAGCACCATGCATTTTGGTATGACCTTTCGACACTATAACAAAGACAAAAATAGATGTTATCAAAATATTAAACTTGGTCATTAATGGTAGAATATGTACCTGCAGTAACAGCAGCAGGACCGGGCAACATTGCAGAAACTGGAGGAGCCATGTCAAAACCACTAACCCTTTTGCTGCTACAAAGAGTAACAATAAACATCATATACATAATTTTCTATGTGTAAACTACATGTATAATGTATATTGATCAGATGAACACATATATAATATAAAAAAACACTATACTTATCAAGGGAAGAGTCCGTCTAATTTATGCAATCGCAGAATGTAGGTCAAAGTTTGATGTCATGCAATTAACATACTACAACGAGCCATTTGACACATTCTTCCACAACCCACTCAGCACATTACCTTTTTGGACGGTAAACATGATGCCATTAATTGAAAGATTACTTTATAGGTGACATACTTCGACTATAAATTAATACGACCTCATATAATATGGATGAAAGAAAAATTTTCAACTATGAATAATAGATAATAATAAAAGAAGAAATTTTACCAAAGATAATGTGGAACATTATTCGCTAGATAAAGAAAAATTTGACCCACAAAAATTGGAAAGATTACTTGGCCGATAAGAAGAAAGATTGGAGTTTACTTTGGGCTCTAAAACCCATGGAAATTTGATTTTACCATTTTCATGGCGTTTCACTTTTATTTTTAATTTAATTTTTTCTTTTAATTTTTCTTTTTTAAATTTTTTTTTCCCCTACTTATTGGTCGGAGGTCCGCTCGGAAGCAATCTCTTTATCCGTCGTATAGAGAGAGGGATGACTTTCTCTACTTTTGAGAGTGTTTACACTCTGGGTGGAGAAACGACTTGTCCTTATTCTCGGATAGGGGTAAGATTGTCTACATCTCACCTCCCCATACACCACACACCACTCATGTGACCTCCCCATACACCACACACCACTCATGTGAGTGGTATTGGGTTTCGTTGTTGTTGTCGTCTTTATCTTTTGGCCTATTGCTACAACAAAAGATAACATAACTAAAAGAACGTTTACACCTTACCTTTTGGAGCGCGAACGAGATCGTGACCTTGATCTACGTTCAGATCTCGCTCTTGAGCGAGAACGAGACCTATGCCTACGCCTTTCATCTCTACCTCTGTCATAATCTCTCCGCCTGCAAGTAACAAAGTAATTAAAAAACAAACAAAAAAAGAACACGAAATCAACCATATAAAAGTATAAAAATGCTCAAAATATTATAAAGAAGTTCCCTAATAATATTTAACAACTACAGAAACAAAAGAATCAAAGCCATATATCTCAACTGAATAGCACTTCAAATACATTACCGATCATAATCTCGACTCCTGTGATAGTCATCATCGTCTCTATCTCTACCCCTTTCGATTCTCTCACTCCGTTCCCTGTAACGATCTCTGTGTCGATCACGATCTTTTTCTCGATCCCTTCCCTTATATCCGTCTCTGCCTTTTTCCCTGTCTCGGTCTCTGCTTTTTTCCCTGTCACCGTCTCTGCTTTTTTCCCTATCTCGATCTCTGCCTTTTTCCCTGTCTCGATCTCTGCTTTTTTCCCTATCAACGTCTCTGTTTTTTTCCCTATCTCGATCTCTGTCCCTCTCTCGGTCTCTATCCCTGTCACGCTCCTTATCCCTATCCTTTGACTTGCTTTTGGAGGACTCCCTTTCATGGTCACGAGAGCCTCGCTGCATATATAAAAAACAAATATCAGATATCAAATATAACAATGAATAGAGGATGTATATAAAAAACAAAGCCCCAAACTTCTATGCGAATTCAATAAATAAATAAACCTATTATTACAAATGATAACTGCTATATAAACCGAAATCTGAAATTTTGTGGCTCACATCTTATCTATTTACACAGAACTGCAACTACTGTATGAATGCTAAGAACTAATCTTTTACTTCCTGAACGTAGCTCATATATGCAATAATAACAATAACAAGCATTCAATATTCGAAGTCACAATTCAAAACCCTAAATTAACAAAAATAATACTAATAAATCCACTTTAACCGTGACTAAACTATAGTTATTGATTTGATATAAGTAATTTAAATTACATAATCGTCGCAAACAAATTAAGCATAAGACCAAAAGATTAACCCTCAATTTATTCACCTGCGACTTATTGGAATCGCTAAAATCATCAGTGCCACCGGCGTGGCTGTTATCTTTAGCCAGAGGCGAACCATCGCCAAAAGCTTCAACATCTTCACCGTTACCTTCGTATCTTTCTTCGTAATCAGTCATCGTTCGTGATCGATTTTGAGATATCTAATTTGTATCGAGTCCTACAATTATTGTTCGGGTTTTTTGGAAAATTAGGGCTTGAAAGTAGTTTATAAGTTTTTATATAGCGGCCAATGGGTCTACCCGATACAGAGCCTTTTCTCTAATTTTTTTAATTTTTTATTTTATTTTATTTATATACGGAGTATACGGATTAAAATTAAATTCTTAGAAAACAATTTTTTATTAGACTGCGTGTTAATAAACTTGAAAAAAATTCAACCGTGCCTTGCTGCGGTTATGTTTAATGCGCGGTCGAATTTGGATATACGTTGTTTGGTACCTAATAGATATAGTAGGTTGGGTTGTTTGTATGTATATGTATGAAATACAGCCCGGAATATTTAGTGTTTTTTTAACGACGTCCGTTTCGCGTATAGTTAGTCTCGTAGTGTTCGTAATATTATTTCGAGTTGAATGGTGGTCTCGGAAAAATTTAACTCGCACCGAGCGAGAATATAGGGCCCGTTATTTAGTGTTTTTTTAACGATGTCCGTTTCGCGTATAGTTTGTGACGACCCGGAAATTTTTGACTAAATTTAAACTTAATCTTTTCGACACGATGAGCAAAGTCTGTAATATTAAATCTCAAAAGCTTTGGAATTATATTCATGTAATCAAATAACCTTTGACTATTTCCGACGATTCACGAACAGTTGCGTGTAAATAAATATGTAAGTAAATATATATAGATATATATAAATATATACATAAGTGTATATATAATAATTTAAATTAATAAATCACACTTAATCTATTGGAATTAAAAATATAAAATAATAATTTGAGATAATAAAATAAACTTTAATCAAATAGGATTAAAAATATAAAAGTAATAACCAGAATAATCAAGTACTATTAAAAATGATTATATATAAATATATATATGATATTATTATCTATATGTATATATGTATATTTATGATTCAATGAATGTTATCATATGATATATAACATAATTATTAAATATTACATAGCTAACAAGATATACTATCAAACTTACTTGCAAATAAAAATATAATTGCTATATTACTTTCAATATTAATAGTAATATCTGTATTAATAATATTATTATATATAGCATATAGATATGAAAATTTGATATGTAAGAATTGTTATATCATTTTTATTGATAATTATTATTAGTATTTTTATTAGTAATATTAATAATATTAAGATTAGCAGTTTTATTAATATTGATTATTATAAAAAAAATTATTTAAATTATAATTGTTATTAGTAACATCATCATATTATTAATATTATCATTATGTATTATTAGTATTATCTTATAAATAATATTATGATTATTATTATTAATATAATTATTATTAATTAGTATTATTATTACCAAAAATTATTATTATATCATTATCATGATTCTTATTAATCTTATCATTATTATTAATATTACTAGTATTATCTTATTAATATTATTATTATTATAAATTTTACTAAGGATATTAAAAGTGTTATTATTATTATTTATATAGTTATATTCAATAATAAATATTAATTATATATTTTGATAAAAAGTCAAGAAAAAAATCGTACTAGGTAGATTCTAAATACGATTTCATTACACTTTCAACAGTATGAATTTTGTTTTTGTTCTGCAAATTGTTGGAGAGTGACATCAAGTTGTACGATTCTTTTAGAAGTTGTTTTCATCTTTTATTTTTTTTATTTTGCTGTGTACCTGATCGAATATTAACTATCGACTAATTGGGCTATAAGTCAATCGAATGGTTTAGCAAGCTAGTTAACTCATTCAGTTCTTTTATCACCACTATCAATTAACAATTGTAACAGCCTCATTGTCGAACTAAATAATTTTTTTTTAAAAACCCAGACGACACCTCTGTTCTATTAACTTTTTTATCCATATCTCTAATTCGAATTCCAATTCAAATTGTGTTAACGAGGTCTTGTTAGGAATCTATTAATTAAACTATCTGCAAAGTTTAAATCTTTAATTTTACATATCGGTTTCTAATTTCGAAGTCAAAGTAAAAATTTTTGAAAATCAAATGATATGTTCTTGAGGAAATTGAAACTCGTTTTGATGTTTTCAGATAAATTAAAAGTCTAGAAAGTTTCTATGAACAATTTAAAACTTATTTCATTTATAAAGTTTGGTCTGAAACGTTATAAAAACTTGGAATTGATTTGGTGTCCATCGTGTTTTGCTGAGCAGTTCATCCATTTATTTCTTTCTTCTGTTATGGTAATCAACATCCATAACTGAACGTTCTGTTTCAAATTCAGATTCTAAATCAAGTTGGTAATCCAATTTATTTGTGGTTGTTTGATTCTGGTCGAAATAAGTTATAAAGGAAGAAGAAGAAGTAAGAACAGGAAATTAATGGGTTATAAAAATTAAAAGGTATATTAAATCAGAAAAACAGATTTGGCTTGGACGGTTTATGAGTGTTGGTTTGGTCGAGAGGTCAGGGGTTCGAGCCCGAGCATGGGCTGTTTTTTTTTTTTTTTTGGAAAATCCTTCCTTTTAGGTAGTCTTTATGTATTATTATTATTATTACTTTTTAACATTAATTATTATTATTATTATTATTATTATGATTATAATTATAATTGTTATGATTATTATTGTTATTATCATTAAAATTAGTAATATAATTATTATTGTTATTAATTTTACTAATATATGTAGTAATTAACAATTATTATCATTATTAGGTACTAGTAATATTATAATTATTATCATTATCATTTATTTATTATGTAACATCATTAAGTATTACTAATGTTATTACTAGTATTATTAATATCAATATAAGTATTATTATGATTAAGGTTATTATTGTTATTGTTATTATGAAAATAATACAAACTATTATTACTATGATTAATATTAATATTAGTATCATTATAGACTTATTATTATTATCAATATTAACATAAGTATTATTATTAATATTATCATTATTGTTATTAATAAGATTATTACTACTATTTTTATTAAAACTATCCTTTAGCAAAAATTAACTTTTTTTTATTTAAAGTTATTATATATATTAAAATTTTCATTTAGGTTAGTATTATTATTATGAACATTATTTATAAAAAATATTTACATATAACAAACTATCAGTTTTTAAATAAAATACTAAACATATATTTATAAAGATATTAATATAACAAAATGAATATAAAAATTATATTAAATGTATATATATATAAAATAGATATATACCATAAAATTTAAGATATAACACATATAAATAAAGTATATATTCAAAATATTAATATATGTAACATAACAAAACCTATATTTTTATATTTAAAAATGAATATACATTAATAATGAAATACATAAGTTACTAATATAAAAATTATATCATTAAAAATAATATATATATAATTGTTCGATTACAAGGATACGTTGTAATTTATATATACAAATGATATAGGTTCGTGAATCCATGGCCAACCCTGCATTGTTCAATGTCGTCATATGTATTTTTACTACAAAATACAGTATTGTGAGTTTCATTTGCTCCCTTTTTAAATGCTTTTGCAATATATATTTTTGGGACTGAGAATACATGCGCTATTTTTTTAACTGTTTTACGAAATAGACACAAGTAATTGAAACTACATTATATGGTTGAATGATCGAAATCGAATATGCCCCTTTTAGCTTGGTAGCCTAAGAATTAGGGAACTGGCCCCTAATTGACGCGAATCCTAAAGGTAGATCTACGGGAACTAACAACCCCCATTCTGGAATTTGGAATGCTTTAGTACTTCGAGTTTATCATGTCCGATGGGTGTCCCGGAATGATGGGGATATTCTATATGCATCTTATTAAGGTCGGTTACCAGGTGTTCACCATATGAATGATTTTTATCTCTATGCAGTTTGCGAAATGCCTGATATGAGATGTATGTTTATGAAAATGAAAATGAAATCTTGTGGTCTATTAAAATAATGGAAATAATTGTTTATGATAAACTAATGAACTCACCAACCTTTTGGTTGACACTTTAAAGCATGTTTATTCTCAGGTATGAAAGAAATCTTCCGCTGTGCATTAGCTCCTTTTAAGGATATTACTTGGAGTCATTCATGACATATTTCAAAAGACGTTGCATTCGAGTCGTTGAGTTCATCAGGATTATTATTAAGTCAATTATAGTTGGATATATTATGAAATGGTATGCATGCCGTCAACTTTCGATGTAATGAAAGATTATCTTTTCAAAAACGAATGCAATGTTTGTAAAATGTATCATATAGAGGTCAAGTACCTCGCGATGTAACCAAATGTAATGTATTCGTCCAGATGGATTAGGACGGGGCATTTCAGGTGGTATCAGAGTGGTGATCTTAGCGAGCCAGATCTGCATTAGTGTGTCTAACTGATAGTTGTTAGGATGCATTAGTGAGTCTGGACTTCGACCTTAGTTGCATGTCAAAAGTTTTTGCTTATCATTTCTTATCGAAAATTACCTGCTTATCATTCTTAAGTCTAGACACATCTTACTGCATTGATTGCATGAATAGTGTATAGACAAAATTCATATCTTAGCGTATCTGCTAATTCATATCTTAGCGTATCTGTTACTGTAAACTTTGCCTCGCATATTCTGTAAATTCCTCCGTAATCTATGAAATCTGTTATTCTATATATATAGATATTCCATGTAAGTAGAATATCATCCAATAGTCAGGAATCATGTCATATCGAAAAAAATCCTTTATTCAATCGTACGAAATGGAATTCGCCATTAGTTCAAGTCCCTCTGATTCCGATATGGAGTTTCACTCGAGCTGCGAAAGCAGCGTCACCAGAATAAATCAACCAAATCAGCCATCCCCAATTCATCTGATGGGTTCGTAGTTGACTTAATCAATGGAGACGCGGAGAAGGCGATTCCTTTCACCAATCGAATTCACCTCTTGGTGAAGAACCTAAAGCACTCACCGGCGAACCAATCTGAAACACCATTTTCACCCTCATTACCCGAATATCTCACCACGATTATATTCTATCTAAAATTCTAAACCTTATTCATTCGCTCGTTCCTACCGACAATCATTCCGGAGTAATAAGTCAACGAGCTTCGTATCCGAGTTGTAGCCTTGGAAAATATGGTGCAAAATTTACCAGCTTCAGCAACATCACCGGCACCAATAATACCATCAATAACAGCACCAGTACCATCAACAATCCATGCCTCAACATCTCATTCTGTACCTCGAGTATAATCATAGTTCTACGTATCGTTCTACATCAATTATCTTCGTTTTTCATGGTGATTATGTAATCTCTAAGGTTTTAGAGATTATTCATTATAGTTCCAACCGAAAATCAAATGAGATTAATATCATATTAACTCATTAGATTTATGATTACATCTGAAGAAAATATATATGTATATATGTTTTCATAAAGATTGTAATTAAAAATTTTTTTGTACAAACTATTAATGGTGAAAATCTTTTAACGGGTAGGTAATACCCGAGGAATATTTAGATTTCACATTAATAAATTACACTGTACATTCTTCGAATCTGATTCAACAGTTATTTACTATCCTACTTACATCCACCGATACACGCATCCGTTCACCGTAGAATAACCATTTCATTCAATTTCATATTTGGATTTTGACCTATCAGAATCCGACAAGTGGCATAATAAAGAAAACATTGGACAAAATAAAATTTGTTAGAAACAAACAAATTAACTATGAAAAATTTTGTTAAGAATCCACGCTAACTGTTTCCAACTAACTGTTCCTAGCTAACTGATTACAATTTATTTATCGCAGTTTATTTATCGCAGTTTATTTATCGCAATTTAATTATCGCAATTTTATTTATCGCCATTTAATTTCTGTTATTTACTTTAGCACTTTAATTATCGTCATTTAATTTCCGTTATTTATTTTACGCACTTTAAATATCGGGACACGTATACAAGGTTTTGACATATCATATCGACGCATCTGTATATATTATTTAGAATAATCATAGACACTCTATATGCAGTAATGCTTGAGTTAGCTATACAGTGTTGAGGTTGATTCTACAATAATATATATACTTTGAGTTGTAATCGAGTCTAAGACATGTATATAACGGGTCACGACACATATTAATTAATTCGAATATTATATGTCAACCTATATATGAATTGTTCAAACTACTAATTGTGGACTGCTAACTGTGGACTAATAACATTGGACAGTTAAAATGAATTAAAATATTGATTATAACATATGAAACTAACTATTTCCTCAAGTTTGCCACTTGATTTCACCTTAAACTTCATTTGTATCTTGATGATTACAATCTGCAATTCAAACCTTTCATAATTCTTGAAAACACTTCAATCGATAGGATGAACCAACCACACTTCATCTACGGAAGAAGAGATTGATGCATATAGTTATGCACCTGAAAACACTCGGAACCTGAGTAAACGTTTAACACATGTCTGTGCTAGTGTAGCGACCCCGACAAATCGTCAAATGACGGCGTCATCTACGTATGGTCCCATTACATGGTCGTAAGTCTTTATAACAAAGTTTGACCGAAAAGTATGTCGCATTCATTTCATAAATAAGGGTGTTTCAAAGTTTACAAAAGTAGTTTCCATAACAAGTACATAACAATGTTTAAAGTTTGTATGAAACACATGCGACACGATTAAAAGTAGTCAAAAAGACGCTCCACGTATGCAAGTATACTCGACATCCAATGCAAGTATCAAATAGTATGAGCGGAAGCATGTATCACCTAAGTTCAAGGACCTGAGAAAAACATAGAGAAACTGTCAACGAAAACGTTGGTGAAATCATAGGTTTAAATAAGTAAATGAGTAATAGTAAGTTGAACCACAAGATTTGCAACATCGATAAAGCCATAGTACATTCTAAAAGTTAATATTCACGAGCACCCAATTATCAAAGCTTAACGTTCCGTCCGTTGAATACCCCATCAATTAGTGCTAGAACAACACTGTTCCCGAAAATATATTTCATTCGTAAACGGTAGCGAACCGTTTGAATGAGGGTTTGTCAAACCCATATGGCCATATAACATAAGTTCTCGCTTACACCATCTGATGTAACTAATGATAATCGGATTGAGGATTTTCGTTCTAAACTCGTATGTAGAATGTTTATTTTCCCGTTCTTGTGTTCACTTAGTTCAAAAGAATCGTTTATGTTTTCTCATCCCAAAAGTAAGTTTAAAAGAGTAAAAGTGGGACTATGATCTCACCTTGTATGCACGAACCAAAAAGTACTTCGACAAGTAACGTGTGCAAAGAACAATGCTAGTCTTGACCTAAACAAATAGGTTGTATTAATAACGATAGTCACGAAGGGTCAAAGATGTTCAATTAGTCCTATGGCTCAATACGACTCGATTAATATAGCATGTGAATCAAATCATCAAGTTTCATGCAAGACACAAGTATAAAAGCATGTTAGAAAGATTGCATAATTTATTGGTTAAGTTTGACAAAAAGTCAAACTTGGTCGGTCAAAGTCAACGAAAAAGTCAACACGTTCGGGTCGTGTCCCGAACTATTTTTCTGAGGTTTTTAATCATGTATGAGCATGTTAGGACAAGTTACATGTGAATCGGAGGTGCGTAGCATAGCAAACATTATTCAAAAATTGACCAAGTTGGACAGAATCTGGCCAGGTGATTCTGCGCGCCGCGCGGGGATGGGGCGCGCCGCGCCACTACCTGGGCAGAGAATCCTGGTCAGTTTTTCAAAGTGTGCACGAACCAAAACCTTTTCTAACACAACTCTTGACCCGCAAACACTTATAACGCCTATCATACATCGTTGGAAAGGTATTTTGACGAGTAAAACAACTAAACACATATCATCAATCAAACTTCCACTTGCAACAACCAAAAACCGCAATTAATGTTCCTCATTCAATGCATACAAGTCATAAATGCAATTTAATGATTTGGCAACCAAATTACATGAACGGTATGCCGTTTCGAAGGTAATTAAGCATACAACACAACCTAACACTTACAATTAACATTATCAAGCATTTAATGCATCAAGATTCAATTTACTTCTATCAAACCCTAACCCAAAATCACAAATTCAACAATCATGATTATGAAACTAATCCATGTCAACCTACATACCAATTTGAAGCTAGTGATGTTAGGAACACAATTTAAACATGAACTTTCATCATCAAACAACATATGATCATCCAAAATTCAAGAACAACACACCAAAATTCAAGTTCATGCTAGTTACACTAAAACAACGAGATCGAGCATATAAATCATATATTCATGTTAGACTTGAGCCATAGACACTAATTAACACCTTTATAAGTTAAAAACATCAAGAACACAAAATCTAGTGATTTTAGAAAGTTACCCAAATGAGATGAAGTTGGTATGGAATTGAAGAGGAGATCACGAGGAGTTCAAATATGTAATTTGTTTGGCAAGATGACCGCTAGCTCGATTTTGGATGATGAATCTTTGTATGGAAGTTGAGAGAAAAGTTGAAGTAGTAAGAGTGAAAGAGATGGGATTGAATGGATGAGGATGAGGGTTGACTCTTTGACCTAGTCAAAAGTTTCAACCCTTGGCAAGTTTGGTCCCTTAACTTTAAAACGGGTGTGGGAATTACCTAAACAAGATAATTCAAACACGTATCAACGAGACGTGTTATAAACATATAACGGAACATAAATAGTTAAACGGAAAAGTTGACGGAAAAAGGCGGGATGTTACATTACCTACACCTTAAAAGAAATTTCGTCCCGAAATTTAAGTAGGCGTAGTAGTCGTTGTTTCTTCCTCGAGATCTTGCGTTTCCGAATTCACGAATAGATGAGGATACTTCCTTTGCATTTGATCTTGTCTTTCCCAAGTAAACTCGGGTCCTCTTTTGGCATTCCAACGAACCTTAACAATCGGGATTCGGCTTTGTTTCAATGTCTTGACGGAGGTGTCCACAATTTCAACCGGTTCCTCCACAAAATGAAGTTTGTCATCGATAGTAAGTTCTTCGAGAGGGATGACGATATCGGGTTCGGCAAGACACTTTTTCAAGTTAGATACATGGAAGGTAGGATGAACGGAGTTCAATTGAGGCGGAAGATCTAAACGATAAGCAACGGTTCCAATACGCTCCAAGATTTCGAAAGGACCAATATACCGCGGATTTAGCTTCCCGCGTTTCCCAAAACGGATTACACCCTTCCAAGGTGCGACTTTTAACATTACTCGGTCACCGACTTGAAATTCAAGATCGTTGCGTCGTTTGTCGGTATAGCTCTTTTGACGACTTCGGGCCGTCCTAAGCCTATCTCGGATTTGAACGATTTTCTCGGTGGTTTCGTGAATGAGTTCGGGTCCGGTGATTTGCACGTCGCCTACCTCGGCCCAACAAAGAGGTGAACGACATTTGCGGCCATATAGCGCTTCAAAAGGTGCAGCTTTAATACTCGCGTGATAACTATTGTTGTAAGAGAACTCGGCGAGAGGTAAGTGCTTGTCCCAAGCTTTTCCGAAATCAACCACGCAAGCTCGTAACATGTCCTCTAAGGTTTGAATTGTACGTTCGCTTTGTCCATCGGTTTGAGGATGATATGCGGTGCTCATGTCTAAACGCGTTCCCAATGCTTCTTGCAATGTACGCCAAAATCTAGAAACGAAACGGCCATCTCGGTCGGAGATAATCGATAAAGGTACACCGTGTCGGGCTACGATCTCCTTAATGTAAAGTTGTGCAAGTTTCTCCATTTTGTCCGTTTCTTTCATGGCAAGGAAGTGTGCGGATTTGGTGAGACGGTCAACAATAACCCAAATGGTATCATAACCGCCCGTCGTTTTTGGTAGCTTGGTGATAAAATCCATCGTTATCCTTTCCCACTTCCATTGCGGGATCTCGGGTTGTTGAAGTAGTCCGGACGGTCTTTGGTGTTCGGCTTTGACTTTGGAACATGTCAAACACTTGGAAACATAAGTAGCTACGTCCCTTTTGATGTTCGGCCACCAATATAGTTGTTTAAGGTCGTGGTACATCTTATTGGCACCGGGGTGAATCGAGTATCGTGACTTATGGGCTTCATCTAAAATAAGGCTTCGTAGGTCCCCATAACTAGGCACCCAAATCCTTCCGGCGTAATATCGGAGTCCGGTCTCCCTAATTTCGATTCGAGAGACGAGAATGTTCAAGAGCTCGTGTGAAAGGTTTTCATCCTTGAGAGCCTCATCTTGGGCTACCCGAATTTGGCTATTAAGGTTTGTGTGGATGGTGATGTTTAAGGCTCGGACACGAAGAGGCACCGCTCTTTCTTTTCGACTTAAAGCATCGGCTACTACATTTGCCTTCCCGGGATGGTAACGAAGCTCGCAATCGTAATCGTTTAAGGTTTCAATCCACCTTCGTTGTCTCATGTTTAGTTGCTTTTGATCGAAAATGTGTTGGAGGCTTTTGTGGTCGGTAAAGATAGTACTCTTGGTTCCATAAAGATAGTGTCTCCACATTTTAAGTGCAAAGACAACGGCTCCGAGTTCGAGATCATGTGTCGTATAGTTTCGTTCATGAATTTTGAGTTGTCGAGAAGCATAAGCAATGACTTTCGTTCGTTGCATCAATACACACCCAAAACCATGTTTCGAGGCATCACAATATACAACAAAGTCATCATTGCCTTCGGGAAGTGACAAGATAGGAGCGGTGGTTAGCTTCGTTTTCAAGATTTGGAATGCGGATTCATGTTCGGTCGCCCAAATGAATTTCTTTCCCTTGTGAGTCAATGCGGTTAGAGGACGTGCAACCAAAGAGAAGTTTTCGATGAATCTACGATAGTACCCGGCGAGACCCAAAAATTGACGAATGTGAGTAGGAGTAGTAGGAGTCTCCCATTTGCTAATGGCTTCGATTTTCGTTGGATCGACTTTAATACCTTGGTCACTTACAACATGACCAAGAAATTGAACTTCCTTTAACCAAAATTCACACTTGGAGAATTTGGCATAGAGTTGTTCTTGTCTTAAAAGTTCAAGCACAAGTCGGAGATGTTGTTCGTGCTCTTCTTCATTTTTAGAATAGATCAATATGTCATCGATGAACACAATAACGAATTTATCGAGATACGGTTTGCACACGCGGTTCATAAGATCCATGAACACCGCCGGTGCGTTAGTGAGACCAAATGGCATGACAAGGAATTCATAACTACCATAACGAGTTCGGAAAGCGGTTTTGGAGACATCTTCCCCCTTAACCCTCAATTGATGATAACCCGAGCGGAGATCGATTTTCGAATATACACAAGACCCTTGTAGTTGATCAAAGAGGTCATCGATGCGAGGAAGAGGATATCGGTTCTTAACCGTCAATTTATTTAGTTCACGATAATCAATGCACATTCGTAGGGATCCGTCTTTCTTTTTAACAAACAAAATCGGAGCGCCCCAAGGTGAATGGCTAGGTTGGATAAAACCACGATCAAGTAGTTCTTGGATTTGACTTTGCAATTCTTGCATTTCAGATGGAGCGAGTCTATATGGTGCACGCGCTACGGGTGCGGCTCCTGGAATAAGATCGATTTGAAATTCAACCGGTCGATGAGGTGGAAGACCCGGTAATTCGTCGGGAAATACATCGGAATAGTCACTAACAATTGGCACATCATCGATGTGCTTCTCATCGGACTCGACTTTCTTAACGTGAGCAAGGATCGCAAAACAACCCTTACGGAGTAGTTTTCTAACTTTAATACTCGAAACGAGGTTGAGTCCGGTGCAACTCTTATCGCCATAGACGATCAAAGGTTCACCATTCTCGATAGGAATTCGGATTGCGTTAAGATCACAAAGAATGTGAGATTTCGTTTTGACTAACCAATTCATACCGATTATTACATCAAAGCTTCCTAGTTCCATGGGTATCAAGTCAATTTCAAATTCCTTACCCAAAATGTTCAAAGTACACCCCCGGTAATATGTGTCGGCACTTAAGAGTTTTTCGTCGGCCACTTCGATGGAATAAGTAGTATCTAAAGGGTGTGGTGGAGTGCAAAGGGTAGGAGCTAAAGTCTTGGACACAAAACATTTATCGGCACCCGAATCGAATAAGCAAGTAACATAAGAGTTGTTGAGAAGAAACGTACCCGTGACTAGTTCATTGTCATCTCGGGCTTCCTCGGTGTTGATGTTAAAGGCTCGGCCTCGGTTGTTGGGGTTGGCTTTCTTTTTCGGGCATTCGTTCTTATAATGGCCCGTTTGGCCACATTCATAACAAGTGACCGTCCTTGGAGGATTGGGCCCCTTTCGAGCGACGGGGGCGGTGCTTGTGCAATTGTTGGCCCTATGACCAACTCCTTGGCAACGGTGACAAATTAGCTTGTTACATTCGCCGTAATGATGTTTGTGGCACTTGTTGCACAAAGGTAAGTTTCCGACATAACCCTTCTTGCCGTCGTTGTTGAAGGGCTTTTTGGTGAAGGTGTTGTTGTTGTAGTTGGTTGATGGAGTGGCTTCCCATTTCCTTTTGTTGCCACCCGACTTGTCCTCGGCCTTAGGAGCCGGCACTACGATTTCGTCAACCGTTTCAATTAGTTGGCGAGCCATGTTCATAGCGGCTTGATGAGTAGTGGGTTTGGATGACATCACCCCTTGTTTGATGCTTTTTGGAAGACCGAGCATGTAGAGCTCAATCCTTTGAGATTCGGGGTTAACAAGATTAGGACACATCAAGGATAGTTCGGCGAAGCGTTGATTATAAGCTTTAAGATCGTTTCCGACCGCTTTCAAAGCTCTTAGTTCTTCTTCAAGCTTTCGGGTTTCTTCGCGCGGAAAATATTCGACAATCATCTTTTCCTTCAAATCGGTCCAAGAGAGGGCATGAGCTTCATCGGTACCCACCGATTGAACATAGGTGTTCCACCAAGTGAGAGCAACACCGGAGAACGTGTGGGTGGAGTATTTGACCTTGTCTTGATCCCGACAACCGCTTATGCTAAAGACGGCCTCGGTTTGTTCAAACCAACGAGTAAGCACAACCGGTCCACCGGTTCCATCATAAGTGTGAGGTTTGCACCCCATGAAAGCTTTGTAGGAGCATCCCTCGTTTGAGTTACCGGCCCCATTGTTGTTGTTGTTGTTGTGGTTGTTGTTATTGTTATTGTTGTTGGAAGAGTGACCGGCCATGGCCGCATCTACGGCGGTAGCTATCATCCGTTCGAGAGCTTGTTCGGGAGTTTCATTGCGGCGTACACGACGAGGAGCCATTGTTCCTTCAAAACAAAAGAATACCGTTGGTTAGTATTCTAAATGATACTAACCGTGATATGGGATAAAGATAGAGAGAAAATTATCCTTGACCCGCCTTAAATTCTTTATGTCATAATGTCGGAATGTCCATATGAATCACCGTAATATAATCCCGGAAATTATATTACCCTGATTCTCATGTGCATTTAACATTACCTCATAAAGTCAAGGTGGCGCGTCAACCAAATTTATCAACGTAAGATCAAGATCGAATACGAGTTAGATATGATAGAAGAGTCCGAGTATAGATGCACAAATAGTCAAGTAATTCCTACTTCACTCTATATGCCGGTTGTAGTCTAGATTCACCTATGTACCCTATGACTCGGGGTGGACACAAATGAACTCTAAATCCCTACAACCAAGGCTCTGATACCACTTGTAGCGACCCCGACAAATCGTCAAATGACGGCGTCATCTACGTATGGTCCCATTACATGGTCGTAAGTCTTTATAACAAAGTTTGACCGAAAAGTATGTCGCATTCATTTCATAAATAAGGGTGTTTCAAAGTTTACAAAAGTAGTTTCCATAACAAGTACATAACAATGTTTAAAGTTTGTATGAAACACATGCGACACGATTAAAAGTAGTCAAAAAGATGCTCCACGTATGCAAGTATACTCGACATCCAATGCAAGTATCAAATAGTATGAGCGGAAGCATGTATCACCTAAGTTCAAGGACCTGAGAAAAACATAGAGAAACTGTCAACGAAAACGTTGGTGAAATCATAGGTTTAAATAAGTAAATGAGTAATAGTAAGTTGAACCACAAGATTTGCAACATCGATAAAGCCATAGTACATTCTAAAAGTTAATATTCACGAGCACCCAATTATCAAAGCTTAACGTTCCGTCCGTTGAATACCCCATCAATTAGTGCTAGAACAACACTGTTCCCGAAAATATATTTCATTCGTAAACGGTAGCGAACCGTTTGAATGAGGGTTTGTCAAACCCATATGGCCATATAACATAAGTTCTCGCTTACACCATCTGATGTAACTAATGATAATCGGATTGAGGATTTTCGTTCTAAACTCGTATGTAGAATGTTTGTTTTCCCGTTCTTGTGTTCACTTAGTTCAAAAGAATCGTTTATGTTTTCTCATCCCAAAAGTAAGTTTAAAAGAGTAAAAGTGGGACTATGATCTCACCTTGTATGCACGAACCAAAAAGTACTTCGACAAGTAACGTGTGCAAAGAACAATGCTAGTCTTGACCTAAACAAATAGGTTGTATTAATAACGATAGTCACGAAGGGTCAAAGATGTTCAATTAGTCCTATGGCTCAATACGACTCGATTAATATAGCATGTGAATCAAATCATCAAGTTTCATGCAAGACACAAGTATAAAAGCATGTTAGAAAGATTGCATAATTTATTGGTTAAGTTTGACAAAAAGTCAAACTTGGTCGGTCAAAGTCAACGAAAAAGTCAACACGTTCGGGTCGTGTCCCGAACTATTTTTCTGAGGTTTTTAATCATGTATGAGCATGTTAGGACAAGTTACATGTGAATCGGAGGTGCGTAGCATAGCAAACATTATTCAAAAATTGACCAAGTTGGACAGAATCTGGCCAGGTGATTCTGCGCGCCGCGCGGGGATGGGGCGCGCCGCGCCACTACCTGGGCAGAGAATCCTGGTCAGTTTTTCAAAGTGTGCACGAACCAAAACCTTTTCTAACACAACTCTTGACCCGCAAACACTTATAACGCCTATCATACATCGTTGGAAAGGTATTTTGACGAGTAAAACAACTAAACACATATCATCAATCAAACTTCCACTTGCAACAACCAAAAACCGCAATTAATGTTCCTCATTCAATGCATACAAGTCATAAATGCAATTTAATGATTTGGCAACCAAATTACATGAACGGTATGCCGTTTCGAAGGTAATTAAGCATACAACACAACCTAACACTTACAATTAACATTATCAAGCATTTAATGCATCAAGATTCAATTTACTTCTATCAAACCCTAACCCAAAATCACAAATTCAACAATCATGATTATGAAACTAATCCATGTCAACCTACATACCAATTTGAAGCTAGTGATGTTAGGAACACAATTTAAACATGAACTTTCATCATCAAACAACATATGATCATCCAAAATTCAAGAACAACACACCAAAATTCAAGTTCATGCTAGTTACACTAAAACAACGAGATCGAGCATATAAATCATATATTCATGTTAGACTTGAGCCATAGACACTAATTAACACCTTTATAAGTTAAAAACATCAAGAACACAAAATCTAGTGATTTTAGAAAGTTACCCAAATGAGATGAAGTTGGTATGGAATTGAAGAGGAGATCACGAGGAGTTCAAATATGTAATTTGTTTGGCAAGATGACCGCTAGCTCGATTTTGGATGATGAATCTTTGTATGGAAGTTGAGAGAAAAGTTGAAGTAGTAAGAGTGAAAGAGATGGGATTGAATGGATGAGGATGAGGGTTGACTCTTTGACCTAGTCAAAAGTTTCAACCCTTGGCAAGTTTGGTCCATTAACTTTAAAACGGGTGTGGGAATTACCTAAACAAGATAATTCAAACACGTATCAACGAGACGTGTTATAAACATATAACGGAACATAAATAGTTAAACGGAAAAGTTGACGGAAAAAGGCGGGATGTTACAGCTAGCTCCTTTGGCATTGTTATTACCGAAAATAACATTGCAACTCTTTTTCAAATTAGCCAATTTTGTCACAGCTTCAGCAAATCAACTTCGATTTCCATTCGAATTAACCTTATTATAACCTCGATATATAAGTTTGCCTGTCGTCATCGTTACCGGGGAACCGTTTATATTCCACCACATTAGCAGTAAACTTACCAGCAACTTCAATGAATTTGGACTTTTCGAAAAATCATTATATTCATTAAAATCCCATCGTGTATTCATCTATACCCTGTAACAATAATTGCCATACCAATTACCGAGAATCAGCAATCAGTATTTCAAATATCGTAGCATTTCTACATCAATAGTTATATGTATACATATAACAATTATCTCCTAGAATTACGATCTTCAATTCTGAAATTTTGAAAAGCACCCAGCCTACGAATCAATACATTGAACTTTGAAAAAGCTGAATGAAGCAGCAGAAACTGTAGGCAATCGTAGACGACCTTAATCGTCGGAAGTTTAATGATAAAGAATGAAGTGTTGAAAAAGCTCAAAGATTTGGATACTGAAAATGAATTGAGCAAACCATGAAGGAGACTCTGAACAAATCACAAATACTAAACCTGCCTTCAAAGAATCCAAATGATTCAGTATCTGCTGAAATCATTAACGAATACCTTGCTCCTAACTCTAAACTTTTACGGACAATCTTCATCATCATCCATCGATATTAGAAATTCTAAGATATCATCGTATCTTTCATTATAAATATCCTCGATATTTCTGAATATATTTTCATAACTATTCTTAACTGAAATCATTTACCCTTTCGCGATATCAGTGTTACATCAGAAAGGAAACTGTTTTAGTTTCTAAATTTTGAAAAATTCAAATTTAAAATATGAATGTTTTTGAAGTAGTTTTGAGAACTGATGCATGAGTTAGTATAATATAATGACACTTGATCAACGTGATTATATTACAGTAAGTCATGCTGAGTTTCTAATGGGATGTGATGATTCACAGATTTTAATGTCATCATATGCCATATTACACGACTCTTACATTCTACCGCATCTCCAAACATATCAAGAATATATCTTCCTGATAACTCTATCTTTTCTCATGACTTCTGGTAATTTGACAAGTCAGATCGAGCTACCACAATTTCTTTCTTAGAACATTAACTATGTTCATTCTGAAATTCATGTCTACGAATTCTGGACCATTATTCGCTTGACTTAAAGTCGGGAAGAGAAAATAAAAGGATGTAACTCCATAATATAAAGGAAATGAAGAGGGTGGATTTATAGTAAAATATCAGACAGAGCAATCAAGATAGATCATCGCATTTAACCAATGAGGATTCTAATTTCATTAAATATCGAAGAATCAAATCTTATTACGAAGATTTTCTCTAAATCCCTTAAATTCCGAAAATCAACTGTGACTACGTCACCGGTTAAGATGAACTTACATTTACTCATTTCACTCTTTTGCGATAGCTCCATTCGTACTCTTCGAATAATTGAATTATTTTATTCTTATTATTCAATGATAATAAAACTCTAATTATCAACTCATAATCATCATGAAAACATTTTTATTGTTAGCCATGACCACTTCACTCAAATTTCGGGACGAAATTTCTTTAACGGGTAGGTACTGTGACGACTCGGAAATTTTTGACTAAATTTAAACTTAATCTTTTCGACACGATGAGCAAAGTCTGTAATATTAAGTCTCAAAGGCTTTGGAATTATATTCATGTAATCAAATAACCTTTGACTATTCCCGACGATTCACGAACAGTTGCGTGTAAATAAATATGTAAGTAAATATATATATATATATATATATATATATATATACACACACACATAAGTGTATATATAATAATTTAAATTAATAAAGCACACTTAATCTATTGGAATTAAAAATATAAAATAATAATTAGAGATAATAAAATAAACTTTAATCAAATAGGATTAAAAATATAAAAGTAATAACCAAAATAATCAAGTACTATTAAAAATGATTATATATAAATATATATATGATATTATTATCTATATGTATATTTATGATTCAATGAATGTTATCATATAATATATAACATAATTATTAAATATTACATAGCTAACAAGATATACTATCAAACTTAATTGCAAATAAAAATATAATTGCTATATTACTTTCAATATTAATAGTAATATCTGTATTAATAATATTATTATATATAGCATATAGATATGAAAATTTGATATGTAAGAATTGTTATATCATTTTTATTGATAATTAATATTAGTATTTTTATTAGTAATATTAATAATATTAAGATTAGCAGTTTTATTAATATTGATTATTATAAAAAAATATTTAAATTATAATTGTTATTAGTAACATCATCATATTATTATTATTATCATTATGTGTTATTATTATTATTATTATCTTATAAATAATATTATGATAATTATTATTAATATAATTATTATTAATTAGTATTATTATTACCAAAAATTATTATTATATCATTATCATGATTCTTATTAATCTTATCATTATTATTAATATTACTAGTATTATCTTATTAATATTATTATTATAAATTTTACTAAGGATATTAAAAGTGTTATTATTATTATTTATATAGTTATATTCAATAATAAATATTAATTATATATTTTGATAAAAAGTCAAGAAAAAAATCGTACCAGGTAGATTCTAAATACGATTTCATTACACTTTTAACTGTATGAATTTTTTTTTTGTTCTGCAAATTGTTGGAGAGTGACATCAAGTTGTACGATTCTGTTAGAAGTTGTTTTCATCTTTTTTTTTTGCTGTGTACCTGATTGAATATTAACTATCGACTAATTGGGCTATAAGTCAATCGAATGGTTTAGCAAGCTAGTTAACTCATTCAGTTCTTTTATCACCACTATCAATTAACAATTGTAACAGCCTCATTGTCGAACTAAATAATTTTTTAAAAAAAACCCAGACGACACCTCTGTTCTATTAACTTTTTATCCATATCTCTAATTCGAGTTCCAATTCAAATTGTGTTAATGAGGTCTTGTTAGGAATCTATTAATTAAACTATCTGCAAAGTTTGAATCTTTAATTTCACATATCGGTTTCTAATTTCGAAGTCAAAGTAAAAATTTTTGAAAGTCAAACGATATGTTCTTGAGGAAATTGAAACTCGTTTTGATGTTTTCAGATAAATTAAAAATCTAGAAAGTTTCTATGAACAATTTAAAACTTATTTCATTTATAAAGTTTGGTCTGAAACATTATAAACACTTGGAATTGATTTGGTGTTCATCGTGTTTTGCTGAGCAGTTCATCCATTTATTTCTTTCTTCTGTTATGGTAATCACCATCCATAACTGAACGTTCTGTTTCAAATTCAGATTCTAAATCAAGTTGGTAATCCAATTTATTGGTGGTTGTTTGATTCTGGTCGAAATAAGTTATAAAGGACGAAGAAGAAGTAAGAACATGAAATTAATGGGTTATAAAAATTAAAAGGTATATTAAATCAGAAAAACAGATTTGGCTTAGACGGTTTAGGAGTGTTGGTTTGGTCGAGAGGTCACGGGTTCCAGCCCGGGCATGGGCTGTTTTTTTTTTTTTTTTGGAAAATCCTTCCTTTGAGGTAGTCTTTATGTATTATTATTATTATTGCTTATTAACATTAATTATTATTATTATTATTATTATTATTATTATTATTATTATTATTATTATTATTATTATTATTATTATTACTTTTATTATTATTATTATTATTATTATTATTATTATTATTATTATTATTATTATTATTATTATTATGATTATAATTGTTATGATTATTATTGTTATTGTTATTATCATTAAAATTAGTAATATAATTATTATTGTTATTAATTTTACTAATATAAGTAGTAATTAACAATTATTATCATTATTAGGTACTAGTAATATTATAATTATTACCATTATCATTTATTTATTATGTAACATCATTAAGTATTACTAATGTTATTACTAGTATTATTAATATCAATATAAGTATTATTATGATTAAGGTTATTATTGTTATTGTTATTATGAAAATAATACAAACTATTATTACTATGATTAATATTAGTATTAGTATCTTTATAGACTTATTATTATTATTATCAATATTAACATAAGTATTATTATTAATGGTATCATTATTGTTATTAATAAGATTATTACTACTATTTTTATTAAAACTATCTTTTAGCAAAAATTAACATTTTTTGTTTATTTAAAGTTATTATATATATTAAAAATTTCATTTAGGTTAGTATTATTATTATGAACATTATTTATAAAAAATATTTACATATAACAAACTATCAGTTTTTAAATAAAATACTAAACATATATTTATAAAGATATTAATATAACAAAATGAATATAAAAATTATATTAAATGTATATATATATATATATATATATATATATATATATATATAAAATAGATATATACCATAAAATTTAAGATATAACACATATAAATAAAGTATATATACATATATTCAAAATATTAATATATGTAACATAACAAAACCTACATTTTTATATATAAAAATGAATATACATTAATAATGAAATACATAAGTTACTAATATAAAAATTATATCATTAAAAATAATATATATATATATATATATATATATATATATATATTTGTTCGATTACAAGGATACGTTGTAATATATATATATATATATATATATATACAAATGATATAGGTTCGTGAATCCATGGCCAACCCTGCATTGTTCAATGTCGTCATATGTATTTTTACTACAAAATACAGTATTGTGAGTTTCATTTGCTCCCTTTTTAAATGCTTTTGCAATATATATTTTTGGGACTGAGAATACATGCGCTATTTTTTTAACTGTTTTACGAAATAGACACAGTAATTGAAACTACATTATATGGTTGAATGATCGAAATCGAATATGCCCCTTTTAGCTTGGTAGCCTAAGAATTAGGGAACTTGCCCCTAATTGACGCGAATCCTAAAGGTAGATCTACGGGAACTAACAACCTCCATTCTGAAATTTGGAATGCTTTAGTACTTTGAGTTTATCATGTCCGATGGGTGTCCCGAAATGATGGGGATATTCTATATGCATCTTGTTAAGGTCGGTTACCAGGTGTTCACCATATGAATGATTTTATCTCTATGCAGTTTGCGAAATGCCTGATATGAGATGTATGTTTATGAAAATGAAAATGAAATCTTGTGGTCTATTAAAATAATAGAAATAATTGTTTATGATATACTAATGAACTCACCAACCTTTTGGTTGACACTTTAAAGCATGTTTATTCTCAAGTATGAAAGAAATCTTCCGCTGTGCATTAGCTCATTTTAAGGATATTACTTGGAGTCATTCATGACATATTTCAAAAGACGTTGCATTCGAGTCGTTGAGTTCATCAGGATTATTATTAAGTCAATTATAGTTGGATATATTATTAAATAGTATGCATGCCGTCAACTTTCGATGTAATGAAAGATTATCTTTTCAAAAACGAATGCAATGTTTGTAAAATGTATCATATAGAGGTCAAGTACCTCGTGATGTAACCAAATGTAATGTATTCGTCCAGATGGATTAGAACGGGGCATTTCAGGTGGTATCAGAGCGGTGGTCTTAGTGAACCAGGTCTGCATTAGTGTGTCTAACTGATAGTTTTTAGGATGCATTAGTGAGTCTGGACTTCGACCTTAGTTGCATGTCAAAAGTTTTTGCTTATCATTTCTTATCGAAAATTACCTGCTTATCATTCTTAAGTCTAGACACATCTTACTACATTGATTGCATGAATAGAGTATAGACAAAATTCATATCTTAGCGTATCTGCTAATTCATATCTTAGCGTATCTGTTACTGTAAACTTTGCCTGGCATATTCTGTAAATTCCTCCGTAATCTACGAAATCTTTTATTCTATATATATAGATATTCCATGTAAGTAGAATATCATCCGATAGTCAGGAATCATTTCATATCGAAAAAAATCCTTTATTCGATCGTACGAAATGGAATTCGCCACTAGTTCAAGTCCCTCTGATTCCGATATGGAGTTTCACTCGAGCTCCGAAAGCAGCGTCACCAGAATGAATCAACCAAATCAGCCATCCCCAATTCATCTGATGGGTTCGTTGTCTACTTAATCAATGGAGACGCGGAGAAGGCGATTCCTTCCACCAACCGAATTCACCTCTTGGTGAAGAACCTGAAGCACTCACCGGCGAACCAATTCGAAACACCATTTTCACCCTCATTGCCAGAATATCTCACCACAATTATATTCTATCTAAAATTCTAAACCTTATTCATTCGCTCATTCCTACCGACAATCATTCCGGAGTAATAAGTCAACGAGCTTCGTGCCCGAGTTGTAGCCTTGGAAAATATGGTGCAAAATTTACCAGCTTCAGCAACATCACCGGCACCAACATCTCCAAACATATCAAGAATATATCTTCCTGATAATTCTATCTTTTCTCATGACTTCTGGTAATTTGACAAGTCAGATCGAGCTACCACAATTTCTTTCTTAGAACATTAACTATGTTCATTCTGAAATTCATGTCTACGAATTCTGGACCATTATTCGCTTGACTTAAAGTCGGGAAGAGAAAACAAAAGGATGGAACTCCATAATATAAAGGAAATGAAGAGGGTAGATTTATAGTAAAATATCAGACAGAACAATTAAGACAGATCATCGCATTTAACCAATGAGGATTCTAATTTCATTAAATATCGAAGAATCAAATCTTATTACGAAGATTTTCTCTAAATCCCTTAAATTCCAGAAATCAACTGTGACTACGTCACCGGTTAAGAACACCTCTTTCATCCAAACCCTAAAAAAAACACTCTACAATTTCTAAATCACCTCGATTCCTGATTCCTGGATCGTCTTAATTAAAATTCTTAAAGCCTTGGAATCGAAGCCTTGCACGCCATCAATAAGAATTTGAGGGTCTTGGGACTATAATAATGGTTTTCATCTTTAATTCAAACTCGAATTCATCATTTTTTATATATTTTTTAGGGTTAAAGCCATAAATAGGTCATATACTTTTAGTTTTATCCCAATGTAGGCTATATACCCCAAAAAATACCAATGTAGGTTATATACTCTTAATAGTTGTATCGATGTACACAAATTTAACAAGTTACCTGTTGAACTGGTAAAGTTAATTATTTAACATTTTTTTGGCATTTTATATGGCTACAATTAGGTCATATACTTTCAGTTTTGTTCCGATGTAGGCTATATATTTTCAATTTTGTTCCGATGTAGGCTATATACTTTCAGTTTTGTTCCGATGTATCACCAACGTCATCCTCTACGTAGGATGCCACGTCATCGTTTAGTTGTTTATCCGGTTAGTAAGTTTTGTTCGTTCATATTAGTACACTTTATGAAAGTATATAGCCTACATTGGTATTTTTCGGGGTATATAGTCTACATTGGGACAAAAATGAAAGTATATGACCTATTTATGGCATTAACCCTATTTTTAATGTTTTCTTTACGAATAAATAGGGAGAAATTTTCAACATTGATTTGATTATATATATCTATATATATATATATATATATATATATATATATATATATATATACATATATATATATATATATATATATATATAAATAATGACTCCTAGAAAATTAAATATGCCTATTTACTCATATAATTTAATAGGCTGGTAAAAAAATTTAAAATTTATTATGGTAAAAAAGTAAAAATAAATTAAAAATCATATTAAATGAAAACGTCATAATTTTTTTAAGTAATTAATAATCAATAAATATAGCAACCTTCCATCTTCTAAGTAACGTAAGTTTTTTTTGCCTATAAATATGTGATCTCCATTCCATTTTTCCATATTAATTATACAAAAGAGTACACCAATATATATATATATATATATATATATATATATATATATATATATATATATATATATATATATATATATATATATATATATATATAAATATATATATATATATATATATATATATATATATATATATATATATATATAATATACATATATGATTAATAATTAAGATTATGATTATGGTTATAATTCCTAATTATAATCATGAATATGATTACGATTATTATTTTTATTATTATTACATTTTAGTTATAATTCATATAACTAAAATTGTTATAGTTGTAACACTTTTTATACATGTAAATATATAGATAATGTTTATCTAATTAATTTATATAAATAATTGTGTGTATATATATATAATATATATATATATATATATATATATATATATATATACACATATATATATACATATGCAACGATATTTATCAATGTAAATATGAAAAATGAAAAGTTTGAAGCTATTGTTATTATTTATGTCATAGCTAATTTTTAAATTTTTGACAAAATTATGATAAGGAAAATAAAAAGATTGAAACTAATCATATAATTTATGAGATATAAATTTTACTTATTATGAATGAATGTTTATAACTAAATTTAATTAAGAAAAATAATTAAAAAAAATAACAGTTATTGAAAAAAGTTTATAACGTTTATTACTCTTGGTGGTGTTACATATTTTTATTATAATAATTAATTACATATCAATTGTTATTCATTGTTATGAACTTTCAATTTTATTCTATTCACAAGTTTTATATTGTGTGGTGTACTAATAGGTAACGGTTCATGTTTATATTTAGAAGTTTTTTTATATACTCCAATTATTATGTAATTACTTATTGTCACATATGAAGTTATAAAAAGAGACTATCAAAATTTTAATGGTCAATTGTAAAGTTAATATATGTTTTAATATTTTGAATCGTATTACAATACATAAGTTTTATAATGTGTTTTGGCATCATTTGTTATATATCTAAATAGTGACTATCAGAAAATTAAATATGCCTATTTACCCATATAATTGAATAGACTGGTAAAAAAGTTAAAAATATCGAAATAATGAACTCCTAGAAAATTAAGTATGCCTATTTACTCATATAATTTAATAGGCTGGTAAAAAGGTTAAAAATTATTATGGTAAAAAAGTAAAAATAAATTAAAAATCATATTAAATGAAAACGTCATAATTTTTTAGGTAATTAATAATCAATAAATATAACAACCTTCCATTTTCTAAGTAACGTAAGTTTTTTTTTTGCCTATAAATATGTGATCTTCATTCCATTTTTCCATATTAATTATACAAAAGAGTACACCATATAACTAATGTTGTATTCTCGATTCTTTTTAAGATGGAAAGAAGAAGAAATGATATATAGATTATTATATAGTATATATAGTATATATATATATATATATATATATATATATATATATATATATATATATATATATATATATAATATACATATATGATTAATAATTAAGGTTATGATTATGGTTATAATTCCTAATTATAATCATGAATATGATTACGATTATTATTTTTATTATTATTACATTTTAGTTATAATTCACATAACTAAAATTATTATAGTTGTAACACTTTTTATACATGTAAATATATAGATAATGTTTATCTAATTAATTTATATAAATCATTGTGTGTATATATATATATATATATACATATGCAACAATATTTATCAATGTAAATATGAAAAGTGAAAAGTTTGAAGCTATTGTTATTATTTATGTCATAGCTTAATTTTAAATTTAGGACAATATTATGATAAGGAAAATGAAAAGATTGACACTGATCATATAATTTATGAGATATAAATTTTACTTATTATAAATGAATGTTTATAATTAAATATAATTAAGGAAAATGAAAAAAATAACGATTATTGAAAAGTTTATAATGTTTATTACTCTTGGTGGTGTAACATATCTATATTATAATTGTTAATTTCATATCAATTGTTATTTAATGTTATGAACCTCCACGTTTATTCTATTCACAAGTTTTATATTGTGTGGTGTACTAATATGTAACGGTTCATGTTTATATTTAGAATTTTTTTTATGTACATCAATTATTATGTAATTACTTATTGTCACCTATGAAGTTATAAAGAGAGACCATCAAAAATTTAATGGTCAATTGTAAAGTTAATATATGTTTTAATATTATGAATCATATTACAATATGTAAGTTTTATAATGTATTTTGGCATCATTTCTTAATTCATTTGACAACCTTTAGTAAACTTTTATTTATATATAGTTTCATCTTACGTTAGTACGTATGACTCGAATGTACAGATTTCCGTAGTGGCAAACAAAATATATGCACAAAAATTCTACTTGACCACTTGTATGTAGTGACCTGAACTTTTCCATGATTATATATTATATGAGATTAATATTTACATAAATAAATGTTTCCAACATGTTAAGCAATCAAACTTGTTAAGACTTGATTAACTGAAACGGATTTAGTGTTGACGTTTGACCACCCAGTTTGTCCGATGATTCACGAACGTTATTACATGTATATGACATGATATTATATATATGAACATATATATGTGTTTAACATGATGAAATGATAATTAAGTATCTCATTATGTATATTAACAATGAACCTTATACATAAAACAAGACTACTAACTTAAGAAATTCAAAACGATATCTATACGTAACGATTATCGTTGTAATAACTTCTTAATATTTATATATCATATTAAGATACATTAGAACATCATGTTATCATGATAGTTTAATAATTTAACATCTCATTAGATTTAATAACAATGGGATTAAGTACATTTAACGAAATCGTTAACTTAAAGATTCCGAAACAACATGTACATGTAACGACTAATGATGACTTAACGACTCAGTTAAAATGCATATACACATAGGGTATTAAGATGTATTAGTACACTTTTGAAAGACTTCATGACACATATCAAAGTATTTCTACTTAACAAAAATGCTTACATTTACATTCCCATTCATTTTCATCAACAATTCTACTCGTATACAACCGTATTTGTACTTGTACAATACACAGCTCCTAGATGTATATACTATTGGTATATACACTTCAATGATCAGCTCTTAGCAGCCCTCATTTAGTCAACAAACATGTGGAACCATCATTTGGCAACTATCATGAATTATTACACTAAAAATCAAATTACAACTTGCATATATGGACACCATGGTTCACGTTTTTGTTCATCACCACACACACTTTCATTTTGCAACTTTCTTTCATCCATTTGATCTCTCTCTTGTTCCATGATGATGTTCTAAGTGTTCTTCATCATATTCATCAAAATCTACATCAATCTAGCTCATAAATCCAACCTTTGATCAACCTACAAAACAACTACTCAAGAACACTTCAATAACACTTTCAAGTTTACTAGTTTACTTCCAAGCTTTCTAATCCATTCCAATCAATCATCTAAGATCAAGAAACCTTTTTTATTTATAGTAGGTTATCTTTCTAATTCAAGATAATATTCATATTCAAGCTTTGATTCAATTTCTATAACTATAACTATCTTAATTCGAGTAGTAATCTTACTTGAACTTGTTTTTGTGTCATGATTCTACTTCAAGAACTTTCAAGCCATCCAAGATTCTTTGAAGCTCTAGATCATTTCTTGTCATTTTTAGTAGGTTTACCTACTAAATTTGAGGTAGTAATGATGTTTATAACATCATTCGATTCATATATATATATATATATATATATATATATATATATATATATATATATATATATATATAACTATCTTATTCGAAGATTTAAACTTGTAATCACTAGAACATAGTTTAGTTAATTCTAAACTTGTTCGCAAACAAAGTTAATCCTTCTAACTTAACTTTTAAAATCAACTAAACACATGTTCTATATCTATATGATATGCTAATTTAATTATTTATAACCTGGAAACACGAAGAACACCGTAAAACCGGACATACGCCGTTGTAGTAAAACTGGGGGCTGTTTTGGGTTGGAAAAATAAAAACTATCTTAATCTTTGAATTTGAAGTTTTTTTTTCTGGAAAAATAATATTTCATATGAACATGATACTATATCCAAAAATCATGGTTAAACTCAAAGTGAAAGTATGTTTTTCAAAATAGTCATCAAGATGTCGTTCTTTCGACGAAAATGACTACCTCTTTCAAAAATGACTTGTAACCTATATTTCTGACTATAAACTTATACTTTTTATGTTTAGTTTCATAAATTTCAGTTCATTATGAAACCATAACAATTTGATTCACTCAAAACGGATTTATAACGAAGAAATTATGGGTAAAACAAAATTGGTTAGATTTACTAGTTTAGCTACAAAAATTTTATAACAAATCTATACTAACCATAACTTAACTAGCTTATATTGTATTATACATGTAATCTAACATATATTATGTAATCTTGATAGACCATAGACACGTATACAATATTTTAACATATCATATCGACGTCATATATATATATTATTTGGAATAACCATAGACACTCTATATGCGGTAATGCTCGAGTTAGCTATACAGGGTTAAGGTTGATTCCAAAATAATATATATACCTTGAGTTGTGATCGAGTCTGAGACTTGTATACACTGGGTCGTGGATTGATTCGAGATAATATATATTGATTTATTTCTGTACTACTAACTGTGGACAACTAATTGTGGACTACTAACGTTGGACTGTTAACTTAACAAATTTAAATCGTTAAAATGTAATAAAAAAAATGTTGGTAATATATTTCGATCATGCTTTAATATATATGTATATATTTGTTATAGGTTCGTGAATCGACCCGTGGCCAAGTCTAATTCTCGACGAATTGATAATCTGTGAAAGTGAGTTATAGTCCCATTTTTACTATCGAATATTTTTGGGATGAGAATACATGCAGTTTTATAAATGTTTTACAAAATAGGCACAAGTACTTGAAACTACATTCTATGGCTGGATTATTATATCGAATATCACCCTTTCTAGTCTGGTAATCTAAGAATTAGGGAACAAACACCCTAATTGACGCGAATCCTAAAGATAGATCTATCGGGCCCAACAAGCCCCATCCGGGTTACGGATGCTTTAGTACTTCGAATTTATCATATTCGATGAGAATCCCGAAATGATGGGGATATTCTAGATGCATTCAGTTAAGGTCGGTTACCAGGTGTTCACCATATGAATTATTTTTATACACAGGTTATGTGTATCATGTTTTGTACACAGGTTACGTGTGCGGTAAAATTTAAATCTTGTGGCCTATTAATAATACGATTTGATATATAGGATAAACCTATAACTCACCAACATTTTTGTTGACTTTTAAGCATGTTTATTCTCAGGTGATTATTAAGAGCTTATGCTGTTGCATGTTAATTAAAGACAAGATTTGGAGTCAGCATGCTTGTATAATAATGTTTAAAGAATAACTGCATTCGAAAAATAAATTGATGTAATTTATTATTGTAACCCATTATGTAATGGTCGTGTGTAAACGTTGTACTTTAGATTACCAATATTTGGTAATCTACGCTATGTCTTTTATACCTTTATCGATAAAATAAAAGTTATGGTTTGTTTTAAAAACGAATGCAGTCTTTGAAAAACGTCTCATATAGAGGTCAAAACCTCGCATAGAAACCAATTAATATGAAATGTTTATAATCAATATGAACGGGACATTTCAATTGGTATCCGAGCGTTGGTCTTAGAGAACCAGAAATTTGCATTAGTGTATCTTATCGAGTTTGTTAGGATGCATTAGTGAGTCTGGACTTCGACTGTGTTTTTCTTTAAAAACGATTGCTTAACACGTTTGTTGGAAACTATATATTTTTACATGTAAATATTATGTGTTATATTAATATCTTAACGTGCTTGCTATTGTGTGATAGATGTCTACCTCTAGTATAAATCCCATCGACTCACCTAATAATAATGAAGAGTCGAATGTATTTTGGGAAGATTCACAAATTCCGGAAGAAGAATAAGAACCGGAAGAAGAGGAACCGAAAGAAGAGGAACCGGAAGAAGAGGAACCGAAAGAAGAGGAACCGAAAGAAGAGGTTCCGGAGGAGGAAATATTAGGAACCACAGTAAAACAGATAAATAAAAGAAAATCCTCAACCAATGGACCAAAATTAAAAATGGTCAATGGTGTTTCCGCCAAGGAAGCAAAATATTGGGAAAATTATCAATTTTCTGATGAATCGGATCCCGACGAGGATTCCGATGATGTTATTGAAATTACCCCGGATCAATTTAATAAGTCAAAAGAATACAATAAGGGAAAATCTATCAAAATAGAGAAACCCGAGTCCAAAACCGATGAACTTTATGTTAACATGAAATATCCCGATGGGATATATCGTAAACACCCGTATTTCTTAAACTTTAACTATAACCCGGGAACATCTAAGCCACCAGGTTTTTTTAAACCATTTGTGAAAACGACGGCTCGTATTAGAGGAGCACCATGTATCCCTAGGAAATTAGCAAAACGAACCAAGTCCGAGGAGGAGGAAACAAGTGAGTCGGAATAAAGAATTGTAATCATGATGTGTAATATATGTACTTTAATGTGCTTGTACTTTTATACTGTATGTAAAAATGGCTTGTAATGTTTGTATTCTATCATCCTTTACAAGATCTAATTTTTCATCTCTTTTACAGTATAAAAAAATTACAAAATGGACGTTAATGATAGACAACCGAATATTTTGGAAAACCTACCAGGGGATATGATTGATGAAATCTTGTCTAGAGTTGGTCAAGAGTCATCGGCTCAATTGTTTATGACGAGATTAGTTTGTAGAACATTTGAAAGACGTTCCAGGCATGCCTTAGTTTATAAAAGGCTTTCCTTCGATAGATGATGTATCTCACATTGGGGAAACCTTAAGTTACAACGTGTTTTCTTTAAGGCTTTGGGTGCGGGAAACCCTATTGCAATTTTTCGCTACGGGTTGAGAGCCTATTTTGACTCCACATATCCCAACATAGGACTTCGTTCTTTAGAAAAAGCTTCAAACATGCAACTTAAAGAAGCATGTTATGCTTACGGGTTAGTGATGTTCGCTTCTCACCAAATTGAGAAAAAAATATCGGATTGCAACTTCTAAATAAAACATTCCCACAAGTGACGGATTCAGTAGTTGGGGTGAGAAATAAGGTTTTTAGATTGTTACGGAGCTGTTGGGCATTACGTAACCCCCGTCCTTTTGACGACGTTACCACATGCTGTCTAGCCAACGGCCACATCAGTTATTTTCCACATAACCAAGGATGGGAAATAATATTAGTAAAACCAGAATGCATGACTTGTTTCTGGACCTATGAATTACGTGTCTTTATTGCTTTTGCTGAACGACTTGCGCTTAACTAGAATTGTTTTCGCAACTACCTTATATCAAAGTTATTATGTACTATATTTCATACTATATGTAAAATAGCGGTATTGTACGTTTGTAAAATATTGTATAAAAGTTTGAATGTAATATTATTGTAATCAGTTTTTCATATAGAATTGTAGTAGTTGAATTGTATATTAGCTACTAAGTATGAACTTAACGGGCAGGTACTACCCGAATTAAAAATTATAAAATGCTAATATGAAGAAAAAGCTTTTATAAATAAGTTCATATTATGCTATGAAATACTATTGACTACTCTAAAATATTCTATATGATTAACCGAACTCTTTTGGCTATTTTTGAAGGAAATGGCACCGACTACTAGGCAGAACTTGAATATGAGCGAGGAAGATTTTCGTGCATTTCTTGCTGGAAACATAGCCGCAGTTCAGGCTGCTGATGTGCTCTAGGGTGTGTATGAAACGGATATCAGTTTTATATTTATTTACTACAAAAAATCACCTAAATTTAACTAAAACACAAAAGTGAAGTATACCTATCGTGTAATAATATAGCTAAGGTAAAGTCCGGGAGGTCGATCCGTGGACACTATTATTGGGTGTCTTACTAGGTCAAATTAGTTAATTAAGTCGTTAAACTAGATTTAGTAATATATAGTAATTATTGGTAACTTTGGGGGGATTTACCGTTTAACGACCGGTTTGTCGATTTTAAAACTTAAGTCACAATTAAAACCTAATGCAAAATATTAAAAATAAATATAACTTAATTTAAAGCGTAAAGTAAATGACGATAAATAAAAATGCGATAAAATAAAAGTGCAATAATTTAAAGTGCGATAAATAAAATGACGGTAAAATAAAAGTACGATGAGATATAAAATAAAAGAGTTATTCTTATTTAAACTTCCGTAATCATGATGTTTGACGTGTTGATTTTAATTTATTACCAAGGGTTAATTGTCCTTTGTCCTGGATTATTTGATATGTCCATCTGGTTTTGTCCATAATAGTCCATCGGTCATAATTATAAAGTGCGAGAATCTTTGCCAAATTAACCTTATACCCGAAGTCAAATATTCCAACTAATTGGGGATTTAAACCGTAACAAGGTTTTAATACTTTGTTTAATGATTACACCAGGTTATCGACTGCGTGTAGTCCAAGGTTTTAATACTTTGTTAACAATTATACCAATTACCCTTGTATGTAATCCACCCCTATTTTAATGAGTCCATTGACTATTAATCCATCCCCGTGTCCGGTCAAATGAACAATTATTAGTATTTATAAATATCCCGCCCACCGTACCCAGTCAAGCGTATGTGGTTATATATAGATACGTCAAATTGTAAATCTCTATATTAAATTAACGAGATATCATTTAATTAATATAAAGCCCATTAATAGCCCATAGTCCAATTTCCACAAGTGTCGGTCTTTTGTCCAAACCTCAATTATGGTCCAAAGCCTGATAACCCCGTCTTAATATTTAGTCCAACATCATGATTACTTCGGCTCAAATAAGCATAATAATAACTTAGCTACGAGATATTAATTTAAAAAGGTTGAACATAACTTACAATGAATATTTATCGCGTAGTGTTACACGGACAGAGTTTCGACTTATAAACCTTAAAACATTCGCTACAATAACCTTATTATTATTAAACTTAAATTAAACTTAAAATTATAATAATAAATATAAATATATTGATCAGAGAGTGAAGAATAATATTGATGAAGGTGTGTTCAAATTATGGTGTCTTGCTTCTCTATTTATAGCCACAAAATTTCACTATTTTTCTTTTGAAAGTTAGATGGCAATAATTTGATGAGAATTGAAAATGAAAAAGTTCACAGCATTCTCAAACGTGCAGAATCAATCACTCGTTGATTTTATTATATTATTATTATTATTATTATTATTAATTATATATATATATATTATTCTTGTGCATAGTTGACTTGTAATTTTAACTTCGTTGACTTGTACTTTAATGCTCGGTTTATGTCTCGGTTCTGGATTTTCGAACGTCTTTTCGTGTGCTTAGATATCTTGTACTTTGCGTTTCGCAGCTTGTACTCTTGTCAATTTTAGACATTTCTCATCAATAAATTATATCCCTTGAATTGTATCTTGTACATTTGAGCATTCTGGTCATTTGCATCTTAAAATCGTCGATTATGTCTTTTGTCTTCACCTTTTATTATTTAAATGAATATTACTTGGAATTAGAACAATTGCAACTAAAAGCTTGTCTTTCTGGAAGGATAATGCTATGAAATATATGTTCATTTTTAGCATTATCAAATATTCCCACACTTGAGCGTTGCTTGTCCTCAAGCAATATAGAACTTGAATATAACTTTACTAGAATCACTTCTTTATTCTTCACACTTTATACATCAGTGATTGTGATACGGAGGTATGAACAATGATAGTAACATTGTGGTTTACAGTCTCACATGACTATAAAAATTTAGATCCTTAAAGAAATTGGATCTTTATGAAAACATTTGATCTTTTAAAAATTCATTCTAGCTTTTACCCTAGATAAGTTTTCTGATTTGACCCACCATCGGTGTTGCAAAATATATTTGTGGATCAATATTTTGGCTAAAACTTTTAGGTTCGTGTAATCCACTGCTATCCCTGTATAGGAAAGCACACATCCAGTTTACTTGTTCCGTATATTACCTTTCGGCAAACTACCGTCCGGTTGTAAAGGAAAGCGATGAACAAGAAACTGTTAAGGCAATGTCTAATAACATGCTTTTGATTATGGTCAATAACGTGTCGGATGCAATTACTATCCTTTGTAGGAGCAATAGCAAAGATCATCTTATAATTTTTCGGTCTGGCACAAGGTCCTGTCTTCGACCATGCTATGCAACCACCGTTCTTACGGTTGACACCCGATTTGGTTCAGGTGACCTAATGAATTTTGATGAAATCTCAGGATTTTACGTTCAATGGTAATGAACGCATTGAAAATAGGGTTTCAGAAAACAAATCGGTTTTAATTTTGATCAAAATATTTTCTCGTTCAAGCTCAAGTTTAGATATCATCGAATTCCATGAGTTTGAATTCTCAATCTTTAAGGTCAATCTCAAGGATTAAGTAATATCAGTCTTAAAAGCTGATTTTTAATCTTTAAGGAGGTTATCCTTTCTGGGGGTCTGATTCATTAGTCTTATCAAGCTAATTTGCACGACGCCCTCCCCATTTTACGAGACAGATCCTCTCATGGTTAGGATAAGTCTGACCACATGGCGACCCTGTTTGATGCTGAGGTCCGTGGATTTCCTGCTGATTTTAGAGATAACTTTTCTAGATTTTTCGTCAACCTACAGCTGGTCTGGACGAAAACTTCTTGACCTAAATCAAGAAGCGCGTATCTTTTTTGGAAGACTTTACTTCCTTTTAATGATGGAATTGATTCATCGTGTAGATCCATCTTTCTTTCAAATATGTTACAGTTAATCGTGTAAAACTGATTAGTATCGTCCAAAACAAAAGTACCTGCAATAATCTTGTACAAAATATGTGATATATGTTTTAAAGAACTTGATAAATTCTTCACACACTTAGCTTTTATTTATTCTTTTCTTTGCTTTTTTATTTTCATTTATTCTATTTTAAATGAATTCTAGCATTTTGGGTTGTTTCTCAATTTATGTCCTTTCCGAGGTAACAATAATTTCGGTATTATCACCTAGTTTTACCGTTCATAAATATGTATAAACATGATTTTGAGTTCATTTAGTTGAAAATTCTTCAAATTGTCACAAAATTTGGCAATTAAACCAAGTGTAAACCCGAGAGAATTTATAACCCTTCCCCACACTTAAGATCTTGCAATGCCCTCATTTGCAAAAAATCAGTAAAAATTTAAATTCATGAGGGTGATTAGCGTAGAAAAATGATTAAAAATACCGAGTTTGCAAACATATTGTTTTATATCACATTTGATATTTTACATCTTGTCGTTAAAATTAGTAGCTTTTGCTGAACAGTTTTTGAAAGTGCGCTGTTTTACCATGTTTTGTACATAACATATACTAAGAACATATATATATATATATACAATAATTTTTTTTATAAAACCTTTATTTATTAAAACAATTTAAATGAATAATTTTTCAAATTTTGTTTCCTTTTACTTTAGGTAGAGGTAATTTCGGTACCTTTACCTAGTCCGTCCCTCAACAAAATTTAAAATTTGTCATTTTTAAAGCGATTGTTCTAAAAGCAAAGATTTTTGGGTTTTTTAATTTTTTTTGGCATACTTTAGATCAATAATATTAAAAATAATGATAACAAAATTTTTTGCCCCGTCCTTGGGTAAAGCAATTTCAATTCTATGACCTAGTCTTTAACTCACGACGAATTTTAGAAATTATTTTTTAAATTTATTGAAATAAAGTAAATTTTTATTTTTAAATTCACACAAAATTTTAAATTTAAAATGCATAAAATTTCATATAAATATTATTAATATTTATATATATTAGTTTTATAAAATTATATAAAATTATATTTATAGTTATATATTAATTTAGAAAACAAGGTAAAAATAACAAATAAAAATAAAAATCTTTTTGATCTTTTATCCCACTTTAATCAATCAAATATTAAAAAAAATATACGTTCCTCTTTTGGGTAAAGTAATTTAGGATATATTACCTAGTTTTACTTCTGACGAATTTCTGAAATATTTTATATTGATTAAAGATATTTATACCTTATGAATAAACGGTAAATTTCCCAGTGATGAATTAAATTTTTGTCTGATATCAATAATTTCGGTTTATTATACCTAATTTTATTGAATATCAATTTAATACTTTATAGCGGACGATTCAACGTTTATTAACAAAAGGTTAAAAGCAATAAAAATAAAATAAAAACTGTACATACTTACCTATGAGATAGAATTCTCAGAGACCTGCTTTAGTCGACTCATAGGAGAGTCGTTCGATTTGGTTTTCCATAGCTACATAAGCGTAACCTCGAGTTTTCAATAACTTTTCTTCTAAACATATGAACGGTCCTTCTCTGCATAGAGTAACGAATTCAGAATTGGAATGTGTCTAATTGTTTGAGCATTTTCCTTCGTGTGACCATTTTCCTCATTTATGACATCTTTCAAGGTGTCGTGCTCTTCTTTTTGTTGCAGATTTTGATTTTCCTTTACCAAAATGTATCTTATTATGATTGTTTCTGAGTTCTTTCCTCACTTCGTCCATTTTGCCTCTTATGAATGATACCAGTTCACTCGGGAAAGTGTTATTATTTCGTTTAGTAATCATAGTGTGTAGTAGTAGACCATGGTTCAGATCAAAGGAATTCTTCATCTCGTAAAACCTAACGAAAATAAAAATTCAGAATGGGGGGAGAAGACTAGTTCTTTAGGGTCTGCTAGGGAAAGACCATTCGGATTCCATTCTCGAGAACTACACGAAAACAGAAAATCTAACTCTAGACAGCTTTATATTATTTCTTAGAACATTCGATTCTCCCCACACTTAGTTAGCTGTGGTGTCAAAATTGTGATTAACTTCATTATTAACTTCAATTGGATCATCAACAACTTGCATATCTCTGACTTTTGCTTCAAGCCATTTGTTGATTTCCTCTGTAACATTTATAAATTCAACTGACATTTCTTTTTCTTTAGGGGATAATTTAGATACTAATCGGTTACATAACTTAAAGTTCCCCTTAATCCTAGCATCTTGAATCGTTTATAAAGTTTCTTTGTTGAACTGCTAATAACGGGGTCATCTAATTTCGTATCAACAACGGGGTTCTTTGTTATCAGGTCATCATTGGGTGTTACTTCATCTTCCCCACACTTAGGCGTTTTTATTGGTTCAACAGTTTTGGTTGGTGGAGATTTAGACTTTCAATTGACAAAGGTGACCGATTTGTCACCATCACTAAGTGTCATTTTACCCTCTCTTACATCAATGAACGCCTCGGTGGTTGCTAAAAATGGGCGACCTAAAATTAGAGGAATATCAAGGTCTTCCTCCATATTAATAACTATGAAATTTGCAACAAAGGTCAAACTTCCCACTTTAACAAGTAAATTATTGGCTATTCCAACCGGGTGTTTAATGGTTTGGTCAAATAATTGAACACCTATTCTGGTTGGTCTTAATTTACCCACGCCTAATCTTTTGTATAAAGAAAGAGGCATAATATTCGCACTTGCCCCTAAATCTGGGAGTCCATTATACATAGCACCATCATTAAGTAAGCAAGAAATGATAAATTCACCTGGGTCTCCCACTTTAGTAAGTAGAGTTGGTTTATTAACCTTTTATGGGTGCTCTTTTCTTAGTTCTTTTACTTCTACTTGAACTTCTTGTTCATATTTTACCCCTTTTCTTGGAATGGGAGGTTTATATAGAAATTCTTCTTCATCACTCCAATTTGAAACCTCTCCGTCTTCCAATTTTGGTTTTTCATATGTCATTGAAAACATATTTATTTTTTCATTCTGAGAGTTTTCTTTGGTGGTGAAATTATGATTAACTTCATTATCGACTTCCATCGGACTATGTATGTAATGTTTAACTCTGTGACCATTGACTTTAAATTCAATTCCATTTGAATTTATCAATTCTATTGTTCCGTATAGGAAAACTCTTTTGACTATGAATGGTCCAGACCATCTTGATTTCAATTTTCCAGGAAATAGCTTGAATCTTGAATTGAAAAAAAGGACTCTGTCTCCTTCCTTAAATTCTTTGAACTTCTGATTCTTTTATCATACCATTTCTTCGTTCTTTCCTTATAGATTAACGAATTTTCATATGCATCATGTCTTAATTCTTCTAATTCGTTTAGTTGACTTAATCGTAGACGTCTGGATTCATGTAAATCAAGATTACATGCCTTCAAAGCCCAAAATGCTTTGTGCTCAATTTCTATTGGAAGGTGACATGCTTTTCCGTAAACGAGTTTAAAAGGTGTGGTTCCAATTGGAGTTTTGTAGGCTGTTCTGAAAGCCCAAAGTGCATCCTCTAATTTTATGGACCATTCCTTTGGATTTGATCCTATGGTTTTCTCTAGAATACGTTTTAAAGCTCGGTTGGTATTTTCAACTTATCCACTTGTTTGTGGATGATAAGCGGTTAAAATTTTATGAGTTACTCCATACCTTTTGAGAACTTTCTCAAGTTGATTATTACAGAAATGAGTACCCCGATCACTTATTAAAGCTTTCAGTGTTCCGAACCTAGCAAAAAGACGTTTTAAGAAGTTGACTACAACTCGTGCATCGTTAGTTGGGAGAGCTTGTGTTTCCACCCATTTAGATACATAATCAATGGCAACAAGAATGTAGAGATTATTATAAGATTTTGGAAATGGACCCATAAAGTCAATACCCCAAATGTCGAAAACTTCACATACTTGAATGACATTTTGTGGCATTTCATCATGTTGACTTATTTTTCCGGCCCTATGACATGCATCACATGATTTACAAATAAGGTGTGCGTCTTTAAAAATTGTAGGCCAATAGAATCCAGTGTCGTAGACTTTTTTTTGCTGTGAGTTAAGGCCCATAATTCCCTCATGTTGGTCCTGTGTGATAATGGTTTAAGATTTGGCTAGCTTCATCCCCAAATACACATCGGCATATTATTCCATCTGGACAATTTTTAAACAAATGTGGATCTTCCCAAAAATAGTGTTTTATATCACTAAAGAATTTCTTTCGTTTTTGGTACGACAACCCTGTTTCAAGGAATCCACATACTAAGTAGTTTGCATAGTCTGCAAACCATGGAATTTCATTATAATCGATTTTCAAGAGATATCCATCAGGAAAGTTGTCTTGTATGGCCGATTCATTTAGAACTTCTAATTCAGAATTTTCAAGGCGAGAAAGATGATCAGCGGCGAGATTTTCTGCTCCCTTTTTGTCTCAGATTTCAATATCGAATTCTTGTAAGAGTAAGATCCAACAGGTTAATCGTGGTTTGGCATCTTGTTTTGAAAATAGGTATTTAAGAGCAGAATGGTCGGTATAGACCACCGTTTTTGTTAGAACGAGATATGAACGAAATTTGTCAAAAGTAAAGACAATAGAAAGGAGTTCTTTTTCAGTAGTTGTGTAATTTGTTTGTGCTCCTTGTAACATCTTACTAGCGTAATAAATACGTTGAAATCGTTTTTCAATTCTTTGACCTAAAACGGCTCCATTGCAAAATCACTTGCATCGCACATGAGTTCAAATGGTAGATTCCAATTTGGAGTTATCATGATCGACACATTAGTGAGTTTTTCATTAAGAATATTAAAGGATTTGATACATTCATCTGAAAAAGATGAATGGAGCATCCTTTTCAAGGAGTTTATTTATAGGAGTGACAATTTTAGAAAAATCTTTTATGAAACGTCGGTAAAAACCGGCATGCCTTAGAAAACTCCTAACTCCTCTAACATTGGTGGGATGTGGAAGTTTAGCAATTACATCTACTTTAGCTCTATCCACTTCAATTCCTTCCTTTGAAATTTTATGACCAAGAACGATGCCTTCTTTAACCATGAAATGACATTTCTCCCAATTAAGTACTAGATTTGATTTCTCACATCTAAAATGTAGTGACCCGAACTTTTCCATGTTTATATATATATATTAAATGAAATTGTTATTTCCATGATTAAGTGTTTCCAACATGCTAAGCAATCAAACTTGTTAAGACTTGATTAATTGAAATAGGTTTCATATGGACAATTGACCACCCAAGTTGACCGGTGATTCACGAACGTTAAAACTTGTAAAAACTATACGATGACATATATATGGTTATATATATAGTTAACATGATTTTATTATAAGTATGTATCTCATTAGGTATTTTAACAATGAGTTATATACATAAAAATGAGACTATTAATTTAAGAAACTCAAAAACGATATATATAACGATTATCGTTATAACAACGTCTTACTAGGTACATATAAATCATATTAAGATATTGATACACTTGGTTAATTATGTTAAATGATAAGTAAATATATTATTAAGTGTATTAACAATGAAATACATATGTAAAAAATAAGACTACTAACTTAATGATTTCGAAACGAGACATATATGTAACGATTATTGTTGTAACGACATTTAACTGTATATATATCATACTAAGATATATTATATATCATAATATCATGATAATATAACAATTTAACATCTCATTTGTTTTAATAAAAAATGGGTTAACCACATTCAACAAGATCGTTAACCTAAAGGTTTCAAAACAACGTTTACATGTAACGACTAACGATGACTTAACGACTCAGTTAAAATGTATATACATGTAGTGTTTTAATATGTATTCATACACTTTTGAAAGACTTCAAGACACTTATAAAAATACTTCTACTTAACAAAAATGCTTACAATTACATCCTCGTTCAGTTTCATCAACAATTCTACTCGTATGCACCCGTATTCGTACTCGTACAATACACAGCTTTTAAATGTATGTACTATTGGTATATACACTCCAATAATCAGCTATTAGCAGCCCATGTGAGTCACCTAACACATGTGGGAACCAGCATTTGGCAACTAGCATGAAATATCTCATAAAATTACAAAAATATGAGTAATCATTCATGATTTATTTACATGAAAACAAAATTACATATCCTTTATATCTAATCCATACATCAACGACCAAAAACACCTACAAACACTTTCATTCTTCAATTTTCTTCATCTAATTGATCTCTCTCAAGTTCTATCTTCAAGTTCTAAGTGTTCTTCATAAATTCCAAAAGTTCTAGTTTCATAAAATCAAGAATACTTCCAAGATTGCAAGTTTTTACTTCCAAGTTTTCTAAATCCATTCCAAGTAATCATCCAAGATCAAGAAACCTTTGTTACTTACAGTAGGTTATATTTCTAATACAAGGTAATAATCATATTCAAACTTTAATTCAATTTCTATAACTATAACAATCTTATTTCGAGTGGAAATCTTACTTGAAATTGTTTTCGTGTCATGATTCTGCTTCAAGAACTTTCAAGCCATCCAAGGATCCTTTGAAGCTAGATATATTTTTCTCATTTCTAGTAGGTTTATCCAAGGAACTTGAGGTAGTAATGATGTTCATAACATTATTCGATTCATACATATAAAGCTATCTTATTCGAAGGTTTAAACTTGAAATCACTAGAACATAGTTTAGTTAATTCTAAACTTGTTCGCAAATAAAAGTTAATCCTTCTAACTTGACTTTTAAAATTAACTAAACACATGTTCTATATCTATATGATATGCTAACTTAATGATTTAAAACCTGGAAACACGAAAAACACCGTAAAACCGGATTTACGCCGTCGTAGTAACACCGCGGGCTGTTTTGGGTTAGTTAATTAAAAACTATGATAAACTTTGATTTAAAAGTTGTTATTCTGGGAAAATGATTTTTATTATGAACATGAAACTATATCCAAAAATTATGGTTAAACTCAAAGTGGAAGTATGTTTTCTAAAATGGTCATCTAGACGTCGTTCTTTCGACTGAAATGACTACCTTTACAAAAATGACTTGTAACTTGTATTTCCAACTATAAACCAATACCTTTTCTGTTTAGTTTCATAAAGTCAAGTTCAATACGAAACCGTGGCCGCTTAAATCACTCAAAACGGATTAGAAACGAAGAAATGGCGAGCAAAACAAAATTTGTAAAAACTACTCATTTTAGCTACGTGAAAATTGGTAACAAATCTATTCCAACCATAGCTTAATCAACTTGTATTGTATATTATGTAATCTTGAGATACCATAGACACGTATACAATGTTTCGACCTATCATGTCGACACATCTATATATATTTCGGAACAACCATAGACACTCTATATGTGAATGTTGGAGTTAGCTATACAGGGTTGAGGTTGATTCCAAAATATATATAGTTTGAGTTGTGATCAATACTGAGATACGTATACACTGGGTCGTGGATTGATTCAAGATAATATTTATCGATTTATTTCTGTACATCTAACTGTGGACAACTAGTTGTAGGTTACTAACGAGGACAGCTGACTTAATAAACTTAAAACATCAAAATATATTAAAAGTGTTGTAAATATATTTTGAACATACTTTGATATATATGTATATATTGTTATAGGTTCGTGAATCAACCAGTGGCCAAGTATTACTTCCCGACGAAGTAAAAATCTGTGAAAGTGAGTTATAGTCCCACTTTTAAAATCTAATATTTTTGGGATGAGAATACATGCAGGTTTTATAAATGATTTACAAAATAGACACAAGTACGTGAAACTACATTCTATGGTTGAATTATCGAAATCGAATATGCCCCTTTTTATTAAGTCTGGTAATCTAAGAATTAGGGAACAGACACCCTAATTGACGCGAATCCTAAAGATAGATCTATTGGGCCTAACAAACCCCATCCAAAGTACCGAATGCTTTAGTACTTCGAAATTTATATCATATCCGAAGGGTGTCCCGGAATGATGGGGATATTCTTATATATATGCATCTTGTTAATGTCGGTTACCAGGTGTTCATCATATGAATGATTTTTATCTCTATGTATGGGATGTGTATTGAAATATGAAATCTTGTGGTCTATTGTTACGATTTGATATATATAGGTTAAACCTATAACTCACCAACATTTTTGTTGACGTTTAAAGCATGTTTATTCTCAGGTGAATACTAAGAGCTTCCGCTGTTGCATACTAAAATAAGGACAAAATTTGGAGTCCATGTTTGTATGATATTGTGTAAAAACTGCATTCAAGAAACTGATTTCGATGTAACATATTTGTATTGTAAACCATTATGTAATGGTCGTGTGTAAACAGGATATTTTAGATTATCATTATTTGATAATCTACGTAAAGCTTTTTATGAAAGGACCCGTCCTAATCCATCTGGACGAAGTCACCAACAACTGGTTCCATTGCGATGATCGACTCCAAAAACTGTCTTTAAAATGAGCAAATGCACAGCGGAATGTTTCTTTCATACCTGAGAATAAACATGCTTTAAAGTGTCAACCAAAAGGTTGGTGAGTTCATAGGTTTATCATAAAACAATAAAATTCATCATTTTGATAGACCACAAGATTTAAATACAGTACACCTATCTTGTGTACAAAACCATTTTTCATAAATCTTAGTAACCGTACACATATCTCGTGCACAAAAACTAATACACATAACCTGTGTATAAAAATCATTCTCTCGATACATAACATTCATATCAATTGGTGACAATTATCATGTCCACATAATTCAACGGTGGAAATTATCATGTCCACATAATTCAATGGTGGCAATTATCATGTCCACATAATTCAATAATAATCCGCAGAACCTCTGTCTGCATAATAATTCATTCGAGGAATGTTTTACTTATGTCTATCTCGTCAAAACTTTATAAAAGCATTTCATGTATTCGCAGTTCAAAACATATTTCAAAAAGCATTTAATAAAGCAGTTGTAAAAACAGTGCATGTATTCTCAGTCTCAAAAATGTAAAGAGTAAAAGGGAGCAAATGAAACTCACTCATTGTATTTTGTAGTAAAAATACATATGACAACATTTGAACAATGCAGGGTTGGCCTCGGATTCACGAACCTATATAATTTGTATATTCATTAATACATATAACCATACTCGAACAATTTTATATGCTATGTCTTTATATTATTTATTTAATTTGTATATATATATATATTTGAAAAATTATTATTACTTATATAGTTATATATATTTATGTTGTATATATATTTAAAATGATTAGTATCTATATATTTAATTATATTAATATATCTATATATATGTATGGTTAATTTATTACTTATATAGTTATATATATTTATGTTGTATATATATTTAAAATGATTAGTATCTATATATTTAATTATATTAATATATCTATATATATGTATGGTTAATATTATATCTAAAATTCATTGGTTTGTTATAATTAAATATTTATGTAAATAATGTTAATATGTTTTATATATAGGTATACAAAATATTAATACCATTATAATATATGTTAGGTCAAAATATTTATCTGTAATAAAATAATAGTTTTGAAAATAATGATTTACTAATAATAATAACTTTCTTGATAATGATATTACTAATAATAATACTAACAATTTATAAAATGATACTAATAATAATATTTATAATGATAAATTGTATTATGTTCATAATAATGATGATGATAATAATAATAATAATAATAATAATAATAATAATAATAATAATAATAATAATAATAATAATAATAATAATAATAATAATAATAATAATGATCATAATTACATTAACAATAATACATATGTATATATGTATTGTTAGTAATAATAATATCAATAATACTAAGTAATGATAATAATATTAGTAATAATAGCAATTTTAACAATACAATTTATACTAGTAATAACAATAACAATCATAATAATAATAATAATAATAATAATAATAATAATAATAATAATAATAATAATAATAATAATAATAATAATAATAATAATAAGTTGATAAATGGCTACCTTCAAAGGCTACAAAAATAAATAATGAATCGCCCAAGCCAGAACTCGAACCCCCGACCACTCGCTCACCCGCTAACACCTCACGCCATCCTTCCATTTCTGTTTTCTGGATATAATATCGCCCCAATGGTTTTATAACCCGTGTGTACCCGCTTTCACATCTATGGCCCAATACCCAGAACATGGATTAACAAAGAAAAGATCCCGACCCAATCCATTACACATACCAAGCCCAAAAACAATAACCCTAGTTCGTTTCCTGATTAGACTAAAAAGGAGCTTCGGTGTTTTTTTTTTTTTTTTGTTTACACGAATAGCAGCAACAAGACAAATTTAATTCGTGTGGTGTTTTGATAACTCGAACAGGAACCAGACAACTTCTACTCATCTCATCGTATATTTATCATATCTCCGTTTGTTCATCATTAACTTAACTATCATTTTTCATCTATATCCTTCGATTTGAAAAGAATAAAGGGGATGTTGCATCCTTTATCTTATGGGTAGGTTCTTTTTGTCGGTGTATTAGAAAACAGAAATCAACAAATGCATTAAACTTCTATCTATGAAGGTCCACAAAAGAGGTATGCATCGATTGATTTAAAAATTAAAAGATTGTGAGTGGAAGTTAGAATCCAAGACATTGTCCACTTTATCGACCCCTCCACCTTCTTTTTTATACGTTTAAATTGCATCTAACAAACCAAAACAAAATGCTTTACTTCATTTGACTTCTTTGTATTTAAACAAATAGAAAACAGCAGGTACCTAGTGTAACGATCTAGGTTTATTTGCAACTGATAAATAGAAGAAGAAACACAAGGAGTTGCAGCGGTTTTTGCTGTAGCTCTGTTGACGGGTTGTATTAGTGGTGTTTGAATGAAAACAGAAAGAATTAAGTGGGTGGTGATCAAGCATGGTGGATGTGTTCCTTTGTTGGTTAGAAAACGAAAGAGAGAAGAGCTAGAACGATTATGATGGTTTGTGGGTATGCATGATCTCCCAAAATAAGGGTTTGTGATGGCGTCTAGTGGTGATTTATGGTGTCGTGGTTCATGCCTTGGTCAAAAGAAAAGGAAAGAAAGAGATGAAGAAATGTAGTGATAGATGGTGATCAAGTGTCGGGTTAATTGTGGTGATGGGTTTGGTGTGATGATAGTGGTGAGTTTAATAAAGGTGATGAAAATGGTGGTGTTTGTTATCGGATAAACAAAACAGAAACAATTTATGATTGGTGGTAATGATAGCAGCCGTTTGTAGATGATGGCTATAATATATTGTGATGTTTGCGTTGAACCATATCATCAACAACTTAAATGGGTTTCGATGGAAGCTACAATAGGGAGATTGTTTTGAATAGTAGCAGGTTAGATGATGATTCAAGTGGCGGTGTTCAATTTGGGTTTGATTGAGCAGGTTGTGTTCGATTTGTTTTCGATAGTGGTGGTTTTACTTTTCTGTACGATTCTTTCTCAATTGCAGATGACAATATGTGCAGTGTTATTAACTCATAATGTAGTAGCTATATTTGCTTCAAATTGTTTTGTAGTGATTGTAGGATTCGGAAGGAGTAATCTCAAGGACAGAAAGAAATATAATAAAGATAAACTTGAAAAAGATGGCTAACAGATTTTTGGAATTTGTTAAGTGGATCGAATCTTAATTGTACAAGATGAATGTGATGTTAACATAGTGGTAGACAGGAAGTACATAAGTTGTTCAAGAGATGAGAAAAAAGAAAAAAAATAATGAAGTAGATAATAACTTGCAACTGATTTTGGTTCCATTCTTGTGTAATCCATATATCCATATATATTTATTATAAGGTAATAATTATATCATTAATAATATTTCTAATAATACAAGTATTAATAATAATAATAATAATAATAATAATAATAGAATAACAATAATGATAATAATATCACTCATCATAATAATAATTATTATGTATATTAATAATAATTAATAGTAATGATACTAATAATAATCAAATGATAACAATATTAGTTTTATGAAATGTTTTATTTTGATAATCATACCATTAAATTTATTAAAATTTTAATATTTAATATTTATTAATATTACTAATATTGATTTTAATGAAAGTAGTAATAATAAAAGTAATAATAATACTACCACAATAATTATATCCATACAATTACCAATTATGAGTAAAATTAATATCTACAATTATGTTTTAAGTTATTATATATATATATATATATATATATATATATATATATATATATATATATATATATATATATATATATATATATATATATAACTTAAAACATAATTGTAGATATGGTAGCATATATATATATATATATATATATATATATATATATATATATATATATATATATATATATATGCTACCATATCTACAATTATGTTTTAAGTATTAAGTAGTTAATTATATTAATTATATATATTGAAACAAATAATATCTGAGTATAACATTTAATTACTTTGTTATCATTGGTAATTTATGTATATTCAATCTACTCTCTATATTCAAAATAATAAGTTTTAGTCCTTTTAAGTTATCGTTCATAATAACTAAATCACATACTAGTACATTAATATATTTAGTTTATTATATATAACTATTTACATAAATGGTTATTTATACATATATTTCTGTTTACAGTTAAAAGTTGGTGAATCGTCGAGGATGGTCAAAGGGTAATTGATTACATGAATATAGTTTTCAAGACTTTCGAGACTCAACATTACAGACTTTGCTTATCATGTCGGAACCATATACAGATTTAAGTTTAAATTTGGTCGAAAATTTCCGGGTCATCACAGTACCTACCCGTTAAAGAAATTTCGTCCCGAAATTTGAGTGAGGTGGTCATGGCTAATAATAGAAATGTTTTCATGACAAATATGAGTTGATGAATAGAGTTTTATCATCATCGGGTAATACAGATAAAACAATTCGATTATTCGAAGCGTAAGAGTGAAGTTATCACAAAATAGCGAAATGATAGAAATAAGATTTGTCTTGACTTTTGACGTAGTCATGGTTGATTTTCGAAATTCAAGGGATTTAAAAGAAAATCTTTGAAAATCTTTAAGATCTGATTCTTCGGTGAATATGGAAATCAGGATCTTTCTAATTATATGCAGAGATCTGCCTTGATTACTCTATCTGGTATTTCCATTATAAATTAACTCTTCCGTTCCATTATTCTCACCATTCCTATACTTTCTTTCTTAGTTCATACATTAAAAAGATTGTGAAAATACTTAATCCAATTCTAATCCTTGATATTTCTAATTATCATTTCTGTCATCCTTCTTTTCAATCTTCCACCAGAAGAATCTGTTTACTTTTACTATTACCTTGGGGTGATACTATTCTTAATTATACCGTGTCTTTTTATTGCTATTCCTATTAATATCCACGGTTTGTAACCTCCGTGTTGTTATTGGGCTTAATATTTTCTCTTATATTTTGGAGCTCTTTGCCTTGTTATTATCCTCCCGACCTCTAGTAAAGCGAGTAACGGTCCAGTATTCATAAGTATGGAATTTTGGATAAACATCGTGTTCTAAATAAGAAAGAATGTATTAGCACGATTTGATTTGTCAAATTACCAGAATCACTGAGAATAGAACTATCAAGAATATATTTTCTTGATATGTTCAAAAGTTAATCAGAATGAAAGAGTTATGTAACATGACACCTGATGACGTTATAATCTGTGAATCATCATGTTCCATTTAGAAATTCAGCATGACTTACTGTAATATAATCACGTTGATCAAGTGTCATTATATTATACTAACTCATGCATCAGTTCCTAACATTACTTCAATAACATTCATATTTTAATCTTGAAAGTTTAAAGAATATAGAAACTAACAGTTTCTATATGATGTAATACTGATAGCACGAAGAGATTAATGATTTCAGATAAGAATAGTTATAAAAATATCTCCAGAAATATGGAGGATATTTATAATGAAAGATATGATAATATCTCAGAATATCTAAGATCAGAGGATGATAGAAACTATTGTCTGCAAGGGTTTAGAGTAAGGAGCAAGATATTCACTAAAGACTTTAGCAGACATTGAATCATTTGGATTCTTTGAAGTCAAACTTATTCTTTGTGATTTGTCCACGGCTTTCTTCATAGTTTCGCATAATCTGCTTTTCGGTATTAAATTTTCTATTGAATGTTTCCAATATAATGATACACAGGAAGCACGAAGAGGTATATAATTTCAGACGAGAATATTTATGAAAATATCCTCAGAAATATCGAAGATGTTGATGATGATATTTTGGAATTTCTAAGTTCGATGGTTGATGGAAAAAGATTTTCCTCAAGATTTTAACATGACTTCTGAGCAAGATATTCTCTAAAGATTTCAACGGATCCAGAATTACCTGAATTCTTCGAATATAGGGTATGGTCCTTGTATTTGTCCTTGGTCTCCTTCGTGGTTAGCTTAATCCGTTTTCCAGTTCCAACTTTTCTGAGCTTTTCCAGCATACTATTCTTTATCATCAAATTTCTGACGGTTAATGTCGTTTACGGTTGTCTATCGTTTCTGCTGCTTCATTCAGCTTTTTCAAAGATCAATGTATTGATTCGTAGGCTGGATGCTTTTCAAAATTTAAGAATGGAAAATCTTAATTTCAGGAGATAAATGCTATATGTATACGTTTAACTGTTGATGTAGAGACATTGTGAGATTCAAAATACTGATTGCTATTTCTCGATAATTGGTATGGCAATTCTTGTTACAAGATGTGGATGAGTACATGATGAGACTTCAATAGATAAATATAGTGATTTGTCGGAGGGATTTAAACTAAGGAGCAACGAGATTACTGGTATGTCTGCTGGTAATATGGTAGAATATAAAAGGTTCCCTGGTAACAATAAAAGTGCACGCATATATATCAGGTTTATAATAAGGTTGTTTCGAACGAAAAGTCGATGTTGACTTGATGGAGCTGTGACAAAATTTGCTACTTTAAAAATGAATAGCAAAGTTATTTTCGGTAATAACAATGCCAAAGGAGCTAGCACAGATTCGTGTTAAACATTTACTCAGGTTCCGAGTGTTTTCAGGTGCATAACTATATGCATAAATCTTTCCTTTCGTAGATGAAGTGCGATTGGTTCATCCTCTCGATTGAGGTGTTTTCAAGAATCATGAAAGGTTTGAACGCAGATTGTAATCGTCAAGACGCAAATGAGGTTTAGGATGAAATCAAGTGGCAAACTTGAAGAAATGTTTAGTTTCATATGTTATAATCAATATTTTTATTCATTTTAATTGTCCAATGTTATTAGTCCACAGTCGATAGTCCACAGTTAACAGTCCAATAATTCATATATAGTTTAATTTATAATATTCGAATTAATTAATACGTATCGTGACCCGTGTACATGTCTCAAACTCGATCACAACTCAAACTATATATATTATTGTAGAATCAACCTCAACCCTGTATAGCTAACTCCAACATTACTGCATATAGAGTGTCTATGGTTATTCCAAATAATATATATAGATGTGTCGATATGATATGTCAAAACCTTGTATACATGTCCCGATATTTAAAGTGCGTAAAATAAATAACAGAAATTAAATGATGATAAATAAAATTGCGAGAATATAAACTGCGATAATTAAATTGCGATAAATAAAATGTAATCAGTTAGCTAGGAACAGTTAGCGTGGATTCTTAACAAAATTTCTCATAGTTAATTCGTCTGTTTCTATCAAATTTTATTTTGTCATATGTTTTCTTCATTATGCCACTTGTTGGATTCTGATAGGTCAAAATCCAAATATGAAATTGAATGAAAATGGTTATTCTGCGGTGAACGGATTCGTATCTTTGTAGATGTAAGTAGGATAGTAAATGAATGTTGAATCAGATTGGAAGAATGTATAGTGTAACTTATTAATGTGAAATCTAAATATTCCTCAGGTATTACCTACCCGTTAAAATATTTTCATCATTAACAGTTTTGTACGAAAGAATTTTTAATTACAATCTTTATGAAAACATATATACATATATATTTCCTTCAGATGTAATCATGGATTTAATGAGTCAATATGATATTAGACTCATTTGATTTACCATTAGAACAAGAATATATAATCTCTAAAACATTAGAGATTACATAATCGCCATGTCGAATGAAGATAAAATAGATAGAACGATACGTAGTACGATGATTATACTTGAGGTACAGAATGAGACGTTGAGACATGGATTGTTGATGATACTGGTGCTGTTACTGATGGTACTGTTGGTACCGGTGATGTTGCTGAAGCTGGTAAATTTTGCATCATATTCTCCAAATTGATTACTCGAGCGCGAAGTTCGTTGACTTATTCTATTATTCTGGGATGATTGTCGGTCAAAACGAGCGGATGAATAAAGTTTAGAATTGTGGATAGAATATAATCATGGTGAGATATTCGAGAAATGAGGGTGAAAATGGTGTTTCGGACTGGTTCGCTGATAAGTGCTTCAGGTTCGTAGCCAATAGGTAAATTCGGTTGATGAAAAGGATCGCCTTCTTCGCGTCTCCATTGATTTAGTCGACTACGAACTCATCAGATGAATTGGGGATGGATGATTGGTTGATTCATTCTGGTGAAACTGCTTTCGGAGCTTAGGTGAAACTCCATATCGGAATAGCTGTTGGAATCCGAGGAATTCGAACTGGTTGAGGGATTCATCTCGTACGATCAGATAAAGGATTTTTCGATAATAAATAGATTATAGGATGTAGATTAGTACCCTGCAATACATAATTTACATATGCATATATAATACTAAAATCCCATAAGTTACAGAGAAATCTACGGAAACTGTCAGGCAAAGGAACAATAACAGATACGCTAAGATATGAATTTATCTATACACTGTCTATGCAATAGAGGCAGTAAGACGTGTCTAGACTTTAAGGATGATAAGCAAATAATTTTTAACACGAAATGATAAGCAAAAATTTTAACATGCAGACACTGTCGAAGTCCAGACCCACTAATGCATCTAAACAACTATCAGTTAGACACACTAATGTAAGACCTGGTTCGCTAAGACCACCGCTCTGATACCAACTGAAAGGACCCGTCCTAATCCATCTAGACGAAGTCACCAACAACTGGTTCCATTGCAATGATCGACTCCAAAAACTGTCTTTAAAATGAGCAAATGCACAGCGGAATGTTTCTTTCATACCTGAGAATAAACATGCTTTAAAGTGTCAACCAAAAGGTTGGTGAGTTCATAGGTTTATCATAAAACAATAAAATTCATCATTTTGATAGACCACAAGATTTAAATACAGTACACCTATCTTTTGTACAAAACCATTTTTCATAAATCTTAGTAACCGTACACATATCTCGTGCACAAAAACTAATACACATAACCTGTGTATAAAAATCATTCTCTCGATACATAACATTCATATCAATTGGTGACAATTATCATGTCCACATAATTCAACGGTGGAAATTATCATGTCCACATAATTCAATGGTGGCAATTATCATGTCCACATAATTCAATAATAATCCGCAGAACCTCTGTCTGCATAATAATTCATTCGAGGAATGTTTTACTTGTGTCTATCTCGTCAAACCTTTATAAAAGCATTTCATGTATTCGCAGTTCAAAACATATTTCAAAAAGCATTTAATAAAGCAGTTGTAAAAACAGTGCATGTATTCTCAGTCCCGAAAATGTAAAGAGTAAAAGGGAGCAAATGAAACTCACTCATTGTATTTTGTAGTAAAAATACATATGACAACATTTGAACAATGCAGGGTTGGCCTCGGATTCACGAACCTATATAATTTGTATATTCATTAATACATATAACCGTACTCGAACAATTTTATATGCTATGTCTTTATATTATTTATTTAATTTGTATATATATATATTTGAAAAATTATTATTACTTATATAGTTATATATATTTATGTTGTATATATATTTAAAATGATTAGTATCTATATATTTAATTATATTAATATATCTATATATATGTATGGTTAATTTATTACTTATATAGTTATATATATTTATGTTGTATATATATTTAAAATGATTAGTATCTATATATTTAATTATATTAATATATCTATATATATATGTATGGTTAATATTATATCTAAAATTCATTGGTTTGTTATAATTAAATATTTATGTAAATAATGTTAATATGTTTTATATATAGGTATACAAAATATTAATACCATTATAATATATGTTAGGTCAAAATATTTATCTGTAACAAAATAATAGTTTTGAAAATAATGATTTACTAATAATAATAACTTTCTTGATAATGATAATACTAATAATAATACTAACAATTTATAAAATGATACTAATAATAATATTTATAATGATAAATTGTATTATGTTCATAATAATGATAATAATAATAATAATAATAATAATAATAATAATAATGATCATAATTACATTAACAATAATACATATGTATTGTTAGTAATAATAATATCAATAATACTAAGTAATGATAATAATATTAGTAATAATAGCAATTTTAACAATACAATTTATACTAGTAATAACAATAACAATCATAATAATAATAATAATAATAATAATAATAATAATAATAATAATAATAATAATAATAATAATAATAATAATAATAATAATAATAATAATAATAATAATAATAATAATAATAAGTTGATAAATGGCTACCTTCAAAGGCTACAAAAATAAATAATGAATCGCCCAAGCCAGAACTCGAACCCCCGACCACTCGCTCACCCGCTAACACCTCACGCCATCCTTCCATTTCTGTTTTCTGGATATAATATCGCCCCAATGGTTTTATAACCCGTGTGTACCCGCTTTCACATCTATGGCCCAATACCCAGAACATGGATTAACAAAGAAAAGATCCCGACCCAATCCATTACACACACCAAGCCCAAAAACAATAACCCTAGTTCGTTTCCTGATTAGACTAAAAAGGAGCTTCGGTGTTTTGTTTTGTTTTTTGTTTACACGAATAGCAGCAACAAGACAAATTTAATTCGTGTGGTGTTTTGATAACTCGAACAGGAACCAGACAACTTCTACTCATCTCATCGTATATTCATCATATCTCCGTTTGTTCATCATTAACTTAACTATCATTTTTCATCTATATCCTTCGATTTGAAAAGAATAAAGGGGATATTGCAGCCTTTATCTTATGGGTAGGTTCTTTTTGTCGGTGTATTAGAAAACAGAAATCAACAAATGCATTAAACTTCTATCTATGAAGGTCCACAAAAGAGGTATGCATCGATTGATTTAAAAATTAAAAGATTGTGAGTGGAAGTTAGAATCCAAGACATTGTCCACTTTATCGACCCATCCACATTCTTTTTTATACGTTTAAATTGCATCTAACAAACCAAAACAAAATGCCTTACTTCATTTGACTTCTTTGTATTTAAAAAAATAGAAAACAGCAGGTACCTAGTGTAACGATCTAGGTTTATTTGCAACTGATAAATAGAAGAAGAAACACAAGGGGTTGCAGCGGTTTTTGCTGTAGCTCTGTTGACGGGTTGTATTAGTGGTGTTTGAATGAAAACAGAAAGAATTAAGTGGGTGGTGATCAAGCATGGTGGATGTGTTCCTTTGTTGGTTAGAAAACGAAAGAGAGAAGAGCTAGAACGATTATGATGGTTTGTGGGTATGCATGATCTCACAAAATAAGGGTTTATGATGGCGTCTAGTGGTGATTTATGGTGTTGTGGTTCATGCCTTGGTCAAAAGAAAAGGAAAGAAAGAGATGAAGAAATGTAGTGATAGATGGTGATCAAGTGTCGGGTTAATTGTGGTGATGGGTTTGGTGTGATGATAGTGGTGAGTTTAATAAAGGTGATGAAAATGGTGGTGTTTGTTATCGAATAAACAAAACAGAAACAATTTATGATTGGTGGTAATGATAGCAGCCGTTTGTAGATGATGGCTATAATATATTGTGATGTTTGCGTTGAACCATATCATCAACAACTTAAATGGGTTTCGATGGAAGCTACAATAGGGAGATTGTTTCGAATAGTAGCAGGTTAGATGATGATTCAAGTGGTGGTGTTCAATTTGGGTTTGATTGAGCAGGTTGTGTTCGATTTGTTTTCGATAGTGGTGGTTTTATTTTTCTGTACGATTCTTTCTCAATTGCAGATGACAATATGTGCAGTGTTATTAACTCATAATGTAGTAGCTATATTTGCTTCAAATTGTTTTGTAGTGATTGTAGGATTCGGAAGGAGTAATCTCAAGGACAGAAAGAAATATAATAAAGATAAACTTGAAAAAGATGGCTAACAGATTTTTGGAATTTGTTAAGTGGATCGAATCTTAATTGTACAAGATGAATGTGATGTTAACATAGTGGTAGACAGGAAGTACATAAGTTGTTCAAGAGATGAGAAAAAAGAAAAAAAATAATGAAGTAGATAATAACTTGCAACTGATTTTGGTTCCATTCTTGTGTAATCCATATATCCATATATATTTATTATAAGGTAATAATTATATCATTAATAATATTTCTAATAATACAAGTATTAATAATAATAATAATAATAATAATAATAATAATAGAATAACAATAATGATAATAATATCACTCATCATAATAATAATTATTATGTATATTAATAATAATTAATAGTAATGATACTAATAATAATCAAATGATAACAATATTAGTTTTATGAAATGTTTTATTTTGATAATCATACCATTAAATTTATTAAAATTTTAATATTTAATATTTATTAATATTACTAATATTGATTTTAATGAAAGTAGTAATAATAAAAGTAATAATAATACTACCACAATAATTATATCCATACAATTACCAATTATGAGTAAAATTAATATCTACAATTATGTTTTAAGTTATATATATATATATATATATATATATATATATATATATATATATATATATATATATATATATATATATATAACTTAAAACATAATTGTAGATATGGTAGCATATATATATATATATATATATATATATATATATATATATATATATATATATATATATATATATGCTACCATATCTACAATTATGTTTTAAGTATTAAGTAGTTAATTATATTAATTATATATATTGAAACAAATAATATCTGAGTATAACATTTAATTACTTTGTTATCATTGGTAATTTATGTATATTCAATCTACTCTCTATATTAAAAATAATAAGTTTTAGTCCTTTTAAGTTATCGTTCATAATAACTAAATCACATACTAGTACATTAATATATTTAGTTTATTATATATAACTATTTACATAAATGGTTATTTATACATATATTTCTGTTTACAGTTAAAAGTTGGTGAATCGTCGAGGATGGTCAAAGGGTAATTGATTACATGAATATAGTTTTCAAGACTTTCGAGACTCAACATTACAGACTTTGCTTATCATGTCGGAACCATATACAGATTTAAGTTTAAATTTGGTCAAAAATTTCCGGGTCATCACATTTTAAACCTTTATTTATGAAATAAAGGTTATGGTTTGTTTTAAAAATGAATGCAGTCTTTGAAAAACGTCTCATATAGAGGTCAAAACCTCGCAACGAAATCAATTAATATGGAACATTTTTAATCAATAAGAACGGGACATTTCATAAAAAGCATTCGTTCAAGATTAATTAGACATGTTTCAAAAGTATCACCGAAGACTGAAAAGTCATCCATGAAAACTTCCAATCATACCTCTATCATGTCATGAAAAATCGCCATCATGCACCTTTGAAAGGTTGCAGGGGCGTTGCAAAGTCCAAATGGCATGCGTTTGTAAGCAAAAGTACCATAAGGGCACGTGAAGGTGGTTTTCTCCTGGTCCTCGGGTGCAATTGGAATTTAAAAGTATCCGGAAAAACCGTCAAGAAAACAATAGTAACTGTTCCCAGCTAACCTTTCCAAAATTTAATCAATGAAAGGTAAGGGAAAGTGATCTTTTCTGGTGGCATCATTTAATTTTCTATAATCAATACAAATTTGCCATCCTGTTACAGTCCTAGTAGGAATAAGCTCATCTTTTTCATTTGTGATGACAGTGATGCCACCCTTCTTAGGTACACATTGAACTGGGCTTACCTATGGACTATCAGAGATTGGATAAATTAAACCTGCATCTAGTAGTTTAATTATTTCTTTCTTAACAACATCTTGCATATTTGGATTTAGTCTTCGTTGGCGTTGCACATATGTTTTATGATTTTCTTCCATAAGGATTTTATGTGTGCAATACGAAGGACTTATGCCTTTAATATCATGAATCTTCCATGCAATAGCTGGTTTATCAGCCTTTAGCACACAGAAATGAGTTGAGATTTTTCATTTTTCGTAAGAGAAGACGAAATTATTACAAGTAATTCAGATTCACCATGTAAATAAGCGTATTCCAAATGGTTTGGAAGTGGCTTTAACTCTAATATCGGTGGTTCTTCTATCGATGATTTGTATCGATATCTGTCTTTCTCTTTCAGCATTTGAAGTTCTTCTATTGTTGGTTCGTATTCATTAGCCATGAGTGTGGCTATTTGAAATGCCCCATTCATATTAATTATAAACGTTTCATATTAATTGGTTTCTTTGCGAGGTTTTGACATCTATATGAGACGTTTTTCAAATCTTGCATTCGTTTTTAAAAACAACCATAACCTTTATTATTGAATAAGGGTCTTAATGACATAATTTAGATTGTCTATCAAAGACAATCTCCTCAAATAAATAAATTTTTACACAACCCATTACAACATGATCAAATATATTACAACAAACACTCTGAATGCAAGTTTAAACAATATAAACAATTATGCCGACTCCAAATCTTAACCTTGGATTGGCATACGATAGCGGAAGCATTTTTAATATTCACCTGAGAATAAACATGCTTAAAACGTCAACAAAAATGTTGGTGAGTCATAGGTTTAATTTCTAATTAATAATCATAATATTTAATAAGCCACAAGATTTCATTTAATTAAATGTGCAGGATCATTACAACTGCAAAAATCATTCATACGATGAGTCGCCTGGTAACTGACCTTAACATAGAGAGCTTAAGATATCTGGCATCATACATTCCACTATTCAAATGTATGACAAGAACCCTTCGAAGTACTAAAGCATTTCCACTATTCGAAAATGGGGGTGGTTGGTGCCCGTAGATCTACCTTTAGGATTCGCATCAATTAGTGTTTTTCACTAATTCTTAGGTTACCAAGCATAATAATAATAAATGTAGTTTCATGAACTTGTACTTATTTTGTAAAACATTTATAAATTTTGCATGTATTCTCATCCCAAAATAATTTAGATAGTAAAAATGGGACTATAACTCACTTGTGATGATTTCCGAATAGATGGTGGTAAGACTTGGCCTTTGACAATTTCACGAACCTAATAATAATATTTTTGTGTCAAGATATATATATATATATATATATATATATATATATATATATATATATATATATATATATATATATAATTAATATTCCATACTTATGATACTTGTGATAATTTTAATTGTCCATTGTTGGTAGTACAACGTTCGTAGTCCAATAGTCCAATAGTCCAATAGTCCAACAGTATAAATATATATATATATATAAATATAAATGCGTATATTGTGTTAGAATTCACTAACACTATAATATATTGTCTTAATATAATAAGACACATCATATGTATATTGTCTGAAGCAATCCGAGACCCATTGTATACATGTCTCAGGCTCGATCACAACTCAAAGTATATAATATTTTGGAATTCACTTCGACCCACAGCTAACTCGAAATTACTGCCAATGGTGTCTTATAGTTCGTTCCAATAATATTAATATATATAGAAGAAATCAAAATGATATGTCAAAACGCTGTATACGGATCCACGGTGATCAAGTCATATATATATATATATATATATATATATATATATATATATATATATATATATATATATATATATATATGGTGCCTTACGATCTTTATTAAGACTATAATATATTGTCGTAGAACTTAATCACGACTATTATAAATTATATTTCCATAAGTTCGGGAACAAGACATGTATAAATACATGTAGGATATAAGGTAAGTTAGCTAGGATAAGGTTCGCATCCATTTTTATGAATCATGTCCGTAGCTAAAAATTAAGGAAAATATCCAATTTTATTTTACCCATAATTTCTTCGTTACAAATCCGTTTTGAGTGATTCGAGTTACCATGGCTTCGTATCGAACTCAACATTATTAATCTTAACAGAAAAATTATAGGTTTATAGTTGAAAATACAGCTTAGGTGTCAAATAAGAGAAGATAGTCATATCAGTCGTAAGAACGACATCTTGATGACCCTTTTGGAAAACATACTTCAACTTAGAGTTTAACCATGGATTTTGGATATATTTCATATCCATATAAAATAAGATTTTTCACCAAAGAAAATCTTTTAATTCAAAGTTTAAGATAGGTTTTTAAAATTAAACCCAAAACAGCCCCCGTTCGACTAAGACGGCGTATATTCGATTTTAAGGTGTTCTTCATGTTTACAAGTTTTATATCCTTATGTTAGCTTCACATATAGTCATAATACATGTGTTGAAGTATTTTAAAAGTCAAGTTAGAAGGATTAAGTTTATTTGCAAACAAGTTTAGAAATAATCTAAACTATATTCTTGTTGTTACTAGTTGTAACTCAAAATTAGATAGCTATATGAATATGAATCGAACGAGATTTTGAACAAATCTATTACCTCAACTTACTAGGGTAAATATACTGGAAAAGATAGTAAATAATCTTTAGCTCAAAGGTAGCTTTGATGGCTTGAAATTCTTGAAGTAGAATCATGGAATCAACAAAAGTTTCAAGTAAGAAATCTATCTTGATTTAAGATAGTTATGATTATATGAATTGAACCAAAGCTTGAATATGTTTATTACCTTGATTATAAGATGGAAAGATACTGATATGAAAGTAGGATTATGGATTCTAAAGAGTTGTGGAGTTGGGTTGAAAGATTGAAAGTAAACTTGTACACTTGGAAGGTTATCTTGATATGTTCTTGATGAAGCTTTGTTATGTTGATTATAACTTGGATTTTTGAGACTAATACTTGCTGAATTGAATGGAGGTTTAAGAGAGTGTTTGAGTATGTGTTTAGAGAGTAAAATGATGTAGTTAATTGAATGAAATGAATGGGTATATAACCCCTAAAATTGCGTGAACTATGGGGGGGACAAAAACAAAATTCAAGTTTGTTATTTTGTATAAATTTCCATGCTAGCATCCAATTAAGGTTACCTCTCTTTGAGGGCAGAATCTAGGGCTGATTAGATGGTATTTTGATGTGTATATACCAATAGGATATATATCTAAGAGTTGTGTATGATACTGGTATACATACCGAATGAATACGAATAGAATTATTGATAAAATTGAATGAGAAAATGAGTATAGCTATCTTTATTGAGTATAAATATATTGATATATGTTATTAAGTCTTTCAAAAGTGTATTAATACATATTAATATAATACATATACATACATTTTAATTTAGAAGTTATTACAACGTTAATCATTATATATATGTATATAGTCTTGAAGTCTTTAAGTTAGTAATCTCATTTTATGTATATAACCAATTGTTATTATATTTAATGAGAAACTTAAATATCATTTTATCAAATCATAAGTATATATATTCATATATACATCATTATATAATTATTTCGAGTTATGACGTTCGTGAATCGTCAGACAGACTGGGTGGCCAAACATTTGTATAAAATTCATTTCAAATAACCAAGTCTTAATGAGTTTGATTGCTTAACATTTTGGAAAAATTAATTATGTAAATATTAATCTTCTATATATTAGCGGAAAAATCCGGGTCGTTACATTACACACCCGTTAAATTAAATTTCGTCCTGAAATTTAGAATAGTACCTAGTTAACGTGCGATATCGGGAAACAAATGTAGGTACTTCAGCTTCATTTGGTCTTCTCGTTCCCAAGTAAATTCAGGTCCTCTACGAGCATTCCATCGAACTTTAATGATTGGTATCTTACTTTGTTTGAGTCGTTTGACCTCACGATCCATAATTTTGATGGGTTCTTCGACGAAATTTAGTTTCTCGTCAATTTTAATCTCGTCTAACGGAATAATAAGATCTTCGATCTTCGGTAGCTAGGCATTTTTTCAAGTTTGAAACATGAAAGGTGTTGTGAATCTTTTCTAATTGTGGAGGTAGCTCAAGTCGATAGGCCACCGGCCCAATGCTTTTTTCAATCTTGAATGGCCCAATGTATCTTGGGTTCAATTTCCCCCGCTTTCCAAAACGAATAACACCTTTCCAAGGTGATACCTTAAGCATAACCATGTCACCCTCCTCAAACTCTAAAGTTTTTCTCCTACCATCTGCATAGCTCTTTTGTCGATTCCGGGCTGTTTTCAATCGTTGCTGAATTTGAATGATTTTATCGTTGGTTTCTTGGATAATTTTCGGACCTGTAATTTGTTTATCCCCCACATCACTCCAACAAATTGGAGACCTGCACTTCCTACCATAAAGTGCCTCGAATGGTGCCGCCTTCATACTAGAATGATAGCTGTTGTTGTAGGAAAACTCAGCTAACGGTAGATGTCGATCCCAACTGCTTCCAAAATCAATAACACATGCTCGTAGCATGTCTTCGAGTGTCTGAATTTTCCTCTCACTCTGCCCATCAGTTTGTGGATGATAGGCAGTACTTAAATCTAGACGAGTTCCCAACGCTTCGTGTAATGCCTGCCAGAATCTGGAAGTAAATCTGCTAGCATGATCAGAGATAATAGAGATTGGTATACCATGTCTAGAAATAACTTCTTTCAGGTATAATCGTGCTAATTTATCTATCCCATCCTCTTCTTTTATTGGCAGAAAATGTGCTGACTTAGTAAGACGATCGACTATTACCCATATCATATCATAACCACCTGCGGTTCTCGGTAACTTAGCAATGAAATCCATGGTAATGTTTTCCCATTTCCATTCTGGGATTTCAGGTTATTGGAGTAGACCCGATAGTTTCTGATGCTCAGCTTTGACTTTAGAACAAGTCAAACATGCTCCTACATATGTGGCTATATCGGCCTTCATTCCTGGCCACCAAAAGTTTCTCTTGAGGTCTTGGTACATTTTCCCTGCTCCGGGATGTATTGAATATCTGGTTTTATGTGCTTCATCTAGTACCACTTTCCTCAAATCCCCATTCTTTGGTACCCAAATTCTTTCAGCTAAATACCTGGTTCCATCTTCCCGAATATTAAGCTGTTTTTCTAATCCTTTGGGTATTTCCCTTTCAAAACTTCCTTCCTTCAAAACCTCCTGTTGTGCCTCTTTTATTCGAGTAGTAAGATTAGTATGAATAATCATGTTCATTGCTTTTACTCGAATAGGTTCTCTTTCCTTTCGACTCAAGGCATCGGCTACCACATTTGCTTTCCCCGAGTGGTAACGGATTTCACAATCATAATCATTTAGCAGCTTAACCCACCTACGCTGCCTCATATTTAGTTGCCTTTGATTTAAAATATGCTAGAGACTTTTGTGGTCGGTGTATACGATAAACTTGACCCCATATAAATAATGTCTCCACATCTTTAATGCAAAAACAACGGCGCCCAATTCCAGATCATGTGTGGTGTAGTTTTGTTCATGAATTTTGAGTTGTCGAGAAGCATATGCAATCACCTTCTTCCATTGCATAAGAACACACCCAAAACCCATTCTTGATGCGTCGCAATAGATAACAAAATCTTCCATTCCGTCAGGTAATGATAAAATAGGTGCCGTAGTCAACTTCTTTTTCAACAATTGGAAGGCACCCTCTTGTTCGGAAGTCCATTCATACTTCTTCCCCTTGTGTGTCAAGGCAGTTAAAGGTTTGGCTACTCGGGAGAAATCTTGAATAAATCTCCTATAATAACCGGCTAAACCCAAAAATTGACGTATTTGCGTTGGAGTTTTCGGGGGTTCCCAATTTTTGATGCTTCGATCTTGGCGGGATCAACTTTGATTCCATTACTACTGACTACGTGGCCAAGAAATTGTACTTCATTTAACCAAAAAGCGCACTTAGAGAATTTTGCATAAAGTTGTTCTTTTCTTAACAACTCTAATACAAGTCTCAAGTGTTGTTCGTGTTCTTGGTTATTCTTCGAATAGATAAGAATGTCATCAATAAAGACAATAACAAACTTATCTAAATATGGACTACATACTTGGTGCATGAGATCCATGAAAACTGCGGGTGCATTGGTTAGACCAAATGACATAACCATGAATTCGTAATGGCCATAACGAGTTCTGAAGGCTGTTTTTGGTATATCGGCTTCTTTAACCCTCAGTTGATGATAACCCGACCTTAAGTCAATTTTGGAGTATACGCTCGAACCTTGGAGTTGATCAAATAGGTCGTCAATTCGGGGTAAAGGGTATCGGTTTTTGATGGTTACTTTGTTCAGCTCACGGTAATCGATACACATGCGAAAAGACCCATCTTTCTTTTTAACGAACAAAATTGGAGCTCCCCAAGGTGACGTACTAGGTCGGATAAAACCACGATCTAATAATTCTTGTAGCTGACTTTGTAATTCTTTCATTTCAGTGGGCACAAGTTGAAATGACCCGTTCATATACATTATAAACGATTCATAATAGTTGATTACATCGCGAGGTATTTGACCTCTATATGATACATTTTACAAATATTACATTCGTTTTTAAAAGACAAACTTTCTTTACAACGAAAGTTGACGGCATGCATACCATTTCATAATACATCCAACTATAATTGACTTAAAAATAATCTTGATGAACTCAATGACTCGAATGCAACGTCTTTCAAAATATGCCATGAATGACTCCAAGTAATATCCTTAAAATGAGCTAATGCACAGCGGAAGATTTCTTTAATACCTGAGAATAAACATGCTTTAAAGTGTCAACCAAAAGGTTGGTGAGTTCATAGGTTTATCATAACAATCATTTCAATATATTAATAGACCACAAGATTTCCATTTATAAATATATGTACACTCGCAAGTGTATAAAACCGTTCTGCTTATGTTGAGGCCTCAGTAACCAACCTTAACAATAATATAATAAGTCATCTTCGCAAAGATGGATACGTACACTCGCAAGTGTATAAATAATCCTCGAAGTACTAAACATCCGCCCACTAGCTCTTATGTCTAGTGCAGCCTACAGGATGGGGGTGTTAAGCCCGATAGATCTATCTTTAGGATTCGCGCTCACATGCTCTTATAACATGTAACTAAATTACCTAGCACATCAATCCGCAGAATTATCATTTTTGATCACTTGTCTCTATTTCGTAAAGCATTTATAAAAGCAGCGCATGTATTCTCAGCCCAAAAATATATATTGCAAAAGCAATTAAAAAGGGAGCAAATGAAACTCACCATACTGTATTTCGTAGTAAAAATACATATAACGTCATTTAACAAGTGCAAGGTTGGCCTCGGATTCACGAACGTATCAATATTGAGATTCAATATTGCAGGAAAGTACGTAGACGCAACGGAGATGATAAACACTAGATTGACCTCACGAGCATACCCATGAACCATACCCATCACCTCCATAGCTGTAACCCATAATTTCCTTAGCTTCGACTCATTCAAAAAACTATTTTGAAATCACTCGGACATCACTCCGTCGTAATATTTTATGTATACTAATAATATCTTGAAATAATACAGAGCAAATATATATATATATGTAAATCGATTGAGAGAGTTTAGAGAAATATATTTTCAAGTTTCTATGAAATAATGAAACCTATTGAATTCTATTTATAATAGATTTTTGAATTATTAAAGTGAATTATTAAAGTATGAATTATTAAAGTGAATTATTAAAGTATGAATTATTAAAGTGAATTATTAAAGTATGAATTATTAAAGTAAATTATTAAAGTATGAATTATTAAAGTGAATTATTAAAGTATGAATTATTAAAGTGAATTATTAAAGTTAAAGTAAAGTAAAAGTAAAGTAAAGGTAAAGTTAAAGTATAGTAAAAGTATAAAAACTATGTATGTATAATACGCGTATAAATATATATAATATTAATTTAAATCGTTATATATATTTAATGAAATAAAATATAAATATCATTATATTTATTATACTGGTTAAGTAATGAGTTGTCAAAAGTGATTCTAGATATTTATAAAAGTTATATATATTTTAATAATAAAGTTCTTTTTAAACTGAAAACGTTTTTGTACGTTTGAAAATAGATTAATAGAATATTATGGAAACCAATTCTCCACTAACTTTTGTCTAACTTTCGTAAATGACACTTTTTGTTTTTATTTATAAATAGCTTTACAAATTATTCCGAATATCGTTAAAAGGAATAGATTTTCTCAATCATAGTGGACCTCTCAACAGAGACTTGTAATCATAATTCAATGTTTCTGATAATTCAAGCATTTAATATTTTTTTTTTTAATTTCGTCGATAATCATATTGAAACAAATACGTTCATGTAAAGCATTATACGTTTAAATTCTTTTTTGACATTTTCAATTTATAATATATACACATATACATACATATTCATATATGTTCATTTAATGGTTCGTGAATCATTGGAATTTGGTCGAGGTTTAAATGAATGTATAAACATAGTTTAAAATCCTTGAGATTTAACTTAACAAACATTGCTTATCGTGTCAGAATAATATAAAGATAAAGTTTAAATTTAGTCGGAAATTTCTGGGTCGTCACACAAGTCTATATAGAGCACGAGCTATTGGTGCGGCTCCTGGTACAAATCTATTTGAAATTCAACGGATCGGTGTGGAGGTAGTCCCGATAATTCGTCCGGAAACACCTCAGGAAATTCTCTTGCAACGAGAACGTCATCGATTTTCTTTTCTTCTTTTTCAACCTTCTCGACGTGTGCTAGTACAGCATAGCAACCTTTTCTTATTAGTTTGCAGGCCTTCAAACTACTAATAAGATTTAATTTGGCATTACCCTTTTCTCCATACACCATTAAGGGTAATCCGTTTTCTCTCGGAATGCGAATCGCCTTCTCATGACAAACAACTTCTGCTTTCACCTTGGACATCCAGTCCATTCCAATAATTACGTCGAAGCTTCCCAATTCCACCGGTATTAAATCAATTGCAAACATTTCGCTAATTAAACTAATTTTTCGATTTCGGAAAATTTTATCAACCTTAATTAGTTTACCGTTTGCTACTTCAACTATACACTTTTTATCTAAAGGCGTTAATGGGAAATTTAATTTAGCACAAAATTCTCTACTCATATAACTTCTATCGGCACCCGAACCAAATAAAACATAAGCAGGTGTATTGTTGATAAGAAACGTACCCGTAACAAGCTTCGGGTCTTCCTGTGCTTTCTCCCCATTAATGTTGAAGGCTCTCCCACGGCCTTGCCTATTTCCATTCCGGCACTGGTTTATGGTATGGCCCGGTTTTCCACATCCATAGCAAACAACGCCATTATTATTTGTTCCGGCATTATTTACTCCTTTGTTTCTATTTGGTCCGTAGACTTCACACTTTGTCGAAATATGGCCATTCCTATTGCACTTGGTACATAACTCTCTACAAAACTATTCTGGATGAAACGTATCACACCTTGGGCATATAGTTCTTTACCTTTTGTTGTCGTTGTTGTTGTTGTTGTTGTTGTTGTTAGGGTTATTGTTGTTGAGATGTTTGTTGTTGTTATTGTTGTGATTGGGATTTTTGTTGTTGTTATTATTATTGGGATGGTTGTTTCGGTTATTGTTGCGGTTGTTGTTGCGATTATTGTTGTTGTTGGGGTGGTTGCGATTGTTGTTGAAATTGTTGTTTTGATTGTTGTTGTTGTACTGGTGACCCTGATCACCGCTTTCCTCTCACTTTCTTTTCCCCTGTTTCATTATGGCCTCCTCGGCCGCTTCTTTCTTTATCCTTCCTGTAATTTGGCCTATCAATTTGTGGGCTATACGGCTCGCTTTCTGCATTGTTGCAGGCTCGTTAGCACCTACATGCTCTTGGATTCGTTCCAGCAACCCTTTTATGAATGCTTCAATTTTTGCTTCTTCGTCCTCAAATGATCCAGGACACATTAAAGCCAGTTCATTGAAACGTCGCTCGTAGGTAGTGACGTCTAACCCTTGGGTTGTCAGTGCTTTAAGCTCTGCCTTGAGCTTGTTGATTTCAGTTCTGGGACGGTACTCTTCCTTCATCATGTGTTTGAAAGCGTACCATTAAAGTGCGTAGGCGGTATTTTGTCCTACGTAATCCATGTAGGTATTCCACCATGTCAAAGCAGTACCTCTGAAAGTATGTGTGGCATACTTAACTTTATCCTCTTCTGTGTAGTTGCTGATTGCGAACACAGCTTCAACCTTCTCTGTCCACCGCTTTAGTCCAACGGGTCCTTCGGTTCCTTCAAACTCATTGGGTTTGCAGGCCATAAAAGCTTTGTAGGAACATCTTATCCAGTTGCCATTGTTTCCTCCACTGCTGGAACCCGATTGGTTATTGTTGTTCATTGCATTCACCACTGCAGCCACATTTGCAGCGAAAGCTTGAAGTTCTTCTGTGTTCAATTGTTGTTGTCTAGTAGCTGGAGGAGCCATTTCCTTCAAAAATAGCCGAATGAGTTAATCATATAGAATTTTTAGAAGTAGCCAAAAAGTATTTTGTAGCTTAATATGAACTTATTATTATAAAAGCCTTTTCTTCATATTAGCGTTTTATAACTGTAATAATGTTCATACTTAGCAGCTAACACACAAATTAACTACTAAAATTCTAATATGAAAAAACTATGGTAAGTTATTACGTTACTACTTAATAATAAGTTGTAATAATAATAAACCTTCCATACTTATTCTTATTATTATACAATCATAAGGAAAATTACATTGCGGATTTTCTTACAAACTTAAACACACAATATAATACATATTTCAAAATGCATGGAATACAGGATAGCTGCCGATGGTTCAAGAACGGCGAGATTTCTTAGATGTTGACGTTGTTTCTTTTTCGGCCAAACGTTTGGATTTTCGTTTGGATAGTTCTTTTTCCAATTCCTCCCAATTGGTTCTTTCGGCTAATTGTTTGGGAGCAAAACCAACAGTCGTTATACGAGTGGTCATTTTATAAACTGATTTCTTAGGTGGTTCAGGTGGATGATCACAAACATTTTGGGTCATAATAGGTTCATCGGGTTTGAGATCGGGTATAACAGCCAAAGATTTTCCCAAATCACGTTGTGGTTCGGTAATTTCCACAACTTCTTCAGGATCCTCTTCTTCGGGTTCCTCCTTTGGATCTTCTTCCGGATCCTCTTCTGGAACCTCTTCTGGCAATTGTGAATCTTCCCAATTTTCCCAACAATTTTCCTCTTTAATGGTAGTACCAAAAGTTAACTTTTCCGTTGGTTCATAAGTCGTATGCTTTGACTCAGCCTCCGAATCACTTGATAAGTAAATGAAATCTGAATCACTAGAGATGCTTATATGATCGGATGAAGTCATATATCACATCATAGCAGGCACGTTAAGAGAATGATATATCTTATAATATTTATATGTTAATAATCTTATGTTTCCAACAATTATATTAAGCAATCATTTTTAAAACAATTACGGTCGAAGTCCAGACTCACTAATGCATCAAAAATCAGTTAGACACACTAATGAAAAATTTTCTGATTCTCTAAGACCAACGCTCGGATACCAACTAAAATGCCCCATTCATATTAATTATAAACGTTTCATATTAGTTGGTTTCTTTGTGAGGTTTTGACCTCTATATGAGACGTTTTTCAAATCTTGCATTCGTTTTTAAAAACAACCATAACCTTTATTATTGAATAAGGGTCTTAATGACATAATTTAGATTATCTATCAAAGACAATCTCCTCAAATAAATAAGTTTTTACACAACCCATTACAACATGATCAAATATATTACAACAAACACTCTGAATGCAAGTTTAAACAATATAAACAATTATGCCGACTCCAAATCTAGACCTTGGATTGGCATACGACAGCGGAAGCATTTTTAATATTCACCTGAGAATAAACATGCTTAAAATGTCAACAACAATGTTGGTGAGTCATATGTTTAATTTCTAATTAATAATCATAATATTTAATAAGCCACAAGATTTCATTTAATTAAATGCGCAGGATCATTACAACTGCAAAAATCATTCATGCGATGAGTTGCCTGGTAACCGACCTTAACATAGAATGCTTAAGATATCTGGCATCATACATTCCACTATTCAAATGTATGACAAAAACCCTTCGAAGTACTGAAGCATTTCCACTATTCGAAAATGGGGGTGGTTGGTGCCCGTAGATCTACCTTTAGGATTCGCGTCAATTAGTGTTTTTCACTAATTCTTAGGTTACCAAGCATAATAATAATAAGTACAGATATCCGGTATAACAAAACAATCGTAGAATGTAGTTTCATGAACTTGTGCTTATTTTGTAAAACATTTATAAATTTTGCATGTATTCTCATCCCAAAATAATTTAGATACTAAAAATGGGACTATAACTCACTTGTGATGATTTTCGAATAGATGGTGGTAAGACTTGGCCTTTGACAAATTCATGAACCTAATAATAATATTCTTGTGTCAAGATATATATGTAGTGACCCGAACTTTTCCATGTTTATATATATTAATTGAGATTGATATTTACATGATTAAATGTTTCCAACCTGTTAAGCAATCAAACTTGTTAAGACTTGATTAATTGAAATATGTTTCATATAGACAATTGACCACCCAAGTTGACCGGTGATTCACGAACGTTAAAACTTGTAAACACTATATGATGACATATATATGGATATATATATAGTTAACATGATACTATGATAAGTAAACATATCATTAAGTATATTAACAATGAACTACATATGTAAAAACAAGACTACTAACTTAATGATTTTTAAACGAGACATATATGTAACGATTATCGTTGTAAAGACATTTAATGTATATATATCATATTAAGAGATATTCATACATGATAATATCATGATAATATAATAATTTAAAATCTCATTTGATATTATAAACATTGGGTTAACAACATTTAACAAGATCGTTAACCTAAAGGTTTCAAAACAACACTTACATGTAACGACTAACGATGACTTAACGACTCAGTTAAAATGTATATACATGTAGTGTTTTAATATGTATTTATACACTTTTGAAAGACTTCAATACACTTATCAAAATACTTCTACTTAACAAAAATGCTTACAATTACATCCTCGTTCAGTTTCATCAACAATTCTACTCGTATGCACCCGTATTCGTACTCGTACAATACACAGCTTTTAGATGTATGTACTATTGGTATATACACTCCAATGATCAGCTCTTAGCAGCCCATGTGAGTCACCTAACACATGTGGGAACCATCATTTGGCAACTAGCATGAAATATCTCATAAAATTACAAAAATATGAGTAATCATTCATGACTTATTTACATGAAAACAAAATTACATATCCTTTATATCTAATCCATACACCAACGACCAAAAACACCTACAAACACTTTCATTCTTCAATTTTCTTCATCTAATTAATCTCTCTCAAGTTCTATCTTCAAGTTCTAAGTGTTCTTCATAAATTCCAAAAGTTCTAGTTTCATAAAATCAAGAATACTTTCAAGTTTGCTAGCTCACTTCCAATCTTGTAAGGTGATCATCCAACCTCAAGAAATCTTTGTTTCTTACAGTAGGTTATCATTATAATACAAGGTAATAATCATATTCAAACTTTGGTTCAATTTCTATAACTATAACAATCTTATTTCAAGTGATGATCTTACTTGAACTTGTTTTCGTGTCATGATTCTGCTTCAAGAACTTCGAGCCATCCAAGGATCCATTGAAGCTAGATCCATTTTTATCTTTTCCAGTAGGTTTATCCAAGGAACTTAAGGTAGTAATGATGTTCATAACATCATTCGATTCATACATATAAAGCTATCTTATTCGAAGGTTTAAACTTGTAATCACTAGAACATAGTTTAGTTAATTCTAAACTTGTTCGCAAACAAAAGTTAATCCTTCTAACTTGACTTTTAAAATCAACTAAACACATGTTCTATATCTATATGATATGCTAACTTAATGATTTAAAACCTGGAAACATGAAAAACACCGTAAAACCGGATTTACGCCGTCGTAGTAACACCGCGGGCTGTTTTGGGTTAGTTAATTAAAAACTATGATAAACTTTGATTTTAAAGTTGTTATTCTGAGAAAATGATTTTTATTATGAACATGAAACTATATCCAAAAATTATAATTAAACTCAAAGTGGAAGTATGTTTTCTAAAATGGTCATCTAGACGTCGTTCTTTCGACTGAAATGACTATCTTTACAAAAACGACTTGTAACTTATTTTTCCGACTATAAACCTATACTTTTCTGTTTAGATTCATAAAATAGAGTTCAATATGAAACCATAGCAATTTGATTCACTCAAAACGGATTTAAAATGAAGAAGTTATGGGTAAAACAAGATTGGATAATTTTTCTCATTTTAGCTACGTGAAAATTGGTAACAAATCTATTCCAACCATAACTTAATCAACTTGTATTGTATATTATGTAATCTTGAGATACCATAGACACGTATACAATGTTTCGACCTATCATGTCGACACATCTATATATATTTCGGAACAACCATAGACACTCTATATGTGAATGTTGGAGTTAGCTATACAGGGTTGAGGTTGATTCCAAAATATATATAGTTTGAGTTGTGATCAATACTGAGATACGTATACACTGGGTCGTGGATTGATTCAAGATAATATTTATCGATTTATTTCTGTACATCTAACTGTGGACAACTAGTTGTAGGTTACTAACGAGGACAGCTGACTTAATAAACTTAAAACATCAAAATATATTAAAAGTGTTGTAAATATATTTTGAACATACTTTGATATATATGTATATATTGTTATAGGTTCGTGAATCAACCAGTGGCCAAGTCTTACTTCCCGACGAAGTAAAAATATGTGAAAGTGAGTTATAGTCCCACTTTTAAAATCTAATATTTTTGGGATGAGAATACATGCAGGTTTTATAAATGATTTACAAAATAGACACAAGTACGTGAAACTACATTCTATGGTTGAATTATCGAAATCGAATATGTCCCTTTTTATTAAGTCTGGTAATCTAAGAATTAGGGAACAGACACCCTAATTGACGCGAACTCTAAAGATAGATCTATTGGGCCTAACAAACCCCATCCAAAGTACCGGATGCTTTAGTACTTCGAAATTTATATCATATCCGAAGGGTGTCCCGGAATGATGGGGATATTCTTATATATGCATCTTGTTAATGTCGGTTACCAGGTGTTCACCATATGAATGATTTTTATCTCTATGTATGGGATGTGTATTGAAATATGAAATCTTGTGGTCTATTGTTACGATTTGATATATATAGGTTAAACCTATAACTCACCAACATTTTTGTTGACGTTTAAAGCATGTTTATTCTCAGGTGAATATTAAGAGCTTCCGCTGTTGCATACTAAAATAAGGACAAGATTTGGAGTCCATGTTTGTATGATATTGTGTAAAAACTGCATTCAAGAAACTGATTTCGATGTAACATATTTGTATTGTAAACCATTATGTAATGGTCGTGTGTAAACAGGATATTTTAGATTATCATTATTTGATAATCTACGTAAAGCTTTTTAAACCTTTATTTATGAAATAAAGGTTATGGTTTGTTTTAAAAATGAATGCAGTCTTTGAAAAACGTCTCATATAGAGGTCAAAACCTCGCAACGAAATCAATTAATATGGAACGTTTTTAATCAATAAGAACGGGACATTTCAGTTGGTATCAGAGCGTTGGTCTTAGAGAACCAGAATTTTGCATTAGTGTGTCTTATCGAGTTTGTTAGGATGCATTAGTGAGTCTGGACTTCGACCGTGTTTACTTGAAAAATGATTGCTTAACAAATTTTGTTGGAAACTATATATTTTTAACATGTGAATATTATGTGATATATTAATCTCTTAACGCGTTTGATATTATGTGATAGATGTCTACCTCTAGAACAAGTCCCATTGACTCACCTAATAATAATGAAGAGTCAAATGTAAATTGGAATGATTCGTGGACTGATTCACAAGTTCCCGAAGAGGAACCGGAAGAAGAGTCGGAACCGGAAGAAGAATCGGAACCGGAAGAAGAATCGGAACCGGATGAAGAAATAGAACCGGTGGGGGAAATAATAAAACGGTTAAGTAAAAGAAAATCCTCAACCAACCGACCAAGGTTAATTATGGTCAATGGTGTTTCCGCCAAGGAAGCAAAATATTGGGAGGATTACCAATTCTCCGATGAATCGGATTCCGACGAGAATTCCGATGATATTATAGAAATTACCCCAACTGAATTTAAAAAGGCAAAAGAAAATAATAAGGGAAAGGGCATAAAAATAGAGAAATCTAATTCCAACCCCGATGAACTTTATATGTATCGTCAACGCCCGAAGTCCTTAAGTTGTAACATCGACCCGGGAACCTCTAAACCACCAGGTTTTTCTAAACCAATGTGGACAACGACGGCTCGTATTAGGGGAACATCATATATCCCTAGAAACTTGGCAAAACGAACCAAAACAGAAGAAGAAGAAATGAGCGAGTCGGAATAAGATAGTTGTATTCGTGTGGTGTAATATATGTAATATAGTGTTCTTATGCTTTATGATATATGTAAAAATTGCTTGTATTAATAAGTATTTTTTTATGAATCTAACTCTTGTCTATTTTACAGTTTAAAAACACAAAATGGATAGACAACCCAATATTTTAAGAGACCTACCCGGAGACATGATTGATGAAATCTTGTCTAGAGTCGGCCAGAATTCCTCGGCACAACTATTTAAGGCGAGATCAGTTTGTAAGACATTCGAAGAACGTTCCAAGAATGTCTTGGTTTATAAGAGACTTTCGTTTGAAAGATGGGGGATATCACATTGGGAAACCCATAAGTTACGATGTGTTTACTTTGACGCATATATTGCGGGGAACCCAAATGCTATTTTACGCAACGGGTTAAGAAATTATTTTGACTCAATATATCCGAATATTGGACTTCGTGATTTAGAAAAAGCGGCTAACATGCAACATAAAGAAGCATGTTATGCTTACGGATTAGTAATGTTCGCTTCTCACCAAAGTGAGAACAAGAACATCGGGCTACAACTATTAAACAAAACGTTTCCACAAGTGACGGAGTCGGTAATTGGGGTAAGAAATGAGGTTTTTAGATTATTACGGGACTGTTGGACATTACGTAACCCTCGTCCCTTTGACGACGTTACAACACGCTGTCTTATCAACGACCATAACGGTTATGTTGCACAAGACCAAGGATGGGAAGTAGTCCTAGTAAAACCAGAATGCATGACTTGTTTCTGGACGTATGAATTACGTGTCTTTATTGCCTTTGCTGAACGACTTGTGTACTAGCTAGAATTATCTTCACAACTATCTTGTATCAAAGTTATTGTGTGCTATATTTCATGCTTTATGTAAAATAAGCGGTATTGTAAGTTTGTAAAATATTGTATAAAAGTTTGAACGCGAAATATTATTATAATCAGTTTTTCATATAGAATTGTAGTAGTTGAATTGTATATTAGCTACTAAGTATGAACTTAATGTAGTGACCCGAACTTTTCCATGTTTATATATATTAATTTAGATAGATATTTACATGATTAAATGTTTCCAACATGTTAAGCAATCAAACTTGTTAAGACTTGATTAATTGAAATATGTTTCATATAGACAATTGACCACCCAAGTTGACCGGTGATTCACGAACGTTAAAACTTGTAAAAACTATATGATGACATATATATGGATATATATATAGTTAACATGATACTATGATAAGTAAACATATCATTAAGTATATTAACAATGAACTACATATGTAAAAACAAGACTACTAACTTAATGATTTTTAAACGAGACATATATGTAACGATTATCGTTGTAAAGACATTTAATGTATATATATCATATTAAGAGATATTCATACATGATAATATAATAATTTAAAATCTCATTTGATATTATAAACATTGGGTTAACAACATTTAACAAGATCGTTAACCTAAAGGTTTCAAAACAACACTTACATGTAACGACTAACGATGACTTAACGACTCAGTTAAAATGTATATACATGTAGTGTTTTAATATGTATTTATACACTTTTGAAAGACTTCAATACACTTATCAAAATACTTCTACTTAACAAAAATGCTTACAATTACATCCTCGTTCAGTTTCATCAACAATTCTACTCGTATGCACCCGTATTCGTACTCGTACAATACACAGCTTTTAGATGTATGTACTATTGGTATATACACTCCAATGATCAGCTCTTAGCAGCCCATGTGAGTCACCTAACACATGTGGGAACCATCATTTGGCAACTAGCATTAAATATCTCATAAAATTACAAAAATATGAGTAATCATTCATGACTTATTTACATGAAAACAAAATTACATATCCTTTATATCTAATCCATACACCAACGACCAAAAACACCTACAAACACTTTCATTCTTCAATTTTCTTCATCTAATTGATCTCTCTCAAGTTCTATCTTCAAGTTCTAAGTGTTCTTCATAAATTCCAAAAGTTCTAGTTTCATAAAATCAAGAATACTTTCAAGTTTGCTAGCTCACTTCCAATCTTGTAAGGTGATCATCCAACCTCAAGAAATCTTTGTTTCTTACAGTAGGTTATCATTCTAATACAAGGTATTAATCATATTCAAACTTTGGTTCAATTTCTATAACTATAACAATCTTATTTCAAGTGATGATCTTACTTGAACTTGTTTTCGTGTCATGATTCTGCTTCAAGAACTTCGAGCCATCCAAGGATCCATTGAAGCTAGATCCATTTTTCTATTTTCCAGTAGGTTTATCCAAGGAACTTAAGGTAGTAATGATGTTCATAACATCATTCGATTCATACATATAAAGCTATCTTATTCGAAGGTTTAAACTTGTAATCACTAGAACATAGTTTAGTTAATTCTAAACTTGTTCGCAAACAAAAGTTAATCCTTCTAACTTGACTTTTAAAATCAACTAAACACATGTTCTATATCTATATGATATGCTAACTTAATGATTTAAAACCTGGAAACACGAAAAACACCGTAAAACCGGATTTACGCCGTCGTAGTAACACCGCGGGCTGTTTTGGGTTAGTTAATTAAAAACTATGATAAATTTTGATTTTAAAGTTGTTATTCTGAGAAAATGATTTTTATTATGAACATGAAACTATATCCAAAAATTATGATTAAACTCAAAGTGGAAGTATGTTTTCTAAAATGGTCATCTAGACGTCGTTCTTTCGACTGAAATGACTACCTTTACAAAAACGACTTGTAACTTATTTTTCCGACTATAAACCTATACTTTTCTGTTTAGATTCATAAAATAGAGTTCAATATGAAACCATAGCAATTTGATTCACTCAAAACGGATTTAAAATGAAGAAGTTATGGGTAAAACAAGATTGGATAATTTTTCTCATTTTAGCTACGTGAAAATTGGTAACAAATCTATTCCAACCATAACTTAATCAACTTGTATTGTATATTATGTAATCTTGAGATACCATAGACACGTATACAATGTTTCGACCTATCATGTCGACACATCTATATATATTTCGGAACAACCATAGACACTCTATATGTGAATGTTGGAGTTAGCTATACAGGGTTGAGGTTGATTCCAAAATATATATAGTTTGAGTTGTGATCAATACTGAGATACGTATACACTGGGTCGTGGATTGATTCAAGATAATATTTATCGATTTATTTCTGTACATCTAACTGTGGACAACTAGTTGTAGGTTACTAACGAGGACAGCTGACTTAATAAACTTAAAACATCAAAATATATTAAAAGTGTTGTAAATATATTTTGAACATACTTTGATATATATGTATATATTGTTATAGGTTCGTGAATCAACCAGTGGCCAAGTCTTACTTCCCGACGAAGTAAAAATCTGTGAAAGTGAGTTATAGTCCCACTTTTAAAATCTAATATTTTTGGGATGAGAATACATGCAGGTTTTATAAATGATTTACAAAATAGACACAAGTACGTGAAACTACATTCTATGGTTGAATTATCGAAATCGAATATGCCCCTTTTTATTAAGTCTGGTAATCTAAGAATTAGGGAACAGACACCCTAATTGACGCGAATCTTAAAGATAGATCTATTGGGCCTAACAAACCCCATCCAAAATACCGGATGCTTTAGTACTTCGAAATTTATATCATATCCGAAGGGTGTCCCGGAATGATGGGGATATTCTTATATATGCATCTTGTTAATGTCGGTTACCAGGTGTTCACCATATGAATGATTTTTATCTCTATGTATGGGATGTGTATTGAAATATGAAATCTTGTGGTCTATTGTTACGATTTGATATATATAGGTTAAACCTATAACTCACCAACATTTTTGTTGACGTTTAAAGCATGTTTATTCTCAGGTGAATATTAAGAGCTTCCGCTGTTGTATACTAAAATAAGGACAAGATTTGGAGTCCATGTTTGTATGATATTGTGTAAAAACTGCATTCAAGAAACTGATTTCGATGTAACATATTTGTATTGTAAACCATTATGTAATGGTCGTGTGTAAACAGGATATTTTAGATTATCATTATTTGATAATCTAAGTAAAGCTTTTTAAACCTTTATTTATGAAATAAAGGTTATGGTTTGTTTTAAAAATGAATGCAGTCTTTGAAAAACGTCTCATATAGAGGTCAAAACCTCGCAACGAAATCAATTAATATGGAACGTTTTTAATCAATAAGAACGGGACATTTCAGTTGGTATCCGAGCGTTGGTCTTAGAGAACCAGAATTTTTCATTAGTGTGTCTTATCGAGTTTGTTAGGATGCATTAGTGAGTCTGGACTTCGACCGTGTTTACTTGAAAAATGATTGCTTAACAAATTTTGTTGGAAACTATATATTTTTAACATGTGAATATTATGTGATATATTAATCTCTTAACGCGTTTGATATTATGTGATAGATGTCTACCTCTAAAACAAGTCCCATTGACTCACCTAATAATAATGAAGAGTCAAATGTAAATTGGAATGATTCGTGGACTGATTCACAAGTTCCCGAAGAGGAACCGGAAGAAGAGTCGGAACCGGAAGAAGAATCGGAACCGGAAGAAGAATCGGAACCGGATGAAGAAATAGAACCGGTGGGGGAAATAATAAAACGGTTAAGTAAAAGAAAATCCTCAACCAACCGACCAAGGTTAATTATGGTCAATGGTGTTTCCGCCAAGGAAGCAAAATATTGGGAGGATTACCAATTCTCCGATGAATCGGATTCCGACGAGAATTCCGATGATGTTATAGAAATTACCCCAACTGAATTTAAAAAGGCAAAAGAAAATAATAAGGGAAAGGGCATAAAAATAGAGAAATCTAATTTCAACCCCGATGAACTTTATATGTATCGTCAACGCCCGAAGTCCTTAAGTTGTAACAATGACCCGGGAACCTCTAAACCACCAGGTTTTTCTAAACCAATGTAGACAACGACGGCTCGTATTAGGGGAACATCATATATCCCTAGAAACTTGGCAAAACGAACCAAAACCGAAGAAGAAGAAACGAGCGAGTCGAAATAAGATAGTTGTATTCGTGTGGTGTAATATATGTAATATAGTGTTCTTATGCTTTATGATATATGTAAAAATTGCTTGTATTAATAAGTATTTTTTTTATGAATCTAACTCTTGTCTATTTTACAGTTTAAAAACACAAAATGGATAGACAACCCAATATTTTAAGAGACCTACCCGGAGACATGATTGATGAAATCTTGTCTAGAGTCGGCCAGAATTCCTCGGCACAACTATTTAAGGCGAGATCAGTTTGTAAGACATTCGAAGAACGTTCCAAGAATGTCTTGGTTTATAAGAGACTTTCGTTTGAAAGATGGGGGATATCACATTGGGAAACCCATAAGTTACGATGTGTTTACTTTGACGCATATATTGCGGGGAACCCAAATGCTATTTTACGCAACGGGTTAAGAAATTATTTTGACTCAATATATCCGAATATTGGACTTCGTGATTTAGAAAAAGCGGCTAACATGCAACATAAAGAAGCATGTTATGCTTACGGATTAGTAATGTTCGCTTCTCACCAAAGTGAGAACAAGAACATCGGGCTACAACTATTAAACAAAACGTTTCCACAAGTGACGGAGTCGGTAATTGGGGTAAGAAATGAGGTTTTTAGATTATTACGGGACTGTTGGACATTACGTAACCCTCGTCCCTTTGACGACGTTACAACACGCTGTCTTATCAACGGCCATAACGGTTATGTTGCACAAGACCAAGGATGGGAAGTAGTCCTAGTAAAACCAGAATGCATGACTTGTTTCTGGATGTATGAATTACGTGTCTTTATTGCCTTTGCTGAACGACTTGTGTACTAGCTAGAATTATCTTCACAACTATCTTGTATCAAAGTTATTGTGTGCTATATTTCATGCTTTATGTAAAATAAGCGGTATTGTAAGTTTGTAAAATATTGTATAAAAGTTTGAACGCGAAATATTATTATAATCAGTTTTTCATATAGAATTGTAGTAGTTGAATTGTATATTAGCTACTAAGTATGAACTTAACGGGTAGGTACTTCCCGAATTTAAACTTATAAAACGCTAATATGAAGAAAAAGCTTTTATAAATGAGTTCATATTATGCTACGAAATACTATTAACTACTCTTAATATTCTGTATGATTAACTTGTTCCATTTAACTATTTTGAAGGAAATGGCACCGACTACTCGACACACCGTGAATATGAATGAAGAGGAATTCCGTACTTTTCTAGCTTCAAACATAGCCGCAGTACAGGCTGCGCTACATACCAACAATAACCTTGGATCTAGCAGTACAGGAAATCGTGTAGGATGCACCTACAAAGAATTCACTGCCTGCAAACCTTTGGAATTTGATGGAACCGAAGGACCGATCGGATTGAAACGGTGGACCGAGAAGGTCAAATCGGTGTTTGCCATAAGTAAGTGTACTGAAGAGGACAAAGTAAAGTACGCTACGCATACCTTCACAGGTTCTGCGTTAACATGGTGGAATACCTATCTAGAGCAAGTGGGACAAGACGATGCGTACGCACTACCGTGGTCAGCATTCAAGCACTTGATGAACGAGAAGTACCGTCCCAGAACCGAGGTCAATAAGCTCAAGACAGAACTTAGAGGGTTACGAACCCAAGGATTTGATATTACCACGTACGAAAGACGATTCACAGAATTGTGCCTATTGTGTCCGGGAGCATTCGAAGATGAGGAAGAGAAGATCGACGCGTTTGTGAAAGGATTACCGGAAAGAATCCAAGAAGATATAAGTTCACACGAGCCCGCCTCCATACAACAGGCATGTAGAATGGCTCACAAACTCGTGAACCAAATTGAAGAAAGAATTAAAGAACAGACTGCTGAAGAGGCCAATGTGAAGCAAGTCAAAAGAAAGTGGGAGGAAAACGGTGATAAGAATCACCAATACAACAACAACAGCAATTACAACAATAATCGCAACAATTATCCCAACAATCGCAACATCAATCACAACTACAACAAACGGCCCAACAACAACAACAACAGCAACTACAACAATCATCCCAACAACAATAATAACCGCAACAACAACAACAATCAGAAGCAGCTATGCCAAAGGTGTGAAAAGAATCACTCGGGGTTCTGCACCAAATTTTGCAACAAGTGTAAAAGAAATGGTCATAGCGCGGCGAAGTGTGAGGTCTACGGACCAGGGGTTAATAGAACGAAAGGAACAAATGGTGTCGGAACGAGTAATGGCGGAGCAAGTAGTGTCGGAGCAAGTTATGCCAATGTAGTTTGTTATAAATGTGGAAAACCGGGCCACATTATTAGAAATTGCCCGAACCAGGAGAACACGAATGGACAAGGCCGTGGAAGAGTTTTCAATATTAATGCGGCAGAGGCACAGGAAGACCCGGAGCTTGTTACGGGTACGTTTCTTATTGACAATAAATCTGCTTACGTTTTATTTGATTCGGGTGCGGATAGAAGCTATATGAGTAGAGATTTTTGTGCTAAATTAAGTTGTCCATTGACGCCTTTGGATAGTAAATTTTTACTCGAATTAGCAAATGGTAAATTAATTTCAGCAGATAATATATGTTAGAATCGAGAAATTAAACTGGTTAGCGAAACATTTAAGATTGATTTGATACCAGTAGAGTTAGGGAGTTTTGATGTGATAATCGGTATGGACTGGTTGAAAGAAGTGAAAGCGGAGATCGTTTGTTACAAAAATGCAATTCGCATTATACGAGAAAAAGGAAAACCCTTAATGGTGTACGGAGAAAAGGGCAACACGAAGCTACATCTTATTAGTAATTTGAAGGCACAAAAACTAATAAGAAAAGGTTGCTATGCTGTTCTAGCACACGTCGAGAAAGTACAAACTGAAGAAAAGAGCATCAATGATGTTCCCGTCGCAAAAGAATTTCCTGATGTATTTCCGAAAGAATTACCGGGATTACCCCCACATCGATCCGTTGAATTTCAAATAGATCTTGTACCAGGAGCTGCACCAATAGCTCGTGCTCCTTACAGGCTCGCACCCAGCGAGATGAAAGAACTACAAAGCCAATTACAAGAACTTTTAGAGCGTGGTTTCATTCGACCAAGCACATCACCGTGGGGAGCTCCTGTTTTGTTTGTCAAGAAGAAAGATGGTACATTCAGGTTGTGTATCGACTACCGAGAGTTGAACAAACTTACCATCAAGAACCGCTACCCACTACCGAGAATCGACGACTTATTTGATCAACTACAAGGCTCGTCTGTTTATTCAAAGATTGACTTATGTTCCGGGTATCATCAAATGCGGGTGAAAGAAGATGATATTCCAAAGACTGCTTTCAGAACACGTTACGGTCATTACGAGTTTATGGTCATGCCGTTTGGTTTAACTAATGCACCAGCTGTGTTCATGGACCTTATGAACCGAGTGTGTGGACCATACCTTGACAAGTTTGTCATTGTTTTCATTGATGACATACTTATTTACTCAAAGAATGACCAAGAACACGGTGAACATTTGAGAAAGGTGTTAGAAGTATTGAGGAAGGAAGAATTATACGCTAAGTTTTCAAAGTGTGCATTTTGGTTGGAAGAAGTTCAATTCCTCGGTCACATAGTGAACAAAGAAGGTATTAAGGTGGATCCGGCAAAGATAGAAACTGTTGAAAAGTGGGAAACCCCGAAAACTCCGAAACACATACGCCAGTTTTTAGGACTAGCTGGTTACTACAGAAGGTTCATCCAAGACTTTTCCAGAATAGCAAAACCCTTGACTGCATTAACGCATAAAGGGAAGAAATTTGAATGGAATGATGAACAAGAGAAAGCGTTTCAGTTATTGAAGAAAAAGCTAACTACGGCACCTATATTGTCATTGCCTGAAGGGAATGATGATTTTGTGATTTATTGTGATGCATCAAAGCAAGGTCTCGGTTGTGTATTAATGCAACGAACGAAGGTGATTGCTTATGCGTCTAGACAATTGAAGATTCACGAACAAAATTATACGACGCATGATTTGGAATTAGGCGCGGTTGTTTTTGCATTAAAGACTTGGAGGCACTACTTATATGGGGTCAAAAGTATTATATATACCGACCACAAAAGTCTTCAACACATATTTAATCAGAAACAACTGAATATGAGGCAGCGTAGGTGGATTGAATTATTGAATGATTACGACTTTGAGATTCGTTACCACCCGGGGAAGGCAAATGTGGTAGCCGATGCCTTGAGCAGGAAGGACAGAGAACCCATTCGAGTAAAATCTATGAATATAATGATTCATAATAACATTACTACTCAAATAAAGGAGGCGCAACAAGGAGTTTTAAAAGAGGGAAATTTAAAGGATGAAATACCCAAAGGATCGGAGAAGCATCTTAATATTCGGGAAGACGGAACCCGGTATAGGGCTGAAAGGATTTGGGTACCAAAATTTGGAGATATGAGAGAAATGGTACTTAGAGAAGCTCATAAAACCAGATACTCAATACATCCTGGAACGGGGAAGATGTACAAGGATCTCAAGAAACATTTTTGGTGGCCGGGTATGAAAGCCGATGTTGCTAAATACGTAGGAGAATGTTTGACGTGTTCTAAGGTCAAAGCTGAGCATCAGAAACCATCAGGTCTACTTCAACAACCCGAAATCCCGAAATGGAAATGGGAAAACATTACCATGGATTTCATCACTAAATTGCCAAGGACTGCAAGTGGTTTTGATACTATTTGGGTAATAGTTGACCGTCTCACCAAATCAGCACACTTCTTGCCAATAAGAGAAGATGACAAGATGGAGAAGTTAGCACGACTGTATTTGAAGGAAGTCATCTCCAGACATGGAATACCAATCTCTATTATCTCTGATAGGGATGGCAGATTTATTTCAAGATTCTGGCAGACATTACAGCAAGCATTAGGAACTCGTCTAGACATGAGTACTGCCTATCATCCACAAACTGATGGGCAGAGCGAAAGGACGATACAAACGCTTGAAGACATGCTACGAGCATGTGTTATTGATTTCGGAAACAGTTGGGATCGACATCTACCGTTAGCAGAATTTTCCTACAACAACAGCTACCATTCAAGCATTGAGATGGCGCCGTTTGAAGCACTTTATGGTAGAAAGTGCAGGTCTCCGATTTGTTGGAGTGAAGTGGGGGATAGACAGATTACGGGTCCGGAGATTATACAAGAAACTACCGAGAAGATCATCCAAATTCAACAACGGTTGAAAACCGCCCAAAGTCGACAAAAGAGCTACGCTGACATTAAAAGAAAAGATATAGAATTTGAAATTGGAGAGATGGTCATGCTTAAAGTTGCACCTTGAAAAGGCGTTGTTCGATTTGGTAAACGAGGGAAATTAAATCCAAGGTATATTGGACCATTCAAGATTATTGATCGTATCGGACCATTAGCTTACCGACTAGAGTTACCTCAACAACTCGCGGCTGTACATAACACTTTCCACGTCTCGAATTTAAAGAAATGTTTTGCTAAAGAAGATCTCACTATTCCGTTAGATGAAATCTAAATCAACGAAAAACTTCAATTCATCGAAGAACCCGTCGAAATAATGGATCGTGAGGTTAAAAGACTTAAGCAAAATAAGATACCAATTGTTAAGGTTTGATGGAATGCTCGTAGAGGACCCGAGTTCACCTGGGAGCGTGAAGATCAGATGAAGAAGAAATACCCGCATCTATTTCCAGAAGATTCGTCAACACCTTCAACAGCTTAAAATTTCGGGACGAAATTTATTTAACGGGTAGGTACTGTAGTGACCCGAACTTTTCCATGTTTATATATATTAATTGAGATTGATATTTACATGATTAAATGTTTCCAACATGTTAAGCAATCAAACTTGTTAAGACTTGATTAATTGAAATATGTTTCATATAGACAATTGACCACCCAAGTTGACCGGTGATTCACGAACGTTAAAACTTGTAAAAACTATATGATGACATATATATATAGTTAACATGATACTATGATAAGTAAACATATCATTAAGTATATTAACAATGAACTACATATGTAAAAACAAGACTACTAACTTAATGATTTTTAAACGAGACATATATGTAACGATTATCGTTTTAAAGACATTTAATGTATATATATCATATTAAGAGATATTCATACATGATAATATCATGATAATATAATAATTTAAAATCTCATTTGATATTATAAACATTGGGTTAACAACATTTAACAAGATCGTTAACCTAAAGGTTTCAAAACAACACTTACATGTAACGACTAACGATGACTTAACGACTCAGTTAAAATGTATATACATGTAGTGTTTTAATATGTATTTATACACTTTTGAAAGACTTCAATACACTTATCAAAATACTTCTACTTAACAAAAATGCTTACAATTACATCCTCGTTCAGTTTCATCAACAATTCTACTCGTATGCACCCGTATTCGTACTCGTACAATACACAGCTTTTAGATGTATGTACTATTGGTATATACACTCCAATGATCAGCTCTAAGTAGCCCATGTGAGTCACCTAACACATGTGGGAACCATCATTTGGCAACTAGCATTAAATATCTCATAAAATTACAAAAATATGAGTAATCATTCATGACTTATTTACATGAAAACAAAATTACATATCCTTTATATCTAATCCATACACCAACGACCAAAAACACCTACAAACACTTTCATTCTTCAATTTTCTTCATCTAATTGATCTCTCTCAAGTTCTATCTTCAAGTTCTAAGTGTTCTTCATAAATTCCAAAAGTTCTAGTTTCATAAAATCAAGAATACTTTCAAGTTTGCTAGCTCACTTCCAATCTTGTAAGGTGATCATCCAACCTCAAGAAATCTTTGTTTCTTACAGTAGGTTATCATTCTAATACAAGGTATTAATCATATTCAAACTTTGGTTCAATTTCTATAACTATAACAATCTTATTTCAAGTGATGATCTTACTTGAACTTGTTTTCGTGTCATGATTCTGCTTCAAGAACTTCGAGCCATCCAAGGATCCATTGAAGCTAGATCCATTTTTCTATTTTCTAGTAGGTTTATCCAAGGAACTTAAGGTAGTAATGATGTTCATAACATCATTCGATTCATACATATAAAGCTATCTTATTCGAAGGTTTAAACTTGTAATCACTAGAACATAGTTTAGTTAATTCTAAACTTGTTCGCAAACAAAAGTTAATCCTTCTAACTTGACTTTTAAAATCAACTAAACACATGTTCTATATCTATATGATATGCTAACTTAATGATTTAAAACCTGGAAACACGAAAAACACCGTAAAACCGGATTTACGCCGTCGTAGTAACACCGCGGGCTGTTTTGGGTTAGTTAATTAAAAACTATGATAAACTTTGATTTTAAAGTTTTTATTCTGAGAAAATGATTTTTATTATGAACATGAAACTATATCCAAAAATTATGATTAAACTCAAAGTGGAAGTATGTTTTCTAAAATGGTCATCTAGACGTCGTTCTTTCGACTGAAATGACTACCTTTACAAAAACGACTTGTAACTTATTTTTCCGACTATAAACCTATACTTTTCTGTTTAGATTCATAAAATAGAGTTCAATATGAAACCATAGCAATTTGATTCACTCAAAACGGATTTAAAATGAAGAAGTTATGGGTAAAACAAGATTGGATAATTTTTCTCATTTTAGCTACGTGAAAATTGGTAACAAATCTATTCCAACCATAACTTAATCAACTTGTATTGTATATTATGTAATCTTGAGATACCATAGACACGTATACAATGTTTCGACCTATCATGTCGACACATCTATATATATTTCGGAACAACCATAGACACTCTATATGTGAATGTTGGAGTTAGCTATACAGGGTTGAGGTTGATTCCAAAATATATATAGTTTGAGTTGTGATCAATACTGAGATACGTATACACTGGGTCGTGGATTGATTCAAGATAATATTTATCGATTTATTTCTGTACATCTAACTGTGGACAACTAGTTGTAGGTTACTAACGAGGACAGCTGACTTAATAAACTTAAAACATCAAAATATATTAAAAGTGTTGTAAATATATTTTGAACATACTTTGATATATATGTATATATTGTTATAGGTTCGTGAATCAACCAGTGGCCAAGTCTTACTTCCCGACGAAGTAAAAATATGTGAAAGTGAGTTATAGTCCCACTTTTAAAATCTAATATTTTTGGGATGAGAATACATGCAGGTTTTATAAATGATTTACAAAATAGACACAAGTACATGAAACTACATTCTATGGTTGAATTATCGAAATCGAATATGCCCCTTTTTATTAAGTCTGGTAATCTAAGAATTAGGGAACATACACCCTAATTGACGCGAATCTTAAAGATAGATCTATTGGGCCTAACAAACCCCATCCAAAGTACCGGATGCTTTAGTACTTCGAAATTTATATCATATCCGAAGGGTGTCCCGGAATGATGGGGATATTCTTATATATGCATCTTGTTAATGTCGGTTACCAGGTGTTCACCATATGAATGATTTTTATCTCTATGTATGGGATGTGTATTGAAATATGAAATCTTGTGGTCTATTGTTACGATTTGATATATATAGGTTAAACCTATAACTCACCAACATTTTTGTTGACGTTTAAAGCATGTTTATTCTCAGGTGAATATTAAGAGCTTCCGCTGTTGTATACTAAAATAAGGACAAGATTTGGAGTCCATGTTTGTATGATATTGTGTAAAAACTGCATTCAAGAAACTGATTTCGATGTAACATATTTGTATTGTAAACCATTATGTAATGGTCGTGTGTAAACAGGATATTTTAGATTATCATTATTTGATAATCTAAGTAAAGCTTTTTAAACCTTTATTTATGAAATAAAGGTTATGGTTTGTTTTAAAAATGAATGCAGTCTTTGAAAAACGTCTCATATAGAGGTCAAAACCTCGCAACGAAATCAATTAATATGGAACGTTTTTAATCAATAAGAACGGGACATTTCACTTAACGGGTAGGTACTACCCGAATTTAAACTTATAAAACGCTAATATGAAGAAAAAGCTTTTATAAATGAGTTCATATTATGCTACGAAATACTATTAACTACGCTTAATATTCTGTATGATTAACTTGTTCCATTTAACTATTTTGAAGGAAATGGCACCGACTACTCGACACACCGTGAATATGAATGAAGAGGAATTCTGTAATTTTCTAGCTTCAAACATAGCCGCAGTACAGGCTGCGCTACATACCAACAATAACCTTGGATCTAGCAGTACAGGAAATCGTGTAGGATGCACCTACAAAGAATTCACTGCCTGCAAACCTTTGGAATTTGATGGAACCGAAGGACCGATCGAATTGAAACGGTGGACCGAGAAGGTTGAATCGGTGTTTGCCATAAGTAAGTGTACTGAAGAGGACAAAGTAAAGTACGCTACGCATACCTTCACAGGTTCTGCGTTAACATGGTGGAATACCTATCTAGAGCAAGTGGGACAAGACGATGCGTACGCACTACCGTGGTCAGCATTCAAGCCCTTGATGAACGAGAAGTACCGTCCCAGAACCGAGGTCAATAAGCTCAAGACAGAACTTAGAGGGTTACGAACCCAAGGATTTGATATTACCACGTACGAAAGACGATTCACAGAATTGTGCCTATTGTGTCCGGGAGCATTCGAAGATGAGGAAGAGAAGATCGACGCGTTTGTGAAAGGATTACCGGAAAGAATCCAAGAAGATATAAGTTCACACGAGCCCGCCTCCATACAACAGGCATGTAGAATGGCTCACAAACTCGTGAACCAAATTGAAGAAAGAATTAAAGAACAGACTGCTGAAGAGGCCAATGTGAAGCAAGTCAAAAGAAAGTGGGAGGAAAACGGTGATAAGAATCACCAATACAACAACAACAGCAATTACAACAATAATCGCAACAATTATCCCAACAATCGCAACATCAATCGCAACTACAACAAACGGCCCAACAACAACAACAACAACAACAACAACAACAGCAACTACAACAATCATCCCAACAACAATAATAACCGCAACAACAACAACAATCAGAAGCAGCTATGCCAAAGGTGTGAAAAGAATCACTCGGGGTTCTGCACCAAATTTTGCAACAAGTGTAAAAGAAATGGTCATAGCGCGGCGAAGTGTGAGGTCTACGGACCAGGGGTTAATAGAACGAAAGGAACAAATGGTGTCGGAACGAGTAATGGCGGAGCAAGTAGTGTCGGAGCAAGTTATGCCAATGTAGTTTGTTATAAATGTGGAAAACCGGGCCACATTATTAGAAATTGCCCGAACCAGGAGAACACGAATGGACAAGGCCGTGGAAGAGTTTTCAATATTAATGCGGCAGAGGCACAGGAAGACCCGGAGCTTGTTACGGGTACGTTTCTTATTGACAATAAATCTGCTTACGTTTTATTTGATTCGGGTGCGGATAGAAGCTATATGAGTAGAGATTTTTGTGCTAAATTAAGTTGTCCATTGACGCCTTTGGATAGTAAATTTTTACTCGAATTAGCAAATGGTAAATTAATTTCAGCAGATAATATATGTCGGAATCGAGAAATTAAACTGGTTAGCGAAACATTTAAGATTGACTTGATACCAGTAGAGTTAGGGAGTTTTGATGTGATAATCGGTATGGACTGGTTGAAAGAAGTGAAAGCAGAGATCGTTTGTTACAAAAATGCAATTCGCATTATACGAGAAAAAGGAAAACCCTTAATGGTGTACGGAGAAAAGGGCAACACGAAGCTACATCTTATTAGTAATTTGAAGGCACAAAAACTAATAAGAAAAGTTTGCTATGCTGTTCTAGCACACGTCGAGAAAGTACAAACTGAAGAAAAGAGCATCAATGATGTTCCCATCGCAAAAGAATTTCCTGATGTATTTCCGAAAGAATTACCGGGATTACCCCCACATCGATCCGTTGAATTTCAAATAGATCTTGTACCAGGAGCTGCACCAATAGCTCGTGCTCCTTACAGACTCGCACCCAGCGAGATGAAAGAACTACAAAGCCAATTACAAGAACTTTTAGAGCGTGGTTTCATTCGACCAAGCACATCACCGTGGGGAGCTCCTGTTTTGTTTGTCAAGAAGAAAGATGGTACATTCAGGTTGTGTATCGACTACCGAGAGTTGAACAAACTTACCATCAAGAACCGCTACCCACTACCGAGAATCGATGACTTATTTGATCAACTACAAGGCTCGTCTGTTTATTCAAAGATTGACTTGCGTTCCGGGTATCATCAAATGCGGGTGAAAGAAGATGATATTCCAAAGACTGCTTTCAGAACACGTTACGGTCATTACGAGTTTATGGTCATGCCGTTTGGTTTAACTAATGCACCAGCTGTGTTCATGGACCTTATGAACCGAGTGTGTGGACCATACCTTGACAAGTTTGTCATTGTTTTCATTGATGACATACTTATTTACTCAAAGAATGACCAAGAACACGGTGAACATTTGAGAAAGGTGTTAGAAGTATTGAGGAAGGAAGAATTGTACGCTAAGTTTTCAAAGTGTGCATTTTGGTTGGAAGAAGTTCAATTCCTCGGTCACATAGTGAACAAAGAAGGTATTAAGGTGGATCCAGCAAAGATAGAAACTGTTGAAAAGTGGGAAACCCCGAAAACTCCGAAACACATACGCCAGTTTTTAGGACTAGCTGGTTACTACAGAAGGTTCATCCAAGACTTTTCCAGAATAGTAAAACCCTTACTGCATTAACGCATAAAGGGAATAAATTTGAATGGAATGATGAACAAGAGAAAGCGTTTCAGTTATTGAAGAAAAAGCTAACTACGGCACCTATATTGTCATTGCCTGAAGGGAATGATGATTTTGTGATTTATTGTGATGCATCAAAGCAAGGTCTCGATTGTGTATTAATGCAACGAACGAAGGTGATTGCTTATGCGTCTAGACAATTGAAGATTCACGAACAAAATTATACGAAGCATGATTTGGAATTAGGCGCGGTTGTTTTTGCATTAAAGACTTGGAGGCACTACTTATATGGGGTCAAAACTATTATATATACCGACCACAAAAGTCTTCAACACATATTTAATCAGAAACAACTGAATATGAGGCAGCGTAGGTGGATTGAATTATTGAATGATTACGACTTTGAGATTCGTTACCACCCGGGGAAGGCAAATGTGGTAGCCGATGCCTTGAGCAGGAAGGACAGAGAACCCATTCGAGTAAAATCTATGAATATAATGATTCATAATAACATTACTACTCAAATAAAGGAGGCGCAACAAGGAGTTTTAAAAGAGGGAAATTTAAAGGATGAAATACCCAAAGGATCGGAGAAGCATCTTAATATTCGGGAAGACGGAACCCGGTATAGGGCTGAAAGGATTTGGGTACCAAAATTTGGAGATATGAGAGAAATGGTACTTAGAGAAGCTCATAAAACCAGATACTCAATACATCCTGGAACGGGGAAGATGTACAAGGATCTCAAGAAACATTTTTGGTGGCCGGGTATGAAAGCCGATGTTGCTAAATACGTAGGAGAATGTTTGACGTGTTCTAAGGTCAAAGCTGAGCATCAGAAACCATCAGGTCTACTTCAACAACCCGAAATCCCGGAATGGAAATGGGAAAACATTACCATGGATTTCATCACTAAATTGCCAAGGACTGCAAGTGGTTTTGATACTATTTGGGTAATAGTTGATCGTCTCACCAAATCAGCACACTTCTTGCCAATAAGAGAAGATGACAAGATGGAGAAGTTAGCACGACTGTATTTGAAGGAAGTCGTCTCCAGACATGGAATACCAATCTCTATTATCTCTGATAGGGATGGCAGATTTATTTCAAGATTCTGGCAGACATTACAGCAAGCATTAGGAACTCGTCTAGACATGAGTACTGCCTATCATCCACAAACTGATGGGCAGAGCGAAAGGACGATACAAACGCTTGAAGACATGCTACGAGCATGTGTTATTGATTTCGGAAACAGTTGGGATCGACATCTACCATTAGCAGAATTTTCCTACAACAACAGCTACCATTCAAGCATTGAGATGGCGCCGTTTGAAGCACTTTATGGTAGAAAGTGCAGGTCTCCGATTTGTTGGAGTGAAGTGGGGGATAGACAGATTACGGGTCCGGAGATTATACAAGAAACTACCGAGAAGATCATCCAAATTCAACAACGGTTGAAAACCGCCCAAAGTCGACAAAAGAGCTACGCTGACATTAAAAGAAAAGATATAGAATTTGAAATTGGAGAGATGGTCATGCTTAAAGTTGCACCTTGGAAAGGCGTTGTTCGATTTGGTAAACGAGGGAAATTAAATCCAAGGTATATTGGACCATTCAAGATTATTGATCGTGTCGGACCAGTAGCTTACCGACTTGAGTTACCTCAACAACTCGCGGCTGTACATAACACTTTCCATGTCTCGAATTTGAAGAAATGTTTTGCTAAAGAAGATCTCACTATTCCGTTAGATGAAATCTAAATCAACGAAAAACTCCAATTCATCGAAGAACCCGTTGAAATAATGGATCGTGAGGTTAAAAGACTTAAGCAAAACAAGATACCAATTGTTAAGGTTCGATGGAATGCTCGTAGAGGACCCGAGTTCACCTGGGAGCGTGAAGATCAGATGAAGAAGAAATACCCGCATCTATTTCCAGAAGATTCGTCAACACCTTCAACAGCTTAAAATTTCGGGACGAAATTTATTTAACGGGTAGGTACTGTAGTGACCCGAACTTTTCCATGTTTATATATATTAATTGAGATTGATATTTACATGATTAAATGTTTCCAACCTGTTAAGCAATCAAACTTGTTAAGAGTTGATTAATTGAAATATGTTTCATATAGACAATTGACCACCCAAGTTGACCGGTGATTCACGAACGTTAAAACTTGTAAAGAGATATTTAATGTATATATATCATATTAAGAGATATTCATACATGATAATGTATATATATCATATTAAGAGATATTCATACATGATAATATCATGATAATATAATAATTTAAAATCTCATTTGATATTATAAACATTGGGTTAACAACATTTAACAAGATCGTTAACCTAAAGGTTTCAAAACAACACTTACATGTAACGACTAACGATGACTTAACGACTCAGTTAAAATGTATATACATGTAGTGTTTTAATATGTATTTATACACTTTTGAAAGACTTCAATACACTTATCAAAATACTTCTACTTAACAAAAATGCTTACAATTACATCCTCGTTCAGTTTCATCAACAATTCTACTCGTATGCACCCGTATTCGTACTCGTACAATACACAGCTTTTAGATGTATGTACTATTGGTATATACACTCCAATGATCAGCTCTTAGCAGCCTATGTGAGTCACCTAACACATGTGGAAACCATCATTTGGCAACTAGCATGAAATATCTCATAAAATTACAAAAATATGAGTAATCATTCATGACTTATTTACATGAAAACAAAATTACATATCCTTTATATCTAATCCATACACCAACGACCAAAAACACCTACAAACACTTTCATTCTTCAATTTTCTTCATCTAATTGATCTCTCTCAAGTTCTATCTTCAAGTTCTAAGTGTTCTTCATAAATTCCAAAAGTTCTAGTTTCATAAAATCAAGAATACTTTCAAGTTTGCTAGCTCACTTCCAATCTTGTAAGGTGATCATCCAACCTCAAGAAATCTTTGTTTCTTACAGTAGGTTATCATTCTAATACAAGGTAATAATCATATTCAAACTTTGGTTCAATTTCTATAACTATAACAATCTTATTTCAAGTGATGATCTTACTTGAACTTGTTTTCGTGTCATGATTCTGCTTCAAGAACTTCGAGCCATCCAAGGATCCATTGAAGCTAGATCCATTTTTCTCTTTTCCAGTAGGTTTATCCAAGGAACTTAAGGTAGTAATGATGTTCATAACATCATTCGATTCATACATATAAAGCTATCTTATTCGAAGGTTTAAACTTGTAATCACTAGAACATAGTTTAGTTAATTCTAAACTTGTTCGCAAACAAAAGTTAATTCTTCTAACTTGACTTTTAAAATCAACTAAACACATGTTCTATATCTATATGATATGCTAACTTAATGATTTAAAACCTGGAAACACGAAAAACACCGTAAAACCGGATTTACGCCGTCGTAGTAACACCGCGGGCTGTTTTGGGTTAGTTAATTAAAAACTATGATAAACTTTGATTTTAAAGTTGTTATTCTGAGAAAATTATTTTTATTATGAACATGAAACTATATCCAAAAATTATAATTAAACTCAAAGTGGAAGTATGTTTTCTAAAATGGTCATCTAGACGTCGTTCTTTCGACTGAAATGACTACCTTTACAAAAACGACTTGTAACTTATTTTTCCGACTATAAACCTATACTTTTCTGTTTAGATTCATAAAATAGAGTTCAATATGAAACCATAGCAATTTGATTCACTCAAAACGGATTTAAAATGAAGAAGTTATGGGTAAAACAAGATTGGATAATTTTTCTCATTTTAGCTACGTGAAAATTGGTAACAAATCTATTCCAACCATAACTTAATTAACTTGTATTGTATATTATGTAATCTTGAGATACCATAGACACGTATACAATGTTTCGACCTATCATGTCGACACATCTATATATATTTCGGAACAACCATAGACACTCTATATGTGAATGTTGGAGTTAGCTATACAGGGTTGAGGTTGATTCCAAAATATATATAGTTTGAGTTGTGATCAATACTGAGATACGTATACACTGGGTCGTGGATTGATTCAAGATAATATTTATCGATTTATTTCTGTACATCTAACTGTGGACAACTAGTTGTAGGTTACTAACGAGGACAGCTGACTTAATAAACTTAAAACATCAAAATATATTAAAAGTGTTGTAAATATATTTTGAACATACTTTGATATATATGTATATATTGTTATAGGTTCGTGAATCAACCAGTGGCCAAGTCTTACTTCCCGACGAAGTAAAAATCTGTGAAAGTGAGTTATAGTCCCACTTTTAAAATCTAATATTTTTGGGATGAGAATACATGCAGGTTTTATAAATGATTTACAAAATAGACACAAGTACGTGAAACTACATTCTATGGTTGAATTATCGAAATCGAATATGCCCCTTTTTATTAAGTCTGGTAATCTAAGAATTAGGGAACAGACACCCTAATTGACGCGAACTCTAAAGATAGATCTATTGGGCCTAACAAACCCCATCCAAAGTACCGGATGCTTTAGTACTTCGAAATTTATATCATATCCGAAGGGTGTCCCGGAATGATGGGGATATTCTTATATATGCATCTTGTTAATGTCGGTTACCAGGTGTTCACCATATGAATGATTTTTATCTCTATGTATGGGATGTGTATTGAAATATGAAATCTTGTGGTCTATTGTTACGATTTGATATATATAGGTTAAACCTATAACTCACCAACATTTTTGTTGACGTTTAAAGCATGTTTATTCTCAGGTGAATATTAAGAGCTTCCGCTGTTGCATACTAAAATAAGGACAAGATTTGGAGTCCATGTTTGTATGATATTGTGTAAAAACTGCATTCAAGAAACTGATTTCGATGTAACATATTTGTATTGTAAACCATTATGTAATGGTCGTGTGTAAACAGGATATTTTAGATTATCATTATTTGATAATCTACGTAAAGCTTTTTAAACCTTTATTTATGAAATAAAGGTTATGGTTTGTTTTAAAAATGAATGCAGTCTTTGAAAAACGTCTCATATAGAGGTCAAAACCTCGCAACGAAATCAATTAATATGGAACGTTTTTAATCAATAAGAACGGGACATTTCAATATATATATATAATTAATATTCCATACTTATGATACTTGTGATAATTTTAATTTTCCATTGTTGGTAGTCCAACGTTCGTAGTCCAATAGTCCAATAGTATAAATATATATATAAATATAAATGCGTATATTGTGTTAGAATTCACTAACACTATAATATATTGTCTTAATATAATAAGACACATAATATGTATATTGTCTGAAGCAATCCGCGACCCATTGTATACATGTCTCAGGCTCGATCACAACTCAAAGTATATAATATTTTGGAATCCACTTCGACCCACAGCTAACTCGAAATTACTGCCAATGGTGTCTTATAGTTCGTTCCAATAATATATATAGAAGAAATCAAAATGATATGTCAAAACGCTGTATACGGATCTACGGTGATCAAGTCATATATATATATATATATATATATATATATATATATATATATATATATATATATATATATATATATATATATATATATATATATATATGGTGCCTTACGATCTTTATTAAGACTATAATATATTATCGTAGAACTTAATCACAACTATTATAAATTGTATTTCCATAAGTTCAGGAACAAGACATGTATAAATACATGTAGGATACAAGGTAAGTTAGCTAGCATAAGGTTAGCATCCATTTTTATGAATCATGTCCGTAGCTAAAAATTAAGAAAAATATCCAATTTTGTTTTACCCATAATTTCTTCGTTACAAATCCGTTTTGAGTGATTCGAGTTGCCATGGTTTCGTATCGAACTCAACATTATTAATCTTAAAAGAAAAAGTATAGGTTTATAGTCAAAAATACAGCTTAGGTGTCAAATAAGAGAAGATAGTCATATCGGTCGTAAGAACGACATCTTGATGACCCTTTTGAAAAACATACTTCCTCTTAGAGTTTAACCATGGATTTTGAATATATTTCATATCCATATAAAATAAGATTTTTCACCAAAGGAAATCTTTTAATTCAAAGTTTAAGATAGGTTTTTAAAATTAAACCCAAAACAGTCCCCGTTCGACTAAGACGGCGTATATTCGATTTTAAGGTGTTCTTCTTGTTTACAAGTTTTATATCCTTATGTTAGCTTGACATATAGTCATAATACATGTGTTGAAGTATTTTAAAAGTTAAGTTAGAAGGATTAAGTTTATTTGCAAACAAGTTTAGAAATAATCTAAACTATGTTCTTGTTGTTATTAGTTATAACTCAAAATAAGATAGCTATATGAATATGAATCGAACGAGATTTTGAACTAAGCTATTACCTCAACTTACTAGGGTAAAGCTACTGGAAAAGATAGTAAATAATCTTTAGCTCAAAGGTAGCTTTGATGGCTTGAAATTCTTGAAGTAGAATCATGGTATCAACAAAAGTTTCAAGTAAGAAATCTATCTTGATTTAAGATAGTTATGATTATATGAATTGAACCAAAGCTTGAATATGTTTATTACCTTGATTATAAGATGGAAAGCTACTGATATAAAAGTAGGATTATGGATTCTAAAGAGTTGTGGAGTTGGGTTAAAAGATTGGAAGTAAACTTATACACTTGGAAGGTTATCTTGATATGTTCTTGATGAAGCTTTGTTATGTTGATTATAACTTGGATTTTTGAGACTAATACTTGCTGAATTGAATGGAGGTTTGATAGAGTGTTTGAGAGAGTGTTTAGAGAGTAAAATGATGTAGTTAATTGAATGAAATGAATGGGTATATAACCCCTAAAATGGCGTGAACTATGGGGGAACAAAAACAAAATTCAAGTTTGTTATTTTGTATAAATTTCCATGCTAGCATCCAATTAAGGTTACCTCTCTTTGAGGGCAGAATCTAGGGCTGATTAGATGGTATTTTGATGTGTATATACCAATAGGATATACATTTAAGAGTTGTGTATGATACGGGTATCCATACCGAATGAATACGAATAGAATTCTTGATAAAATTGAATGAGAAAATGAGTATAGCTATCTTTATTGAGTATAAATATATTGATATATGTTATTAAGTCTTTCAAAAGTGTATTAATACATATTAATACAATACATATACATACATTTTAATTTAGAAGTTATTACAACGTTAATCGTTATATATATGTATATAGTCTTGAAGTCTTTAAGTTAGTAATCTCATTTTATGTATATAACCAATTGTTATTATATGTAATGAGATACTTAAATATCATTTTATCAAATCATAAGTATATATATATATATCCATATATACATGATTATATAATTATTTCGAGTTATGACATTCGTGAATCGTCAGACAGACTGGGTGGCCAAACATTTGTATAAAATTCATTTCAAATAACCAAGTCTTAATGAGTTTGATTGCTTAACATGTTGGAAACATTAATTATGTAAATATTAATCTTCTATATATTAGCGGAAAAATCTGGGTCGTTACACTATTATTTCAGCTTCATCAATTGGTTCAGTTCATTCTCCTAAAGAACATTCTCCAGTTCCTTGTAATTCCGGAAATTCTTGTAACAATTCTGCCTGTGAATCTATAGTTTGAATATAATAACATGTATCATCTGCAGATTGCGATTGTTGCATGGCTCTATCAACAGAAAAGGTAACACTCTCGTCCTCTATACTTAGGGTCAGTTTCTTACGGAACACATCTATTATTGCTTTAGCCGTGTTTAAGAATGGTCTTCCTAATATAAGAGGAACTCGAGAATCTTCTTCCATGTCCAGAATAACAAAGTCTACTGGAAATACTAAAGTACCAACTTTAACTAGCATGTTCTCCATTATCTATCTAGGATATTTTACTGATCGGTCTGCTAGTTGTATACTTATTGTTGTTAGTTTCAATTCTCCAAGGTCTAGTTTAGCATATAATGAATATGGCATTAAATTTATTCTAGCACCTAAGTCTGCCAATGCTTCTATTGAACTAAGACTACCCAGAAAACATGGAATTGTGAAACTTCTTGGATCCGAGAGTTTTTCTGGTATCTTATTCAACAGCACTGCAGAACATGTATCGTTCATAGTAACAGCCGAGAGTTCTTCCATTTTTATTCTATTTGTGATTAGATCTTTCAGGAATTTAGCATATCTTGGCATTCCTGAAATCACATCAATTAAAGGAAAATTGACATTTATTTGTTTAAATATATCCAAGAATTTGGATTGCTCCGCTTCAAGTCTTTCTTTTCTCATTTTACTCGGGTATGGAAGCGGTGGTTGGTATGATTTAACATAAGGTTTTGCCTTAACTGTGTTATCTTCATTAACCTTTTCAACTACCGGTTTTGTTTCCTTCTCTTGCTCAGGCTGTGGTGCCTGTGTAGTAGGAATAGAGTCATCAGAAATTACAGGCATTTTAGGTGGTTTAAGTGTAATACCATTTCTTGTGGTAATGACTTTAGCTGTTTCATTTCGGGAGTTAGCATTTGTATCGCTCGGTAGACTCCCCGGTTTTCTTTCACCTATCAACCTTGCTAGGTTGCTCACTTCTTGTTCCAAATTTTGAATTGAAGCTTGTTGATTTCTAAATACTTGAGCATTTTGTTCATTAGTTTGTTTCTGAGATGTGAAAAATTGAGTTTGAGATTCAACTAGCTTCGATATCATATCTTCTAAATTTGGCTTTTTATCATCGGTTTGTGGTGGTTTATTTGGAAAAATAGGTCTTTGCTGGTTGTAAGTATTATTAGATAATTGTTGATTGCTAGGACCTTGTTGGTTGTTGTATGGAATATTTCGGTTATAATTCTGATTTTGATTGTAGTTTGGTCTTGGCGGTTGATAATTACCTTGATAATTATTTACCGGCCTTTGGTTTATATATGAAACATTCTCTCTTTGTTCCATTGTTTGTTTAATACTGAGACAATCTTTTGTTAAATGTGGTCCTCCACACTGCTCACACCTAATTCTTATTGCATGAATATTTTTAGTCATCTTTTTCATTCGTCTCTAGAAAGCATCTAGCTTTGCTGAAATGGAATCAAAGTCATGGCTAGAATCGGCTCTAGCCGCTTTAGATGATCGAAAAATATCTTTTTCTTGATGCCACTCATGTGAGTGGGAGGCTGTGTTATCAATAATTTTGTGAGCTTCAGTTGCGGTTTTCTTCATAATGGAACCACCAGCTGCTGTGTTGATAGTGCTCTAAATGAACATATATTTAGTCGCAATATCATCCCAATATGTAAAGTTTTTAGTTATAATTATTTTATTTTTAAGTTGTAATCGTTTAAATAAATAAATGTGAAGACAAAGCACGAAGATTAAAGAATTGAAGAAAAAGTGCCACTAAAGCCTGAAAAGTGCTTCTAAAGCCATAGTGCACTCAAAAGTGCCACTAAAAGTGAGTTAAAGACTTGCGCGGATTTTGGGAGTTAAGGAAAATAATTTTTTGTGCAAATTACAAATTGCAAAATGCAAAGTACAAGATATTAAATCGTACGAAAGGACGTTCGAAAATCCGAAAGCGGGACCTGAGCCAACTATCAACGCCCGACTCAACGGACCAAAAATTACAAGTCTACTATGCACAAGAATATAATATAATATTTAAATAATTATATAAATTATTTATATATTATATATATTTAAATAATACGTCGACAAAGTAGAAAACAAAACAATGTGGCTGGATCCAGCTGGCCATGCGATCGCATGTCCTGGAAGGCAAAAATCCATACGATCGCATGGCTTCAGAATCCTGGCCACATCTATAAAAGGCAACGAGTTTTGGCCAGAAAAGATACACAAATAAATATATACTCCCTCTGTAATAGATATAATATATATATATATATATATATATATATATATATATATATATATATATATATATATATATATATATATATATATATATATATATATATATATATATATATATATATATATATATGTATATATATATATATATATATATCTTATATAGTATAGTGTAGTTTTATATTAGATTAGTTTGGGTTATGAAAAGGTTATTTTACGGGTTTTAAAGTCGAAGTTCTGTCTGAGTAAAGCTACGCGATAAATAATCAATGTAAGCTATGTTTTTCCTTTTTAAATTAATGTCTTGTAACTAAGTTATTATTATGCTTATTTGAGCCAAAGTAATCGTGATGTTAGGCTAAATATTAAGATGGGGTAATTGGGCTTTGGACCATAATTATGGTTTGGACAAAAGAACGACACTTGTGGAAATTAGACTACGGGCTATTAATGGGCTTTATATTAAATTAACGATACCTCGTTAATTTAATATAAAGGTTACAATTTGACGTATCTATATATAACCACATACGCTTAATCGGATACGATGGGTGGGATATTTATAAATACAAATTATTGTTCATTTGATCGGACACGGGGATGGATTAATAGTCAATGGACTCATTAAAAAAGGGGTGGATTACATTCAAGGGTAATTGGTGTAATTGTTAACAAAGTATTAAAACCTTGGTTTACACGCAGTCGATAACCTGGTGTATTCATTAAACAAAGTATTAAGACCTTGTTACAGTTCGAATCCCCAATTAGTTGGAATATTTGACTTCGGGTATAAGGTTAAATTTGCCGAGCATTTTATAATTATGACTGATGAACTATTATGGACAAAAACCAGATAGGTTTCAAATACATCTAGGACAAAGGACAATTAACCCAGGATAATAAATAATCAAAACATCAAACATCATGGTTACGGAAGTTTAAATAAGCATAATTATTATATTGCTATTTATTTTACGCACTTTAATTATTGTCATTTATATTTACGCTTAAGTTTTAAAATCGACAAACCGGTCATTAAACGGTAAACCCCCTTTTATATATTATTATATATAATTATATATATTTTGTACAAATATAGTTATTTAAAATATAGTGTAAAATAAGCCAGCTCCCTGTGGAACGAACCGGACTTACTAAAAACTATACTACTCTACGATTAGGTACACTGCCTATAAGTGTTGTAGCAAGGTTTAGGTATATCCCATTCAATAAATAAATAAAACTTGTGTAAATTGTATCGTATTTAATAGTATTTCCTTGTAAAAATTAATAGTATTTTCGTATACACCTCTACGCACATCAAGTTTTTGGCGCCGCTGCCGGGGACTCGGCGAAACGCAATATTTTTAATTTATCTTTGTATAAATATATTTATATATATTTTTAGAAAAACAATATAAAGTTATTTAAAAAAAAACTGGACTTACAGGCCCATGCGATCGCATGAGCCAGAAGCCTCAACACCATGCGATCGCATGGCCTGCCCTGACAGGTTTGACTTGAGCATTAAATGCAGTTAGGGTTTATAATTTTATTATTAATTAAATTAGGGTTTAATTATAATATTAATTAGTTTAAGTTTGTTTTGATATTTAATTTGTAATTTTAAGTTTATTTATTATTATTAAATATATATATTAATATTTTTATATAATAATAATATAAAAATAATATTTTTAAAAAATTTGTATTTTTATCATTTTAATTATAATTTGTATTTTTATCGTTTATTCGTAATATTTGTATCTTTATCGTTCATAATTAGTTTTAAGACTAGTATTTTGCCGTAGCTTATTTTATATTTCTAGATTTTTAGGCTTTGCCGTAAAATCCCTTAAGTGCTTTTTCTTTAGACTAAGATTTAGGTGCTTTAGAATTTTGCGACGCCGTTTTAATATTTTAGTACCTTTTTAAGTAATTGCCGTTTTGGATATAGAATTTCTTTTAAGCTTTAATACCTTTAGACGCAACCTTTAATTCTTAGTTTTAGACTTTTAAGTTTCGACGCGCTACGTTCTTTTTATTATTTTTCGACCTTTTATTTTTAGACGTTTTTCGGCGCGTAATCTTTTTCTTTCTTATTTCTCGACACGCTAGTTTTTAGGACATAGATTTTCTATTTCTTCTCTAAAATTTCAAACGAAAAAAAAAAATTATTTTAAGCGGTTAAATTGATAGACATCCAAAATTTTCTGGTTCGTAGTAATAGTTGGATTTGTTAGTGGCTGAGTTGTGAGCTTCCGATTTAAAGGGTTCTGGCTCCTTGCTGCATCTATTGGCTATTCAAAACGTGGGCAAAATCAGAAAAGTCTATTAATTTGATAACTTATATAATTTTTAGTTTTATAACTAATAGGATAATTAGTAAATGCACCACATTGTAGCTAAAATTTGGTAATAAGCGCATTATGGAAAATCTCGAAAATATTTTGGAAACTCTTTATGACATACGAAATCAATACTCTCAACCGAGTGTTGATGACAATTCGTTCGGTCAATCTTGGATCACGAATGACGAAACAATAACTGGTTGTGAAATCTGTGGAGATTATCACTCAACATGGGAATGTTATTATTACGTTCCTATGGAAAATTATGCACCCATGGAACCTGAATGGAATGATTATGAAGAATACAATTCAAATTGGGATTATTCCCAAGAATATATCCAAACTCAACAACCAGAAAATGAGGAAAATTCTGTGTCTGAAAATTCTTTAGATTATATGAAAATCAAACTCGAAGAACTTGATGCTCAAAATGAACAAATGAGAGAGTTTGTAAATAGGCAAGCTGAAACTCTATCAGACTACACACCTGTTGATCTGAGGAATATTGTGCAAGAAAATCTCATATCATCGAATTTTGATGAATTTGAGAGCTCCGAAATCACCAACTATCTCGATGATACTTTTTATTCAGTTTTACCAATTTCACAACATATCGACACATTAGCCTCTACCGACGAAATCATCGATCCATTAATGGATGAAGAAGAAGTAAGGGTGACAAATTGGTACTCTTGGGAAAACAATAACGTTGAAAATTTTACCCCCGAGACCAAAATGGTGGGACCGATAAGTACCGTTAATGAAGAAGAATCTACTTCGATCTCGAAATTCACCATTCCACAACCTTCTAACCCAATATTCTCAATAGACAAGTCATCTACTGAAGATGAACTACGAGCTATAATAGATAATGACACCTCAGATTTCACCCAATTGGGTAATAGATGTGAAAACTTTGATCCCGAGAATAAACGGAAGGAAATGTTAGGAATTATCCACCCTATAGAAATATGTATGTCGGTGTATATCGATCCATTTGACCAAGAACCAGAAAAGAGACGTATCCATTTACTAAAAGCTACACTTAAAAAAGAATTAAGTAGTGACGATCGGGTGGTTCTAAACTTTAAACCCATTGATATATTATACACCACCCGAGATGTAAATAACTGGCTCACTATTCTAATTCGTGGAACTTATTCTACCGACTTCACATATCGTCAGCTAAGTGTGGGGAAGTGTAACCCCACTTAACGTTAAATTAGGGGTTCGGGTTAGTGCATAACTCGTTAATAAACATGCATAATAAGTAAGGGTAAAAGACGCATTTTCAAATATTAACAAACAGCTCAGAAAAGTAGCCGGTTTTGAAGAAAAAAACATGTGTGATAAAACAAGAAGGGATGAACGATGAGGTGCACCATCTATCATTCGACGAGCTTTAAAAATACAAACTGGGTATTTTTAATCCTTTTCTACACTAATCACCCTCATGAATTTATAATTAGAGTTTGATTTCATGCAAATGAGGGCATTGCATGATCTCAAGTGTGGGGAAGGGTTATAAATTCTCTCGGGTTTATACTTGGCTTATTTTCTAAATTTTGTGAAAATTTTAAAAAAATTTCAACTAAATGAATTCAAAATCATGTTTAAACATATTTATGAATGATAAAACTAGGTGTTAATGCCGAAATTATTGTTACTTCGGAAAGGACATAAATTGAGAAACAACTAAAACGCTTGAATTTATTTATTAAGATATAAAAATACACATGAAAAAAGCCAAGTGTGGGGAGAATGTACCAAGTTATTCAATTAAAAACTATCTATCACATGTTTTTGTAAAGTTATTGCAGGTGCTTTTATTTTGGACAAAATTAACTGGTTTACCAGATTTACTGTAATGAAAGATGGATCTACACGATGAATCAATTCCATCATTAAAAGGAAGTAAAGTCTTCCGAAAAAGACACGCGCTTCTTGATTTAGGTCAGGAAGTTGTCGTCCAGACCAGCTGTAGGTTGACGAAAAATCTAGAAAAGTCATCTCTAAAATCAGCAGGAAATCCACGGACCTCAGCATCAAACAGGGTCGCCAAGTGGTCAGACTTATCCTATTCATGAGAGGATCTGTCTCGTAAAATGGGGAGGGCGCCGTGCAAATTAGCTTGATAAGACTAATGAATCAGACCCCCAGAAAGGATAATCTCCTTAAAGATTAAAAATCAGCGTTAAGCCTCATATTACTCAATCCTTGAGATTGACCTTAAAGATTGAGAATTACAAACTCATGGAATTCAATGATATCTAAACTCGAACTTGAATGAGAAAATATTTTGATCAAATTAAAACCGATTTGTTTTTTGAAAACCCATTTTCAATGAGTTCATTACCATTGAACGTAAAATCCTAAGAATTCACCTGGAATTCATTAGGTCACCTGAACCAAATCGGGTGTCAACCGTAAGAACAGTGGTTGCATAGCATGGTCGAAGACAGGACCTTATGCCAGACCGAAAAAATTATAGGATGATCTTTACTATTGCTCCTACAAAGGATAGTACTAGAATCCGACACATTTTTGGACCATAATTAAATGCATGTCATTAGACATTGCCTTAACAGTTGCTTGTTCAACGCTTTCCTTTACAACCGGACGGTAGTTTGCCGAAAGGTAATATACGGAGCAAGTATACTGGACATGTTGCTTTCCTAATACAAGGTTAGCAAGTGGGTGACACAAAACTGCAAGTTTTGAGCTAAAATTTTCAAATCTGAAACCCACAAAACCCACAAAAACAATTTGCAAACACCGGTGAAGGGTTATTCTGGAAAACTTATCTAGGGTAAAAGCCATATTGAATTTTCAAAAGATCAAATATTTTCATAAAGATCCAATTTCCTTAAGGATCTAAATTTTCATAGTCATGTGGGACTGTAAACCACAACGTTACTATCATTGTTTATACCGCCGTATCAAAATCACTGATGTATAAAGTGTGAAGAATAAAGAAGTGATTCGTGTAATTTAATTTCAAATTCTGTATTGCTTGAGGACAAGCAACGCTCAAGTGTGGGGATATTTGATTGTGCTCTAAATGAACATATATTTAGTCGCAATATCATCCCAATATGTAAAGTTTTTAGTTGTAGTTATTTTATTTTTAAGTTGTAATCGTTTAAATAAATAAATATGAAGACAAAGCATGAAGATTAAAGAATTGAAGAAAAAGTGTCACTAAAGCCTGAAAAGTGCTACTAAAGCCATAGTGCACTCAAAAGTGCCACTAAAAGTGAGTTAAAGACTTGCGCGGATTTTGGGAGTTAGGGAAAATAATTTTTTGTGCAAATTACAAATTGCAAAACGCAAAGTACAAGATATTAAATCGTACGAAAGGACGTTCAAAAATCCGGAACCGGGACCTGAGCCAACTATCAACGCCCAACTCAACGGACCAAAAATTACAAGTCTACTATGCACAAGAATATAATATAATATTTAAATAATTACATAAATTATTTATATATTATATATATTTAAATAATACGTCGACAAAGTAGAAAACAAAACAATGTGGCTGGATCCAGCTGGCCATACGATCGCATGGCCTGGAAGGCAAAAATCCATGCGATCGCATGGCTTTAGAATCCTGGCCACATCTATAAAAGGCAACGAGTTTTGGCCAGAAAAGATACACAAATAAATATGTACTCCCTCTGTAATAGATATAATATATATATATATATATATATATATATATATATATATATATATATATATATATATATATATATATATATATATATATATATATATATATATATATATATAGTGTAGTTTTATATTAGATTAGTTTGGGTTATGAAAAGGTTATTTTGCGGGTTTTAAAGTCGAAGTTCTGTCTGTGTAAAGCTACGCGATAAATAATCAATGTAAGCTATGTTTTTCCTTTTTAAATTAATGTCTTGTAACTAAGTTATTATTATGCTTATTTGAGCCAAAGTAATCATGATGTTAGGCTAAATATTAAGATGGGGTAGTTGGGATTTGGACCATAATTGGGGTTTGGACAAAAGAACGACACTTGTGGAAATTAGACTATGGGCTATTAATGGGCTTTATATTAAATTAACGATATATCGTTAATTTAATATAAAGGTTACAATTTGACGTATCTATATATAACCACATACGCTTAATCGGATACGATGGGCGGGATATTTATAAATACAAATTATTGTTCATTTGACCGGACACGGGGATGGATTAATAGTCAATGGACTCATTAAAACAGGGGTGGATTACATTCAAGTGTAATTGGTGTAATTGTTAACAAAGTATTAAAATCTTGGTTTACACACAGTCGATAACCTGGTGTATTCATTAAACAAAGTATTAAGACCTTTTTACAGTTCGAATCCCCAATTAGTTAGAATATTTGACTTCGGGAATAAGGTTAAATTTGCCGAGCATTTTATAATTATGACTGATGAACTATTATGGACAAAAACCAGATAGGTTTCAAATACATCCAGGACAAAGGACAATTAACCCAGGATAATAAATAATCAAAACATCATGGTTACGGAAGTTTAAATAAGCATAATTATTATATTGTTATTTATTTTACGCACTTTAATTATTGTCATTTATATTTACGCTTAAGTTTTAAAATCGACAAACCGGTCATTAAACGGTAAACCCCCTTTTATATATTATTATATATAATTATATATATTTTGTACAAATATAGTTATTTAAAATATAGTGTAAAATAAGCCAGCTCCCTGTGGAACGAACCGGACTTACTAAAAACTATACTACTCTACGATTAGGTACACTGCCTATAAGTGTTGTAGCAAGGTTTAGGTATATCCCATTTAATAAATATATAAAACTTGTGTAAATTGTATCGTATTTAATAGTATTTCCTTGTAAAAATTAATAGTATTTTCGTATACACCTCTACGCACATCATGTGTCGATGTATTTTCGTGTAGCGATGTCGACACCTTGACAGAATATTTGTACTATTTGATAAGTGTCTAAACCGTGTTGAGGACATCCTCTCAATAACTTTCCAAATCTTGTCCATGCCTCGTATAATGTTTCATTTGGCTTTTGCGCGAATGTAACAATTTCTCCTTGAAGTCTCACGGCTTTAGATGCCGGAAAGAATCTTTTAAGAAATTTCTCAACTAAAACATCCCATGTATCAATCGCTCCTTCAGGTGACAATTCTAACCAATCTTTGGCTTCTCCCTTTAAAGTCCAGGGAAATAACATGAGATAGATCTATTTATCCTCAACTTCTCTGATTTTAAATAAAGTACAGATCCTATTAAAAGTTCGAAGATGTTCGTTTGGATCTTCTTTTAGCGTATCACTAAATTGGCATTGATTAGTTACCATGTGTAGGATTTGTCCTTTGATTTCATAATCTGGTGCATTAACGTCTGGTTGAGTAATGGCATGACCTTGGCCAGTGCGTGTAGCTTTCATTCGATCCTCCATAGTTAGAGGTTCCTGATTTTCCATGATTGAATTTGTTGAAACTGAATCACTAGAGGATTCTGATTTAATGATTTCTTCCTCGACAACCTCTGGTTGAATGATTGGTGGTTCAGGAGGAAATATTAGTGGTTCAGGATCTCTGAATTGTCCTTGAATCCTCCGGGTTCTCAATTGTGAGATCGGGTTCAAAAAATAGATTATCGGAAATTTGAGTTGGAGTACTTATTTGACTAGATGATGATTCTAAAGAAAAATCAACGGCGATAATATTGGCTAGATGTCTTGATCGAGTTACAGGTGGTGAACGTATGAAAGATGGTGAACGTTTTGCTCGGTGCATTCACTGAATAGCCAATAGATGCAGCAGGTAGCCAGGACCCTTTAAATCGGAAGCCCACAACTCGCCACTAACAAATCCAACTATTACTACGAACTAGAAAATTTGGATGTCTATCAATTTAATCGCTTTTTATAATTTTTTGTCGAAATTTAAAGAAGATAAAAATTCTATGTCCTAAAAACTAGAGCGTAGAAATGAAAAAAAGAAAGTACGTCGAAAATAAAGAAGTCGAAAATAAATGTTGAAAAACAAAAGTCGAAAATTATAGTTCTACGTCTAAAAACTTAGCGTCTAAAAACTTAAAACTAAAAGTAGCGGCTAAAGTCTAAAAATCTAAAGGTAATGAAACTTAAAATGCAATTTAAAAGGAAATCGGCAACTAAGTTATAAGGTATTTAGAACTAGATTCTAAGGAATTACGACAACTTAAAATCTAAAACGCTAAAATCTAATTCTAAAGGAAAAAGATCTTAAGGGAAATTACGGCAAAAACAAAAATACTCAAAATTAAAACTATAACTACGAACTAAGAAATATATAACAAAAATATACAATTAACAAAATATAAGGTATTATCTAAGAATATAAAAATAGATTTCTAACGTACAAATTAAAACTACAAAATTAAAAATAAAACTAAAAATAAAAAGAAAGTGTTAAATACTTAACCCTAAATTTTTTTTATTAATTAAAATTAATTAAACTTAATAGTACTATGAATGGAAGTTGTCTAATGAGTCTAGCCGAAGTCTCAATTCCAATTTTTTTTTTACTTAAACTATTTTACAAAAACTAAAGAAAACTAAAATTAACTTACAAACATATTATTATTGTAATTGTAATTGTTTTTAATTATAATTATTTTATTAGATGCCAATTAAAAAAAATACGTTTACAAAAGGGAAAAAATTAGTCACCCTTCTTTTTCGGTTAGATGCCAACACGAACAATCACACTTCCCTTCTTTTGCTTTGCACACACCAATGACCAACAATTATTTAATTTTATTTTTGTTCTATTTCATGTGAGCAACAACAAATTCGTGACCAACACACCAAGAACCAATCAGATTAAAAATTATCGTAAAAAAAAATTCTTAGTTCAGTACTTGTATATATTATTTATTCTATAATTAGAATGTCTACAAACTTGCTTGGGAGTTGAATGTTAGCTACTAAATATAATAATCAACTTGAAAGTTAGCTAGCTAAGAGTAATTCTATTATATAAATATAATAAATCACGGGTTAGCTAGCAAAAATAATAATAATAAATCACAAAGGACTATAATTTAATAATAACCTAATTAACTAATTTTTATAGTAAATTTGACAGTGTGGTGTCAAAAACTTTACTTTTGATGATCGCCAAAAACTCGAGAATGAAATTGTAAAAGTCACTTTACTCACATAGATATCAAGAGTCAAAAGACTCTGACTACTCACATGCACACAAGACTTACGTCCAAATTTCTAGTTCTATGTTGAATTTGTAGTTAGTAGTGGCTTTGTACTACATCTAACACAAAAACTACTATATAAAAAAAATCTAAAATTCCTAATAAAAAAAATCCTAAATCACGACACTTGATGTTAATTTATTATTTTTTTATTTTTTAAATATAATTCAAACTATACTTATCTAAAATTTATATATTTTACAAAATCTAACTAAAAAAGACTTAAATACCCCGTGAAGACACAAAAAGTGTCCCTGGCAGCGGCGCTAAAAACTTGATGTGCTCTAGGGTGAGTATGAAATGACTATCAGTTTTATATTTATTTACTAAAGGAAATCACCTAAATTAAACTAAAACACAAAAGTCAAGTATACCTATTGTGTAATAATATAGCTAAGGTAAAGTCCGGGAGGTCGATCCGTGAACACTATTATTGGGTGTCTTACTAGGTCAAATTAGTTAATTAAGTAGTTAAAATAGATTTAGTAATATAAAGTAATTATAGGTAACTTTGGGGTGATTTACCGTTTAACGACCGGTTTGTCGATTTTAAAACTTAAGTCACAATTAAAACCTAATGCAAAATAATAAAAATAAATATAACTTAATTTAAAGCGTAAAGTAAATGACGAAAAATAAAAATGCGATAAAATAAAAGTGCAATAAATAAAATGACGGTAAAATAAAAGTACGATGAGATATAAAATAAAAGAATTATGCTTATTTAAACTTCCGTAATCATGATGTTTAACGTGTTGATTTTAATTTATTACCAAGGGTTAATTGTCCTTTGTCCTGGATTATTTGATATGTCCATTTGGTTTTGTCCATAATAGTCCATCGGTCATAATTATAAAGTGCGAGAGTCTTCGCCAAATTAACCTTATACCCGAAGTCAAATATTCCAACTAATTGGGGATTTAAACCGTAACAAGGTTTTAATACTTTATTTAATGATTACACCAGGTTATCGACTGCGTGTAATCCAAGGTTTTAATACATTGTTAACAATTACACCAATTACCCTTGTATGTAACCCACCCCTGTTTTAATGAGTCCATTGACTATTAATCCATCCCCGTGTCCGGTCAAATGAACAATTATTAGTATTTATAAATATCCCGCCCACTGTACCCAGTCAAGCGTATGTGGTTATATATAGATACGTCAAATTGTAAATCTCTATATTAAATTAACGAGATATCATTTAATTAATATAAAGCCCATTAATAGCCCATAGTCCAATTTCCACAAGTGTCGGTCTTTTGTCCAAACCCCAATTATGGTCCAAAGCCCAATAACTCCGTCTTAATATTTAGTCCAACATCATGATTACTTCGGCTCAAATAAGCATAATAATAACTTAGCTACGAGACATTAATTTAAAAAGGTTGAACATAACTTACAATGATTATTTATCGCGTAGTGTTACACGGACAGAGTTTCGACTTATAAACCTTAAAACATTCGCTACAATAACCTTATTATTATTAAACTTAAATTAAACTTAAAATTATAATAATAAATATAAATATATTGATCAGAGAGTGGAGAATAATATTGATGAAGGTGTGTTCAAATTATGGTGTCTTGCTTGTCTATTTATAGCCACAAAATTTCACTATTTTTCTTTTGAAAGTTAGATGGCAATAATTTGATGAGAATTGAAAATGAAAAAGTTCACAGCATTCTCAAACGTGCAGAATCAATCACTCGTTGATTTTATTATATTATTATTATTAATTATATATATTATATTATATTCTTGTGCATAGTTGACTTGTAATTTTAACTTCGTTGACTTTTACTTTGATGCTCGGTTTATATCTCGGTTCCGGATTTTCGAACGTCTTTTCGTGTGCTTAGATATCTTGTACTTTACATTTTGCGGCTTGTACTCTTGTCAATTTTAGACGTTTCTCATCAATAAATTGTATCCCTTGAATTGTATCTTGTACATTTGAGCATTCTGGTCATTTGCGTCTTAAAATCGTCGATTCTATCTTTTGTCTTCACCTTTTATTATTTAAACGAATATTACTTGGAATTAGAATAATTGCAACTAAAATCTTGTCTTTCTGGAAGGATAATGCTATGAAATATATGTTCATTTTTAGCATTATTAGCTGCGATGCAAAACAACAACAATAACTCTGGGTCTAGCAGTGGAGTTAACTCCACAGGAAACCGTGTAGGATGCTCCTACAAGGCTTTCACTGCCTGTAAACCTCTGAAATTCGATGGAACTGAAGGACCAGTCAGACTGAAACAATGGACCGAGAAGGTCGAATCTGTGTTTGCTATAAGCAAATGTGCCGAAGAAGACAGGGTTAAGTACGCCAAGCATACCTTCACATGTACTGCGTTAACATGGTTGAACACTTACCTCGAACAGGTGGGACAAGATGCTGTTTACGCACTACCGTGGTCAGCATTCAAACACTTGATGAATGAGCAGTACCGTCCCAGAAACAAAGTCAATAAACTCAAAACAAAGCTTAGAGAATTACGAGCACAAGGATTCGATATCACCACATATGAACGACGATTCACTGAGTTGTGTTTATTGTGTCCAAGAATGTTCGAAGATGAAGAAGAGCAGATCGATGCATTTGTAAAGGGATTACCAGAGAGGATTCAGGAGGATGTGAGTGCGAGCGCGCCCACCTCAATGCAAAAGGCGAGTCGAATGGCTCACAAACTCATAAACCAGATTGAGGGAAGAATTAAAGAGCAGGCGGCCGAGGAGGCCAAAATGAAACAAGTCAAAAGAAAGTGGGAGGAAAATAGTGACAAGGGTCACCAATACAACAACAACAATAATCACAACCACAATCGCAACCATAATCACAACAACCGCAAGATCAATCGCAACAACAACAATCGCAATACCAACAACAATTAAAACAACCGTCCCAATAACAATAACAATCGTAATAACAACCATTTCAATAACAACAAAGGCAAAAAAAATCAGAAAATTCCGTGCAAAAGGTGTCAAGGGTACCATCCGACTACTTACTGTTCGGTATCATGTACCAAGTGTAATAGAAAGGGGCATAGTGCGGCAAAGTGTGACGTTTACGGACCAGAGGTTAAAGGAACGGAAAACGCCAACATTATTTGTTTCAGATGCGGGAAGAAAGGCCATTACAAAAATGTGTGTCCAAACCAAGGAAGTACTAATGGCCAAGGACGAGGAATAGCCTTCAACATTAATGCGATAGAAGCGCAAGAAGACCCGGAGCTTGTTACGGGTACGTTTCTTATTGACGATAAACCTGCTTATGTTTTATTTGATTCGAGTGCGGATAGAAGCTATATGATTAGAGATTTTTGTGCCAAATTAAGTTGTCCATTAACGCCTTTGGATAATAAATTTTTACTCGAATTAGCAAACGGTAAATTATTACGGCGGATAAAATATGTCAGGACCGAGAAATTAAATTAGTTGGTGAAACGTTTAAGATTAATTTGATACCAGTAGAGTTAGGAAGTTTTGATGTGATAATTGGCATGGACTGGTTGAAAAAGGAGAGAGAGAGATTGTATGTTACAAAAATGCGATTCGCATTGTACGCGAAAAAGGAAAACCCTTAATGGTGTACGGAGAAAAGAGCAACGCAAAGTTAAATCTTATTAGTTGTTTGAAGGCGCAAAAACTAATAAGAAAAGGTTGCTATGTCATTCTAGCACACATCGAGGAAGTCAAAACTGAAGAAAAGAACATCAGTGATGTTCCCGTCGCAAAAGAATTTCCCGATGTATTTCCGAAAGAATTACTGGGACTACCTCCACATCGATCCGTTGAATTTCAAATAGATCTTGTACCCGGAGCTGCACCGATAGCTCGTACGCCATATAGACTCGCACCCAGCGAAATGAAAGAGTTACAAAGTCAATTACAAGAACTTTTAGAGCGTGGTTTCATTCGACCAAGCACATCACCGTGGGGAGCTCCTATTTTGTTTGTCAAAAAGAAGGATGGTACATTCAGGTTATGTATCGACTACAGAGAATTAAACAAACTTACCATCAAGAACCGTTATCCACTACCGAGAATCGACGACTTATTCGATCAACTGCAAGGTTCATCAGTTTATTCGAAGATCGATTTACGTTCTAGTTATCATCAAATGCGAGTGAAGGAGGATGATATTCCGAAGACTGCTTTCAGAACGAGTTACGGTCATTATGATTTTATGGTTATGCCGTTTAGTTTAACTAACGCACCAGCCGTGTTCATGGACCTCATAAACCGAGTGTGTGGACCATATCTTGACAAGTTTGTCATTGTCTTCATCGATGACATACTTATTTACTCTAAAAATGATCAAGAGCACGAAGAACATTTGAGAAAAGTGCTAGAATTCTTAAGAAAAGAAAAACTGTACGCCAAGTTTTCAAAGTGTACATTTTGGTTGAAAGAATAAGTAATCTCTAAGACTATTAGGAACTACATATTCTTCGCAGAATATTAATGAAGTTATGGATCAATACTTCATCAGTTATTGTTGTTGGTACTCCTTGGTATCTATGGTACGTATGATGTTGATGTTCGTGGGACAGATTGTGAATTTTAGGTGTGAGATGCGGATGTTGCTGTTGTTGGATGGTGGTACTGTTTATGCTTCTGGTGCTGCTGATGCTGTCGGTACTACTGATGGTGATGGGGCTGATGTTGATAGTGCTTGTGGTGCTTGTGATGCTTGTAAATCATGCACCATTCTTGTCAGGGTTTCTATCCTACCCTCTATCATTTCTATCCACCCACTCATCTGATTCGATAGATCTTGATTATCAATTCGAAGTTCCCTAACTTCTTCTAATATTCCCCTTCGATTGGTATTCAGAAGTAGAGGTTGAATATTTTCTGAGATTGCAGTAATGCGACCTTCGAGGCGGAATATTTTGGCAAGAAGGGTGAAAACAGTGTTGCACATGGGTTCACCGATGAGTACATCGTTTTCTCCGATGTTAGGTGGTAAGTTTGGTTCAAGGTAGGGTTCGCCTTCTTCATTTCTCCATCGAGTGAGTAAGTCTCGGACCCACCCCTATCTCCTCTAGAAGGAAAAATAGCTAAATGGTGGAGTCACTTCGGGTTCATTGACTTCGGAGTCTACTTCAATACGTATCTCGAAATTGCTTCCGGAATAAATGGAATCCAAGCTAGGTGTAGAATCCATCTCTTATGATCAGTTAGAGAATTTTCGATATGAAATGATTTTCGGTTATCGGATAATATTCTAATTATATAGAATATCTAATATAGTACAGAAGATCCCGTAGATTATGGAGGAAATTAAGGAAACGTGACAGATAAAGTCTACAGTAACAGATACGTTAAGATATGGATTTGTCTATACACTATTCATGCAATCAATGCAGTAAGATGTCTATACTAGGAATGATAAGCAGGTAATTTCTGACAAAAATGATAAGCAAAACTTTTGACATGCAGACACGGTCGAAGTCCAAACTCACTAATGCATCCTAACGACTTATCAGTTAGACACACTAATGCAGACCTGGTTCGCTACGACCACCGCTCTGATACCAACTGTGATAACCCGTCCTAATATATCCAAACAAAGTCCATATCAATTATAAACAATTCATAACAGTTAATTACATCGCGAGGTACCTGACCTCTATATGATACATTTTTACAAACATTGCATTCGTTTTTGAAAAGACAATATTTCATTACATCGAAAGTTGACAGTATGCATACCACTTTTTAATATATATATCTAACTATAAATGACTTGATAATAATCTTGATGAACTCAATGACTCGAATGCAACGTCTTTTGAAATATGTCATGAATGATTCCAAATAATATCTCTAAAATGAGCAAATGCACAGCGGAAGATTTCTTTCATACCTGAAAATAAACATGCTTTAAAGTGTCAACCAAAAGGTTGGTGAGTTCATAGGTTTAATTTCTATATAATAATCATAATATTTAATAAGCCACAAGATTTCATTTAATTAAATGCACAGGATCATTACAACTGCAAAAATCATTCATACGATGAGTCGCCTGGTAACCGACCTTAACATAGAGAGCTTAAGATATCTGGCATCATACATTCCACTATGAAAATATATGACAAGAACCCTTCGAAGTACTAAAGCATTTCCACTATTCGAAAATGGGGGTGGTTGGTGCCCGTAGATCTACCTTTAGGATTCGCGTCAATTAGTGTTTTTCACTAATTCTTAGGTTACCAAGCATAATAATAATAAGTACAAATATCCGGTATAACAAAACAATCGTAGAATGTAGTTTCATGAACTTGTGCTTATTTTGTAAAACTTTTATAAAAGCAGCGCATGTATTCTCAGTCCCAAAAATATATATTGCAAAAGCATTTAAAAAGGGAGCAAATGAAACTCACCATACTGTATTTTGTAGTAAAAATACATACGACGTCATTTAACAAGTGTAGGGTTGGCCTCGGATTCACGAACCTCAAAGGAGTAGTCCTAAAAAAATATGCCCAAGTCCGGGTTTGAACCCGCGACATCCCGCTAACCCGCTAATAACCTAAACCATTATGCTACACTCCCATTTCTATTTTAATCATAACCTAAAACATCTGTCTGATACATCCTTATAAGGTCTTGCAAGATTTATTATTTATTATGTATGAATCTGTTTATATTAATTTCATTCTTATCATCTATGAACCATCACTACATCATCATTTATATATCATGTATCATCTATCATCCTTCCATTATTATTTTTCTAACACCATCATCGTCATTAATAATTCATCATCATGATTCATGTATCGGCGTATCATTATAACCAAATCATATTCATCGTTATAATTGTAACATCATCAACTATATCATCAATATCATTATCTAAATATCATCACCTCATCATCATTACTTAAACCCGTTCGTCTTCGTGTAGAATTATCACTAACCAACATGCACGTCTCGTTTCTTCATAAAACTTTTCACTCGTGCAACAACATTTCATAGAAACATGAGCTCAAGCTGCAGCGGTTTCAACGTTATTATTTGGTCCGATCACATAGATAGAGACATGGCCTAAAAAGCTAGATTATCTAAGCCCAACCTTGCAAGTCCATTTAAAACGTAATTGTCCCAATCAAATGAAAGGAAATCTCGGCCCAATAATTAAAAGAAGGTTCACGGCCCACGTAAGACTCAAGGCTTTTTGAGTTGGTAACGTATATTTCAAATGGTAGGAACATAAAATAAAATAAAAACGTAGGCCCTCATCAATATTTCAGCATCATGGTTTCCAATTTCTTTTTCTTTAAAATAAGCAAATGGGGTATTGTTTGCTTTATATATGTCATTTAAAAAGAACAAAAAGAAGGAAACCTGTTAAAGCATTTTTTTTGTATGATAACGTCAGAGATTGAAATCAATTATGTAACGATTTGTTTTGTGTTAGGATTTAGTGGTGGTTTCGACGAAACTGTAACAGCAGGAACCGGATGCCATATGATTTGTGAAGATGGTTTTACAGCGAGGATAAATGGGTGTGATATATAAAAAAACAAAAAAATATAGTGAAAAGGTGATGGTTATGGTGAGTTCCCATGAAGAAGAAGGGTGGCGGTTTCAGTGGGTTTAAGATGATGATGATTCCAGTGATGGTAGTCGTGGTTTCTTGGTGGTTCATGGTTGATATATGCAACCGAGAAGGTGGCTAGTGATGATGTTGTAGTGGTGTGTTCATGATGGTGGTTTGGTCGTGGGTTTTCAAGAGGGTGAGGGTTGTTTATGGTGGTAAAGTGGCGGGTATGGTGGTTTTGAGTCACGAAAATAAGCAGTAGGTTGTTGCTCTCGACCAAAACAAAATCATTAACAGTGGTTTGATATTTTAGTTTGTTAAATAGAAATAATAAGGAGAAAAGAAAATGAAAAGGTGGTGGTCGACGTGGTTGTGTATGGTGGTGTATGGGTTGAGTAAAAAAAAGGGTGGTTTATGTGTTCAATTATGCACTGACTATATCTATATATAAATATGTATATAGTTTTGATATAGATAGTTGATAAAGTAGGAGACAAAGATGAAAAAAAAAGTAATTCACATGAATTCCCAATTTATACAGTTAGCCGCCGGTTTTGTTTGTCATATCAATTCATGGACTATTATATCGTGCTCCTTACTAAACAGTTTACAGATAAAAGTTATCTTAAAAATCCCAAAATTTTAAATTAGACATATTTAATTATTTCACTCATTAACTGTTTGAAACCTGATCAAAAAGGTTCGATAATTATTTATTTTCTGTTCCAATTAATATGTACGGAGTACAAAAACTTAGATTGAAAAGGTAAAAAAAATATTTATCAAAACTATTATCTTTTTAATCAAATTATGGACCAAATTTTATTTTAAAACTTCATATATACATATTAGACCTATTTTAAAAATAGTTAAATGTCAACCGAAAGTTACAGACATTTACAATTTAAGATCAAAATTATTTATATTTAATATACACTATGTATATATATAAACAGTTTTAAATAACAAAATTTACTACTCAAATAAATATATATTAAATAATTAAATTAAATATAACAATATATATATACAAGTAATATTCATATATTATATATATAATAATAGTTTTTATTACAATGTATTTTATTTTACATATTTATTTATAACACTAAATGTATATAATAGTTTATTAATGTTCAAGTTATTATATATATTATACACATATTTATATATCCACATATTTACAAGCAATGGTTCGTGAATCATCGCGAACAGTCGAAAGTCTTATGAATCCATGAAAAATAGTTCAAACATTTTGAGACTCAATATTACAGACTTTGCTTATCGTGTCGAGAACATATAAAGATCAAGTTTAAATTTGGTCGAAAATCTCCGGGTCGTCATAGTACCTACCCGTTAAAGAAATTTCGTCCCAAAATTTGAGTGAGGTGGTCATGGCTAACAATAAAAATGTTTTCATGACGTATATGAGTTGATAAATAGAGTTTTATCGTTATTGAGTAATATGGATAAAACAATTCGATTACTCGAAGCGTACGGGTGAAACTATCACAAAATAGTGAAATAAGAAAATAAAGATTTGCCCTAGCTTTTGATGTAGTCACGTTTGAATTCCGGAATTCAAGGGATTTAAAAGAAAATCTTGGAAATCTATAAGATCCGATTCTTCGAGATTTATGGAAAATTAGGATCCTCTTTAATTTAATGCGATTATCTATCTCGATTGCTTTATCTGGTATCTTCTCTATAAATGAACTTCTCCCGTTCCATTATTTTCACCACACCAATTCTTTCTTTCTCAATCCATACTTTCAAACGATTGTGAAAATGCTTAATCCAGTTCTGATCATTGTCCTCATCCTTACTATTGCAACATTCATTCTTCCTTTTCTAACTTCCACCTGAGGAATCTGCTTTCTTCTACTTTGCCCTTGGGGTTATAGTGCTTTTAATCCTCCCGTGTCTTTATGTTGCTACAAACATTGATATGTACGGTTTGTAATTTATGTGTTGTTATCGGGCTTTATATCTTCCCTTATACTTCAAAGTCCTTGCTTCTGTTTTCTTTAATCATTGTCATCCCCAGTTAGTACTTTCTCCTATTTGCTGCGATTTATACTCCAATTTCTATTTCGTAGCTTTGTCCCTTCGTTTCTTCTTCTTGTGATTGGGCATCTCTTGTAATGGTCCAGAATTCGTAGATATAAGTTTCCGAATGAACATTGTTAATGTTCTAAGAAAGAAACGGTAATAGTACAATTTGACTTGTCAAATTACCAGAATTCAAGAGAAAGATAGGACTATCAAGAAAATACGTTCTTGATATGTTTGAAGATTAGATAGAATGTAAGAGTCGTGTAACATGGCACATAATGATGTTAAGACTCTGTGAATCATCGAGTTTCATTAGAAACTCAGCATGACTTACTGTAATATAATCACGTTGATCAAATGTCATTATATTATACTAACTCATGCTTCAGTTCCCAACACTTCTCCACAATTCATTCATAATTTATACTTAGATTTTACAGAAGTTTCGAATATAATGGGATACAGAAAACACCAAGAGGTAGATAATTTCGGACAAGAATATTTATGAAAATATCCTCAAAAATATCGAAGATATTTATGATGATATTTTGGAATTTCTAAGTTCGATGGTTAATGAAGAAAGATTTTCCGCAAGATTTTAACATGTCCTCGGAGCAAGATATTCTCTAAAGATTTTCATCGGATTCAGAATTACCTGGATCCTTTGAATATAGGGTTTGGTCCTTGTATTTCTCCTTGGTCTCCTTCATGGGTAGGTCAATTTATTTTTCAGTACCAAATTTTCTATCAAGCGTTCCTAACAATCCTTTCTTTATCATCAAACTTTTGGCCGTTTAGACCATCTACCATTTTTTTGTTTCCTCTGCATTTAATGCTACGATATCTGAATCATCGGTTATTAATCCGAGGTGGTTTCAGGAGAATTGTGTTTTCAGATGATTAAACGCTGATGGTAATATGGTGGAATATGAAAGGTTCCCCGGTAACTATAAAAGAGCACGCGTATATATCAAGGTTATAATAAGGTTGTTTTGAACGAAAAGTCGAAATTGTCTTGCTGGAGCTGTTACAAAATTGGCTATTTTGAAGAAGAACTGCAAAGTTATTTTGGGTAATAATAACACTAAAGGAATTAGCACAGCTATGTGTTAAATGTTTACTCAGTTTCCAAGAGTTTTTCAGGTGCATAACTATATGCATCAATCTTTTCTTCCGTAGATGAAGTGTGGTTGGTTCATCCTATCGATTGAGGTGTTTTCAAGAATCATGAAAGGTTTGAACGCAGATTGTAATCATCAAGATACAATTGAGGTTTAAGATGAAATCAAGTGGCAAACTTGAAGAATTGTTTAGTTTCATATGTTATAATCAATATTTTAATTCATTTTAATTGTCCAATATCGACAGTCCATAGTTGATAGTCCACAATTAACAGTCCAATAATTAATATATAGCTTAATATTTAATATTCGAATTAATTAATACGTATCGTGACCCGTATACATGTCTCGGACTCGATCACAACTCAAACTATATATATTATTGTAGAATTAACCTCAACCCTGTATAGCTAACTCCAGCATTACTGCATATAGAGTGTCTATGGTTATTCCAAATAATATATATAGATGCGTCGATATGATATGTCAAAACCTTGTATACGTGTCCCGATATTTAAAGTGCGTAAAATAAATAACAGAAATTAAATGACGATAAATAAAATTGCGAGAATTAAAATTGCAATAAATAAAATGTGATAAATAAATTGCGATAAATAAATTGCGATAAATAAAAGGTAATACAGAATTAACAGTTAGCTAGGAACAGTTAGCGTGGATTCTTAACAAAATTCTTCTCATAGTTAAATTGTTTGTTTCTAACAAGTTTTATTTTGTCCAATGTTTTCTTCATTATACCACTTGTTGGATTTCGAGAAGTCAAAATTCAAATATGAAATTTAATGAAAATGGTTATTTTGTGGTGAACAGATTCGTATATCGGTGAATGTATGTAGGATAGTAAATGACTGTTGAACCAGATTCGCAGAATGTACCGTGTAACTGAGTAATGTGCAATCTAAATATTCCTCAGGTATTACCTACCCGTTAAAATATTTTTACCATTAACAGTTTGTACAAAAGAATTTTTAATTACAATCTTTATGAAAATATATATACATATATATTTTTTTCAGATGTAATCACAGATTTAATGAGTTAATATGATATTAAACTCATATGATTTTCGGTTTGAGCTAGAATAAGTAATCTCTAAGACTATTAGGAACTACATATTCTTCGAAGAATATTAATGAAGTTATGAATCAATACTTCATCAGTTATTGTTGTTGGTACTCCTTGGTATCTATGGTGCGTATGATGTTGATGTTCGTGGGACAGATTGTGAATTTGAGGTGTGAGATGTGGATGTTGCTGTTGCTGGATGGTAGTACTGTTTATGCTGTTGGTGCTGCTGATGCTGTCGGTACTGCTGATGGTGACAGGGCTGATGTTGATAGTGCTTGTGGTGCTTGTGATGCTTGTAAATCATGCACCATTCTTGTCAGGGTTTCTATCCTACCCTCTATCATTTCTATCCACCCACTTATCTGATTCGATAGATCTTGATTATCAATTCAAAGTTCCTAACTTCTTCTAATATTCCCCTTCGATTGGTATTCGGAAGTAGAGGTTGAATATTTTCTGAGATTGCAGTAATGCGACCTTCGAGACGGAATATTTTGGCAAGAAGGGTGAAAACAGTGTTGTGCATGGGTTCACCAGTGAGTACATCTTTTTCTCCGATGTTAGGTGGTAAGTTTGGTTCACGGTAGGGTTCGCCTTCTTCATTTCTCCATCGAGTGAGTAAATCTCGGACCCACCCCCATCTCCTCCAGAAGGAAAAATAGCTAAATGGTTGAGACACTTCGGGTTTATTGACTTCGGAGTCTACTTCAATACGCATCTCGAAATTGCTTCCGGAACTAATGGAATCCAAGCTAGGTGTAGGATCCATCTTTTATGATCAGTTAGAGGATTTTCGATATGAAATGATTTTCGGTTATCGGATAATATTCTAATTATATAGAATATCTAAGATAGTACAGAAGATCCCTTAGATTACGGAGGAAATTAAGGAAAAGTGACAGATAAAGTCTACATTAACAGATACGCTAAGATATGGATTTGTCTATACACTATTCATGCAATCAATGCAGTAAGATGTGTCTAGACTAGGAATGATAAGCAGGTAATTTCCGACAAAAATGATAAGCAAAACTTTTGACATGCAGACACGGTCGAAGTCCAAACTCACTAATGCATCCTAACGACTTATCAGTTAGACACACTAATGCAGACCTGGTTCGCTAAGACCACCGCTCTGATACCAACTATGATAACCCGTCCTAATCTATCCGAACGAAGTCCATATCAATTATAAACGATTCATAATAGTTGATTACATCGCGAGGTACTTGACCTCTATATGATACATTTTTACAAACATTGCATTCGTTTTTGAAAAGACAATATTTCATTACATCGAAAGTTGACAGTATGCATACCACTTTTTAATATATATCTAACTATAAATGACTTGATAATAATCTTGATGAACTCAATGACTCGAATGCAACGTCTTTTGAAATATGTCATGAATGATTCCAAATAATATCTCTAAAATGAGCAAATGCACAGCGGAAGATTTCTTTCATACCTGAAAATAAACATGCTTTAAAGTGTCAACCAAAAGATTGGTGAGTTCATAGGTTTAATTTCTATATAATAATCATAATATTTAATAAGCCACAAGATTTCATTTAATTAAATGCGCAGGATCATTACAACTGCAAAAATCATTCATACGATGAGTCGCCTGGTAACCGACCTTAACATAGAGTGCTTAAGATATCTGGCATCATACATTCCACTATGAAAATGTATGACAAGAACCCTTCGAAGAACTAAAGCATTTCCACTATTCGAAAATGGGGGTGGTTGGTGCTCGTAGATCTACCTTTAGGATTCACGTCAATTAGTGTTTTTCACTAATTCTTAGGTTACCAAGCATAATAATAATAAGTACAGATATCCGGTATAACAAAACAATCGTAGAATGTAGTTTCATGAACTTGTGCTTATTTTGTAAAACATTTATAAAAGCAGCGCATGTATTCTCAGTCCCAAAAATATATATTGCAAAAGCATTTAAAAAGGGAGCAAATGAAACTCACCATACTGTATTTTGTAGTAAAAATACATACGACGTCATTTAACAAGTGTAGGGTTGGCCTCGGATTCACGAACCTCAAAGGAGTAGTCCTAAAAAAATATGCCCAAGTCCGGGTTTGAACCCGCGACATCCCGCTAACCCGCTAATAACCTAAACCATTATGCTACACTCCCATTTCTATTTTAATCATAACCTGAAACATCTGTCTGATACATCCTTGTAAGGTCTTGCAAGATTTATTATTTATTATGTATGAATCTGTTTATATTAATTTCATTATTATCATCTATGAACCATCACTACATCATCATTTATATATCATGTATCATCTATCATCCTTCCATTATTATTTCTCTAACACCATCATCGTCATTAATAACTCATCATCATGATTCATGTATCGGCGTATCATTATAACCAAATCATATTCATCGTTATAATTGTAACATCATCAACTATATCATCAATATCATTATCTAAATATCATCACCTCATCATCATTACTTAAACCTGTTCGTCTTCGTGTAGAATTATCACTACCCAACATGCACGTCTCGTTTCTTCATAAAACTTTTCACTCGTGCAACAACATTTCATAGAAACATGAGTTCATGCTGCAGCGGTTTCAATGTTATTATTTGGTCCGATCACATAGATAGAGACATGGCCTAAAAAGCTAGATTATCTAAGCCCAACCTTGCAAGTCCATTTAAAATGTAATTGTCCCAATCAAATGAAAGGAAATCTCGGCCCAATAATTAAAAGAAGGTTCACGGTCCACGTAAGACTCAAGGCTTTTTGAGTTGGTAACGTATATTTCAAATGATAGGAACATAAAATAAAATAAAAACGTAGGCCCTCATCAATATTTCAGCATCATGGTTTCCAATTTCTTTTTCTTTAAAATAAGCAAATGGGGTATTGTTTGCTTTATATATGTCGTTTAAAAAGAACAAAAAGAAGGAAACCTGTTAAAGCATTTTTTTGTATGATAACGTCAGAGATTGAAATCAATTATGTAACGATTTGTTTTGTGTTAGGATTTAGTGGTGGTTTCGACGAAACTGTAACAGCAGGAACCGGATGCCATATGATTTGTGAAGATGGTTTTACAGCGAGGATAAATGGGTGTGATATATAAAAAAAACAAAAAAATATAGTGAAAAGGTGATGGTTATGGTGAGTTCCCATGAAGAAGAAGGGTGGCGGTTTCAGTGGGTTTAAGATGATGATGATTCCAGTGATGGTAGTCGTGGTTTCTTGGTGGTTCATGGTTGATATATGCAACCGAGTAGGTGGCTAGTGATGATGTTATAGTGGTGTGTTCACGATGGTGGTTTGGTCGTGGGTTTTCAAGAGGGTGAGGGTTGTTTATGGTGGTAAAGTGGCGGGTATGGTGGTTTTGAGTCACGAAAATAAGCAGTAGGTTGTTGCTCTCGACCAAAACAAAATCATTAACAGTGGTTTGATATTTTAGTTTGTTAAACATAAATAATAAGGAGAAAAGAAAATGAAAAGGTGTTGGTCGACGTGGTTGTGTATGGTGGTGTATGGGTTGAGTAAAAAAAAGGGTGGGTTATGTGTTCAATTATGCACTGACTATATCTATATATAAATATGTATATAGTTTTGATATAGATAGTTGATAAAGTAGGAGACAAAGATGATAAAAAAAGTAATTCACATGAATCCCCAATTTATACAGTTTGCCGACGGTTTTGTTTGTGATATCAATTCATGGACTATTATATCGTGCTCCTTGCTAAACAATTTACAGATAAAAGTTATCTTAAAAATCCCAAAATTTTAAATTAGATATATTTAATTATTTCACTCATTAACTGTTTGAAATCTGATAAAAAAGGTTCGATAATTATTTATTTTCTGTTCCAATTAATATGTACGGAGTACAAAAACTTAGATTGGAAAGGTAAAAAAAATATTTATCAAAACTATTATCTTTTTAATCAAATTATGGACCAAATTTTATTTTAAAACTTCATATATACATATTAGACCTATTTTAAAAATAGTTAAATGTCAACCAAAAGTTACAGACTGATAATGCTAAAAACGAACATATATTTCATAGCATTATCCCTCAAGAAAGACAAGCTTTTAGTTGCAATTGTTCTATTTACAAGTGATATTTGTTTAAATAATAAAAGGTGAAGACAAAAGATAGATTCGGCGAATTGAAGACGCAAACGACCAAAAAGCTCAAAAGTACAAAATACAATCAAAGAGGTTCCAATTATTGATAAGAAACGTCTCAGAATTACAAGAGTACAAGATTCAAAACGCAAAGTACAAGATATTAAATTGTACGCAAGGACGTTCTAAAATCTGGAACCGGGACCAGAGTCAACTCTCAACGCTCGACGCAACGGACTAAAAATTACAAGTCAACTATGCACATAAATATAATATAATATTTAAATAATTCTTATAATTATTTATATATTATATTTATTTAATTAAAACGTCGACAAACAAGAAAACAAGGATTTTGAGCTATCATCTACCACCATGCGATCGCATGGCCTGGAGGCACAAAAGCCATGCGATCGCATGGCCAACTTTTTCAGTTCACATGCCCTATAAAAACGAGTGTTTGGTGCACCATATATATATCCATATATCAATCTCTCTATTACTCAACGTATAATATTTATATTTATATTATAATTTTAATTTTAATTTTAATTTTTAATAATAAGGGTATGTTAGCGAATGTTGTAAGGGTGTAAGTCGAAATTCTGTCCGTTTAACGCTACGCTATTTTTAATCATTGTAAGTTATGTTCAACCTTTTTAATTTAATGTCTCGTAGCTAAGTTATTATTATGCTTATTTAATCCGAAGTAATCATGATGTTGGACTAATTACTAAAATTGGGTAATTGGGCTTTGTACCATAATTGGGGTTTGGACAAAAGAACGACACTTGTGGAAATTAGACTATGGACTATTAATGGGCTTTATATTTGTTTAACTAAATGATAGTTTGTTAATTTTAATATAAAGATTTACAATTGGACGTCCCTATAAATAACCATATACACTCAATCGGACACGATGGGCGGGGTATTTATATGTACGAATAATCGTTCATTTAACCGGACACGGGAATGGATTAATAGTCTATGGAATTATTAAAACATGGGTGAAATTATGTACAAGGACACTTGGCATAATTGATAACAAAGTATTAAAATCTTGTTACAGTTTAAGTCCCCAATTAGTTGAAATATTTGACTTCAGGTATAAGGATAATTTGACGAGGACACTCGCATTTTATATTTATGACTGATGGACTGTTATGGACAAAAACCAGAAGGACATATTAAATAATCCAGGACAAAGGACAATTAACCCATGGGCATAAAACTAAAATCAACACGTCAAACATCATGATTACGGAAGTTTAAATAAGCATAATTATTTTATTTCATATTTAATTTCCTTTATTTTATATTTAATTGCACTTCTAATTATCGCACTTTTATTTATTGTTATTGTATTTAATTGCACTTTTAATTATCGCACTTTTTAATTATCGCAATTTTATTTTATCGCGCTTTTATTTATCGCAATTTCATTATTGTTATTTACTTTACGCTTTAAATTAAGTCTTTTATTTATTTAATATTTTACATTAGGTTTCAACTGCGACTAAAGTTTTAAAAATCGACAAACCGGTCATTAAACGGTAAAAACCCCCTTTTTACAATAATAATATTACCTATATATATATTTGTATTTTTATAAAATAAAACTAATATAACGTTAAGCTTTGTTTAAAGATTTTTTTCCCTATGGAACGAACCGGACTTACTAAAAACTACACTACTGTACGATTATGTACACTGCCTATAAGTGTTGTAGCAAGGTTTAAGTATATCCATTCTATAAATAAATAAATATCTTGTGTAAAATTGTATCGTATTTAATAGTATTTCCTAGTAAAATATAAGCTATTTCATATACACCTCGCTTTAACATCAAGTATTTTTGGCGCCGCTGCCAGGGATCAATTTCTTGCTTAAACGCCGGAAGTACAACGCTAATATAAAAAAAAGATTTTTATTTTTAAGTTTACTTTTATAAAAAATACGCTTTTGTAAAAATACGTTTTAAATATTCGAAAATATAAAAAGAAAAAGAAAAATATAAATATTTTTAAGAGTTTGTTAAATATATAAGTTATATAAAAGTTTCTTTATCTTTATTTTTTATTTAATTTATATTAATATATTACATAAATATATAAAACAGAAATATAATACAGCAAAACAAGAGAAAAAAAATAAAAAAAATTACTCGAGTCCAGTCCTGTAGCAGCCCAGTGTCTGGCCCAAAACCCTAGCCCATGCGATCGCATAGCTTGGTAACTTAGAACTCATGCGATCGCATGAGCTCTGCTGACACGCCACAGTTGACTGCAACCTGCATTAATTACGGATTATAATTATAATTATTATATTTAAACCCTAATTAGGGTTATATATTATATATTTTAGTTTAGTTTATTTATTTAATTTGTATATTTAGTTTAATTAGTTTTAAATAAGTTATAAAATTAATAGTTTTATTAAATAAATAATATAAAAATAATATTTTTATAAAAATTGTATTTTTTTACAACTTTTAGTATATTTTTATATTTTGTACCTTTTTAATTGTTTTAGCGTAATATTTTTGTTTTTTCGCTCATATTTAGTTTTAATCCATAGTTTTTGCCGTAGCTTATTTTTATTTATAGATTTTTAGGATTTGCTGTAAAATCCCTTAAGTGCTTTTTCTTTAGACTAAGATTTAAGTGCTTTAGAATTTTGCGACGCCTTTTTATATTTTAGTACCTTTTTAAGATATTGCCATTTAGGATATAATTTTCCTTGTAAGTTTTAAATATTTTTAGACGCAACTTTTAGTTTTTTAGTTTTTAGTTCCTTTTTAAAGTTTTGACGCGCTACTTTCTTACTTTCATTTTTCGACGCCTTTTACCTATGTATCAATTATCACTCCAATTAGTAATCTCAATTTGCAATTTTAATTTTAAGTTAGTAATAGTAATAAGGTTGGGTTAGTCGAGTGTTTTAAAGTTCTATAAGTCACTCTTTTTCTTTCTTATTTTTCGACGCCTTTTATTTTTCAACCCTTTTCTTTTTCGACCTATTTCGACGCACTCTTTTTCTTTCTTATTTCTCGCCATTCTAGTTTTAGGACATAGATTTTTATTCTACTTCTTATCTAAATTTCTTAAAATTACGAAAATTTATTTTAAGTGGTTAAATTGATAGACATCAAAATTTTCTGGTTCGTAGTAATAGTTGGATTTGTACGTGGACCGGGTTATTGGAGCCAAACAGTACTCAATTATATTGAGACCAAACGAATCCTGCCCCTCTGCTGCATCTTTTGGCTATTCGAAACGTGGGCAAAATCAGAAAAGTCTATTAATTGGATAACTTATATAATATTTCTTTCCTTTTAAAAACTAATAGGATATTCAGTGAATGCACCGAGCAAGACGTTCACCACCTTTTGTACGTTCACCACCTGTAACTCGATCAAGATATCTAGCAAATATTGTCGCCGTTGATTTTCCTTTAGAATCGTCATCCAGTCGACCAAGTACTCCAATTCAAATTTCCGATAATCCATTTTTTGAACCCGACCTCACAATTAAGAATCCGGAGAATATTCAGGGACGATTCATAGATCCTGAACCATTAATTTTTCCTCCGGAACCACCAATCATTCAAACAGAGATTGTTGAGGAACGAACCATTAAATCAGAATCCTCTAGTGATTCAGATTCAACAAATTCAATTATGGAGAATCTGGAACCTTTAAGTATGGAAGACCGAATGAGAGCTAAACGCACTGGCCAAGGTCACGCAATTACTCATCCAGACATTAATGCGCCAGATTATGAAATCAAAGGACAAATTCTACACATGGTGACTAATCAATGCCAATTTAGTGGTGCGCCGAAGGAAGATCCAAATGAACATCTTCGTACCTTTAATAGGATCTGCACACTATTTAAAATAAGAGAAGTTGAGGATGAACAGATATATCTCATGTTATTTACCTGGACTTTAAAGGGAGAAGCCAAAGATTGGTTGGAATCGTTACCTGAAGGGGCGATTGATACATGAGATGTTTTAGTTGAAAATTTTCTTAAACAATTCTTTCCGGCATCTAAAGCCGTAAGACTTCAAGGAGAAATTGTTACGTTCACACAGAAACCAAATGAAACTCTATATGAGGCATGGACAAGATTTGGAAAGTTATTAAGAGGATGTTCGCAACATGGTTTAGACACCTGTCAAATAGTACAAATATTCTACCAAGGATGCGACATCACTACAAGGAAAGACATAGATATAGCAGCTGGTGGTTCCATTATGAAGAAAACCGAAACATATCGTTAGATCATCTAAAGCAGCTAGAGCCGATTCTAGCCATGACTTAGATTCCATTTCAGCAAAGATAGATGCTGTCGAAAGACGAATGGAAAAGATGACTAAAGATATACACTCAATACGAATTAGTTGTGAGCAGTGTGGAGGACCACATTTGACAAAAGATTGTCTTAGTATTGAGCTAACAATGGAACAAAGAGAGAATATTTCATACATAAACCAAAGGCCTGGAAATAATTATCAGAATAATTATCAACCGCCAAGACCGATTTACAATCAAAACCAGAATTATAACCGAAATGTTCCATACAACAACCAACAAGGTCCTAGCAATCAACAAGTATCCAATAATACTTACAACCAGCAAAGACCTAATTTTCAAAACAAACCACCACAAACCGATGATAAAAAGCCGAATTTAGAAGATATGATGACGAAGCTAGTTGAATCTCAAACGCAGTTTTTCACATCTCATAAACAAACTAATGAACAAAATGCTCAAGCATTTAGAAATTAACAAGCTTCTATTCAAAACTTGGAACAAGAAGTAAGTAACCTAGCAAGGTTAATAGGTGAAAGAAAATCGGGAAGTTTACCTAGTGATACAAATGCTAACCCCCGGAATGAAACAGCTAAAGCCATTACCACAAGAAGTGGTACAACGCTTAAACCACCTGAAATACCTGTAATTTCTGATGAAGCTATTCCTACTCCACAAGAACTACAACCTGAACAAGATAAGGAAAAAGAACCGGTAGTTAAAAAGGTTAATGAAGATAACATAGTTAAGGCTAAACCTTATGTTAAACCATACCAACCACCACTTCCTTACCCGAGTAAAATGAAAAAAGAGAGACTTGAAGCTTAGTAATCCAAATTCTTGGATATGTTTAAACAAATAACTGTCAATCTTCCTTTCATTGATGTAATTTCAGGAATGCCTAGATATGCTAAATTTCTGAAAGATTTAATCACAAATAGAAAAAAAATGGAAGAATTCTCGGCCGTTACTATGAATGCTAATTGTTCAGCAGTGCTGTTGAATAAGATACCAGAAAAATTATCAGATCCAGGAAGTTTCACAATTCCATGTTTTCTGGGTAGTCTTAGTTCAATAGAAGCATTGGCAGACTTAGGTGCTAGTATAAATTTAATGTCGTATTCACTATACGCTAAACTAGACCTTGGAGAATTGAAACCAACAAGAATAAGTATAAAACTAGCCGATCGATCAATAAAATATCCTAGAGGGATAATGGAGAACATGCTAGTTAAAGTTGGTACTTTAGTATTTCCAGTAGATTTTGTTGTTCTGGACATGGAAGAAGAATCTCAAGTTCCTCTCATATTAGGAAGACCATTCTTAAACACGGCTAAAGCAATGATAGACGTGTTTGGTAAGAAATTGACCCTAAGTATAGAGGATGAGAGTGTTACCTTTTCAGTTGATAAAGCAATGCAACAACCGCAATCTGCAGATGATACATGTTATTATATTCAAACTATAGAATCACATGCAGAATTGATAGAAGAATTTCCAGAATATCAAGGAACAGGAGAATGTTCTTTAGGAGAAGGAACTGAACCAATTGATGAAACTGAAATGTTAGCTACACTAATGGCTAATGGATATGAACCAACAACAGAAGAAATTCAAATGCTAAAAGAAGAAGATAGATATCGATACAAATCATCGATAGAAGAACCTCCGACATTAGAGTTAAAGCCACTTCCAAACCATTTGGAATACGCTTATTTACATGGTGAATCTGAATTACCTGTAATAATATCGTCTTCTCTTACTGAAAATGAGAAATCTCAACTCATTTCTGTGTTGAAAGCTCATAAACCAGCCATTGCATGGAAGATTCATGATATTAAAGGAATAAGTCCTTCGTATTGCACACATAAAATCCTTATGGAAGAAGGTCATAAAACGTATGTGCAACGCCAACGAAGACTAAATCCTAATATGCAAGATGTTGTTAAGAAAGAAATTATTAAACTACTAGATGCAGGTTTAATTTATCCAATTTCTGATAGTCCATGGGTAAGTCCAGTTCAATGCGTGCCTAAGAAGGGTGGCATGACTGTCATCACAAATGAGAAAAATGAGCTTATTCCTACTAGGACTGTAACAGGATGGCGTGTATGTATTGATTATAGAAAATTAAATGATGCCACCAGAAAAGATTACTTTCCCTTACCTTTTATTGATCAAATGTTGGAAAGATTAGCCGGAAACAGTTACTATTATTTTCTTGATGGTTTTCCGGATATTTGTAAATTCCAATAGCACCCGAAGACCAAGAGAAAACCACGTTCACGTGCCCTTATGGTACTTTTGCTTACAAACGCATGCCATTTGGACTTTGCAACGCCCCTGCAACCTTTCAAAGGTGCATGATGGCGATTTTTCACGATATGATAGAAGAATGCATGGAAGTTTTCATGGATGACTTTTCAGTCTTCGGTGATACTTTTGAAACATGTCTAGTTAATCTTGAACGAATGCTTATTAGGTGCGAACAATCAAATCTAGTACTTAATTGGGAGAAATGTCATTTCATGGTTAAAGAAGGCATCGTTCTTGGACATAAAATCTCAAAGGAAGGAATTGAAGTGGATAGAGCTAAAGTAGATGTAATTTCTAAACTTCCACATCCCACCAATGTTAGAGGAGTTAGGAGTTTTCTAGGGCATGTCGGTTTTTACCGACGTTTCATAAAAGATTTTTCTAAAATTGCCACTCCTATGAATAAACTCCTAGAAAAGGATGCTCCATTCATCTTTTCAGAGGAATGTATCAAATCTTTTAATATTCTTAAAGAGAAACTTACTAATGCGCCAATCATGATAACACCAAATTGGAATCTACCGTTTGAACTAATGTGCGATGCAAGTGATTTTGCAATGGGAGCCGTTTTAGGACAAAGGATTGAAAAACGATTTCAACCTATATATTATGCTAGTAAGACGTTACAAGGAGCACAAACGAATTACACAACTACTGAAAAAGAACTCCTTGCTATTGTCTTTGCTTTTGACAAATTTCGTTCATATCTCGTTCTAGCTAAAACGGTGGTCTATACCGACCATTCTGCTCTTAGATACCTATTTTCGAAACAAGATGCTAAACCACGATTAATCCGTTGGATCTTACTCTTACAAGAGTTCGATATTGAAATCCGAGATAAAAGAGGAGCAGAAAATCTCGCCGCTGATCATCTTTCTCGTCTTGAAAATCCCGAATTAGAAGTTCTAAATGAATTTGCCATACAAGACAACTTTCCTAATGAATATCTATTGAAGATAGATTATAATGAAATTCCATGGTTTGCAGACTATGCAAACTACTTAGTATGTGGATTCCTTGAAAAAAGATTATCGTATCAAAAACAAAAGAAATTCTTCAGTGATATAAAACACTATTTCTGGGAAGATCCACATCTATTTAAAAGTTGTCCAGATGGAATAATACTCCGATGTGTATTTGGAGATGAAGCTAGTAAAATTTTAAACCATTGTCACACAGGACCAACATGAGGGCATTATGGGCCTCAACTCACAGCAAGAAAAGTTTATGATGCTGGATTCTATTGGCCTACAATTTACAAAGACGCACACCTTCTTTGCAAATCCTGTGATGCATGTCAAAGGACCGAAAAAATAAGTCAACGTGATGAAATGCCACAAAATGTCATTCAAGTATGTGAAGTATTTGACATTTGGGGTATTGACTTTATGGGTCCATTTCCAAAATCTCATAATAATCTATATATTCTCGTAGCCATTGATTATGTATCTAAATGGGCGGAAGCACAAGCTCTCCCAACTAACGATGCACGAGTTGTAGTCAACTTTTTAAAACGTCTTTTTGCAAGGTTTGGAACACCGAAAGCTTTAATAAGTGATCGGGTTACTCATTTCTGTAATAATCAACTTGAGAAAGTTCTTAAAAGATATGGAGTAATTCATAAAATCTCCACCGCTTATCATCCACAAACAAGTGGACAAGTTGAAAATACCAACCGAGCTTTAAAACGTATTCTAGAGAAAACCGTAGGATCAAATCCGAAGGAATGGTCCATTAAATTGGAGGATGCACTCTGGGCTTTTAGAACAGCCTACAAAACTCCAATTGGAACCACACCTTTTAGACTCGTTTACGGAAAAGCATGTCATCTTCCAGTAGAAATTGAACACAAAGCATTTTGGGCTTTGAAGACATGTAATCTTGATTTACATGAAGCTGGACGTCTACGGTTAAGTCAATTAAACAAATTAGAAGAATTAAGACAAGAAGCATACGAAAATTCGTTAATCTATAAGGAAAGAACGAAGAAATGGCATGATAAAAGAATCAGAAGTTCAAAAGAATTTAAAGAAGGAGATAGAGTTCTTCTTTTCAATTCACGATTCAAGCTATTTCCTGAAAAATTGAAATCAAGATGGTCTGGACCATTTATAGTCAAAAGAGTTTTCCCATACGGAACTATAGAATTAATAAATTCAAATGGGATTGAATTTAAAGTTAATGGTCACAGAGTTAAACATTACAAAGATAGTCCAATGGAAGTTGACAACGAAGTTAATCACAATTTCGATACCACAGCTAACTAAGTGTGGGGAGAATCAAGTCTTTAAAGGATAATATGTATTTCTGTTAGAGTTAGATTTTATGTTTTCGTGTAGTTCTCGAAAATGGAACCCGAATGGTCTTTCCCTAGTAGACCCTAAAGAACTAGTCTTCTCCACCCATTCTGAATTTTTATTTTTTTTAGGTTTTTACGAAATGAAGACTTCCTGTAAACTAAACCATGGTCTAATGCTACACGCTTTGATCACTAAACGTAATAATGACACACTTCCGAGTGAAATAGTATCATTAATCAGAGGTAAATTGGACGGAGTAAGAAAAGAATCCAGATGCGAAGATAATAAGTTACAATTTGGTAAAGGAAAATCAAAATCCGCAGTGAAAAGAAGAGCACGACACCTTGAAAAATGTCACAAATGCGGAAAATGGTCACACGAAGGTAAATGTTCAAATAATCAAACCTATTCAAACACCGAATTTGTTACTTTATGCAGAGATGGACCGTTCATATGTTTAGAAGAAAAAACATTGAATGCTCGAGGTTACGCCTATGTAGCCATGGAAAATCAATTAGTCCGACTATCTTATGAGTGGGCTAGAGCATATCACTAAGAAATATATTTCACAGGTAAGTTTGTACAGTTTTTATTTTTATTTTTATTTTTAACCTTTTGATAATAAACGCTAATTTGTTCGCTATAAAGTATTAAATTGGTATTCGATGAAATTAGGTCTTGCGACCGAAATTATTGATATCATACAAAAATTTATTACATCACTGCGAAATTTACCGTTTATTCTTAAGGTATAAATATCTTTAATCAATCAACTCAAAATATTTCAAAAATTCGTCATTAGTTAAATTAGGTCATGGAATCGAAATTACTTTACCGAAAAGAGGGGCGCATATTTTTGATAATATTTGATTGATTAAAGTGGGATAAAAGCCAAAAAGATTTTTAATTTTATTTTTACCATGTTTTTATAAATTAATATTAATTTAATATTGTAAAACTTATTTAAAATTGTAAATATTTGAAAAATTAATCTTTTTAATATAAGTTTGTATGTATAAAAACAAAAATATAATATAAGTTTGGTGTGAATTTATAATATGAATTTTTAATTAAGTTTGGTGTGAATTTTTAATTTTATGCATTTTAAATTTAAGTTTGGTGTGAATTTAAAAACAAAAATTTACTTTATTTCGTAAGTTAAAAATATGATTTTTAAAATTCGTCGTGAGTTGAAGACTAGGTCGTTGAACCGAAATTGCTTTACCCGAGGAAGGGACGAGAACTTTGATTATCATTATTTTTAATCTTATTTAAACTAAAGTATGCCAAAAACATTAAAAAACCCAAAAATCTTTACTTTTAAAACCGCGTTTAAAAAGTGACAAATTTTAAAATTTTGTCGAGGGACGGACTAGGACAACGATCCGAAACACTCTCGCTTCTAAAGGAAAACAAAATTTTAAAATTTTAATAATTTTATGTTTTATAAAGTATAAGCTAAGTTAAAAAAAAAAAAAAACACTGTAGCCGGGCACCCATGCAATCGCATTGGATTTTCCCTATACCTCCATGCGATCGCATGGAGGCAAATTTCGGGCCAGACACAAATAGCTCAGAGAGCTGTGTTCTTCACACCACAACACACACATACCCGAAAATACTCCCAAATCACCTCTAAAATTCGCAATTTTTCACCGTAATTCGTCATTTTTCTTGCTCTAATCATGCCTAGATTCTCATTCTTCAGCAAAAAGGTAAAAATTACACCCCTAAACTCTATAAATTCCTAGTTTTTGTGATAATTACCAATTTTTTACCTAATGCAATTTTGTTACTTTCTAGTGTAATTAGTGTTAAATTGTTAGTATTTTATGCATGTATAACCTAGATTGATGCTATTTAACATGATTTGAAGCCAAAAACTTCAAAATTTTTAGAAATCTAGGGTTTGCGTTCTTGAGCAATTTGGGACTTTTTGATATAAACAGGTTATGGCCGATTTTTGTCATGAATTATTGCTAAATTGAGTAGTGTAACATGTTTAGGTAGTTAAATGATCCTAAACATGATTTTTGGAGATTAAAGTGGACTTTTTAGGCAAAAATTCATGAACTTGATTAATTAGATATATTTGCCATTTGAGACTTGTTTAATTGATAATAATGACTATTTTGACATGTTATTTGAGTTAAATGCTTATGACTTTGTATACATTTTCATATGTGCTTATTTGGAAAAGTGTAGAATTGTGAAAAATTGTGAAAATGTGTATAAGTTTAATTTTGATTTAACATGTTATTGTGATTGTTTTAAGTTGTTATTTTGCTAACACTAATGTATATTTAGATGCACAAATTTTGTGTTTAATGTATTTTGCAGAAAGCCGATACTGGAGGTTCAGGAGCATCATCATCTAGACAACCTGCTCCAGCTCCAGAACCAGAACCAGAAATGCAACACGAGCCAGAACCTGAACAACAACCACAACATGAACCACAACAATAGCTTGATCAACATGTACCTTATTATGATCCGGTACAGTTTGTTAATGAATTCATAGTATTCCCGATGATACCGCCAGTAGAATTCCCAACAATTCCTGAGCACACTCTACATCCTAATCTGAGATTTGATAGAAGATGGAGAGATTACGAGACATATCAAAGGAACAAATTCAAATTGGTAACAAAAAATGTAGAGGTGCCAAGGGTAATCGATTGGGCCCCTTTGGAAATGGTCCATCTAGCTGACCGTGTTAGACAGCTTTTGGTTCAAAGGTATGGCAGTTCTTCTTTTACAGATTGGGAACGTCTTTTCACCATTCGTAGACCTGTATATAAGGAATGGTGTGTTGAGTTGATGAGTACTGTATCACTTGATACAAATATAGTTAGAATAGATGATAGAAGATTTCTTAGTTTTATCCTTGGCGATAGGATGTACAGAATGTCCATGCTGGACATGGCCAGGGCTTTACAGATATATACTCCTGGTGAGTTGCTACTACCCGATTGTACAAACTTGATTCATTATGGTGAAAGGGTAGATAGCAACTTTGACGCTGACGCCATTTGGAGGCGTATGTCACATTTTGATGTTTTTACACGAGCAGGAGGACACTCCTATACACATATTGACAGAGCCGAGCTTCGTATTATTCATAGATTTTTGGCTAACTCGATTACACAGAGAGGTCACAATAAAGAAAAAATTACCTTACATAATTTATTCTACCTAAAGTGTATTCGGGATCCTAGAAGCTTTGTCAATATCCCTTACTGTGTTGCTTTTTATTTATCTAAATTGGTAGAGGGAATGCAGGATGGGAGTATAATAGGAGGAGGTATTTTTGTTACTCTCATTGGAGAGTATTTAGGTGTTGATAGGAACCAAGGGGGTCCATTACAGCTTTGTAGAGAACAGGTTGAGCCCTTAGGATTGAAAGTTTATGTGGGTGCTAAGGTATTGAAAAGTAGATGTAACCAGGCAGTACCCTATGAGGGACCTCATCCACAGGTAGAAAGGGGCTCAGACGAGGAAATGGAGGAAGCGGAAGACATTAGGGATGTCTTTCGAGATGCTATTCTTGATGTCCACGTTCGTATAGAGGAGGAATCAATGACGAACGCGGCCAGACATAGTATGTATGAGCAGTGGAACTCCGAGCGACTATACAAGGATTATAGGCGACGCCAACATGATAGCTGGTTAGTTCATCAGCACCAAATCATGAGCCAGCTATCATATCAGGTACCAAATAACTATGTACCTACTCGACCTGCTTATTTTCCGCCACACAGCCCCGATATCCGACCACCCTTTAACCGGTATGACTATAACCAAGCCTATCAGAACACCTATAACCAACAATGGAACCCACCTGATGAGATGAACTGGAACCCATATCCAGACTGATTTAGTTCCATTTGGTTATTTTTATGATTTTTATGTTTTTATCTTTTGACTTTTTCATGTTTAAACTTATGTTATTGGATATATTTGTGTAATTTTTATCATTTTTATTATTATTGTGTACTAATATTTCACATTTAGGATTTAAAAGTGGGATATTAAGTCCCATTTCAAATTGCCATGCATGTTTATATTTGTATGTATGTATATTGTCGATTGTACAAAACAGGGTAAAACAACGCTTTTTCAAAGACTGGCATTAAGTTCAGCAAAAGCTACTAATTTTGACAACAATATGACAAATAAATGTGATGTAACAACAGATGGAATGAACAAATGATATGCACCATTTATCATTCAGCAAACAAACGCCAATATGTTTGGAAACTTTGGTAAAATTTAATCATTTTTCTACGCTAATCACCCTCAATAATTTAAATTGTTACTGATTTCTTGCAAATGAGGGCATTGCAAGATCTTAAGTGTGGGAAGGGGTTAAATTCTTTCAGATTTTAAAAATTTTTGATTTATACACTTGGTTACCATTAGAAATACTAGTAAAGCAGTAGTTGTATTAGAATCTAGTGCTCTCTGATAACAAAGAACAGCCCTAGTCTTATATACTGACTACCCAATTCTAGTAAAAAATTTTAAAATTTTCAATTAAATTATTGTTACCTCGGAAAGGACATAAATTGAGAAACAAACTAAAATGTTAAAATTCATTTAAAATGGAATAGAGGACAATAAAAAGGAAAATAAAAGCCAAGTGTGGGAAAATTTACCAAGTTATTTTAAACATATGTCACATATTTCTGTAACAAATAATTAAAGATACTTTTGCTTTGGATTAAACTAAACAGTTTTACCCGATTTACTGTAAGAAAGATGGATCTACACGATGAATCAATTCCATCATTAAAAGGAAGTAAAGTCTTCCGAAAAAGAAACGTGCTTCTTGATTTAGGTCATGAAGTTGTCGTCCAGACCAGTTGTAGGTTGATGAAAAATCTAGAAAATTCATCTCTAAAATCAGCAGGAAATCCACGGACCTCAGCATAAAATAGGGTCGCCAAGTGGTCAGACTTATCCTAACCATGAGAGGATCTGTCTCGTAAAATGGGGAGGACGCCGTGCAAATTAGCTGGATAAGACTAATGAATCAGATCCCCAGAAAGGATAATTTTTCCTTAAAGATCAACAATCAGCTTTTAAGACTGATATTACTCAATCCTAGAGATTGACCTTAAAGATTGAGAATTCAAACTCATGGAATTCAATGATATCTAAACTCGAGCTTGAACGAGAAAATATTTTGATCAAATTATAAACCGATTTGTTTTCTGAAAACCCATTTTCAATGCGTTCATTACCATTGAACGTAAAATCCTAGGAATTCAACTGGAATTCATTAGGTCACCTGAACCAAATCGGGTGTAAACCATAAGAATGGTGGTTGCATAGCATGGTCAAAGACAGGACCTTGTGCCAGGCCGAAAAATTATAAGGGTGATGTGACGACCCGGAAATTTCCGACCAAATTTAAACTTAACCTTTATATGTTTCCGACACGATAAGCAGAATTTGTAATGTTGAATCTCAAAAAGTTTGGAACTACATTCATGTAATCAATTACCCTTTGACCGTGTTCGACGATTCACGAACAATTATGTGTATATAGATATGTATATATAATATATAATATTAACTGAAAACATTAACAAAGTATTAGATATATGATACTTTACATGAACATATTTGTTTCGATATATTTATCGACAGAATTAAGAGATAATATCAAATAATTGAATTATCAGATACATTATGATATGATTACGGGCCTATGTTATGAGGTCCACTGTGATTTAAGAAATCTATTCTTTTTGACAACTCAATACTTAACCAGTATGATAAAGATAACGATATTTATATTTTATTTTATTAAATATATAAAACGATTTAAATTAATATTATATATATATTTTTTTATACGCGTATTATACGTACATAGTTTTATACTTTTACTATACTTTAACTTTACCTTTACTTTACTTTTACTTTACTTTAACTTTAATAATTCATACTTTAATAATTCACTTTAATAATTCATACTTTAATAATTCACTTTAATAATTCATACTTTAATAATTCACTTTAATAATTCACTTTAATAATTCATACTTTAATAATTCACTTTAATAATTCATACTTTAATAATTCACTTTAATAATTCATACTTTAATAATTCACTTTAATAATTCATACTTTAATAATTCACTTTAATAATTCAAAAATCTATTATAAATAGAATTCAATACGTTTCATTATTTCATAGAAACTTGAAAATATATTTCTCTAAACTCTCTCAATCGAATTACATATATATATATATATATATATATATATATATATATATATATATATATACTTAGTATTATTTCAAGATATTATTAGTATACATAAAATACTACGACGGAGTTATATTCAGATGATTTCAAAATAAGTTTTCAAATGGGATAGAGCTAAGGAAATTATGGGTTATAGCTATGAAGGTTATGGGTATTGATCGAGGGTATTGCTCGTGAGGTCAACCTAACGTTTATCATTTTCATTGCGTCTACGTACTTTCCTGCAATATTGAATCACAATATTGATACGTGAGCATTCATATCTTATCTTTTATATATTAATAGTGTATCCCTAACTAGTGCTCGAGTATATATGATTATGCATGTTTGTATGCTTAGTTTTGTCGTTAAATAGTTTATGATAAATCACGAATTTGATACATATGCTACTGAGATAAGTTATATGATATGCATGTCGTTGAAAAGCTGAAGAAAAAAATTAATAACTTTTCATTTAGAAATCGTGTGGTTTCGATGAACGGATTAAAAGATATGGTCAACTGAATTATCATTAATTTTAATATTATTATTAAAACGATTATTATAACTGTTATCAGTTGATGTTATTGCTAAAATTATCTTTATTACTAAAAATTAATATTTTTATTGAAACTATCATTTTATTATTTTTATCATTATCATTATTATCAATATTATTTTATGAAATAAATATGCGTACAAAGATATTTTTACCACACGTAATGTAATTATATTAATAATACATACCACTATATTTTTATGATATTAAGTGAATTTTATAAATTTTATTACTTGAGATATATAAAAGTATATTTTTATCATATATGAATTTTAATATAAATTTTTATTTATTAATAAATGACTTGTATTATTTAGTATAATAAGATCTGATAAATATATTTAAATATATAAAACTACTATATATAAGTTATATAATAAACATGTTGATAATGCTAAAAACGAACATATATTTCATAGCATTATTCCTCAACAAAGACAAGCTTTTAGTTGCAATTGTTCTATTTACAAGTGATATTCGTTTAAATAATAAAAGGTGAAGACAAAAGACAGATTCGACGAATTGAAGACGCAAACGACCAAAAAGCTCAAAAGTACAAAAGACAATCAAAAAGGTTCCAATTATTGATAAGAAACGTCTCGAAATTACAAGAGTACAAGATTCAAAACGCAAAGTACAAAATATAAAATTGTACGCAAGGACGTTCGAAAATCCGGAACCGGGACCAGAGTCAACTCTTAACGCTCGACGCAACGGACTAAAAATTACAAGTTAACTATGTATATAAATATAATATAATATATAATAAATTATATTAATTATATATATATTATATTTATATATATAAAACCGTCGGCAGAGAAAACTCCAAGGACTGAGCTGTAAATACTATCTCCGCGACTCGCGGAGTTTGAAGGGGATTTTGCCGCGAGTCGCGGAGCCCCAAAATTCAACTCTGGCTATAAAGCAAACCGAATTCTGATCAAATTTCAAATCTTATTTCTCTCATCTCTCAATATATACGATATATATATATATATATAATTTATATTTTAATTTTAATTTTAATTATAATTCTAATAATAAGGGTATGTTAGCGAATGTTGTAAGGGTGTAAGTCGAAATTCTGTCCGTGTAACGCTACGCTATTTTTAATCATTGTAAGTTATGTTCAACCTTTTTATATTAATGTCTCGTAGCTAAGTTATTATTATGCTTATTTAAAACGAAGTAATCATGATGTTGGGCTAATTACTAAAATTGGGTAATTGGGCTTTGTACCATAATTGGGGTTTGGACAAAAGAACGACACTTGTGGAAATTAGACTATGGGCTATTAATGGGCTTTATATTTGTTTAATTAAATGAAAGTTTGTTAATGTTAATATAAAGATTTACAATTGGGCGTCCCTATAAATTACCATATACACTCGATCGGACACGATGGGCGGGGTATTTATATGTACGAATAATCGTTCATTTAACCGGAAATGGGAATGGATTAATAGCCACTAGAATAATTAAAACAGGGGTGAAATTACATTCAAGGGTAATTGGTGTAATTGTTAACAAAGTAGTAAAACCTTGGTTTACACGCAGTCGATAACCTGGTGTATTCATTAAACAAAGTATTAAAACCTTGTTACAATTCGAATCCCCAATTAGTTGGAATATTTATCTTCGGGTATAATAATAATTTGACAAGGACACTTGCAATTTATATTTATGACTGATGGACTGTTATGGACAAAAACCAGACGGACATATTAAATAATCCAGGACAAAGGACAATTAACCCATGGGCATAAAACTAAAATCAACACGTCAAACACCATGATTACGGAAGTTTAAATAAGCATAATTCTTTTATTTCATATTTAATTTCCTTTATTTTATATTTAATTGCACTTCTAATTATCGCACTTTTATTTATTGTTATTTAATCGCAATTTTAATTATCGTACTTTTTAATTATCGTAAGTTTATTTTATCGCACTTTTATTATTCGCAATTTCATTATCGTTATTTACTTTACGCTTTAATTTAAGCCTTGTATTTATTTTATATTTTACATTAGGTTTTAACTGCGACTAAAGTCTTAAAATCGACAAACCGGTCATTAAACGGTAAAAACCCCCCTTTATAATAATAATATTACTTATATATATATTTGTATTTTTATAAAAGTAAACTAATATAGCGTTGAGCTTTGTTTAAAGATTTCCCTGTGGAACGAACCGGACTTACTAAAAATTACACTACTGTACGATTAGGTACACTGCCTATAAGTGTTGTAGCAAGGTTTAAGTATATCCATTCTATAAATAAATAAATATCTTGTGTAAAATTGTATCGTATTTAATAGTTTTTCCTAATAAAATATAAAGCTATTTTATATACTACCCCGCTGCACATCAAGTAATTTTTGGCGCCGCTGCCGGGGAAATATCTTAAAAGCCGGAATCGCAACGCTAATAAAAAAAAAAAAAAAAATTTAGTTAACTTTTATTAAAATTCGTTTTTGTAAAAATACGTTTTAAAAAAATATAAAAAGAAAAACAAAAATATAAGTATTTTTAAGATTTTGTTAAATATTTAAGTTTTATAAGTTTCTTTATTTCTATTTTAGTTTATAAAAATATAAGTTTTATTTTAAAATCTTTTATTTATTTAAAAAAACAGAAAACATAAAATAAAAAAAAATAAAAATAAAGAAAAACGCGTAAAAATTGAAAGCTGTCAACTGAATTTCTGAACCCCGCGACTCGCGGGGTTTTCTTCTTTAATTGCCGCGACTCGCGGAGACCATCTGACACACGGACAAAAACCCTAAATCTGTATTAATTACGGGTTATTTTTAATTATTATTATTATTTAAACCTAATTATTATTATTATTATTATTAGTTTTATTTTTATTTTTACTTTTTATTTAATTTATGTATTTTGTTTAAATTAGTTTAATTAAATTGTAAAATTAGTAGTTTTATTAAATAAATAATATAAAAATAATATTTTTATAAAAATTGTACTTTTTACAACTTTTTGTATATTTTTATATTTTGTCCCTTTTTAATCGTTGTAGCGTAATATTTGTATTTTTTCGCTCATATTTAATTTTAAACTTAGTTTTTGCCTTAGTTATTTTTACTCCTAGATTTTTAGGCTTTGCCATAGAATTCCTTAAGTGCTTTTTCTTTAGACTAAGATTTAGGTGCTTTAGAATTTTGCGACGCCTTTTTAAGTTTTAGTTTCTTTTTAAGTTATTTCCATTTGGGATTTAGTTTTTCCTGTAAACTTTAATATTTTTAGACACCTTTTACTATGTACCAATTATCATTCCAATTAGTAATTTCAATTTGCGATTATAATTTTAAGTTAGTTGTAGTAATAAGGTTAGGTTAGTTAAGTTTTTATAAGTTTCTTTTATTTTTCCGTCATCTTTTATTTTTCAACCATTTTTTTTCTTTTTCTACCTTTTGCGACGAACTCTTTTTCTTTCTTATTTCTCGCTATTCTAGTTTTAGGACTTAGAATTTTTTTTTCTACTTCTTATCTAAATTTCTTAAAATTACGAAAATTATTTTAAGTGGTTAAATTAATAGACATCAAAATTTTCTGGTTCGTAGTAATAGTTGGATTTGTACGTGGACCGGGTTATTGGAGCCAAACAGTCCTCAATTATATTGAGACCAAACGAATCCTGCCCCTCTGCTGCATCTTTTGGCTATTCGAAACGTGGGCAAAATCAGAAAAGTCTATTGATTGGATAACTTATTATAATTTTTCTTTCCTTTTAAAAACTAATAGGATATTCAGTGAATGCACCGAGCAAGACGTTCACCACCTTTTGTACGTTCACCACCTGTAACTAGATCAAGACATCGTTTAACAAATATAACCGCCGTTGATTTTTCTTTAGAATCGTCATCCAGTCAACCAAGTACTTCAGTTCAAATTTCCGATAATCCATTTTTTGAACCCAACCTCACAATTGAGAATCCAGAGAATATTCAGGAACGATTCATAGATCCTGAACCATTAAATTTTCCTCCGGAACCACCAATCATTCAAACAGAGATTGTTGAGGAACGAACCATTAAATCAGAATCATCTAGTGATACCGATTCAACAAATTCAATTATGGAGAATCTGGAACCTTTAAGTATGGAAGACCGAATGAGAGCTAAACGCACTGGCCAAGGTCACGCAATTACTCATCCAGACATTAATGCGCCAGATTATGAAATCAAAGGACAAATTCTACACATGGTGACTAATCAATGCCAATTTAGTGGTGCGCCGAAGGAAGATCCAAATGAACATCTACGTACCTTTAATAGGATCTGCACACTATTTAAAATCCGAGAAGTGGAGGATGAACAGATATATCTCATGTTATTTCCCTGGACTTTAAAGGGAGAAGCCAAAGATTGGTTGGAATCGTTACCTGAAGGGGCGATTGATACATGGGATGTTTTAATTGACAAATTTCTTAAACAATTCTTTCCTGCATCTAAAGCCGTAAGACTTCAAGCAGAAATTGTTACGTTCACACAAAAGCCAAATGAAACTCTATATGAGGCGTGGACAAGATATGGAAAGTTGTTAAGAGGATGTCCGCAACATGGTTTAGACACCTGTCAAATAGTACAAATATTCTACCAAGGATGCGACATCACTACAAGGAAAGATATAGATATAGCAGCTGGTGGTTCTATTATGAAGAAAACCGAAACTGATGCTTACAAAATTATTGATAACACTGCTTCCCACTCACATGAGTGGCACCAAGAAAAAGATATCATTAGATCATCTAAAGCAGCTAGAGCCGATTCTAGCCATGACTTAGATTCCATTTCCGCAAAGATAGATGCTGTGGAGAGACGAATGGAAAAGATGACTAAGGATATTCACTCAATACGAATTAGTTGTGAGCAGTGTGGAGGACCACATTTGACAAAAGATTGTCTCAGTATTGAATTAACAATGGAACAAAGAGAGAATATTTCATACATAAACCAAAGGCCTGGAAATAATTATCAGAATAATTATCAACCGCCAAGACCGATTTACAATCAAAACCAGAATTATAACCGAAATATTCCATACAACAACCAACAAGGTCCTAGCAATCAACAAGTATCCAATAATACTTATAATCAGCAAAGACCAAATTTTCAAAACAAACCACCACAACAAACCGATGATAAAAAGCCAAATTTAGAAGATATGATGACGAAGCTAGTTGAAACTCAAACGCAGTTTTTCACATCTCAGAAACAAACCAATGAACAAAATGCTCAAGCATTTAGAAATCAACAAGCTTCTATTCAAAATCTGGAACAAGAAGTAAGTAACCTAGCAAGGTTAATAGGTGAAAGAAAACCGGGAAGTCTACCTAGTGATACAAATGCTAACCCCCGGAATGAAACAGCTAAAGCCATTACCACAAGAAGTGGTACAACACTTAAACCACCTGAAATACCTGTAACTTCTGATGAAACTAATCCTACTCCACAAGAACCACAACCTGATCAAGATAAGGAAAAAGAACCGGTAGTTGAAAAGATTAATGAAAATAACACAGTTAAGGATAAACCTTATGTTAAACCATACCAACCACCACTTCCTTATCCGAGTAAAATGAAGAAAGAGAAACTTGAAGCCGAGCAATCCAAATTCTTGGATATGTTTAAACAGATAAATGTAAATCTTCCTTTCATTGATGTGATTTCAGGAATGCCTAGATATGCTAAATTCTTGAAAGATCTAATCTCAAATAGAAAGAAAATGGAAGAACTCTCGGCTGTTACTATGAATGCTAATTGTTCAGCAGTGCTGTTGAATAAGATACCAGAAAAACTATCTGATCCAGGAAGTTTCACAATTCCATGTTTTCTGGGTAGTCTTAGTTCAATAGAAGCATTAGCAGACTTAGGTGCTAGTATAAATCTAATGCCGTATTCACTATACACTAAACTAGACCTTGGAGAATTGAAACCAACCAGAATAAGCATACAACTAGCTGATAGATCAATAAAATATCCTAGAGGGATAATGGAGAACATGCTAGTTAAAGTTGGTACTTTAGTATTTCCAGTAGATTTTGTTGTTTTGGACATGGAAGAAGATTCTCAAGTTCCTCTCATATTAGGAAGACCATTCTTAAACACGGCTAAAGCAATGATAGACGTGTTCGGTAAGAAACTGAACCTAAGTATAGAGGATGAGAGTGTTACCTTTTCAGTTGATAGAGCGATGCAACAACCACAATCTGCAGATGATACATGTTATTATATTCAAACTATAGATGCACATGCAGAATTATTAGAAGAATTTCCAGAATTACAAGGAACAGGAGAATGTTCTTTAGGAGAAGGTAATGAACCAATTGATGAAGCTGAAATGTTAGCTACACTTATAGCTAATGGATATGAACCAACAACAGAAGAAATTCAAATGCTAAAAGAAGAAGACAGATATCGATATAAATCATCGATAGAAGAACCTCCGAAATTAAAGTTAAAGCCACTTCCAAACCATTTGGAATACGCTTATTTACATGGTGAATCTGAATTACCTGTAATAATATCGTCTTCTCTTACTGAAAATGAGAAATCACAACTCATTTCTGTGTTGAAAGCTCATAAACCAGCCATTGCATGGAAGATTCATGATATTAAAGGAATAAGTCCTTCGTATTGCACACATAAAATCCTTATGGAAGAGGGTCATAAAACGTATGTGCAACGCCAACGAAGACTAAATCCTAATATGCAAGATGTAGTTAAGAAAGAGATTATTAAACTGCTAGATGCAGGTTTAATATATCCAATCTCTGATAGTCCATGGGTAAGCCCAGTTCAATGCGTACCTAAGAAGGGTGGCATGACTGTCATTACAAATGAGAAAAATGAGCTTATTCCTACTAGGACTGTAACAGGATGGCGTGTATGTATTGATTATAGAAAATTAAATGACGCCACCAGAAAAGATCACTTTCCCTTACCTTTCATAGATCAAATGTTGGAAAGATTAGCCGGAAATAGTTACTATTGTTTTCTAGATGGATTTTCCGGATATTTTCAAATTCCAATAGCACCCGAGGACCAAGAGAAAACCACATTCACGTGCCCTTATGGTACTTTTGCTTACAAACGCATGCCATTTGGACTTTGCAACGCCCCTGCAACCTTTCAAAGGTGTATGATGGCGATTTTTCACGACATGATAGAAGAATGCATGGAAGTATTCATGGATGACTTTTCAGTCTTCGGTGATACATTTAAATCATGTCTAGTTAATCTGGAACGAATGCTAATTAGATACGAAAAATCAAATCTAGTACTTAATTGGGAGAAATGCCATTTCATGGTTAAAGAAGGCATCGTTCTTGGACATAAAATTTCAAAAGAAGGAATTGAAGTGGATAGAGCTAAAGTAGATGTAATTGCTAAACTTCCACATCCCACAAATGTTAGAGGAGTTAGGAGTTTTCTAGGGCATGCCGGTTTTTACCGACGTTTCATAAAAGATTTTTCTAAAATTGCCACTCCTATGAATAAACTCCTAGAAAAGGATGCGCCATTCATCTTTTCAGATGAATGTATCAAATCTTTTAATATTCTTAAAGAAAAACTCACTAATGCACCGATCATGATAACACCAAATTGGAATCTACCATTTGAACTAATGTGCGATGCAAGTGATTTTGCAATGGGAGCCGTTTTAGGACAAAGGATTGAAAAACGATTTCAACCTATATATTATGCTAGTAAGACATTACAAGGAGCACAAACAAACTATACAACTACTGAAAAAGAACTCCTTGCTATTGTCTTTGCTTTTGACAAATTTCGATCATATCTCGTTCTAGCAAAAACGGTGGTCTATACCGACCATTCTGCTCTTAGATACCTATTTTCAAAACAAGATGCTAAACCAAGATTAATCCGTTGGATCTTACTCTTACAAGAGTTTGATATTGAAATCCGAGATAAAAGAGGAGCAGAAAATCTCGCCGCTGATCATCTTTCTCGTCTTGAAAATCCCGAATTAGAAGTTCTAAATGAATCAGCCATACAAGACAACTTTCCTGATGAATATCTATTGAAGATAGATTATAAAGAAATCCCATGGTTTGCGGACTATGCAAACTACTTAGTTTGTGGATTCCTTGAAAAAGGATTATCGTACCAAAGACGAAAGAAATTCTTCAGTGATATAAAACACTATTTCTGGGAAGATCCACATTTGTTTAAAAGTTGTCCCGATGGAATAATACGCCGATGTGTATTTGGAGATGAAGCTAGTAAAATTTTAAACCATTGTCACACAGGACCAACAGGAGGGCATTATGGGCCTCAACTAACAGCAAGAAAAGTTTATGAAGCTGGATTATATTGGCCTACAATTTACAAAGACGCACACCTTCTTTGCAAATCCTGTGATGCATGTCAAAGGGCCGAAAAAATAAGTCAACGTGATGAAATGCCACAAAATGTCATCCAAGTATGTGAAGTATTTGACATTTGGGGTATTGACTTTATGGGTCCATTTCCAAAATCTCATAATAATCTATATATACTCGTAGCCATTGATTATGTATCTAAATGGGCGGAAGCACAAGCTCTCCCAACTAACGATGCACGAGTTGTAGTCAACTTTTTAAAACGTCTTTTTGCAAGGTTTGGAACACCGAAAGCTTTAATAAGTGATCGGGGTACTCATTTCTGTAATAATCAACTTGAGAAAGTTCTTAAAAGATATGGAGTAACTCATAAAATCTCCACCGCATATCATCCACAAACAAGTGGACAAGTTGAAAATACCAACCGAGCTTTAAAACGTATTCTAGAGAAAACCGTAGGATCAAATTCGAAGGAATGGTCCATTAAATTGGAGGATGCACTCTGGGCTTTTAGAACAGCCTACAAAACTCCAATTGGAACCATACCTTTTAGACTTGTTTATGGAAAAGCATGTCATCTTCCAGTAGAAATTGAACACAAAGCATTTTGGGCTTTGAAGACATGTAATCTTGATTTACATGAAGCCGGACGTCTACGATTAAGTCAACTAACCGAATTAGAAGAATTAAGACATGAAGCATACGAAAATTCGTTAATCTATAAAGAAAGAACGAAGAAATGGCATGATAAAAGAATCAGAAGTTCAAAAGAATTTAAAGAAGGAGACAGAGTTCTTCTTTTCAATTCACGATTCAAGCTATTTCCTGGAAAATTGAAATCAAGATGGTCTGGACCATTCATAGTCAAAAGAGTTTTCCCATACGGAACGATAGAATTGATAAATTCAAATGGGATTGAATTTAAAGTTAATGGTCACAGAGTTAAACATTACATACATGGTCCGATGGAAGTCGACAACGAAGTTAATCACAATTTCGACACCACAGCTAACTAAGTGTGGGGAGAATCAAGTCTTTAAAGGATAATATGTATTTCTGTTAGAGTTAGATTGTCTGTTTTCGTGTAGTTCTCGAAAATGGAACACGTATGGTCTTTCCCTAGCAGACCCTAAAGAACTAGTCTTCTCCCCCCATTCTGAATTTTTATTTTTTTAGGTTTTTACGAAATGAAGACTGCCTGTGAACTAAACCATGGTCTAATGCTACACGCTTTGATCACTAAACGTAATAATGACATACTACCGAGCGAATTAGTATCAGTAATCAGAGAAAGAATGGACGGAGTTAGAAAAGAATCCAGATGCGAAGATAATAAGTTACAATTTGGTAAAGGAAAATCAAAATCCGCAGCGAAAAGAAGAGCACGACACCTAGAACGATGTCACAAATGCGGAAAATGGTCACATGGAGGTAAATGTTCAAATAATCAAACCTATTCAAATACCGAATTTGTTACTTTATGCAGAGACGGACCGTTCATATGTTTAGAAGAAAAGACACTGAATGCTCGAGGTTAAGCCTTTGGAGCCATGGAAAACCAATTAAACCGACTATCTTATGAATGGAATAGATCATATAACTAAGATCTATTTCACAGGTATGTCTGTACAGTTTTTATTTTTTTTTATTTTTAACCTTTTGATAATAAACGCTAATTTGTTCGCTAAAAAGTATTAAATTGGTATTGAATAAAATTAGGTTTGGCGACCGAAATTATTGATATCATTCAAAAATTTATTACATCACTGCGAAATTTAACGTTTATTCTTAAGGTATAAATATCTTTAATCAATCAACCCAAAATATTTCAAAAATTCGTCATGAGTTAAATTAGGTCTTGGAACCAAAATTACTTTACCGAAAAGAGGGGCGCATATTTTTGATAATATTTGATTTATTAAAGTGGGATAAAAAAAGAAAAAAAAGATTTTTAATTTTATTTTTACCATGTTTTTAAAATTAATATTTAAATCTTAAATTAATATTGTAAACTTTGTAAAAACAATATATTTAAAATCGTAAATATTTGAAAAATTAATATAAGTTTAATATGAATTTTTAATTTTATGCATTTCAAATTTTAAGTTTGGTGAGAATTTTTAATATTAATTTTGAATTTCATATTTAAGTTGTGTGAATTTAAAAACAAAAATTTACTTTATCTCATTAAGTTAAGAATATGATTTTTAAAATTCGTCGTAAGTTGAAGACTAGGTCTTTGAACCGAAATTGCTTTACCCGAGGGAGGGACGAGAACTTTTATTATCATTATTTTTAATCTTATTGAATTAGAGTATGCCAAAAACATTGAAAAAACCCAAAAATCTTAGCTTTTAAAACAATCGCTACAAAAAGACAAATTTTAAAATTTTGTCGAAGGACGGACTAGGACATCGATCCGAAACGACCTCGTCCTAAATAACAAGGGAAACAAAATTTTAAAATTAATCACTTAATTGTTTTAATAAGTTAATGATTATAAAAAAAAAAAAAAAAAAAAAAAAAAAAAAAAAAACTCTGCGACTCGCGGAGTTTGAAGTGCAAAACCTCCGCGACTCGCGGAGGGACCGAAAAAAAAAATATAAAGAACTGCACGATCAGTTCACTCCCCCACACAAAAACACTGCGAATTTCACAGCGAAAAAACCCCGAAAATACACCCAAAAACACCCCAAAAATCTCAATTTTTAACCGTTAATCACCAAATCTTTTGCTAAAATCATGTTGAGAAGGATGCTATCTAAGAATTACTCAAGAAAAACGGTAAATTTCTACACCTAAACACCATTTAATTCGAAATTAGGTGTTCTTGAGCTATTTTTTCCCCAATTTGATTTTGATGCTTTTTAGTGTAATTAGACTTAAATTGTTTATGTACTATGCTTGTATAACCTAGATTGATGCTGTTTAACATGATTAGAAGCCTTAAACATCAAATTTTGAGTAATCTAGGGTTTGTGTTCTCGAGCAATTTGGGGGTTTTTGATATAAACAGGTTATGGCCGATTTTTGTCATGAATTGTTGCTAAATTGAGTAGTGTAACATGTCTAGGTAGTTAAATGATCCAAACTTTGAGCCTAAACATGATTTTGAGAATTAAAGTGGACTTTTTCAAGTCTAAAATTCATGAACTTGATTTTTGAAAGATAATGCCATTTGAGACTTGTTTAATTGCTAGTAATGATTATTTTGACATGTTATTTGAGTTGAATGCTTATGAACTTGGCGAAAATTTTCGTATATGCTTATTTGAAAAAGTGTAGATTTGATAAAAATGTAAAAATAAGCTTAAGTTTGATATAAATTGATAATGTCATTGTAATTATTTTGATTGATGATTTTGCTGACACTAATGCATATTTGGATGCACAAAATTTGTGTTTGATGTGTTTTGCAGAATGAAAGGGGCGAATCTTCATCCCAAGCCCGCAATGCTCCTGCTGAGAATTTGGAACAACAGGAGGTGGATAACTACTACAAGCAAGATGTACCTCATCCAGTCATGACCTTTTCCGATATGCACTTGGAAGAGTTGCACCCGAACCTGAGATTTGACAGACTTTGGATAGATTATCCAAAATATCAACGGGGTTTGCATACTCTTCATTCCAAGGTTGTTGAGGTACCGAGGGTCATAGAATGGGGACCCTTAGAAGCTGTAGAATTGGCCGGGCCAATTAGGGAATTACTTGTACAGAGGTATGGTAATTCTTCTTTTAATGACTGGATATGTTTATTCACCATACGCAGACCTGTATATAAAGTATGGTGTGAAGAGTTGTTATGTAGTATAGAGTTGAATGATTGGGTAGCTAGTTTAACCGATCGTTCTTTTATTAGATTTTTGTTAGGCGGTTCGATGCGCCACATGTCTTTACTGGACATGGCTCAGGCTCTACGTATATATACGCCTGAGGAGTTAGCGTCTGCCGATTGTAGAGGATTGATACTAAACGGTAGAAAGATAGATGAGAATTTTGATACACACGGTGTGTGGAGTCAAATGACAAGCCATCACCGTTTCAAAGGGGGAAATTACTCTTATTTGGATATAGATAGAGCCGAATTAAGAGTGATACATAGGTTTTTAGCTAATTCGATTACACAAAGGGGTAAGAACAAAGAAAAAGTAAATGAAAAAGATTTGTTTTACCATATGTGTATTCGAGACCCACAAAGCGCTGTAAGTATACCATATTGTGTGGGTTATTATTTATCAGCTATGGTTCGGGGGATGCGACCACATAGCATAATAGGAGGTGGTATTTTTATTACTTTGATTGGTGAATATCTCGGTGTGGATATAAGTCGGGGGGGATTATTACTAGAAGAGCCGGAACCCCGCGACACTATAGGTTTAAATGTATACCATGGTGCGAAAGTTTTGAAGAGACGAAATAACGCCGCAGTACGATACCATGGTAGACATCCACAGGTGGAGAGAAACCAGCAACAAGGTAATGTAGGAGGGGGGAATGAGATGCAAGAAATGCATAGGTTTATAGCTTCTCAGGAATACGAAAATGCTAGACAGAGAGCATTTGAAGATTGGCAAGTTCATCAGAACCAGATCATAGCTCATTGCCAACATATAGGTAGAAACTATATTCCTACACCGAAACCCGTCTTCCCTCCTTGGTCTATAGAGATGCAGCCACCATATCCTACGTATGACCCTGCCGAAGCATTCTATAGCACTTATGGTTATGCCTGGAACCCCTATTGGTACCAATATCATCCTTAGTTTACTTATTATTATTTTTTTTATTTTGTAATTTGTAATTATTGATACATTTAATATTTTAGTTAATATTGTAATCATTTTTATAATTATCTAACTTTTATTCTTAGATTTTAATAATTTTTGAATGTGGGGTAATATACCAAACTTCAAAAATATGTATATATGTTTGCAGTTTATCTTATGTACACAACAGGGTAAAACAACGCATTTTCAAAGACTGGCATTAAGTTCAGCAAAAGCAACTAATTTTGACGACAAGATGCAAAATATATGTGAAATAACAACAAGACGGAATGAACAAATGATGTGCACCATTTATCATTCAGCAAACAAACGCCAATATATTTGGAAACTTTGGTAAAATTTATCATTTTCACACTAATCACCCTCAATAATTTAAATTGTTACTGATTTCTTGCAAATGAGGGCATTGCAAGATCTTAAGTGTGGGAAGGGGTTAAATTCTTTCGGATTTTAAATTTTTTTACTTTATACACTTGGTTACCATTAAAAATACTAGTAAAGCAGTAGTTGTATTAGAATCTAGTGCTCTCTGATAAAAAAAGAACAGCCCTAGTCTTATATACTGACTACCCAATTCTAGTAAACTTTTTCAATTAAATGAATTCAAATCATGTTTATACATATTTATGAACGATAAAACTAGGTTTTAACACCGAAATTATTGTTATCTCAGAAAGAACATAAATTAAGAAACAAACTAAAATGTCAAAATTCATTTAAAATGGAATAGAGGACGATAAAAAGAAAAATAAAAAGCCAAGTGTGGGAAAATTTACCAAGTTATTTTAAACATATGTCACATATATCTGTAACAAATAACTGAAAATACTTTTGCTTTGAACTAAACTAAACTGTTTTACCCGATGAAAGAAAAGAAGAGATGGATCTACACGATGAATCAATTCCATCATTAAAAGGAAGTAAAGTCTTCCGAAAAAGACACGCGCTTCTTGATTTAGGTCATGAAGTTGTCGTCCAGACCAGCTGTAGGTTGACGAAAAATCTAGAAAAGTCATCACTAAAATCAGCAGGAAATCCACGGACCTCAGCATTAAACAGGGTCGCCAAGTGGTCAGATTTATCCTAACCATGAGAAGGATTTATCTCGTACAATGGGGGGGCACCATGCAAATTAGCTGGATAAGACTAATGAATCAGATCCCCAGAAAGGATAATCTCCTTAAAGATTAAAAATCAGCTTTTAAGACTGATATTACTCAATCCTAGAGATTGACCTTAAAGATTGAGAATTACAAACTCATGGAATTCGATGATATCTAAACTCGAGCTTAAACGAGAAAATATTTTGATCAAAATTACAAACCGATTTGTTTTCTGAAAACCCTATTTTCAATGCGTTCATTACCATTGAACGTAAAATCCTAGGAATTCACCTGGAATTAATTAGGTCACCTGAACTAAATCGGGTGTCAACCGTAAGAACGGTGGTTGCATAGTGGTCAAAGACAGGACCTTGTGCCAAACCGACAAATTATAAGGGTGAGCTTTACTATTGCTCCTACCAAGGATAGTAATTGCGTCCGACACGTTATAGACCATAATCAAAAGCATGTCACGGGACATTGCCTTAACAGTTGCTTGTTCAACGCTTTCCTTTCAACCGGACGGTAGTTTGCCGAAAGGTAATATACGGAACAAGTAAACTGGACGTGTTGCTTTCCTAATACAAGGTTAGCAAGTGGGTGACACAAAACCGCAAGTTTTGAGCTAAAATTTTCAAATCTGAAACCCACCAACCCCACAAAAATATTTTGCAAACACCGGTAAAGGGTTATTCCGGAAAACTTATCTAGGGTAAAAACTAGATTTCAAAAGATCAAATGTTTTCATAAAGATCCAATTTCCTTAATGGATCTAAATTTTTATAGTCATGTGGGACTGTAAACCATATCGTTACTACCATTGTTTATACCGCCGTATAGAAATCACTGATGTACAAAGTGTGAAGAATAAAGAAGTGATTCTAGTATTTCAAGACAATATTGCTTGAGGACAAGCAACGCTCAAGTGTGGGAATATTTGATAATGCTAAAAACGAACATATATTTCATAGCATTATTCCTCAACAAAGACAAGCTTTTAGTTGCAATTGTTCTATTTACAAGTGATATTCGTTTAAATAATAAAAGGTGAAGACAAAAGACAGATTCGACGAATTGAAGACGCAAACGACCAAAAAGCTCAAAAGTACAAAAGACAATCAAAAAGGTTCCAATTATTGATAAGAAACGTCTCGAAATTACAAGAGTACAAGATTCAAAACGCAAAGTACAAAATATAAAATTGTACGCAAGGACGTTCGAAAATCCGGAACCGGGACCAGAGTCAACTCTTAACGCTCGACGCAACGGACTAAAAATTACAAGTTAACTATGTATATAAATATAATATAATATATAATTAATTATATTAATTATATATATATTATATTTATATATATAAAACCGTCGGCAGAGAAAACTCCAAGGACTGAGCTGTAAATACTATCTCCGCGACTCGCGGAGTTTGAAGGGGATTTTTCCGCGAGTCGCGGAGCCCCAAAATTCAACTCTGGCTATAAAGCAAACCGAATTCTGATCAAATTTCAAATCTTATTTCTCTCATCTCTCAATATATACGATATATATATATATATATATATAATTTATATTTTAATTTTAATTTTAATTATAATTCTAATAATAAGGGTATGTTAGCGAATGTTGTAAGGGTGTAAGTCGAAATTCTGTCCGTGTAACGCTACGCTATTTTTAATCATTGTAAGTTATGTTCAACCTTTTTATATTAATGTCTCGTAGCTAAGTTATTATTATGCTTATTTAAAACGAAGTAATCATGATGTTGGGCTAATTACTAAAATTGGGTAATTGGGCTTTGTACCATAATTGGGGTTTGGACAAAAGAACGACACTTGTGGAAATTAGACTATGGGCTTTATATTTGTTTAATTAAATGAAAGTTTGTTAATGTTAATATAAAGATTTACAATTGGGCGTCCCTATAAATTACCATATACACTCGATCGGACACGATGGGCGAGGTATTTATATGTACGAATAATCGTTCATTTAACCGGAAACGGGAATGGATTAATAGCCACTAGAATAATTAAAACAGGGGTGAAATTACATTCAAGGGTAATTGGTGTAATTGTTAACAAAGTAGTAAAACCTTGGTTTACACGCAGTCGATAACCTGGTGTATTCATTAAACAAAGTATTAAAACCTTGTTACAATTCGAATCCCCAATTAGTTGGAATATTTATCTTCGGGTATAATAATAATTTGACAAGGACACTTGCAATTTATATTTATGACTGATGGACTGTTATGGACAAAAACCAGACGGACATATTAAATAATCCAGGACAAAGGACAATTAACCCATGGGCATAAAACTAAAATCAACACGTCAAACACCATGATTACGGAAGTTTAAATAAGCATAATTCTTTTATTTCATATTTAATTTCCTTTATTTTATATTTAATTGCACTTCTAATTATCGCACTTTTATTTATTGTTATTTAATCGCAATTTTAATTATCGTACTTTTTAATTATCGTAAGTTTATTTTATCGCACTTTTATTATTCGCAATTTCATTATCGTTATTTACTTTACGCTTTAATTTAAGTCTTGTATTTATTTTATATTTTACATTAGGTTTTAACTGCGACTAAAGTCTTAAAATCGACAAACCGGTCATTAAACGGTAAAAACCCCCCTTTATAATAATAATATTACTTATATATATATTTGTATTTTTATAAAAGTAAACTAATATAGCGTTGAGCTTTGTTTAAAGATTTCCCTGTGGAACGAACCGGACTTACTAAAAACTACACTACTGTACGATTAGGTACACTGCCTATAAGTGTTGTAGCAAGGTTTAAGTATATCCATTCTATAAATAAATAAATATCTTGTGTAAAATTGTATCGTATTTAATAGTTTTTCCTAATAAAATATAAAGCTATTTTATATACTACCCCGCTGCACATCACATGTATAGATTTTGGAAGTCATTTTGGGTCAAGTTGACTTTTGTTGACTTTTGCATGTCGGTCTCGAGCATTAGGATTGTGATACACTACGAATTGACCTAAATTGTTACACAGATATTGACCAACATATAAATATATATATACTTAATATAGGTTCGTGAATCCGAGACAAACCCTGCACTTGTTCAGTGCCGTCATATACATAATTGCTACGAAATACAGTATTGTGAGTTTCATTTGCTCCCTTTTTATATATATTTTTAGGCTGAGAATACATGCGCTGATTTATAAATGTTTTACGAAATAGGCACAAGTACTAAAACTAATTCTATGTGGGTTTAAACCAGAAATATACCCTTAGCTTGGTAACATTAAACTACTTGTCTATGTACGGTAGGCGCGAATCCTAAAGATAGATCTATTGGGTCTGACAAACCCCATCCTGACTATGGGATGCTTTAGTACTTCGAGGTTATTTTAAACACACCTGATCTGGTGTACTTCAGAGGGTAAAACATGAACGTTAAGGCTTGTTACCGAGTGCCTACAACTTATAGAATACTTTTATACACTTGCGAGTGTACGGATATTTATAAACTGAAATCTTGTGGTCTATTACTATTACGGAAATGATGGATTATGATAAACTAATGAACTCACCAACCTTTTGGTTGACACTTTAAAGCATGTTTATTCTCAGGTATTAAAGAAATCTTCCGCTGTGCATTAGCTCATTTTAAGGATATTACTTGGAGTCATTCAAGACATACTTTGAAAGACGTTGCATTCGAGTCATTGAGTTCATCAAGATTAATATTAAGTCAATTATAGTTGGATGTAATATGAAATGGTATGCATGCCGTCAATTTCTGATGTAAAGAAAGTTTGTCTTTTAAAAACGAATGCAATGTTTGTAAAACGTATCATATAGAGGTCAAATACCTCGCGATGTAATCAACTATTGTGAATCGTTTATAATGTATATGAACGGGTCCTTTCAGGTGAGCTTTACTATTGCTCCTACAAAGGATAGTAATTGTGTCTGACACGTTATAAACCATAATTAAAAGCATGTCAGGGGACATTGCCTTAACAGTTGCTTGTTCAACGCTTTCCTTTACAACCGGACGGTAGTTTACCGAAAGGTAATATTCGGAACAAGTAAACTGGACGTGTTGCTTTCCCAATACAAGGTTAGCAAGTGGGTGACACAAAACCGCAAGTTTTGAGCTAAAATTTTCAAATCTAAAACCCACCAAACCCACAAAAATATTTTGCAAACACCGGTGAAGGGTTATTCCGAAAAACTTATCTAGGGTAAAAGCTAGATTTAATTTTCAAAAAGATCAAATGTTTTCATAAAGATCCAATTTCCTTAATGGATCTAAATTTTATAGTCATGTGGGACTGTAAACCACATCGTTACTACCATTGTTTATACCGCCGTAAAGAAATCACTGATGTACAAAGTGTGAAAAATAAAAAAGTGATTCTAGTATTTCAAGACTATATTGCTTGAGGACAAGCAACGCTCAAGTGTGGGAATATTTGATAATGCTAAAAACGAACATATATTTCATAGCATTATCCCTCAAGAAAGACAAGCTTTTAGTTGCAATTGTTCTATTTACAAGTGATATTCGTTTAAATAATAAAAGGTGAAGACAAAAGACAGATTCGATGAATTGAAGACGCAAACGACCAAAAAGCTCAAAAGTACAAAATACAATCAAAGAGGTTCCAATTATTGATAAGAAACATATCAGAATTACAAGAGTACAAGATTCAAAACGCAAAGTACAAGATATTAAATTGTACGCAAGGACGTTCGAAAATCCGGAACCGGGACCATAGTCAACTCTCAACGCTCGACGCAACGGACTAAAAATTACTAGTCAACTATGCACATAAATATAATATAATATTTAAATAATTCTTATAATTATTTATATATTATATTTATTTAATTAAAACGTCGACAAACGAGAAAACAAGGATTTTGAGCTGTCACCTACCACCATGCGATCGCATGGCCTGGAGGCACAAAAGCCATGCGATCTCATGGCCAACTTTTTCAGTTCACATGCCCTATAAAAACGAGTGTTTGGTGCACCATATATCTATCCATATATCAATCTCTCTATTACTCAACGTATAATATTTATATTTATATTATAATTTTAATTTTAATTTTAATTTTCAATAATAAGGGTATGTTAGCGAATGTTGTAAGGGTGTAAGTCGAAATTCTGTCCGTGTAACGCTACGCTATTTTTAATTATTGTAAGTTATGTTCAACCTTTTTAATTTAATGTCTCGTAGCTAAGTTATTATTATGCTTATTTAATCCGAAGTAATCATGATGTTGGACTAATTACTAAAATTGGGTAATTGGGCTTTGTACCATAATTGGGGTTTGGACAAAAGAACGACACTTGTGGAAATTAGACTATGGACTATTAATGGGCTTTATATTTGTTTAACTAAATGATAGTTTGTTAATTTTAATATAAAGATTTACAATTGGACGTCCCTATAAATAACCATATACACTCAATCGAACACGATGGGCGGGGTATTTATATGTACGAATAATCGTTCATTTAACCGGACACGGGAATGGATTAATAGTCTATGGAATTATTAAAACAGGGTTGAAATTATGTACAAGGACACTTGGCATAATTGATAACAAAGTATTAAAACCTTGTTGCAGTTTAAGTCCCCAATTAGTTGAAATATTTGACTTCGGGTATAAGGATAATTTGACGAGGACACTCGCATTTTATATTTATGACTGATGGACTGTTATGGACAAAAACCAGACGGACATATTAAATAATCCAGGACAAAGGACAATTAACCCATGGGCATAAAACTAAAATCAACACGTCAAACATCATGATTACGGAAGTTTAAATAAGCATAATTATTTTATTTCATATTTAATTTCCTTTATTTTATATTTAATTGCACTTCTAATTATCGCACTTTTATTTATTGTTATTGTATTTAATTGCACTTTTAATTATCGCACTTTTTAATTATCGCAATTTTATTTTATCGCGCTTTTATTTATCGCAATTTCATTATTGTTATTTACTTTACGCTTTAAATTAAGTCTTTTATTTATTTAATATTTTACATTAGGTTTCAACTGCGACTAAAGTTTTAAAAATCGACAAACCGGTCATTAAACGGTAAAAACCCCCGTTTTACAATAATAATATTACCTATATATATATATATTTGTATTTTTATAAAATAAAACTAATATAGCGTTAAGCTTTGTTTAAAGATTTTTTTTTCTGTGGAACGAACCGGACTTACTAAAAACTACACTACTGTACGATTAGGTACACTGCCTATAAGTGTTGTAGCAAGGTTTAAGTATATCCATTCTATAAATAAATAAATATCTTGTGTAAAATTGTATCGTATTTAATAGTATTTCCTAGTAAAATATAAGCTATTTCATATACACCTCGCTTTAACATCACAGACATTTACAGTTTAAGCTCAAAATTATTTATATTTAATATACACTATGTATATATATAAACAGTTTTAAATAACAAAATTTACTACTCAAATAAATATATATTAAATAATTAAATTAAATATAACAATATATATACAAGTAATATTCATATATTACATATATAATAATAGTTTTTATTATAATGTATTTTATTTTACGTATTTATTTATAACACTAAATGTATATAATAGTTTATTAATGTTCAAGTTATTATATATATTATACACATATTTATATATACACATATATCCACATATTTACAAGCAATGGTTCGTGAATCATCGGGAACAGTCGAAAGTCCTATGAATTCATGAAAAATAGTTCAAACATTTTGAGACTCAATATTACAGACTTTGCTTATCGTGTCAAGAACATATAAAGATCAAGTTTAAATTTGGTCGGAAATCTCCGGGTCGTCACACACTAATTCTCAAAATTAGTGATGTTCCCTAATTCTTAGGCTACCAAGCAAAAAGGGGCATATTCGGCTTCGATCATTCAATCATTCCTAGTAGTGACGAATATGAGCTGATAATTAAAGGTTTATCACCATTGAATAATTAGGATAAAACGATTCGATTACTCGAAGCGTACGAGTGAAGCTATCACAAAAGAGTGAAATGAAGAAATAAAGATTCGTCTTAACTTTTGACGTAGTCATGGTTGAATTTAGAAAATAAGGTGCGTCTTAACTTTTGAAGTTGTCTGGGTTGAATTCCGGAATTCAAGGGATTTTAAAGAAATCTTCGAAATCCAAAAGATTTGATTCTTCGGCGTGTAAGGAAATTAAGATCTCTATAATTAAATACGATGATCTGCCTCGTTTACTCTGTCTGGTATTTCCATTATATATTAAACTCTTTCATTCCATTATTCTCACCATTCATATACTTTATTTCTTAGTTCATACATCCAAAAGACGATGGAAATGTTTAATCCAGTTCTAATCCTTGATATTTTTCTAATTACCATTCCTGTCATCCTTCTTTTCAATCTTTCACCAAAAAAATCTGTTTACTCTTACTATTACCTTGGGTGATACTATTCTTAAGTATACCGTGTCTTTATATTACTATTCGTATTAATATTCACAGTTTGTAACCTCCGTGTGGTTATTGGGCTTTATATTTTCTCTTATATTTTGGAGCTCTTTGCCTTTTTATTATCTTCTCGACCTCTAGTAAAATGAGTAACGGTCCAGAATTCGTAAGTATGGAATTTCGAATGAACTTAATGTTCTAAACAAGAAAGAACGAAATCGCACGATTTGATTTGTCGAATTACCAGAATCACTGAGAATAGAACTATCAAGAATATACTTTCTTGATATGTTCAGAAGTTAAGCAGAATGAAAGAGTTATGTAACATGGCACATGATGACATTAGGATCTGTGAATCATCACGTTCCATTAGAAACTCGGCATGACTTAATGTAATATAATCACGTTGATCAAGTGTCATTATATTATACTAACTCATGCTTCAGTTCCCAACATTACTTCAATAACATTCATATTTTAAGCTCGAAAGTTTACAGAATATAGAAACTAACAGTTTCTATATGATGTAACACTGATAGCACGAAGAGATTAATGATTTCTGATAAGAATAGGTATGAAAATATCTTCAGAAATATGGAAGATATTTATAATGAAAGATACGATGATATCTTGGAATTTCTTATATCGAAGGATGGTGAAGGAAATTTGTCCGCAAGAGTTTGGAGTCAGAAGCAAGGTATTCGCTAAAGATTTCATCAAAAACAGAATCATCGGGATTCTTAATGTACAAGTTTAGTCCTTGTGATTTGTTCAGAGACTCCTTCGTAGTTTGCTCAATAAGTTTTTTTTTTTCAAACTTTTTCTGAGCTTTGCCAACATACAATTATTTATCATCAACTTTTGGCTGTTGAGGTCGTTTACAGTTTTTGTTGCTTCATTCAACTTTTTAAAATTCAGAGCATTAGTTCACAGACTGGGTGCTTTTCAGAATTTCAGAATGGAAGATCATAGTTCTAAGAGATAAATGTTATATGGATACATATAACTGTTGATGTGGAAACGTTGCGAGACTCACAATACAGATTTGTTGATTCCCGGTAATTGGTATGGCAATTCTTGTTACAAGATGCGGATGAGTACATGATGAGACTTCAATAGATAAATATAGTGATTTGTCGGAGAGATTTAAGCCAAGGAGCAACGAGGTCGCTGGTACGTCTGCTGGTAATATGATTGAATATAAAAGATTTCCCGGTAACAATAAAAGAGCACGCATATATATCAAGGTTATAATAAGGTTGTTTCGATCGAAAAGTCGAAGTTGACTTGCTGGAGCTGTGACAGAATTTGCTACTTTGAAAGGAATTACCAAGTTATTTTGGATAATAATAACACTAAATGAATTAGCACAGATACGTGTTAAACGTTTACTCAGGTTCTGAGTGTGTTCAGGTGCATAACTATATGCATCACTCTTTCCTTTCATATATGAAGTGCGATTAGTTCATTCTCTCGATTAAGGTGTTTTCAAGGATCATGAAAGGTTTGAACGCAGATTGTAATCGTCAAGATACAACTGAGGTTTAAGATGAAATCAAGTGGCAAACTTGAAAAAATGTTTAGTTTCATATGTTATAATCAATATTTTAATTCATTTTAATTATCCAATATTATTAGTCCACAGTCGATAGTCCACAGTTAACAGTCCAATAATTCATATATAGTTTAATATATAATATTCGAATTAATTAATACGTATCGTGACCCGTGTACATGTCTCAGACTCGATCACAACTCAAACTATATATTATTATTATAGAATCAACATCAACCCTGTATAGAGAACTCGATCATTACTGCACATAAAGTGTCTATGGTTATTCCAAATTATATATATATATATATATATATATATATATATATATATATATATATATATGCGTCGATATGATATGTCAAAACCTTGTATACGTGTCCCGTGCGTAATATAAATAACATAAATTTAAATGACAATAAATAAAGTGCGTAAAATAAATAACAGAAATTAACTGACGATAAATAAAATTGCGAGAATTAAAATTGCGATAATTAAATTGCGATAAATAAAATGTAATACTGAATTAACAGTTAGCTAGGAACAGTTAGCTAGGATTTCGTTAGCGTGATTTCTTAACAAATTTTCTCATAGTTAATTTGTTTGTTTCTAACAAATTTTATTTTGTCCAATGTTTTCTTCATTATGCCACTTGTTGGATTCTGATAAATCAAAATCCAAATATGAATTTGAATAAAAATGGTTATTCTGCGGTGAACGGCTACATATAACTGTGGATATAAGTAGGATAGTAAATGACTGTTGAGTTAGATTTGAAAGAATGTTCAGTGTACTTATTAATGTGAAATCTAAATATTCCTCGGGTATTACCTACCCGTTAAAATATTTTCACCATTAACAGTTTGTACGAAAGAATTTTTAATTACAATCTTTATAAAAAAAATTATATATATATATATATATACATATATATTTCCTTCAGATGTAATCATGGATTTAATGAGTCAATATGATATTAAACTCATTTGATTTACCGTTAGAACAAGAATATATAATCTCTAAAATATTAGAGATTACATAATCGTCATGTCGAGCGAAGATAAATGAGGTAGAACGATACGTAGAACGAAGATCATACTCGAAGTACAGATGGTGATATTGAGGAATGGATTGTTGATGATAATGGTGCTGTTTTTGATGGTACTGTTGGTGCCAGTGATGTTGCTGAAGCTGGTAAATTTTGCACCATATTCTCCAAATTGATTACTCGAGCGCGAAGTTCGCTAACTTCTTCTATTATTCCGGGATGATTGTCGGTCAGAACGAGCGGATGAATAGGTTTAGAATTGTGGATAGAATATAATCGTGTCGAACTACTCTGGAAATGAGGCTGAAAATGGTGTTTCGGATAGATTCGCCGGTAAGTGCTTCAGGTTCTTCGCCAAGAGGGCAATTTGGTTGGTGGAAAGGATTGCCGTCTTCGCGTCTCCATTTATTAATTCGACTATGAACCCATCAGATGAATTGGGGATGGCTGATTGATTGATTCATTCTAGTGACGCTGCTTTTGGAGCTTAGGTGAACATCCATGTCGAAATAGCTGTCGGAATAACTATCAGAATAGCTATCGGATTCTGAGGGACTCGAACTGGTTGAGGGATTCATCTCGTACGATCAGATGAAGGATTTTCGATAAGAAATAGATTATAGGATGTAGATTAGTACCCTGCAATACATAATTTACATATGCATATATAATACTAAAATCCCATAAGTTAAAGAGGAATCTACGGAAGCTATCAGGCAAAGGTAACAATATCAGATACGCTAAGATATGAATTTATCTATACACTGTCTATGCTATAGAGGCAGTAAGACGTGTCTAGATTTTAAGGATGATAAGCAAATAATTTTTCGACACTAAATGATAAGCAAAACTTTTGACATGCAGACACAGTTGAAGTCCAAACTCACTAATGCATCTAAATATCTATCAGTTAGACACACTAATGCAAGACCTGGTTCGCTAAGACCACCGCTCTGATACCAACTGTAGTACAGTTGGGGACAACCACCGTCCCACCCAGTGCCTTCCCAGCTAACCGCCTGGTGACCACTGAGTGTACCTCAGATACTAATTTTAGGGCCTGCCTCTCGGCTACTACCAACCCTCGTAAGGGATCGCAAGGAGTAAGAGCTAATGCTTCATCACAGGTAACACTGTGAGAACCTCCTTTACGACTAACCCGCCCCACATGGACGACGTTATACCAGCTCTGATGCCAACTGTAGTGACCCGTCCTAATCCATCCGGACAAAGTCCATATCGATTATAAACGATTCACAACAGTTGATTACATCGCGAGGTACTTGACCTCTATATGATACATTTTACAAGCATTGCATTTGTTTTTGAAAAGACAATCTTTCATTACATCGAAAGTTGACGGCATGCATACCAATTTATAATATATCTAACTATAATTGACTTAATAATAATCTTGATGAACTCAACGACTCGAATGCAACGTCTTTTGAAATATGTCATGAATGATTCCAAGTAATATCTTTAAAATGAGCAATTGCACAGCGGAAGACTTCTTTCATACTTGAGAATAAACATGCTTTAAAGTGTCAACCAAAAGGTTGGTGAGTTCATTAGTTTAACATAAATAATCATTTCCATCATTTTAATAGACCACAAGATTTTCATTTCCATTTCTCATAAATATACGTCCCATACATAGAGACAAAAATCATTCATATGGATTGAACACCTGGTAACCGACATTAACAAGATGCATATAAGAATATCCCCTATCATTCTGGGAAATCCTTCTGACATGATAAAAATAACATCGAAGTACTAAAGCATCCGGTACTTTGGATGGGGTTCGTTAGGCCCAATAGATCTATCTTTAGGATTCGCGTCAATTAGGCGTGCACTAATTCTCAAAATTAGTGATGTTCCCTAATTCTTAGGCTACCAAGCAAAAAGGGGCATATTCGGCTTCGATCATTCAACCATATAATGTAGTTTCGATTACTTGTGTCTATTTCGTAAAACATTTATAAAAATTGCGCATGTATTCTCAGCCCAAAAATATAAAGGGTAAAATGGCAAATGAAACTCACCATAATGTATTTTATAGTAAAAATACATATATCTATATTGAACAATGCAGGGTTGGCCTCGGATTCACGAGCCTATGTTATTCATATATATATATATATATATATATATATATATATATATATATATATATATATATATATATATATATATATATATATATTAAAACATATTCTTGAAATCGAACAAATATATATATATATTATTATTTGTGATATAATTTTTATATTAATAACTTAGATTCCTTTTATATAAAAATATTAAATTTGGTTATGTTATATGTAACAAATATATTTATATATATATATATATATATATATATATATATATATATATATATATATATATATATATATATATATATATATTATATATATATATATATATATATATATATATATATATATATATATATATATATATATATATATATATTATTTGTTTGTTAAAACAATACTTTAGTAATACTAAGATAATATTTGAAATAATAATAATAGTGATAATACATATATTAATTTTGGTAGTAATAATAACAATAATACTAAGTGATGATAATATTAATAATAATAATACTTATAAAATGTTAATAATAATGATAACAATATCTAACCCTATTATTGATAACATTAATCATAATATTAATGGTAGTAATAACTTTAATTAGCATATAAATAACAATAATAATAACACAATAATAATAATAATAATAATAATAATAATAATAATAATAATAATAATAATAATAATAATAATAATAATAATAAAATAGAAAGCTACCTTAGAAAAGGGTTCCAAAAAAAATTGTGCCTTATACGAGGTTCGAACCCCCGACCTCTCGAAAACCCGAAACACTCTTAACCAGTCTGCTATACCCGTTTTTCTGTTTTAATATTAGCCAAAATTCTATATATCCTATATTTCTGTTCCATCTTCTTTTTCACCCCAAACTGAATCGACCCACACCATTACAGTCAATAACAACAACAAGTTCCAGTTTTGAATTGAGACTATTAATTGAAACGAAAAAAAAAATGTTTTGTAATGGTTGATCGAAAAAGAAAAAAAAATCAAACAGACCACAAAGGCCTGCTGTCTTACGGTTCTTTTAAAAAAAATAGTGATTTTGATTTATAAGCCGTTATAGATTATGATCCCAACATGAATTAGGCTCCAAACACTTCGTATAAACTTCCCAAATCGTCAATTTAACTTGAATCGTAATAAATAACTCGAATTTGATTCAAGAACATTAGTTGACTTTCAAAAACCCAAAACTTTGACTTCGCAATTTGAATTCGTTAGAAAGAATTGAAACTTGAAACTTTACAGGAAGTTTGAGTATGTGATTCCTAACATGATTGCATTGTTAGATTTTGAAAATTCGCTCGAAATCGAAATATGGTTAAAAAAATGAAGAAAAGAGAATAATGGGTTTGGTTTATGGAATTTCTGTTTAATTTCGATTTTTACAGTGGGTGATTGCACGAATTGAGGTGCTACATATATTCAATCAGGGTTATTGTGTAGTGATTGTTTGAAACTGACCCGTAACAGATTGTAGACAGGATTTTAGACAGAAACAAAAAATGAAGAAAAGAGAAATAAATAAATAAAAAAAAATCGATCGTGATCTTCACTGATTTTGGACTATTTTGAAAATGGAATCAAATGTGTTTAACTTATCAGACAAAATAAATAGACAGCGAATTACAACTGGACTTTTGGATTAACATTAATAATAAATATAGTAATAATACTTTTAATATTATAAATAAAAATACTAATAATATTTTAAATAACAATATTTATTAATAATAATAATAACATTAATGATAATAATAGTAAGTTGTATCTTAATATAAACAACATTACTTATAATAATGATTTTAATAAATATTAATACTATTTATATTAATATTAATAATAATACCAATAATAATAATATATTAGTATCAATTATAATGATACTAGATAATAATAATGATATTAACAACAAAAATAAAATAAAAAAATATGGTAATAATGATAAATTTTATAATAATAATGATAACTTATAATTATAACAATGTTTTTTTTATGTTAATGGTAATGGAAAAAGTAATAATATTAATAACAGTAATAGTATTAATAATAATAACTAATAATATTATAATTTAATTATAATCTTAATCATTATTATACTAATATTTATATTTAAAATCTTTATTTTGAAAATCCTAATCTTTTATTTATTAGACTTTTAATATTTACAACTATAACAGTAATAATACAAATATTGATATTTCTATTAATAATACTAATGACTATATTAATTGTATTATTTCAACAACTAGATTTTGATTTGTAATCAATTTACTTTATTAATATTGCATTTTATTAATTATATAATATCTGATGATTATATGATATATACTATATAATTGTTTATTTAATTCATATACATTTCTATTTACGGTTTTATGGTTCGTGAATCGTTGGGAATAGTCACGGGTTAAATAATTACATGAACACAATTCAAAGTTTTTCAGACTCAACGTTACAGACTTTGCTTATCATGCCAGAATCATATATAAAGATAAAGTTTAAATTTGGTCAGAAATTTCTGGGTCATCACAAAAGAAGATCTCACTATTCCTTTAGACGAAATCCAAATCAATGAAAAACTTCAATTCATTGAAGAACCCGTCGAAATAATGGATCGTGAGGTTAAAGGACTTAAGAAAAATAAGATACCAATCGTTAAGATTCAATGGAATGCTAATAGGGGACCCGAGTTCACCTGGGAGCATGAAGATCAGATAAAGAAGAAATACCCACACTTATTTCCAGAAGATACGACAACACCTCCAACTGCTTAAAATTTTGGGACGAAATTTATTTAACGGGTAGGTACTGAAATGTCCCATTCATATTGATTATAAACGTTCCATATTAATTGATTTCGTTGCGAGGTTTTGACCTCTAAATGAGATGTTTTTCAAAGACTGCATTCATTTTTAAAACAACCATAACCTTTATTTTATCAATAAAGGTTTTAAAACATTACGTAGATTATCAAATAATGATAATCTAAAATATACTGTTTACACACGACCATTACATAATGGTTTACAATAGAAATATATTACATCGACATATGTTTCTTGAATGCAGTTTTTACACAATATCATACAAACATGGACTCCAAATCTTGTCCTTATTTAAGTATGCAACAGCGGAAGCTCTTAATATTCACCTGAGAATAAACATGCTTTAAACGTCAACAAAAATGTTGGTGAGTTATAGGATTAACCTATATATATCAAATCATAACAATAGACCACAAGATTTCATATTTCAATACACATCCCATACATAGAGATAAAAATCATTCATATGGTGAACACCTGGTAACCGACATTTATAAGATGCATATATAAGAATATCCCCATCATTCCGGGACACCCTTCGGATATGATATAAATTTCGAAGTACTAAAGCGTCCGGTACTTTGGATGGGGTTTGTTAGGCCCAATAGATCTATCTTTAGGATTCGCGTCAATTAGGGTGTCTGTTCCCTAATTCTTAGATTACCAGACTTAATAAAAAGGGGCATATTCGATTTCGATAATTCAACCATAGAATGTAGTTTCACGTACTTGTGTCTATTTTGTAAATCATTTATAAAACCTGCATGTATTCTCATCCCAAAAATATTAGATTTTAAAAGTGGGACTATAACTCACTTTCACAGATATTTCCTTCCTCGGAAATAAGACTTGGCCACGGATCGATTCACGAACCTATACAAATATGTACATATATATCAAAGTATGATCAAAATATAATTACAACCATTTTTATTATGTTTTAAAGATTTGAGTGTATTAAATCAGCTGTCCTCGTTAGTAACCTACAACTAGTTGTCCACAGTTAGATGTACAGAAATAAATCGATATATATTATCTTGAATCAATCCACGACCCAGTGTATACACGTCTCAGGCTAAATCACAACTCAAAGTATATATATTTTTGGAATCAACCTCAACCCTGTATAGCTAACTCCAACATTACTGCATATAGAGTGTATATGGTTGTTCCAAATAATATATATACATGGGTCGATATGATATGTCAAAACATTTGCATACGTGTCTATGGTATCCCAAGATTACATAATATATTGAATACATGTATAATACAATATAAGTTAGTTAGGATATGATTTGTATAGATTTGTTAAACATTTCCTGTAGCTAAAAAGATCAAAAATATCCAATCTTGTTTTACCCATAACTTCTTCATTTTAAATCCGTTTTGAGTGAATCAAATTGTTATGGTTTCATATTGAACTGTAATTTAAGAATCCAAACAAAAAAAGTATAGGTTTAAAGTCAGAAATTTAAGTTACATGTCAATTACTAAAGAGGTAGTCATTTCCGTCGAAAGAACGACATCTTGATGACCATTTTGAAAAACATACTTTCACTTTGAGTTTAACCAAGATTTTTGGATATAGTTTCATGTTCATATGAAAAATCATTTTCCCAGAAGAACAACTTTTAAATCAAAGTTTATCATAGTTTTTAATTATCCAAACCAAAACAGCCCCCGGTTTTACTACGACGGCGTATATCCGATTTTATGGTGTTCATCGTGTTTCTAGGTTTTAAATCATTAAATTAGCATATCATATAGATATAGAACATGTGTTTAGTTGATTTTAAAAGTCAATTTAGAAGGATTAACTTTTGTTTGCGAACAAGTTTAGAATTAACTAAACTATGTTCTAGTGATTACAAGTTTAAACCTTCGAATAAGATAGCTTTATATGTATGAATTGAATGATGTTATGAACATCATTACTACCTCAAGTTTTCTGGATAAAACTACTGTAAATGAGAAAAATGGATCTAGCTTCAAAGGATCCTTGGATGGCTTGAAAGTTCTTGAAGCAGAATCATGACACGAAAACAGTTCAAGTAAGATTTTCACTCGAAATAAGATTGTTATAGTTGTAGAAATTGAATCAAAGTTTGAATATGAATATTACCTTGAATTAGAAAGATAACCTACTATAAATAACAAAGGTTCCTTGATCTTAGATGATTACTTGGAATGGATTAGAAAGCTTGGAAGTAGACTTGCAAACTTGGAAGTATTCTTGATTTTTATGAAACTATACTTATGGAATTTATGAAGAACACTTAGAACTTGAAGATGGAACTTGAGAGAGATCAATTAGATGAATAAAATTGAAGAATGAAAGTGTTTGTAGGTGTTTTTGGTCGTTGGTATATGGATTAGATATAAAGGATATGTAATTTTGTTTTCATGTAAATAAGTCATGAATGATTACTAATATTTTTGTAATTTTATGAGATATTTCATGCTAGTTGTCAAATGATGGTTCCCACATATGTTATGTGACTCACATGGGCTGCTAAGAGCTGATCATTAGAGTGTATATACCAATAGTACATACATCTAAAAGTTGTGTATTGTACGACTACGAATACGGGTGCATACGAGTAGAATTGTTGATGAAACTGAACGAGTATGTAATTGTAAGCATTTTTGTTAAGTAGAAGTACTTTGATATGTGGCTTGAAGTCTTTCAAAAGTGTAATAATACATATCAAAACACAACATGTATATACATTCTAATGGAGTCGTTAAGTCTTCGTTAGTCGTTACATGTAAGTGTTGTTTTGAAACCTTTAAGTTAACGATCTCAATTAATGTTGTTAACCCAATGTTTATTATATCAAATGAGATGTTAAATTATTATATTATCATGATATTATGATGTATGAATATCTCTTAATATGATATATACATTAAAATATCGTTACAACGATAATCGTTACATATAAGTCTCGTTTCGTAATTCTTGAGTTAGTAGTCTTGTTTTTACATATGTAGTTCATTGTTAACACACTTAATGATTGATATATTTAAATATCATTTTATCATGTTAAATATAGTGTATCAATATCTTAATATGATACATATATATTTAGTAGACGTTATCATAACGATAATCGTTATATATATCATTTCGAGTTTCTTAACTTAGTAATATCATTTCTTATGTATATTACACATTATTAATATACTTAGTGAGATACTTACTCATCATAATCTCATGTCAACCATATATATATGTCTATATATACCACAATATGTAGTTTTTACAATTTTGTAACGTTCGGAAATCGCCGGTCAACTTGGGTGATCAATTGTCTATATGAAACTTATTTCATTTAATCAAGTCTTAACAAGTTTGATTGCTTAACACATTGGAAACATTTAGTTATATAACTATCAATCTCAATTAATATATATAAACATGGAAAAGTTTGGGTCACTACAGTACCTACCCGTTAAATAAATTTCGTCCCGAAATTTTAAGCTGTTGAAGGTGTTGACGAATCTTCTGGAAATAGATGCGGGTATTTCTTCTTTATCTAATCTTCACACTCCCAGGTGAACTTGGGTCCTCTACGAGCATTCCATCGAACCTTAACAATCGGTATCTTGTTTTGCTTAAGTCTCTTAACCTCACGATCCATTATTTCGACGGGTTCTTCAATGAATTGAAGTTTTTCATTGATTTGGATTTCGTCCAACGGAATAGTGAGATCTTCTTTAGCAAAACATTTCTTCAAATTCGAGATGTGAAAAGTGTTATGTACAGCCGCGAGTTGTTGAGGTAGCTCCAGTTGGTAAGCTACTGGTCCGACACGATCTATAATCTTAAATGGTACAATGTACCTTGGATTTAGTTTCCCCCGTTTACCAAATCGAACAACGCCTTTCCAAAGTGAAACCTTAAGCATGACCATTTCTCAAATTTCAAACTCTATATCTTTTCTTTTACTGTCCGCGTAGCTCTTTTGTCGACTCTGGGCAGTTTTCAATCGTTGTTGAATTTGGATGATTTTCTCGGTAGTTTCTTGTATTATCTCCGAACCCGTAATCTGTCTATCCCCCACTTCATTCCAACAAATTGGAGACCTGCACTTTCTACCATAAAGTGCCTCAAACGGCGCCATCTCAATACTAGAATGATAACTGTTGTTGTAGGAAAATTCTGCTAACGGTGGGTGTCGATCCCAACTATTTCCGAAATCAATAACACTTGCTCGTAGCATGTCTTCAAGCATTTGTATCGTTCTTTCGCTCTGCCCATCAGTTTGTGGATGATAGGCAGTACTCATGTCTAGACAAGTCCCCAATGCTTGTTGCAACGTCTTCCAGAACCTTGAAACAAATCTACCATCCCTATCGGAGATAATAGAGATGGGTATTCCATGTCTGGAGACAACCTCCTTCAAATACAATGCCAACTTCTCCATTTTGTCATCTTCTCTCATTGGCAGGAAGTGTGCTGACTTGGTGAGACGATCAACTATTACCCAAATAGTATCATAACCACTTGCAGTCCTTGGCAATTTAGTAATGAAATCCATGGTAATGTTTTCCCATTTCCATTTCGGGATTTCAGGTTGTTGTAGTAGACATGATGGTTTCTGATGTTCAGCTTTGACCTTAGAACACGTCAAACATTCTCCTACATATTTAGCAATATCAGCTTTCATACCCGGCCACCAAAAGTGTTTCTTGAGATCTTTATACATCTTCCCCGCTCCGGGATGTATTGAATATCTAGTTTTATGTGCTTCCTTAAGTACCATTTCTCTCACATCTCCAAATCTTGGTACCAAAATTCTATCAGCCCTATATCGGGTTCCGTCTTTCCGAATATTAAGATGTTTCTCTGATCCTTTGGGTATCTCATTCTTCAACTTTCCTTCTTTTACAACCCCCTGTTGCGCCTCCTTTATTTGAGTAGTAAGGTTAGTACGAATAATTATATTCATAGCTTTTACTCGTATAGGTTCTCTGTCCTTTCTACTCAAAGCGTTGGCTACCACATTCGCCTTCCCCGGGTGGTATCGAATCTCAAAATCATAATCATTCAATAGTTCAATCCACCTGCGTTGTCTCATATTCAGTTGCTTCTGATTAAATATATGTTGGAGACTTTTGTGGTCGGTATATATAATACTTTTGACTCCATATAAATAATGCCTCCAAGTCTTTAATGCAAAAACAACAGCACCCAATTCCAAATCGTGAGTCTTATAATTTTGCTCGTGAATCTTCAATTGTCTAGACGTATAAGCAATCACCTTCATTCGTTGCATTAATACACAACCGAGACTTTGTTTTGATGCGTCACAATAAATCACAAAATCATCATTCCCTTCAGGCAATGACAATATAGGTGCCGTAGTTAGCTTTTTCTTCAATAACTGAAACGCCTTCTCTTTTTCATCCTTCCATTCAAATTTCTTCCCTTTATGCGTTAATACAGTCAAGGGTTTTGCTATTTGGGAGAAATCTTGGATGAATCTTCTGTAGTAACCAGCCAATCCTAAAAATTGACGTATATGCTTCGGAGTTTTTGGGGTTTCCCACTTTTCAACAGTTTCGATCTTTGCCGGGTCCACCTGGATACCTTCTTTGTTCACTATGTGACCGAGGAATTGAACTTCTTCCAACCAAAATGCACACTTTGAAAACTTAGCGTACAGTTTTTCTTTCCTCAATACTTCTAGCACTTTTCTCAAATGTTCTTCGTGCTCTTGATCATTCTTTGAGTAAATAAGTATGTCATCGATGAAAACAATGACAAACTTGTCAAGATATGGCCCACACACTCGGTTCATAAGGTCCATGAACACAGCTGGTGCATTAGTCAATCCAAACGGCATAACCATAAACTCGTAATGACCATAACGTGTCCTAAAAACAGTTTTTGGAATATCATCCTCCTTTACTCGCATTTGATGATATCCAGAATGTAAATCGATTTTCGAATAAACTGATGAGCCTTGTAGTTCATCAAATAAGTCGTCAATTCTCGGCAATGGATAACGGTTTTTGATGGTAAGTTTATTCAACTCTCTGTAGTCAATACACAACCTAAATATACCATCCTTCTTCTTGACAAACAAAACAGGAGCTCCCCATAGTGATGTGCGTGGTCGAATGAAACCATGTTCTAATAGTTCTTGCAGTTGGATTTGTAGTTCTTTCATCTCGCTGGGTGCGAGTCTGTAAGGAGCACGAGCTATTGGTGCAGCTCCTGGTACAAGATCTATTTGAAATTCAACAGATCGATGTGGAGGTAGTCCCGGTAATTCTTTCAGAAATACATCGAGAAATTCTTTTGCGACGGGAACATCATTGATGCTCTTTTCTTCAGTTTGTACTTTCTCAACGTGTGCTAGAACAGCATAGCAACCTTTTCTTATTAGTTTTTGTGCCTTCAAATTACTAATAAGATGTAGCTTCGTGTTGCCCTTTTCTCCGTACACCATTAAGGGTTCTCCTTCTTCTCGTACAATGCGAATTGCATTTTTGTAACATACGATCTCTGCTTTCATCTCCTTCAGCCAGTCCATGCCAACTATTACATCAAAACTCCCTAACTCTACTGGTATCAAATCAATCTTAAATATTTCTCTACCCAGTTTAATTTCTCGATTCCGGCATATATAATCTGCTGAAATTAATTTACCGTTAGCTAATTCGAGTAAAAATTTACTATCCAACGGTGTCAATGGACAACTTAATTTAGCACAAAAATCTCTACTCATATAGCTTCTATCCACACCCGAATCAAATAAAACGTAAGCAGGTTTATTGTCAATAAGAAACGTACCCGTAATAAGCTTTGGGTCTTCCTGTGCCTCTGCCGCATTAATATTGAAAACTCTTCCGCGGCCTTGTCCATTCGTGTTCTCCTGGTTCGGGCAATTTCTAATAATGTGGCCCAGTTTTCCACATTTATAACAAACTACATTAGCATAACTTGCTTCGATACTACTTGCTCCGCCATTACTCGTTCTGACACCATTTGTTCCTTTCGTTATGTTAACCCCTGGTCCGTAGACCTCACACTTCGCCGCGCTATGACCATTTCTTTTACACTTATTGCAAAATTTGATGCAGAACCCCGAGTGATACTTTTCACACCTTTGGCATAGCTGCTTCTGATTGTTGTTGTTGTTGTTGCGGTTGTTATTGTTGTTAGGATGATTGTTGTAGTTGTTGTTGTTGTTGTTGTTGTGCCGTTTGTTGTAGTTGCGATTGATGTTGCGATTGTTGGGATAGTTGTTGTTGTTTTGGTGATTCTTATCACTATTTTCCTCCCACTTTCTTTTTACTAGCTTCACGTTGGCCTCTTCGGCCGCCTGTTCTTTAATTCTTCCCTCAATCTGGTTCACTAGTTTGTGAGCCATTCTACATGCCTTTTGTATGGAGGCAGACTCGTGTGAACTTATATCTTCTTGGATTCTCTCCGGTAACCCTTTCACAAACGCGTCGATCTTCTCTTCCTCATCTTCGAACGCTCTCGGACACAATAGGCACAATACTGTGAATCGCCTTTCGTACGAAGTAATATCGAATCCCTGTGTTCGTACCCCTCTAAGTTCTGACTTGAGCTTATTGACCTCGGTTCTGGGACGGTACTTCTCGTTCATCAAGTGCTTGAATGCTGACCATGGTAGCGGGTAAGCAGCATCTTGTCCCACTTGCTCTAGATAGGTATTTCACCATGTTAACGCAATACCTATGAAGGTATGCGTAGCGTACTTCACTTTATCTCCTTAAGCACACTTACTTATGGCAAACACCGATTCAACTTTCTCAGTCCACCATTTCAATCCGATTGGTCCTTCGGTCCCATCAAATTCTGAAGGTTTGCAGGCAGTGACTCCTTGTAGGAGCATCCTACACGATTTCTTGCGCCGTTAGCTGTATTGCTAGATTCAGAGTTATTGTTGGTATGTAGCGCGGCCTGTACTGCGGCTATGTTTGAAGCAAGAAAGGCACGAAATTCCTCTTCGCTCATATTCAAGGTGTGTCGAATAGTCGGTGCCATTTCCTTCAAAATAGTCAAATGAAACAAGTTAATCATACAAAATATTAAGAGTAGTCAATAGTATCTCGTAGCATAATATGAACTCATTTATAAAAGCTTTTTATTCATATTAGCGTTTTATAAGTTTAAATTCGGGTACTACCTACTCGTTAAGTTCATACTTAGTAGCTAATATACAATTCAACTACTACAATTTCATATAAAAACCTGATTATAATAATATATCACATACAAATATTCTTCAAATTTACAACTTCGCTATATTACATATAACATGAAATATAGTACACTATGATACATGACAGTTTTGAAGATAAATCTAGTTAATACTCAAGTTGTTCAGCAAAGGAAATAAAGACACGTAATTCATAAGTCCAGAAACAAGTCATGCATTCTGGTTTTACTAAGACGACTTTCCATCCTTGGTCTTGTGAAAAATAACTGTTATGACCATTGGCTAGGCAGCATGTTGTAATGTCGTCAAAAGGACGAGGGTTTTGTAATATCCAACAGCCTCGTAATAATCTAAAAACCTTGTTTCTCACCCCAACTACTGAATCCGTCACTTGTGGGAAAGTTTTATTTAAAAGCTGCAATCCGATGTTCTTTTTCTCACTTTGGTAAGAAGCGAACATCACTAACCCGTAAGCATAACATGCTTCTTTATGTTGCATGTTAGAAGCTCTTTCTAATTCATGAAATCCTATGTTGGGATATGTTGAGTCAAAATAGGTTCTTAACCCGTAGCGTAAAATTGCATTTGGGTTCCCCGCATTTAACGCTTTAAAGAAAACACGGCGTAACTTAAAGTCTCCCCAATGTGATATACCCCACCTATCAAAGGAAAATCTTTTATAAACTTAGGCATTTCTGGAAAGTCTTTCAAATGTTTGACAAGTTAATTTCGCCATAACTAAATGTGCTGATGAATTCTGACCGACTCTAAACAAGATTTCCTCAATCATATCCTCTGGTAGGTCTTCTAAAATATTCGGTGGTCTACCCTTAACGTCCATTTTATTTTTATACTGTAAAATAGACAAGGATTAGATTCGTAATAACAAACAATACAAGCAATTTTTAAATAGAACATAAAAGTACAAGCACACTACAATACATTTATTACACAACATGCTCACACCCCTCTAATCTGAATCACTGGTTTCTTCTTCTTCGGACTTGGTTCTTTTTCCTAATCTTCTAGGGATATATGATGTTCCTCTAATACGAGTCGTCATTTTCCACATTGGTTTAGAAAAACCTGGGGGTTTAGAGGTTCCCGGGTTATTGTCACGATATTGAAAATACGGGTGTTGACGGTACATATAAAGTTCATCGGGGTAGGAATCAGATTTCTCTATTTTGATGCCTTTTCCCTTATTATTTTCTTTTGCCTCATTAAATTGGGTCGGGGTAATTTTTATAACATCATCGGAATCCTCATCAAGATCCGATTCATCGGAAAATTGGTAATTTTCCCAATATTTTGCTTCCTTAGCGGAAACACCATTGACCATTATTAACTTTGGTCCATTGGTTGAGGATTTTCTTTTATTTGACCGGTTTTCTGTGGTTCCTACTATTCCCCCCTTCGGAACCTCTTCTTCTTCCGGTTCCTCTTCTTCCGGTTCCTCTTCTTTCGGTTCTTCGAGAACTTGTGAATCTTGCAAAATATATATTCGACTCTTCGTTATTGTTAGGTGAGTCAATGGGATTTGTGCTAGAGGTAGACATCTATCACACAATATCAAACATGTTAAGAGATTAATATACCACATAATATTTACATGTTAATAATATATAGTTTCCAACAAAAATGTTAAGCAATCATTTTTAAAGAAAACACGGTCGAAGTCCAGACTCACTAATGCATCCTAACAAACTCGATAAGACACACTAATGCAAATTTTCTGGTTCTCTAATACCAACGCTCGGATACCAACTGAAATGTCCCGTTCATATTGATTATAAACGTTCCATATTAATTGATTTCGTTGTGAGGTTTTGACCTCTATATGAGACGTTTTTCAAAGACTGCATTCATTTTTAAAACAACCATAACCTTTATTTTATCAATAAAGGTTTTAAAAATATTACGTAGATTATCAAATAATGATAATCTAAAATATACTGTTTACACACGGCCATTACATAATGGTTTACAATAGAAATATATTACATCGACATATGTTTCTTGAATGCAGTTTTTACACAATATCATACAAACATGGACTCCAAATCTTGTCCTTATTTTAGTATGCAATAGCGGAAGCTCTTAATATTCACCTGAGAATAAACATGCTTTAAACGTCAACAAAAATGTTGGTGAGTTATAGGTATAACCTATATATATATCAAATCGTAACAATAGACCACAAGATTTCATATTTCAATACACATCCCATACATAGAGATAAAAATCATTCATATGGTGAACACCTGGTAACCGACATTAACAAGATGCATATATAAGAATATCCCCATCATTCCGGGACACCCTTCGGATATGATATAAATTTTGAAGTACTAAAGCATCCGGTACTTTGGATGGGGTTTGTTAGGCCCAATAGATCTATCTTTAGGATTCGCGTCAATTAGGGTGTCTGTTCCCTAATTCTTAGATTACCAGACTTAATAAAAAGGGGCATATTTGATTTCGATAATTCAACCATAGAATGTAGTTTCACGTACTTGTGTCTATTTTGTAAATCATTTATAAAACCTGCATGCATTCTCATACCAAAAATATTAGATTTTAAAAGTGGGACTATAACTCACTTTCACAGATATTTCCTTCCTTGGAAATAAGACTTGGCCACGGATCGATTCACGAACCTATACAAATATGTACATATATATCAAAGTATGATCAAAATGTAATTACAACCATTTTTATTATGTTTTAAAGATTTGAGTGTATTAAGTCAGCTGTCCTCGTTAGTAACCTACAACTAGTTGTCCACAGTTAGATGTACAGAAATAAATCGATATATATTATCTTGAATCAATCCACGACCCAGTGTATACACGTCTCAGGCTAAATCACAACTCAAAGTATATATATTTTTGGAATCAACCTCAACCCTGTATAGCTAACTCCAATATTACTGCATATAGAGTGTCTATGGTTGTTCCAAATAATATATATACATGGGTCGATATGATATGTCAAAACATTTGTATACGTGTCTATGGTATCCAAAGATTATATAATATATTAGAATACATGTATAATACAATATAAGTTAGTTAGGATATGATTTGTATAGATTTGTTAAACATTTCCCGTAGCTAAAAAGATCAAAAATATCCAATCTTGTTTTACCCATAACTTCTTCATTTTAAATCTGTTTTGAGTGAATCAAATTGCTTTGGTTTCATATTGAACTCTAATTTAAGAATCCAAACAGAAAAAGTATAGGTTTATAGTCGAGTTACATGTCAATTACTAAAGAGGTAGTCATTTCCGTCGAAAGAACGACATCTTGATGACCATTTTGAAAAACATACTTTCACTTTGAGTTTAACCAAGATTTTTGGATATAGTTTCATGTTCATATGAAAAATCATTTTCCCAGAAGAACAACTTTTAAATCAAATTTTATCATAGTTTTTAATTATCCAAACCAAAACAGCCCCCGGTTTCACTACTACGGCGTATATCCGATTTTATGGTGTTCATCGTGTTTCCAGGTTTTAAATCATTAAGTTAGCATATCATATAGATATAGAACATGTGTTTAGTTGATTTTAAAAGTCAAGTTAGAAGGATTAACTTTTGTTTGCGAACAAGTTTAGAATTAACTAAACTATGTTCTAGTGATTACAAGTTTAAACCTTCGAATAAGATAGCTTTATATGTATGAATCGAATGATTTTATGAACATCATTACGACCTCAAGTTTTCTAGATAAAACTACTGGAAATGAAAAAAATTGATCTAGCTTCAAAGGATCCTTGGATGGCTTGAAAGTTCTTGAAGCAGAATCATGACAGGAAAACAGTTTGTAACGACCCTACTTTTTCCGTTATCTTTTACCGTTAACTATTTAACGACCGTTAATTGTTATTCGTGCCACGTCATTTCTATGACCTATATTATTATTTTTGTAATAATATATTAATTATTATGTGTTATATGAATATTTGTATTCATATTTTAAATTATACGTTCCTACGAGTCGCGGATTTCTATCCGGCGAATCTTTTCGGTTTTCAAACCAACGGTCGAACTTTTGGAATTTTTAAGTCCTAATTATTTTAATTATGATATTTTGATGTCATATGATTATATATAGTGTTTATATATTTTATCCGTCGCGTAGTTGTTATCTCTCCGAAAAATCAATCGCGTAGTAGCGTTTTCGCGTTTCGGGCTTCGATCGGGCGTTCGGGCTAAAAGAAATTACATATTTATCATTGTGGGCCATGTGGGGCCCACCCCATTCAGTTGTTGGCCGAAAATTCCCTTAGGGAGGGGGTGGTTTGTGATTTTATTTCATTATTCCATTTTTTCATTTTCTAAACACTAGCATTTCCTCTCAAACCTAATTACTCCCATTTTATTTTCTTCCTCCCCTTCTCTTTTTTTTTGAGCCGTCACCCTAGCTCCACCAAATCATCATCATCTTCATCTAATCTTGCATGGATCATCAAATAGATTGCATAATCGGATTCTACACGTTCTTCTCTACAAGTTAACATCTCTTGATTATTGATTAGGGTATAAACCCTAACCCTAGATTTTTTTAATTTTTCTTTATTTTTCTGTATTTTGATTATATTTTATTAGTATGATGATTATTAGTTGTTGTAATGTTGATTGTGTTCGTAGAATTACTCGATTGCATATTTTTTCGGTTTGATAAAATTGGAACAGCAGCTTTTTCGTGTGTTTCTGATATTTTAACTGATGTTGATCATAAAATAAAGTATATAAATGAGTTCCTCTCATCAAGACATTAATTTTAGACTCCGGATTCATGTCGTTTCGATTCCCGGAGCCCTAGTTACGATCAAAGTGGTATTTTGTTAAGATTGAAATGTGATTTTGGTATGAACCAGGTTTGGTCCGACTTTGTGACCATATTTGGTGAATTTAGGGTGTGTTAGTGTGTTAGAACTGATGGTGGGGCGAACTTTCATGTTCGGGTCATCTCAATCCAAGCCACGAATCACCCGTTACGTCTAAAACACGTTTTTGATTGAATTAAAGTTCCAAGTAGTGTATTGGCTGTATATCACGACTTGTGGGCTGTTCTTGGTGTGTTCTTGAGTGTACCAAAGTGTCGGGTGGTTTGCTTAGGCGGAGATATATGTAAGGCTCGCCGAAAACCGACACCCGGGGCTCAAGATACGACCCGATGAACTTTTGATTTAAAACTTGTGACTAATTATTAAACTTATGATATAAATAATGATTTTCATTATTGATTAATTACTTATGATATAAGAAGTAATTATTATTATTATTTAAGACTTATGATATATATTTATTATATCATTTAATTATGACTTATGATTTAATTAACATTTTAATTAAACTTATGATTAATAATACTTTTATTATTAATGAAAAATACTTATGATAAGTATTAAACTTATATTATGAGATTATTATTATTATAGGACTTATAATAAGGATTAAATAATTATTTAATTATTATAAGACTTAGTTATTATTTAATTATTAAATACTTATGATTTAATAAGTATAATTAGAAATTTATGATATGATTAATAATTCATTATTAATTAATAATACTTATGATATGATTTAAAATTTATTATTAATTAATAATACTTATATTATGACTAATATTTAATTAATTAATTAAATACTTATGTTATATTAATTATATCATTTAAACTTATCTAAACTTTAATAATTCACTTTTATTTAATTAAACTTATGTTAAGACATAATTATACACTTTTGACTTTAATAAACATTATAACCTATGTTATTATTATAACTTACACTTTTCAAATTAATGTTGACTATGTTTGACCAAGGTTGACTTTTGAGTTGACTTTCGGTTGACTTTGACTTTCAGTTGACTTCTGTTGACTTTCTAAATAAAGAAACTTTCCTAACTTCAAAACTTTCTAAAAATAGAACTTTCTAAATTTGGAAACTTTCCAAAAATAGAAACTTTCCAAAAATAGAAACTTTCCAAAAATAGAAACTTTCCAAAAATAGAAACTTTCCTAAAATAGAAAACTTTCCAAAAATGGAAACCTGCTAAAAATAGAAACTTTCTAAAAATAGAAAGTGTGTGTCCGTAAGCTGTTCCGATCAAACCGATGCATATTGAGTATTGTTCTATGACTACTTGCAACATGTACAATAGCTGTCATACTAAGACTTGACCTAAGTTAGTTATTTATATCGACCTGCTTTATTTATAGGTCGGCGTTGTGATCATTCCTGATCACTGTACTACATTTGCTGTTCGCTTAATTGTATTGGTTACTTCGTTGCTATTAAGGTGAGTTATAGTCCCATTTTTTCTATTTAAATCTTTTGGGATGAGAATACATGCAATTTATTTTATATTTTGGACAAGTGGAAGTTGGTTTAAATTATTCATCGTGAGTTGAACAAAAATATTCCCTAGTCTGGTAACTGTAATCACTGGTTTCTACTGGTGAACGCGAATCCTATGGATAGATCTATCGGGTTTGACAACCCCATTTCGAGCTAGTCGCGCTAGCAATTTATAATCGGAATGTTTAGTACTTCGTATTTTGTTGTAGATACACTTGTTCGGTGTATATTATTTATTGTGTTTGGCAAGGGTAAATAAATGGTTAAGTGGTTACCAGGTGGCTCACGGAAAATGGAATAATGTTTTATTATATGTTTTCTAGCATATAATTTGGTGGTTTAAAAAGGAGTTTTATGTTTTCAAACATAAATTTTTATTGTTTAAATTAAATATTGTTTGCAATATTAAACCTATAATTCACTCAACATTTTTGTTGACGGTTACTCGCATGTTTTATTCTCAGGTTCATGATTGATTGCTTCCGCTGTGCTTAGAGAGTCTGCATATTTACGATAGCAGCTTTTGTTAAACATTAACTTGCACTCTATTTTGTTACATTTGGTAGTGGTTGTTTGTTGACTTTGTTTTGGCCAACTTTTGGTTAAAGTATTATTGTATAGTTTTTCTAAACTTATATATTTTAGTAGATTTCCTTTATAGGAAATCATTTTTTTTTTTAAATAAAGAATGCAAGGTTGTTTTATTAAATTCATATAGAGTTTCGATCAAGCTGTGGGACCAAGTGACGGAGCCGTTAAGTGTTTTGACGGAGTCGTCACAGTTGGTATCAGAGCACTGGTTGTAGGGAATTAGGCTGCATTGATGTCGTTACCCGGGTCAATAGGGTGCATTAGTGAGTCTAGTCTACAGCCCGGCCTATTATATATTATTATATGTGATTATTTGTGTCGTGTTGGTATGTATATTGTTATCATACATACATTTCTATTATGTTCTGAATCCGGGAGGAACTCCCATTCCGATTTAAACGTATTCTCCGACTCATGCGAGTTCATCTTTTAAAAGAACACCTCGGTTAGTGAAACCGAGGGGGTGTCATTCTTGACTTCTGAAATTCTCGACATTTCTATGTCATAATTTGTGCTTATTGATATAACGTTTGAGTTACATTACGTGTTCTAGAATTCTAGGCATTTCTATGTCATCTATTATGGTTATGTATATGACTTTTGAGTTATATTGCGCGAGATGTCATTCTTGACTTCTAAAGGCTCGGCATTTCAATGTCAGCTATTGTGTTTGGGTATATAACATTTTTGTTATATTACGTGCCTTTGTGCCGTTGTGCCTATGTACTTTGGTTTTTGAAACGGAAAACGTCATTCTTGACTTTTAGAGATTCTTGGTACTTCGAAGACATTTTTATGACATCGTTACTCCTATTCATTACTTACGATGTCTTTGTCTCTTGTGCTATCCTTAGCACATTGTTAAGAAATTGTTTTAGGGAAATTGTGTTGAAATTCGAGGTTGACCGCGTGTCCTGACCTCATGTAGTGCTATTGGAATGGAACTATGACTTAGTGAAATATAATGGCGTCAGGCCAACGTGATTATATTACGTTAATTCATAAAGAAGTCCCAATATTGTGACATGAGGAATAGAAAGCGAGTCAAAGAAAATTTGTACACCACTCATTCGGAAATTCTAACGTTATTACATGAGTAAGGAAGATACTCATTATCTTATTTGTTGATATGCGAGAGACTCATCTTAACCGAACTACCTACCCCATGTTTTATCATTTATAACTCGCTTGTTATTGACAGCTTCGCACGTGAATAGTTTTGACCCAAGGACTTGTGTTCTGATAAAAGTCAAGACATTATTTAACTCATTGGTTTTCATGACCTCGTAGCATTTATTGAAGAGATGTCGCAAGACGATTCAAGTCCATCACTCGAGCTTTAACGATCTTACTTCAACTCGTAACCTCTGTGATGCGGATACCCTGCTTTTCATTAAAAATTTTACACATTTGTGTAATTGGGCGGATCTCACGAGATTTATGGGCGAATAGAAGTAATGAAATACTTTGTCATGTATACTATTTATAAAATCATATATGTACTTATGAATTCAAATGGACAAATTTACCCTTACCTATTTTGGCTAGTATACACTAATTTATACCTTCAAAATTATTTTAAAACCACTCTTATTGAGTTGTCTGGTTAACTCAAATTGATTTACGTAAAATGGTACACGTTGTACGTACTTCTAAATTTACTAAGAGCTTCGTTCCATTTATGGGGTTACATTAGACGTTTAAAGTTTTTTTTTCAAAACTTCTTTGGTTGATTACATTAGAATTTTCGCATTACTCTACAAGGTGTTTGGATCACGGTTCTTCTTATTCTCCGTTTAAGGATGGAACTTACCATTAAGTTCGTTGATAGAAACTCTTACACCACTTTGGATTTCGGTTTTATAAAAATTGTTGGAAAGTCCTTGCGCTCATAAAACTTTCCCTCTTATGGTTGGACATGGCCGAAACGCAGACCGATAAATCAAGTTTCTGGGGTACACTCGATGGTCACCTTATTGTAGAAAAGGCGCTAGGTGGGTTTCTACCCCAACTGTTGTTATAATGGGTATCATGGATATATATTACTCTAGACCGTTTGAGGAGTTTCTACTCTCAATTTTCGCTGTCAACCGCAACACCCTCGTAAACATCAATCCTAGGATTCGATACTTTAGGGTGCACGAAATTATTTTTGGAGATTCATCTCATCTGGAGTCGGCCATTCTTTATAACCCATGATTCGCGTTCTTTTCATCCGCACATAAATTTAAGAATATGGATGAATCCTAGACTTCCTCGCTCATTGTACACGGAAGTTCACTCTCGTTGAATTATCACACCTTTCATACGTCTTCCTTTCGGAAATATAATGAAAATTTACTTTGGAGTCCATGATCCTCGTTAACTCCTTTGAGAGAATTGCCTTAAATATCTATGCCACAGATGTGACTACTCCATATTTATTTCTTCCTTCATTATTGCAACTTTATTTCATCCGTTCCAGTTCGTCCCCTTGGGGAGCTCCCGTTTTGTTCGTTGAGAAGAAAGATGGTTCATTTCGTTTGTGTATTGATTATCGTGAATTGAACGAGCTTACTGTTAAAAACCGTTACCCTCTTCCGAGAATTGATGATCTGTTCGATCAACTTCAAGGTTTGTCCGTTTATTATAAGATTGATCTTCGTTCCGGTTATCACCAATTACGCGCTAAAGAAACTGATATTCTGAAAACCGCTTTCTGTACCCGTTATAGTCACTTTGAATTTCTTGTTATGCCGTTCAGATTGACAAATGCACCTGTTGTGTTCATGGACCTCATGAACCGTGTGTGTAGACCCTATCTGGACAAATTCGTTACTGTTTTCATCGACCACATCCTTATTTATTCTAAGAGTGATGAAGGGCGAAGAACATTTGAAGTTAGTGCTTGATCTGTTGAGGAAAGAAGAGTTGTACGCTAAGTTCTCTAAGTGTGCTTTCTGGTTAAGAGAAATTCAATTTCCTCGAACATATTGTTAGTAAATAGGGAATACAAGTTGATTCTGCTAAGATTGAGGCGATTGAAAGGTGGGAAGTTCCGAAAACTCCTACTCAGATTCGCCAGTTTCTAGGATTAGCAGGCTATTATAGAAGGTTCATTCAAGATTTTTCACGAGTAGCGAAACCTCTGACTGCTTTAACGCATAAGGGGAAGAAGTACGAGTGGAAGAGTGAACAAGAGTCTGCTTTCCAAACTCTGAAGAAGAAGTTAACTTCTGCACCGATATTATCACTACCTGAGGGTAATGATGATTTTGTTATCTATTGTGATGCTTCGTGTCAAGACTTTGGTTGTGTTTTGATGCAACGAACGAAAGTTATTGCGTACGCGTCACGTCAGTTGAAGATTCACGAGCAGAATTACGTAACCCATGATTTAGAGTTGAGAGCTGTTGTGTTTGCGCTTAAGATTTGCAGACATTATCTATATGGGGTCAAAGGTACATTGTACACTGATCACAAAAGTCTTCAACATATTCTTGATCAGAAACAGTTAAACATGAGACAACGCAGATGGATTGAGACGTTGAATGATTATGATTGTGAACTTTTATATCATCCAGGAAAGGCCAATGTTGTGGCCGATGCGTTAAGTTGCAAAGAGAGGGCTGAACCTCGCAGGTTTAGAGCCTTGAGCATGACCATTCGAACAAACCTCGCAAGGCAGATTCTTGCAGCTCAACAAGAAGCCTTGAAGGATGGGAATTTTGTAACGGGAAGGTCCCAGGCTTGAGTAAACAGTTAGATGTACGAACCGATGGTACTCGGTATTTTGCGGGACATCTTTGGGTTCCGGAGTTTGGTGATCTACGACAACTTGTTTTAGATAAGGCTCATAAGTCTAGGTACTCTATTCATCCTGGTTCAGGAAAGATGCATCATGATCTTAAGGAGCTGTATTGGTGGACTCATTTGAAGGCTGATGTGGCTACGTATGTGGCTAAGTTTTTGACCAGTGCTAAGATTATAGCTGAACATCAGAAACCGTTTGGACTTTTGGTGCAACCTGAAATTCCCGAGTGGAAGTGGGAAGGTATTACGATGGACTTCATTACGAAGTTACCGGGAGTTGTGGGTGGTTATGATACCATTTGGGTGATTGTTACCGACTCGCTAAGTCAACTCTTTTCTTGCCAATTAAGGAAACATATTCAATGAAGAAGTTTACTCGTTTGTATTTGAAGGAGATTATTTCGAGACATGGTGTTCCCGTATCGATTATGTTGGACTGAGGCAGTCCTAACAAGGTGCTCTAGGAACTAAATTGGATATGAGCACCGCTTATCATCCACAGACGGATGGTCAGAGTGAAAGGACCATTCAAACATAGAAAACATGTTAAGAGCGTGTGTTATTGATTTTGGAAATGCGTGGGATAAATATTTGTCGCTGGATGAGTTTTCTTATAACAGCAGTTATCATGCAAGTATTAAAGCCGCACCATTTGAAGCTCTGTATGGTAGAAAGTGTAGGTCTCCTGTCTGTTGGAATGAGGTTGGGGATGCTCAACTCACATGACCAGAGATCATTCACGAGACTACCTAGAAGATTGCACAGATTAAGGAAAGATTGAGAATCGCCAGAAGTTGGCAAAAGAGCTATGCCAATAAAAGAAGAAACGATATTGAATTTCAGGTCGGTGATCGTGTTATGTTGAAGGTATCACCTTGGAAGGGCTGATACATTTTGGTAAAAGGGGGAAAGTTGAATCCTCATTTTGTTGAACCTTTTGGGATTATTGAGAGAGTTGGACCAGTGGCTTATCGTTTGAAATTGCCACAAGAACTCAGTGCTATTCGTGACGTTTTTCATGTATCGAATTTAAAGAAGTGTTTGGCCGAGCCCAATGAAACTATTCTTTTTGATGAACTTCATGTTGATAAGCAACTTTATTTTATTGAAGAACCTGTTGAAATTATGGACCGAGAGGTAAAGACTCTTAAGCAGAGTAAAATTCCTATTGTTCGAGTTAGAGGGAACACCGGATGCGGTCCCGAGTTCACTTGGGAGCGTGAAGATCAGATGAAGAAGAAGTACCCGCAATTGTTCCCAAATGCTGAGTCAACCCCTGCACCTGCTTAAATTTCGGGACGAAATTTCCGTAACGGGAAGGTACTGTAACGACCCTACTTTTTCCGTTATCTTTTACCGTTAACTATTTAACGACCGTTAATTGTTATTCGTGCCACGTCATTTCTATGACCTATATTATTATTTTTGTAATAATATATTAATTATTATGTGTTATATGAATATTTGTATTCATATTTTAAATTATACGTTCCTACGAGTCGCGGATTTCTATCCGGCGAATCTTTTCGGTTTTCAAACCAACGGTCGAACTTTTGGAATTTTTAAGTCCTAATTATTTTAATTATGATATTTTGATGTCATATGATTATATATAGTGTTTATATATTTTATCCGTCGCGTAGTTGTTATCTCTCCGAAAAATCAATCGCGTAGTAGCGTTTTCGCGTTTCGGGCTTCGATCGGGCGTTCGGGCTAAAAGAAATTACATATTTATCATTGTGGGCCATGTGGGGCCCACCCCATTCAGTTGTTGGCCGAAAATTCCCTTAGGGAGGGGGTGGTTTGTGATTTTATTTCATTATTCCATTTTTTCATTTTCTAAACACTAGCATTTCCTCTCAAACCTAATTACTCCCATTTTATTTTCTTCCTCCCCTTCTCTTTTTTTTGAGCCGTCACCCTAGCTCCACCAAATCATCATCATCTTCATCTAATCTTGCATGGATCATCAAATAGATTGCATAATCGGATTCTACACGTTCTTCTCTACAAGTTAACATCTCTTGATTATTGATTAGGGTATAAACCCTAACCCTAGATTTTTTTAATTTTTCTTTATTTTTCTGTATTTTGATTATATTTTATTAGTATGATGATTATTAGTTGTTGTAATGTTGATTGTGTTCGTAGAATTACTCGATTGCATATTTTTTCGGTTTGATAAAATTGGAACAGCAGCTTTTTCGTGTGTTTCTGATATTTTAACTGATGTTGATCATAAAATAAAGTATATAAATGAGTTCCTCTCATCAAGACATTAATTTTAGACTCCGGATTCATGTCGTTTCGATTCCCGGAGCCCTAGTTACGATCAAAGTGGTATTTTGTTAAGATTGAAATGTGATTTTGGTATGAACCAGGTTTGGTCCGACTTTGTGACCATATTTGGTGAATTTAGGGTGTGTTAGTGTGTTAGAACTGATGGTGGGGCGAACTTTCATGTTCGGGTCATCTCAATCCAAGCCACGAATCACCCGTTACGTCTAAAACACGTTTTTGATTGAATTAAAGTTCCAAGTAGTGTATTGGCTGTATGTCACGACTTGTGGGCTGTTCTTGGTGTGTTCTTGAGTGTACCAAAGTGTCGGGTGGTTTGCTTAGGCGGAGATATATGTAAGGCTCGCCGAAAACCGACACCCGGGGCTCAAGATACGACCCGATGAACTTTTGATTTAAAACTTGTGACTAATTATTAAACTTATGATATAAATAATGATTTTCATTATTGATTAATTACTTATGATATAAGAAGTAATTATTATTATTATTTAAGACTTATGATATATATTTATTATATCATTTAATTATGACTTATGATTTAATTAACATTTTAATTAAACTTATGATTAATAATACTTTTATTATTAATGAAAAATACTTATGATAAGTATTAAACTTATATTATGAGATTATTATTATTATAGGACTTATAATAAGGATTAAATAATTATTTAATTATTATAAGACTTAGTTATTATTTAATTATTAAATACTTATGATTTAATAAGTATAATTAGAAATTTATGATATGATTAATAATTCATTATTAATTAATAATACTTATGATATGATTTAAAATTTATTATTAATTAATAATACTTATATTATGACTAATATTTAATTAATTAATTAAATACTTATGTTATATTAATTATATCATTTAAACTTATCTAAACTTTAATAATTCACTTTTATTTAATTAAACTTATGTTAAGACATAATTATACACTTTTGACTTTAATAAACATTATAACCTATGTTATTATTATAACTTACACTTTTCAAATTAATGTTGACTATGTTTGACCAAGGTTGACTTTTGAGTTGACTTTCGGTTGACTTTGACTTTCAGTTGACTTCTGTTGACTTTCTAAATAAAGAAACTTTCCTAACTTCAAAACTTTCTAAAAATAGAACTTTCTAAATTTGGAAACTTTCCAAAAATAGAAACTTTCCAAAAATAGAAACTTTCCAAAAATAGAAACTTTCCAAAAATAGAAACTTTCCTAAAATAGAAAACTTTCCAAAAATGGAAACCTGCTAAAAATAGAAACTTTCTAAAAATAGAAAGTGTGTGTCCGTAAGCTGTTCCGATCAAACCGATGCATATTGAGTATTGTTCTATGACTACTTGCAACATGTACAATAGCTGTCATACTAAGACTTGACCTAAGTTAGTTATTTATATCGACCTGCTTTATTTATAGGTCGGCGTTGTGATCATTCCTGATCACTGTACTACATTTGCTGTTCGCTTAATTGTATTGGTTACTTCGTTGCTATTAAGGTGAGTTATAGTCCCATTTTTTCTATTTAAATCTTTTGGGATGAGAATACATGCAATTTATTTTATATTTTGGACAAGTGGAAGTTGGTTTAAATTATTCATCGTGAGTTGAACAAAAATATTCCCTAGTCTGGTAACTGTAATCACTGGTTTCTACTGGTGAACGCGAATCCTATGGATAGATCTATCGGGTTTGACAACCCCATTTCGAGCTAGTCGCGCTAGCAATTTATAATCGGAATGTTTAGTACTTCGTATTTTGTTGTAGATACACTTGTTCGGTGTATATTATTTATTGTGTTTGGCAAGGGTAAATAAATGGTTAAGTGGTTACCAGGTGGCTCACGGAAAATGGAATAATGTTTTATTATATGTTTTCTAGCATATAATTTGGTGGTTTAAAAAGGAGTTTTATGTTTTCAAACATAAATTTTTATTGTTTAAATTAAATATTGTTTGCAATATTAAACCTATAATTCACTCAACATTTTTGTTGACGGTTACTCGCATGTTTTATTCTCAGGTTCATGATTGATTGCTTCCGCTGTGCTTAGAGAGTCTGCATATTTACGATAGCAGCTTTTGTTAAACATTAACTTGCACTCTATTTTGTTACATTTGGTAGTGGTTGTTTGTTGACTTTGTTTTGGCCAACTTTTGGTTAAAGTATTATTGTATAGTTTTTCTAAACTTATATATTTTAGTAGATTTCCTTTATAGGAAATCATTTTTTTTTTTAAATAAAGAATGCAAGGTTGTTTTATTAAATTCATATAGAGTTTCGATCAAGCTATGGGACCAAGTGACGGAGCCGTTAAGTGTTTTGACGGAGTCGTCACACAGTTCAAGTAAGATTTTCACTCGAAATAAGATTGTTATCGTTGTAGAAATTGAATCAAAGTTTGAATATGAATATTACCTTGAATTAGAAAATATATATATATATATATATATATATATATATATATATATATATATATATATATATATATATATATATATATATATATATATATATATATATATATATATATATATATATATATATAACCTACTGTAAATAACAAAGGTTCCTTGATCTTAGATGATTACTTAGAATGGATTAGAAAGCTTGGAAGTAGACTTGCAAACTTGAAAGTATTCTTGATTTTTATGAAACTATACTTATGGAATTTATGAAGAACACTTAGAACTTGAAGATGGAACTTGAGAGAGATCAATTAGATGAAGAAAACTGAAGAATGAAAGTGTTTGTAGGTGTTTTTGGTCGTTGGTATATGGATTAGATATAAAGGATATGTAATTTTGTTTTCATGTAAATAAGTCATGAATGATTACTAATATTTTTGTAATTTTATGAGATATTTCATGCTAGTTGCCAAATGATGGTTCCCACATGTGTTAGGTGACTCACATGGGCTGCTAAAAGCTGATTATTGGAGTGTATATACCAATAGTACATACATCTAAAAGCTGTGTATTGTACGAGTACGAATACAGGTGCATACGAGTAGAATTGTTGATGAAACTGAACGAGGATGTAATTGTAAGCATTTTTATTAAGTAGAAGTACTTTGATATGTATCTTGAAGTCTTTCAAAAGTGTAAGAATACATATCAAAACACACCATGTATATACATTCTAATGAAGTCATTAAGTCTTCGTTAGTCGTTACATGTAAGTGTTGTTTTGAAACCTTTAAGTTAACGATCTCAATTAATGTTGTTAACCCAATGTTTATTATATCAAATGAGATGTTAAATTATTATATTATCATGATATTATGATGTATGAATATCTCTTTATATGATATATACATTAAAATATCGTTACAACGATAATCGTTACATATAAGTCTCGTTTCGTAATTCTTGAGTTAGTAGTCTTGTTTTTACATATGTAGTTCATTGTTAACACACTTAATGATTTATTTAAATATCATTTTATCATGTTAAATATAGTGTATCAATATCTTAATATGATACATATATATTTAGTAGACGTTATCATAACGATAATCGTTATATATATCATTTCGAGTTTCTTAGTAATCTCATTTCTTATGTATATCACACATTGTTAATATACTTAGTGAGATACTTACTCATCATAATCTCATGTCAACCATATATATATGTCTATATATACCACAACATGTAGTTTTTACAATTTTTTAACGTTCGTGAATCGCCTGTCAACTTGGGTGATCAATTGTCTATATGAAACTTATTTCATTTATTCAAGTCTTAACAAGTTTGATTGCTTAACACATTGGAAACATTTAGTTATGTAACTATCAATCTCAATTAATATATATAAACATGGAAAAGTTCGGGTCACTACAGGTACTGTAGTGACCCGAACTTTTCCATGATTATATATTATATGAGATTAATATTTACATGAATAAATATTTCCAACATGTTAAGCAATCGAACTTGTTACGACTTGATTAACTGAAACGGATTTAGTGTTAACGTTTGACCACCCAGTTTGTCCGATGATTCACGAACGTTATAACATGTATATGACATGATATTATATATATGAACATATATATATGTCTACCATGATGAAATGATAATTAAGTATCTCATTATGTATATTAACAATGAACCTTATACATAAAACAAGACTACTAACTTAAGAAATTCAAAACGATATCTATACATAACGATTATCATTGTAATAACGTCTTAATATTTATATATCATATTAAGATACATTAGTACATCATGTTATCATGATAATGTAACAATTTAACATCTCATTAGATTTAATAACAATGGGATTAAGTACATTTAACGAAATTGTTAACTTAAAGGTTCCGAAATGTGATGACCCGTCCTACTCCATCTGGACGAAGTCTTCAACAGTTGGTCTCATTGCGAGGTTCTGACCTCTATATGCCATGAACGACTCCATGTAATATGAGCAAATGTACAGCGGAAGATTTCTTTCATACTTGAGAATAAACATTCTTAAAAGTGTCAACCAAAAGGTTGGTGAGTTCATAGGTTTATCATAAATAATACTTTCAGTAACAGTAATGGACCACAAGATTTCAGTTTCTATAAATATATGTACACTCGCAAGTGTATAAAAGTATTCTATAAGTTGTTGAGCGCTTCGGTAACCATACTTAACAATTAACGTAGAATATTCCCTTTATTATGAAATCTCCCTACACTATACCAAGTGTAGTTAAAACGAAGTACTATGCAACCGTTTACGATACTAGAGCGACTAGCCCGGTTGGGGTTGTCAAACCCGATAGATCTATCAATAGGATTCACGCTTACATGCTCTTACAACATGTAAATATTAGTTACCAAGCTATTAGGGAAAAATATGCAAAGTGGTACAACTCAACGTAGAATATGTTTTTAGTACTTGTGTCCATTTCGTAAAACAGTTATAAAATACGCATGTATTCTCAGCCTAAAAATATATATAAAAAGGGAGCTATGAAAACTCACAATACGATATTTTGTAGTAAAAATATTCACACGACGAAACTGAACAATGCAGGGTAGGCCTTGGATTCACGAACATATATTATTCATATATATATTAAAACATATAACAAGTTCATATATTAATATATTAATATACTTGTTATATTTAATGATTCATATGTCATATCTTAAATATATTTATTTTATATATCTTGAATAATTAATTAATACTTATTAAAAATATAGTTAGGTTATCTATTTTAAATATGGTTTTATATATCTAATAGTTATTTTAATAATAATAATGATATTATCAATACTTATACTTATTTTAATAACAATAATAATAATAATCATAATAATAACAATAATAATAATTGATCATAAATTCTTTATTTTAGTAATAATAATAATAGTAATAATTATATTACTAATGATAATAACAATAATAATAATAATATTAATTTTAGAAATGAAAACTACCTTCAAAAAGCTTTACAATAAAAGTATGCCTCGAACCGGATTTGAACTCGAGACCTCTCGCTTACCCGTAAACACACTTAACCATTCCATCTGCCTTGTCTTTCTTACTTATTATGCAACCCATATATACTTATCTAATACTTCCTAAAACCATGTTCATCATCTTCTTCATCCTTGAATTAAAATCAAACGGAGGCAAAACTTAACAACAATTGAACGGGTTTTCATTTATGACTTGTAAACAACATGAAACAAAAAAAAAAAAAAAAAAGTGTTCTTGTGATTAAAAAAATTTAAAAAAAAGTTGAAAAAAGATACTGCTGAAGCTCGTAACACTTCAAAAAAAATTAATGTTTTCAATTTTGAGTTCGTTTTGGACAATCTTTACAACATGAAATATGTTTCAAATCATTCCTAAAAACTATTGGAATCGTCGATTGATCTTAAAACATCAATACAAGCTCTAATTTCTCCAAGAACAAAACAGTTGACTTTTAACAAAATAACTTTGACTCACAAATTCGAACTCGTTATCAAGAATTAGAACTTGAGATTTTACAGGAAGTTTGGGTAAGAGATTCCTAACAACTTTGCATTATTACATTCTGAAAATTTGTTTGAAATCGAAATATGACCAAAAAGTGTAAGAACGGAGGCTTACATATTTGTTTCTAATTTTTCTCTCTTTAATTTCCAATTGCAGTTAAGGTTATATATAATGTGTTGAATAATTGAAGTATAAACATGATTTGATTAACTGAAATTGACTGGTAACATATTAGAGACAGGAAGTACACAAATTATTAATCAAATGAATAAAAAAATATATACAGATAGTTACTTCTAACTGATTTTGTATCTATATGTAAATTTTTATATATAATGAATTACATAAAAGAAAAATCCTAATAATAATAATAATAGAATTAATAATAATATCAAAATAATACTAATATAATAAAATTTATGATAAAAGTAATGAAATTTTTTAATAATAATAACTAAGTTCATTACTTTCCTACTCATTATAATAATAGTGATAAAAAATTTAATAATAAGTTTACTAATTAATAATAATGATAACTATAATAATAATAATAATTTTTAATAACAATGGTAATAATAATAATATTAATAATATACAAATTATATGTATCTAATTTCGTATCTATACATAATAATATCAGTAATACTAATAATATAACAGATTAAATGTATTAAACCTCATATCTATATATTAATAATACTAATATTGATATTAATATTAATAGTATTATTGAAAGTAATAATATCACTATAACAATTATGTTTTCAACATTACAATTTATTAATTATATCGTATGTACTAATTATATGATATATGTTATATAATAACATATATTTAATATTTAACATTTATAACTTACAATATATAATATTATTTATGTATACAATTTGTTTATACATAATTATTTACATATTTATTTACACACAATTGTTCGTGAATCGTTAGAAATAGTTATAGGGTAATGCATTCATGTAAATTGTTCCAAAACTTTTTAAGACTCAACTTTACAGACTTTGCTTATCGTGTCAAAATTACTAAATCATACAGAGAGTTTGATTTAAAATTAGTCGAAATTTTATAAAGATTAAGTTTAAATTTGGTCGGAAATTTCTAGGTCGTCACACGAAACAACATGTACATGTAACGACTAATGATGACTTAACGACTCAGTTAAAATGCATATACATATAGGGCATTAAAATTTATTAGTACACTTTTGAAAGACTTCATGACACATATCAAAGTACTTCTACTTAACAAAAATGCTTACATTTACATTCCCATTCATTTTCATCAACAATTCTACTCGTATACAACCGTATTCGTACTCATACAATACACAGCTCATAGATGTATATACTATTTGTATATACACTTTAATGATCAGCTCTTAGCAGCCCTCATTTAGTCAAAAAACATATGGAACCATCATTTGGCAACTAGCATGAATTATTACACTAAAAATCAAATTACAACTTGCATATATGGACACCATGGTTCACGTTTTTGTTCATCACCACACACACTTTCATTTTGCAACTTTCTTTCATCCATTTGATCTCTCTCTTGTTCTATGATGATGTTCTAAGTGTTCTTCATTATATTCATCAAAATCTACATCAATCTAGCTCATAAATCCAACCTTTGATCAACCTACAAAACAACTACTCAAGAACACTTCAATAACACTTTCAAGTTTACTAGTTTACTTCCAAGCTTTCTAATCCATTCCAATCAATCATCTAAGATCAAGAAACCTTTTTTAATTACAGTAGGTTATCTTTCTAATTCAAGGTAATATTCATATTCAAGCTTTGATTCAATTTCTATAACTATAACTATCTTAATTCGAGTATTAATCTTACTTGAACTTGTTTTTGTGTCATGATTCTACTTCAAGAACTTTCAAGCCATCCAAGATCCTTTGAAGCTCTAGATCATTTCTTGTCATTTTCAGTAGGTTTACCTACTAAATTTGAGGTAGTAATGATGTTCATAACATCATTCGATTCATATATATATATATATAATTATCTTATTCGAAGATTTAAACTTGTAATCACTAGAACATAGTTTAGTTAATTCTAAACTTGTTCGCAAACAAAGTTAATGTAACATCCCAGGTAAACGTTCCCCGTAGCATGATATTGTCCGCTTTGCCCGTAGCCGCACGGATTTTTCTTGGCAACCACACATGACGAGCACTTTCCCAGGAGGTCACCCATCCTGGTAGTGCTCTCGCCTGAGCACGCTTAACTGCAGAGTTCTCATGAGATCTGCTCTAGGAAAGGTCTCCACACCCTTATAAGGCATGCTTCGTTCCCATCTCCAACCGATGTGGGACGGATGTAACACGGATGTTACAATCCTCCCCCTAATGGGACACAACGTCCTCACTGTGCATGTTTGGTCCGGGGTCTGGCTCTGATACCATCTGTAACATCCCAGGTAAACGTTCCCCGTAGCATGATATTGTCCGCTTTGCCCGTAGCCGCACGGATTTTTCTTGGCAACCACACATGACGAGCACTTTCCCAGGAGGTCACCCATCCTGGTAGTGCTCTCACCTGAGCACGCTTAACTGCAGAGTTCTTATGAGATCTGCTGTGCTTATGGTCCCAAAACGCGTCATGCTAGGTAAGGTCTCCACACCCTTATAAGGCATGCTTCGTTCCCCTCTCCAACCGATGTAGGACGGATGTAACACGGATGTTACAGTTAATCCTTCTAACTTAGCTTTTAAAATCAACTAAACACATGTTCTATATCTATATGATATGCTAACTTAATGATTTACAACCTGGAAACACGAAGAACACCGTAAAATCGGACATACGCCGTTGTAGTAAAATCGGGGGCTATTTTGGGTTGGAAAAATAAAAACTATCTTAATCTTTGAATTTGAAGTTTGTTTTCTGGAAAAATAATATTTCATATGAACATGATACTATATTTAAAAATCATGGTTAAACTCAAAGTGAAAGTATGTTTTTCAAAATGGTCATCAAGATGTCGTTCTTTCGACGGAAATGACTACCTCTTTCAAAAACGACTTGTAACCTGTATTTTCTACTATAAACTTATACTTTTTCTATTTAGTTTCATAAATTTCAGTTCATTATGAAATCATATGTGACGACCCCATCAAAACACTTAACGGATCCGTCAGTTGGTCCCATAGCTTGATCGGACTTAAATGAATTAAATAAACAAAGTTGCATTCTTTTATTTCAAAATGTTACCCAAAAAGGAAACAAACCAAATTAAGTAGTTTGAAAACCAACCAACCATAATATTAAACCAAAAGTTGACACAAAACATTGCCAACAACCCACAATTTAAATTATCCAAAATAGAATGCAAACTTAAGTTTCATAAATAGTTTCATAAAATCTGCCCAAATGCATGCAGACTCTTCTAACGATAGCGGAAGCATCAAATAACTCAAGTACCTGTGAAAACATGCAAGTAAACTGTCAACACAAAGGTTGAGTGAATTATAGGTTTAAATAAATAAGTTAACTTTAGACCACAAGATTTAAAAATGTTAGAAAACATTAAACATTATTCCATTATCAATGAGCCACCTGGTAACCACTTAACCCTTTATTTACCCTTGCCAAACACAATAAAAATATACACTTGGACAGTGTATCTACAACAAATTACGAAGTACTAAACATTCCGATTATAAATTGCTAGCGCGACTAGCTCGAAATGGGGTTGTCAAACCCGATAGATCTATCCGTAGGATTCGCGTTCACCGGTAGAAACCAATGATTACAGTTACCAGACTAGGGAATATTTTTGTCCAACTCACAATGAATAATTAAATTTAACTGTTACTTGTGTCTAAACGTAAATAAAAATCTGCATGTAATCACATCCCAAAAATATACTTTGAAAAGTATGTAAAAACGGGACTATAACTCACCTTAAATAGCAACTGAAGAAATCTCACAAACAAGCGAACAGCACGTAAAGTAATGTGATCAAGAAAGATCACAACGCCGACCTATAAATAAAGCAGGTCGAAATAAATAACTAACTTAGGCCAAGTCTTAGTATGATAGCTATTGTACATGTTGCAAGTAGGCATAGAACATTACTCAGCAAGCATCGGTTTGATTGGAACAGCATAAGGACACACACTTTCTATTTTTAGAAAGTTTCTATTTTTAGCAGGTTTCCATTTTTGGAAAGTTTCTATTTTTGGAAAGTTTCTATTTTTGGAAAGTTTCGAAGTTAGGAAAGTTTCCTTATTTAGAAAGTCAACAGAAGTCAACTGAAAGTCAAAGTCAACCGAAAGTCAACTCAAAAGTCAACCTTGGTCAAACCTAGTCAACATTAATTTTAAAAGTGTAAGTTATAATAATAACATAGGTTATAATGTTATTTAAAGTCAAAAGTGTATAATAATGTCTTAACATAAGTTTAATTAAATAAAATGAATTATTAAAGTTAATATAAGTTGAAATGTTATAATTAGTATAACATAAGTATTTAATTAATTAATTAAATATCAATCATAATATAAATATTATTAATTTATAATAAATTTTAAATCATATCATAAGTATTATTAATTAATAATGAATTATTAATCATATCATAAGTTTCTAATTAAAATTATTAAATCATAAGTATTTAATAATTAAGTCATAATTAAATAATAATTAAGTCTTATAATAATTAAATAATTATTTAATATTTATTATAAGTCTTTTAATAATTTCTCAAAAACAAATTTAATACTTATCATAAGTATTTTCCTTTAATAATAAAAGTATTACTAATCATAAGTTTAATTAAAAATGTTAATTAAATTATAATTAATAATTAAATGATATAATAAATATTTATATCATATGTTTTAAATAATAATAATTACTTCTTTTATCTTAAGTAATTAATTAATAATGAATTCCATAAATTTTATCATAAGTTTAATCATTAACCATAAGTTTTAAGTTTAAAAGTTCGCCGGGTCGTATCTTGAGCCCCGGGTGTCGGTTTCGGGCAAGCCACATATGTAACTTCACCTACTCAAACCACCCGACACATTTATGAACTCAAGAACACTCCAAGAACAGTCCCTAGGTCGTGGATATCAGCCATGACATCAATTGGGAAAATCATTTTACTCAAAACAGTAATTCGGGCAAAACGGGTGAACCGTGGCTCGGATTTAGGTGACCCGAACATGAATATTCGTCTCACCATCAGTCCTAACCAAATGAGGCACCCTAAAGACACCAAGGATGGTCACAAAGTCGGACCCAACCTTGTTCATGCCAAGAACACCTTTCAATCTTTAACAAAAACCAAATTAAGCATATCTAGGGCTCCGGGAATCGAAACGACATGAATCCGGAGTCTAAAATTAATGTCTTGATGAGAGGAACTCATTTATGTACTTTATTTTAACATTCATATCAGTTATATAGTCAGAATATACGAATCAAACTGCTGTCCAAAATTTACAAACCGAAATCATACGCAAACGAGTAATTCTACGCATCCAAACAACATTACAACAACTAATATACATCATACTAATAATATAAACTCAAAATACAGAAAAATAAATGAATATGAAAAGTTCTAGGGTTAGGGTTTATACCCTAATCGAGAAACAAAGTAGATGATCGCGTAGAGAACGGAGAGAGGAACACGATTATGCAAGCCAATTAAAGATCCAAGCAATAAAATTGATGAAGATGATGAAGATTGGTGGTGGTGGTCGTCGCCCAAAGGGAAGAGGGAGGAGAAAAGAGAGCAAAAATAATAATTTAGGTTTAGGGAATAAATTAAGAGATAAAATTAAATAACCTAAATATGGAAACAAGGGCAAGGCTCCCCCCTTTCAAAGGGGTCGGCCGAATTAGGCATGGGGGTGGGCCCCATGGGTCCAATTTTGTTAAATGATAATTTCCTTGTGGCCCGAATGCCCGAACGAATCCCGAAACGCGAAAACACACTTACGCGATTAAAAATTCGGAAAGATAACGAACGCGCGACGAAAAATAAATATAAATACACCTATAAATAATATGATCATAAAATATCATATTTAAAATAATTAGGATTTAAAAATCCCGAAAACTCAACCGTTGGTTTAAAAACCGAAAAGATTCGCCGGATGGAAATCCGCGGAACGTAGAAACGTATAATTTAAAATATGAATACATATATCCACATAACACATAATAATTATTATATATATTATTACAAAAATAATAATATAGGTCATGGAAATGACGTGGCACACTAACAGTTAACGGTCGTTAAATAATTAACGAAAAAAGATAACGGAAAAAGTAGGGTCGTGACAGTACCTCCCCGTTACGGAAATTTCGTCCCGAAATTTAAGTAGGCGCAGGGGTTGACTCGGCATCTGAGAACAAATGCGGATACTTCTGCTTCATTTGGTCTTCACGCTCCCAAGTGAACTCGGGACCGCGTCTAGCGTTCCATCGGACCCGAACAATAGGAATTCTGCTCTGTTTAAGAGTCTTAACCTCTCGGTCCATGATCTCAACTGGCTCCTCAATAAAATGCAATTGCTTGTCAACCTGAAGTTCCTCCAAAGGAATAGTCTGATCAAATTCAGCCAAACACTTCTTTAAGTTCGAAATATGGAAAACATCGTGAACAGCACTGAGTTCTTGTGGCAACTTCAAACGATAAGCCACCGGTCCAACTCTTTCAATGATCTCAAACGGTCCCACAAAACGAGGACTTAACTTCCCTCTTTTACCAAAACGAATAACACCCTTCCAAGGCGAAACTTTTAACATAACACGATCACCAACTTGAAATTCAACGTCTTTCCTTCCTTTGTCGGCATAACTCTTTTGCCGACTTCTAGCAGTTCTCAACCTTTCTTTAATTTGAACAATCTTCTCAGTAGTCTCGTGAATAATCTCTGGACCTGTAAGTTGAGCATCCCCAACCTCATTCCAACAAATAGGAGATCTACATTTCCTACCGTACAAAGCTTCAAACGGTGCGGCTTTAATACTTGCGTGGTAGCTGTTGTTATAAGAAAACTCAGCTAACGGCAAATACCTATCCCACCCATTTCCAAAATCAATCACACAAGCTCGCAACATATCTTCTAATGTCTGAATGGTCCTCTCACTTTGACCATCCGTTTGAGGATGATAAGCGGTGCTCATATCCAATCTAGTGCCCAAGGCTTCTTGCAACGATTGCCAAAATCTCGATACAAATCGACTATCTCTGTCGGAAATTATAGAAACGGGAACACCATGCCTCGAAACAATCTCTTTCAAATACAAACGGGTGAGTTTCTCCATGGAATCGGTTTCCCTAATCGGCAAAAAGTGAGCCGACTTAGTGAGTCGATCTACAATCACCCAAATCGCATCGTAGCCACCCGAAACTCTTGGTAACTTAGTGATAAAATCCATAGTGATACCTTCCCACTTCCACTCGGGAAATTCTGGTTGTACCAACAATCCGGACGGTTTTTGATGTTCAGCTTTGACCTTAGAACAGGTCAAACACTTAGCCACATATGTAGCCACATCACCTTTCAAATTTGGCCACCAATACAGCTCCTTAAGATCATGGTACATCTTCCCTGAACCAGGATGAATAGAGTACCTAGACTTATGAGCCTCATCTAAAACAAGTTGTCGCAGTTCACCAAACTTCGGAACCCAAAGACGTCCTACAAAGTACCTAGTACCATCTGCTCGAATCTCAAATTTCTTAGCCATACCTCTTACGTTCTCTTTCACAAAATTCTCTTCCTTTAAGTCTTCTTGTTGTGCCTCAAGAATCTGCCTTGCGAGGTTTGATCTAACTGTCATATTCAAGGCCCTAACCCTGCGAGGTTCAGTCCTTTCTTTACGACTCAATGCATCAGCCACAACATTGGCCTTACCCGGGTGATACAAAAGGTCACAATCGTAATCATTCAACGTCTCAATCCATCTTCGTTGTCTCATGTTCAACTGTTTCTGATCGAGGATATGTTGAAGACTTTTGTGATCTGTGTACATAGTACTCTTGACCCCATACAAATAATGTCTCCAAATCTTAAGTGCAAAAACAACGGCCCCCAACTCTAAATCATGAGTTGTATAGTTCTGCTCGTGAATCTTCAACTGACGTGATGCGTACGCAATAACCTTCTTTCGTTGCATCAAAACGCAACCATAGCCTTGTCGTGATGCGTCACAATAAATAACAAAATCATCATTACCCTCCGGTAGAGACAATATCGGAGCGGTAGTCAGCTTCTTCTTCAAAATCTGAAAAGCATTCTCCTGTTCATCCTTCCACTCATACTTTTTCCCTTTATGCGTTAAAGCAGTCAGAGGTTTCGCTATACGAGAGAAATCCTGGATGAACCTTCGATAGTAACCTGCCAATCCTAAGAACTGACGAATTTGAGTAGGAGTTTTCGGGGTTTCCCACTTTTCAATCGCCTCAATTTTAGCAGGATCAACTTGTATTCCTTGTTTGCTAATAATGTGACCAAGGAACTGAACTTCTCTTAACCAAAAAGCACACTTAGAGAACTTAGCGTACAACTCTTCTTTCTTTAACAAATCAAGTACTAACCTCAAGTGTTCTTCGTGCTCTTCATCACTCTTAGAATAGATAAGGATGTCGTCGATGAAAACAATAACGAACTTGTCCAGATAGGGTCTACACACACGGTTCATGAGGTCCATGAACACAGCAGGTGCATTTGTCAATCCGAACGGCATAACAAGAAATTCAAAGTGACCGTAACGGGTGCGAAAAGCAGTTTTTGAAACATCAGATTCTTTAACACGCAACTGATGATAACCAGAACGAAGATCAATTTTTGAATAAACAGAAGAACCCTGAAGCTGATCGAACAGATCATCAATTCTCGGAAGAGGATAACGATTTTTAACAGTGAGCTTATTCAGTTCACGATAATCAATGCATAAACGAAAAGAACCATCCTTCTTCTTAACAAACAGAACAGGAGCTCCCCAAGGGGACGAACTAGGACGAATAAAATCCTTGTCTAACAACTCACGGAGTTGACTTGACAATTCTTGAAGTTCAGAAGGCGCAAGACGATAAGGAGCACGTGCTACAGGAGCAGCGCCGGGAACAAGATCAATTTGGAATTCTACCGCGCGTTGCGGCGGAAGGCCAGGTAAGTCATCGGGAAACACCTCGGGAAAATCCCTAACAATATGAACGTCATCAACGTTCTTTACTTCCTTACTAGGATCAACAACATGAGCAAGGATAGCATGACAGCCCTTACGGAGATGTTTACGAACTTTCATACAGCTAATAAGGTTTAACTGTGTGCATTTCTTATCTCCAAAGACCATCAGTGGCTCTCCAATCACATCAGTAATACGAATAGCCTTATCATAACAGACGATCTCGGCACGGTTCGCGGACAACCAATCCATACCAATAACAATATCAAAACTACCAAGTTCAATCGGTATCAAATCTATCTCGAAATTCCTACCACCCAGATTAATGTTACACTTACGATGTACAGTCTTAGCAGTAAGTTCCTTACCATTAGCTACTTCAATAACATAAGTATTGTCTAAGAGAGCTAACGGCGTTTTGATTCTCGGACTTAATTTACTCGACACGAAACTTAAATCAGCCCCTGAATCAAATAACACATAAACTGATAAATCGTTGACTGAGAACGTACCAGTAACAAGCTTAGGATCTTCCTCCGCATCCTTAGCATTAATGTTGAACGCTCGGCCGCGTGCAGTCTCTGCAGTCTTCTTGTTGGGACAAGCATCTCGGAAATGCCCCGGCTTCCCACACTCATAACAAACCCTCGGATTACCTCCATTATTCGATTTCCCATTACCGTTACCGTTACCACCTCTATTACCAACATTATTATTATTACCACCAGTCGCGGGAGTAGCAGACCCCGGCAAAAGCACTGTACAATCTTTAGCAATGTGCCCTTGCTTAGAGCACCTCTTACAAGTAACTGTGCAGTAACCATCATGAACTTTATAGCAACGAGGACACACACGCTGATTTCTGTTGTTAGCACCTGAGGTATCCTGTTTCTTCTGCTGATTTTGGTTTTGATTGCGGTTGTTATCCCACTTTCGTTTCCCATTTTCAGCCTTCTTGACAACCTCCTCACTACTTTCAACAACTGTAGTCTTGCTTCTTCTCAACACCTTGTCATTAAGTTTGTGGGCCATAGACATAGCTGCCTCAATAGTCTGGGGTTCACTGGACTCAACCCCGTGTTCAATCTTCTCGGACAAACCATCAATGTAAGCCTCAATTTTGCGGTCCTCATCCGCATAAACCCTAGGACACAGCAAAGTTAACTCGAAAAACCTTCGTTCATAGGCATCTAACTCGGTGCCATGCATTTTCAAATTCTTGAGCTCAACCTCTAGCTTCTTGAGCTCACCCCGAGGTCTATAGCGGGTGATCAATCTTTCCTTAAAATCATTCCAGGCCAAACCATAAGCTACATCGCTTCCCAAACTACTAACCAGATTGTTCCACCATGTCAAGGCACTATCCTTGAGAGTGCAACTAGCGAAACTAACCTTGTCCTCTTCACGGACCCGACTGACCCTGAAAATAGATTCGATTTTCTCGAACCAACGAGTAAGCCCTATTGGTCCTTCCGTACCACTGAATTCTTGAGGTCGACCAGCCATAAAAGTTTTGTGGGAGCATCCCACGTTGTTGTTCGCATTGGCGTTAACATTAGCATTTGCTGCCATAGCAGCAGCAATTCCTTCATTGATCAGGCGTTGCATACGCGCTTCAGTGGACTCTCTTGGAGGCATGATCTTCAAAATAGAATAACACATCCGTTAGTACCAAGAATAATACTAGTGTCATAAAGGAATAGATCAAAACACGAAAAGACTAACCATTAAGATATTAGTCAACTAACACTATGAGTAATAACATGACAGTTATGATTGTTATAGAAATAACCATCACATGCATACATATTTTATGATAACATCATACAACATACATAGCACCTAACATACATGAACATATATTACGCATAATATAACATGCCAAGAGCCACAACATCAGAAATAAAACATGATAATGATAATAGATGTCATAAAAATAACCATCCATACATAATGAAAAATATCCCATAACAAAATCTTAATAAAATCCTCGGCAAAACGCCGTACATAACCCAAAATGTATGTATAAAAAGGACATTAAGTCTGATGAAATAGATAATCAATATGAATAATCACATCACATTCGCTTAGAGCGGGTGTGATAAGCTGGTCCAGCATGAGTCTCAGCAGGATCCTCATACTTACGCAACTTCCCTTTCACAACATCCAACTCTTCCTTCAACACACGAACAGTGCTCTCGAGAGCCTCGAACTTAGCATTAACTTCTCGATCACGCTTGCGGTTCGCATCCTCAACCCTATGCTTGAAAGTGATAAAGTTACCCATGTCGGCACGGATCTCGTCCATAACTTCATTATGTGGCAAGGTGCGCAAACAATCACTAAGGGCGTTAATACGTGTCACCTCATTATAAGCCCGGTTCATATGAGTAATGGTAGAAAAATAGTAATGAACAGGATCATCGATCTCCGGTTGATTAGCACGACGTCTAGCAGGAGACGGTGGAGCAGGAGCAGCAACAGAGTTATCGCTCGAAGTCGACATCTGCAAACAGCAAAACCGCAAACCATATACCAAAAGATATGAAAGCTAATAATATAACTTATACGAAATGAAATGCATAATAATGCTATAGCAAAAAGGTCGGGCTGTAGACTAGACTCTAATGCACCCTAATAACCACGGGTTGACCACATTAAGACCGCCTAGTTCCCTACAACCAGAGCTCTGATACCACATGTGACGACCCCGTCAAAACACTTAACGGATCCGTCAGTTGGTCCCATAGCTTGATCGGACTTAAATGAATTAAATAAACAAAGTTGCATTCTTTTATTTCAAAATGTTACCCAAAAAGGAAACAAACCAAATTAAGTAGTTTGAAAACCAACCAACCATAATATTAAACCAAAAGTTGACACAAAACATTGCCAACAACCCACAATTTAAATTATCCAAAATAGAATGCAAACTTAAGTTTCATAAATAGTTTCATAAAATCTGCCCAAATGCATGCAGACTCTTCTAACGATAGCGGAAGCATCAAATAACTCAAGTACCTGTGAAAACATGCAAGTAAACTGTCAACACAAAGGTTGAGTGAATTATAGGTTTAAATAAATAAGTTAACTTTAGACCACAAGATTTAAAAATGTTAGAAAACATTAAACATTATTCCATTATCAATGAGCCACCTGGTAACCACTTAACCCTTTATTTACCCTTGCCAAACACAATAAAAATATACACTTGGACAGTGTATCTACAACAAATTACGAAGTACTAAACATTCCGATTATAAATTGCTAGCGCGACTAGCTCGAAATGGGGTTGTCAAACCCGATAGATCTATCCGTAGGATTCGCGTTCACCGGTAGAAACCAATGATTACAGTTACCAGACTAGGGAATATTTTTGTCCAACTCACAATGAATAATTAAATTTAACTGTTACTTGTGTCTAAACGTAAATAAAAATCTGCATGTAATCACATCCCAAAAATATACTTTGAAAAGTATGTAAAAACGGGACTATAACTCACCTTAAATAGCAACTGAAGAAATCTCACAAACAAGCGAACAGCACGTAAAGTAATGTGATCAAGAAAGATCACAACGCCGACCTATAAATAAAGCAGGTCGAAATAAATAACTAACTTAGGCCAAGTCTTAGTATGATAGCTATTGTACATGTTGCAAGTAGGCATAGAACATTACTCAGCAAGCATCGGTTTGATTGGAACAGCATAAGGACACACACTTTCTATTTTTAGAAAGTTTCTATTTTTAGCAGGTTTCCATTTTTGGAAAGTTTCTATTTTTGGAAAGTTTCTATTTTTGGAAAGTTTCGAAGTTAGGAAAGTTTCCTTATTTAGAAAGTCAACAGAAGTCAACTGAAAGTCAAAGTCAACCGAAAGTCAACTCAAAAGTCAACCTTGGTCAAACCTAGTCAACATTAATTTTAAAAGTGTAAGTTATAATAATAACATAGGTTATAATGTTATTTAAAGTCAAAAGTGTATAATAATGTCTTAACATAAGTTTAATTAAATAAAATGAATTATTAAAGTTAATATAAGTTGAAATGTTATAATTAGTATAACATAAGTATTTAATTAATTAATTAAATATCAATCATAATATAAATATTATTAATTTATAATAAATTTTAAATCATATCATAAGTATTATTAATTAATAATGAATTATTAATCATATCATAAGTTTCTAATTAAAATTATTAAATCATAAGTATTTAATAATTAAGTCATAATTAAATAATAATTAAGTCTTATAATAATTAAATAATTATTTAATATTTATTATAAGTCTTTTAATAATTTCTCAAAAACAAATTTAATACTTATCATAAGTATTTTCCTTTAATAATAAAAGTATTACTAATCATAAGTTTAATTAAAAATGTTAATTAAATTATAATTAATAATTAAATGATATAATAAATATTTATATCATATGTTTTAAATAATAATAATTACTTCTTTTATCTTAAGTAATTAATTAATAATGAATTCCATAAATTTTATCATAAGTTTAATCATTAACCATAAGTTTTAAGTTTAAAAGTTCGCCGGGTCGTATCTTGAGCCCCGGGTGTCGGTTTCGGGCAAGCCACATATGTAACTTCACCTACTCAAACCACCCGACACATTTATGAACTCAAGAACACTCCAAGAACAGTCCCTAGGTCGTGGATATCAGCCATGACATCAATTGGGAAAATCATTTTACTCAAAACAGTAATTCGGGCAAAACGGGTGAACCGTGGCTCGGATTTAGGTGACCCGAACATGAATATTCGTCTCACCATCAGTCCTAACCAAATGAGGCACCCTAAAGACACCAAGGATGGTCACAAAGTCGGACCCAACCTTGTTCATGCCAAGAACACCTTTCAATCTTTAACAAAAACCAAATTAAGCATATCTAGGGCTCCGGGAATCGAAACGACATGAATCCGGAGTCTAAAATTAATGTCTTGATGAGAGGAACTCATTTATGTACTTTATTTAAACATTCATATCAGTTATATAGTCAGAATATACGAATCAAACTGCTGTCCAAAATTTACAAACCGAAATCATACGCAAACGAGTAATTCTACGCATCCAAACAACATTACAACAACTAATATACATCATACTAATAATATAAACTCAAAATACAGAAAAATAAATGAATATGAAAAGTTCTAGGGTTAGGGTTTATACCCTAATCGAGAAACAAAGTAGATGATCGCGTAGAGAACGGAGAGAGGAACACGATTATGCAAGCCAATTAAAGATCCAAGCAATAAAATTGATGAAGATGATGAAGATTGGTGGTGGTGGTCGTCGCCCAAAGGGAAGAGGGAGGAGAAAAGAGAGCAAAAATAATAATTTAGGTTTAGGGAATAAATTAAGAGATAAAATTAAATAACCTAAATATGGAAACAAGGGCAAGGCTCCCCCCTTTCAAAGGGGTCGGCCGAATTAGGCATGGGGGTGGGCCCCATGGGTCCAATTTTGTTAAATGATAATTTCCTTGTGGCCCGAATGCCCGAACGAATCCCGAAACGCGAAAACACACTTACGCGATTAAAAATTCGGAAAGATAACGAACGCGCGACGAAAAATAAATATAAATACACCTATAAATAATATGATCATAAAATATCATATTTAAAATAATTAGGATTTAAAAATCCCGAAAACTCAACCGTTGGTTTAAAAACCGAAAAGATTCGCCGGATGGAAATCCGCGGAACGTAGAAACGTATAATTTAAAATATGAATACATATATCCACATAACACATAATAATTATTATATATATATTATTACAAAAATAATAATATAGGTCATGGAAATGACGTGGCACACTAACAGTTAACGGTCGTTAAATAATTAACGAAAAAAGATAACGGAAAAAGTAGGGTCGTGACATCATAGCAACTTGATTCACTCAAAACGGATTTATAACGAAGAAATTATGGGTAAAACAAAATTGGTTAGATTTACTAGTTTAGCTACGAAAATTTTATAACAAATCTATACTAACCATAACTTAACTAACTTATATTGTATTATACATGTAATCTAACATATATTATGTAATCTTGATAGACCATAGACACGTATACAATGTTTTGACATATCATATCGACGTAATCTATATATATTATTTGGATTAACCATAGACACTCTATATGCGGTAATGCTCGAGTTAGCTATACAGGGTTGAGGTTGATTCCAAAATAATATATATACCTTGAGTTGTGATCGAGTCTGAGACTTGTATACACTGGGTCGTGGATTGATTCGAGATAATATATATTGATTTATTTCTGTACTACTAACTGTGGACAACTAATTGTGGACTACTAACGTTGGACTGTTAACTTAACAAATTTAAATCGTTAAAACGTAATAAAAAAATGTTGTTAATATATTTCAATCATACTTTAATATATATGTATATATTTGTTATAGGTTCTTGAATCGACCCGTGGCCAAGTCTAATTCTCGACGAATTGATAATCTGTGAAAGTGAGTTATAGTCCCATTTTTACTATCGAATATTTTTGGGATGAGAATACACGCAGTTTTATAAATGTTTTACAAAATAGGCACAAGTACTTGAAACTACATTCTATGGCTGGATTATTATATCGAATATCACCCTTTTTAATCTGGTAATCTAAGAATTAGGGAACAAACACCCTAATTGACGCGAATCCTAAAGATAGATCTATTGGGCCCAACAAGCCCCATCCGGGTTACGGATGCTTTAGTACTTCGAATTTATCATATCCGATGAGAGTCCCGAAATGATGGGGATATTCTAGATGCATTCAGTTAAGGTCGGTTACCAGGTGTTCACCATATGAATGATTTTTATACACAGGTTATGTGTATCATGTTTTGTACACAGGTTAGGTGTGCGGTAAAATTTAAATCTTGTGGCCTATTAATAATACGATTTGATATATAGGATAAACCTATAACTCACCAACATTTTTGTTGACTTTTAAGCATGTTTATTCTCAGGTAATTATTAAGAGCTTCCGCTGTTGCATGCTAATTAAAGACAAGATTTGGAGTCAGCATGCTTGTATAATAATGTTTAAAGAAAAACTGCATTCGAAAAATAAATTAATGTAATATATTATTGTAACCCATTATGTAATGGTCGTGTGTAAACGTTGTACTTTAGATTACCAATATTTGGTAATCTACGCTATGTCTTTTAAACTTTTATCGATAAAATAAAGGTTATGGTTTGTTTTAAAAACGAATGCAGTCTTTGAAAAACGTCTCATATAGAGGTCAAAACCTCGCAACGAAACCAATTAATATGAAACGTTTATAATCGATATGAACGGGACATTTCATTGTATAGTGGGACCAAAATCAACTTTCACTTCAAGGTTACTTCAAAATACCATATACAAACTGTAAACATATTCGTGCAACGCACGGGCATTGCAACTAGTATTAATTAATTATTTGAATTATAATCTTAGTTATGCATTCATGTTAATGAGGTTAACTATATATCATTATTAATAAACTTTGCTTTCATATTAGTGGGAAGTATGTAACTTGCAGAATTAGTAGAAAGTATGTAAGATAGTCTCCTCAAATTAAGCTGTACATTAAGGTATTGCCATTGCATCTGTCAGTCTGCTACATTTAATATTGTTAATATTCGATCTTTAGTCTAATTGACATTGACTTTGAGAATTTAGTACACATTTATTTAACATCTGATTTGATATTTATAAATCTGATACTCAACAGACCCACACTACTAATATCACATCTACAAATTTCAGAATCAACTGTTAATGATGTTGCACCTCTGATTTGTGACCAGACTATTCAGGTGTTGTCCATATACCATGATGTTGCACTTGCTAAAGATCCAAACATGTTTGTAAAGTTGGTGCGTATATGGTTCTGGTCTATGTTATTGAAAGTGTTAGCATTTACCATAAATTATGATACACAAGTAAGTTTTACACCATTTCCAGTGTGTTTTAGTATCTGTTACTGGATTTTTATCATGTTTATTTTCCTGATATGCATTTATATACTTCTTACTAACAACATGAATTTGATTTTACTAATAATATTAAGTGCCTATAAGATTTTCTAGGTATCTAGACAATTTGAAAGTTATTGGTATTCAGTTGTATGTATTTAATTTTTATTTGTTTGTACATGGTGGTTTCACTTATTTTGTTCTTTTAGAAACTGATTTCTTGCTTTGTTAATCGTGTATAAGAAAATAGGTAAAATTACTAGAGGAAAATCAAGGGGAAGAATAACAGCGGATACCGCTCAAAATCCTAAAAGCCGCCACCATAAATGTAAACTCGCATACAAACGGATGAACCACCATCCTTGAACCTTTATCACACCACCAACCAACACAAACATGAAACAATGAAGGACCTAGAAAGAGTAGAGTTAAAGAGGAGTGACATCGTCACAAAGAGAAGACCGTTGGAATTTGACCACCGATGAAAAGAAATGTCGTATGTGACATAGAAAAATTTGGGGATAAGACTGGAGTGCAAGATCTAGGAATCCAACAAACAAACAAATCTTGCCAGCTTTGAGTTTTGAAAAAAAAAAATTCAAATCGGCGGTCGCCGCACACGCATCATGAAAAGGCCACATGAGATTTACTCAAAATGTTTTGCCGTCAGAAAAAATTCACTCAAAATGACACTATAACCCTCAAAAACCAAGACCATTCGAATCGAATCGAATCGAATCGAAGAGAGAACTTGCGGGCATAGTCCAACGGTTCCTTCCATGTACTTTGTGTTATGAGATAGAGAGAGGTCATGGGTGCGATCCTTAGGGATGACGTGATTTTCTTTAAAACAATTGAACACCAATAATGGTGGTATATATTGACCATATAGGGAGGTTTTGCCGGATTCTTTCACGGACCTTTACTCAGGAACACTGCCCGAATGGATGTGTTCCCGGGTGCCGTCGATCGGGTTCGAATTTCCGCCCAAACATGTGTGAAACGTGCAAATGATGATGGTCGTTGAAATAAATGATCTACTGATGTTAAAACATCGCCGTTAAAAAAAAAAGGCGACGAAGAGGCTCGATGCAAAAGGGGATGTCTCCAAGCTTTTTTCGTGGGAAAACGGTAGCCACCTAGATAGGAGAACACGGGGAAGCAACAAGAAAGAGATCAAGTCATATAAAAAAGGTATTTATAAGAGGACTCCCAACGAGAGTCCCAACGAGAGTGTGAATTCTTAGCCAATGTAACTAGCCAATTATTGGCTCCAATGGTAGTGAATGTGAATCTTTAGGTAATATACATGCGTGATCAATTTCGTGCATATATGGCTTTTTCCATCACGAGAAGTGTTAATATAAAGTGATATTGAATGGACTCACATTTGGCAATTGCATACATACACCATACATTTAATATTTAATAATAGTAATAATAATAATAATTAAAATTAAGTTTCATAATAAAATTAATAGAGTGAGTTCATGTGATAGTATGTTATGATTGAAAGTGAATTGTGATGAGTTAGTGATGAGAAGAAATTGAAGAGAAAATGGTGATGTAATATGTAGAAAGCATGTCATGAATGAAAATGGCTATAAAAAATGAAGAGAAAATGGGAATGCTCTAAATCGCTACTGTTATAATAATAATAATAATATAGATATGGATAGTCAATTTTGGTGTATACATATAGTCAATTTTGGTACACAAAGTATGTATTTTTATATTGAGATTTTAGGCTATAAATACTCATGAATGCAAGCATTAAACTTGCACCATTTCTCACACTTACAAAGTGTTTCTTTCTTTCTCTCCATTATCATCTTTGTTCTTACACTTCATTATTAGTATTCTAAATCAAGAATCAAATCACTAAAGGTAGTTATAAGCCTACTGAATTATAACATCAAGAATCAAACCACTAAAGGTAGTTATAAGCCTACTGAATTATAACACGTTATCAGCACGATAATCTTAATACTAAATATGGTTGGCTCTGCCACCAAAATGATATATGGTCGGTTATACCACCAAAATGATATATGGTCGGTTATACCACCAGAATGATATATGGTCGGTTATACCACCAGAATGATATAGGTCGGTTATACCACCTGAAAAAATATATGGTCGACACTGTCGCCAAATTTTCATTTATGTTTACTAATATTTATATTTTTGTTATATAACATTTATTTATGATTGCTTACACATGGTCGACACTGTCACCTACTTATCATTTATGTTATATTAAATTTATGTTTAATGTTTATATACTTATGAATATAAATTGACTCTAATTTATCATGATGTTTGTTTTAATTTTTGATAATAGAAAATGTCGAATCTGGAAAAGCTTAAATTTACTCCTTTAGAATCAACTGGAAACAACTACATGCCATGGGTTATAAAAGTAAAAATGCATCTTAAATCAATGGGCATTCTTGAAACCATAAATGAAAACAACACTTGTTCTGAAAAAGAACAAGCTACGGCATGTTGCTTTATTCATCAACATATTGATGAATGCTTACAAAATAATTATGTGACTGTAGAAGATCCCCATGTTTTATGGGAAGATCTCAAAAGCAGATTCAATAATCAAAGAGAAATTTTACTTCCAGCTGCAATGGAACAATGGAGAACATTAAGGTTCCAAGACTTTAAGAAAGTAAATGAATACAGCTCAGCTCTGTATAATACATGTTCACAACTTAAATTCTGTGGACATGAAATTAGTGATGCAGACATGATGGAGAAAACTTTCTCCACAATGAATGCTGCAAACATCACAGTGCAAAGAAATTTGAGAATGCTAAAGTTCAAAACATATCCTGAACTTAATTCATATCTCTTAGTTGCAGAGCAAAATGATGAGCTATTAATGAAAAATCAGCAATCCCGTCCTACTGGTACACTTGCAACCCCTGAAGCAAATACTGCAAATAATTATAAACAGGGACAAGGACGCGGGCAAGGTCGTGGTTATAATAACCATCACCATCATCATGCCAAAAGCCATAACTATGGTAGAAACCATCCTTATGGTAATGGTAATGGGCGTGGACGTGGTCGTGGTCGTGGCCGTGGTGGTCAAAGAAATAGTAATCCACGAAAATATAAATATCAACCACAAAACAAGCCCATTAAACAAGATGTTGAAGAAAATTCTTCTAAAAATTCTGAAGAATCTTGCTACAGATGTGGTAGAATGGGCCACTGGACTAATACTTGCCGAACATCTAAACATCTTGTTAAGATGTATCAGGATTCGCTGAAAGGTAAAGAAAAGGAAGTAAATTTTGTGGATAATATTGATCCAACAGTCACTGAGAAACCATCTGATTTATATGAAGATTTCTTGAATGTTTAAGTTGTGTGTCTTTTGAAAAATAAACGATTTAATATCGTCTGTCTTTGTCATTATGTTTGCTAAATGTTTCAGTACTATCTATTTGCGTTTAAAATATTGTGTAATATTAATGTACTCACTATTTATTTCTTATATATGAAGTTCAATATGAATTTTGCTGGAATACAACATCAATCAAGTGGTGGAGATCTCTGTATAGCAGACAGTGGAACTACACACACTATACTTAAATCCGAGAAATATTTTATTGATCTAAAACCAACGGAAGGAACTATACATACAATATCAGGACCTGCTAACTTGATAAAAGGGATAGGAAAGGCAAATTTCATACTACCAAATGGTACAAAATTTTTAATAAATGATGCCTTATTTTCTCCCAAGTCAAGCAGAAATTTATTGAGTTTCTCCGACATATACCTTAACGGGTATGATTATCAGTCAGTGACAACAGAAAATGAGAAATATTTAAGTATCACTGACAAGAGTCATGTGGTTGAAAAACTGCCAAGACTTAGTTCTGGATTACATTATACACATATAAATGTACCAGAAATACATATGGTAGTTAACGAAAAATATATTGATCCTGGTGTATTCAGTTTATGGCATAACAGATTAGGCCATCCAGGATCAACAATGATGAAAAGGATTATTGAATGTACTCATGGACATCCACTAAAGGATAGAAAAATCCATCATGATACAATGGTTCCATGTACATCTTGCTCTCTTGGAAAATTGATAACTAGACCCTCACCACTTAAGGTTGAGAAAGAATCACCAATGTTTCTTGAAAGAATTCAAGGTGATATATGTGGACCAATTCATCCACCATGTGGACCATTTAGATATTTCATGGTTCTAATAGACGCATCTAGCAGATGGTCTCATGTTTGTCTGTTATCAAGCCGTAATGTGGCATTTGCAAAATTTCTTGCCCAAATTATTAAATTGAGAGCTCATTTTCCTGATTACACCATTAAAAGGGTGAGACTTGATAATGCTGGTGAATTTACATCTCAAGCATTTAATGACTATTGCATGTCTATAGGAATTGTTGTTGAACATTCTGTTGCTCATGTGCATACACAAAATGGTTTAGCCGAGTCATTGATTAAACGTTTACAGTTAATCGCTAGACCATTGATAATGAGAACAAAACTCCCTGTATCTATATGGGGTCATGCAATTTTACATGCTGCTGCATTGATTCGCATCAGACCAAGTGCAAGTCATAAATATTCCCCCCTACAACTTGCTTTTGGTCAAGAGCCAAATATTTCCCATCTTAGAACATTTGGTTGTGCAGTGTATGTTCCAATTGCGACACCACAACGTACAAAAATGGGTCCTCAAAGGAGGTTGGGAATATATGTTGGATATGAAACATCTTCAATATTAAGGTATATTGAACCTATGACAGGTGACGTTTTTACAGCACGTTTTGCTGATTGTCATTTTAATGAAACATTGTTCCCTAGATTAGGGGGAGAAATGAAAAATAAAGAAAATGATGTTTCATGGTGTGAACCTCAATTAAAGTATCTTGATCCTCGCACAAAAGAATGCGAGACAGAAGTTCAAAAGATAATGCATATACAAGAACTTGCAAATCAATTGCCTGATGCATTTACAGATACAAAAACGGTGACAAAATCATATATACCAGCAGTAAATACTCCAGCTCGAATTGAAATTCCAAAAGCTGGCAATAACGTCACTCATGAATCTTTGCCACGTCAGAAACGTGGAAGACCAATCGGTTCAAAGGATAAAAATCCTCGAAAAAGAAAATCAGCTGATAATGAAGTAAAAGAAAGTGTTCAAGAAGAACCACAAATTAGTACTCCTACTGCAGAGGAGATTGATGATGTCAATACAGAAATTGCAATCAATTATGCATATTCAAAAATATTATGGAACCGAAATGAAATGAAAAATCTTGATGAGAAATTTTCATTTAATGTTGCATATGACATCATGAATAATGATGATGATCCAGAACCAACATCTATGGTTGAATGTCAAAATAGACATGATTGGGCTCAATGGAAAGAAGCAATACGAGCTGAATTAGAATCACTCAATAAAAGAAAAGTTTTCGGATCCATCATTCTCACTCCTAAAGATGTGAAACCTGTAGGATACAGATGGATTTTTGTCCGAAAAAGAAATGAGAAAAATGAAGTTACAAGGTATAAAGCTAGACTTGTAGCTCAAGGTTTTTCTCAAAGACCGGGAATTGATTATGAAGAAACTTATTCTCCTGTTATGGATGCAATTACTTTTAGGTACTTAATCAGTCTGGCAGTTTCTAAAAATTTAGAAATGCATCTCATGGATGTTGTGACTGCTTATCTATATGGATCACTTGATAGTGATATATATATGAAGATACCTGAAGGATTTAAGGTACCAGAAGCATCAAATGCAAAACCCAAAGAAATGTATTCGATTAAATTACAAAGATCTTTATATGGGTTAAAACAATCGGGACGTATGTGGTATAACCGATTAAGTGATTACTTGATAAGCAAAGGGTATACAAATAATCTTACTTGCCCTTGTGTTTTCATTAAGAAAACAACATCCGGATATGTGATCATAGCTGTTTATGTTGATGATCTTAACATCATAGGTACAAATAAAGAGATCCATGAAGCCATTCAACTTCTAAAGAAAGAATTTGAAATGAAAGATCTCGGAAAAACCAAGTATTGCCTTGGTTTACAAATTGAGCATATGCCTAATGGTTTACTTGTACATCAAACAACATATACTGAAAAGATTTTGAAACGTTTCAATATGGACAAGGCAAAACCATTAAGTACTCCTATGGTTGTTAGATCACTCAATGTTGAAGCTGATCCATTTCGTCCATGTGAAGATCAAGAAGACATTCTTGGACCAGAAGTACCATATCTTAGTGCAATTGGAGCTCTTATGTATCTTACAAATTGTACAAGACCTGACATTTCTTTTGCAGTTAATTTGTTGGCAAGGTTCAGCTCTGCTCCTACCAAAAGACACTGGAATGGGATCAAACACATATTTCGATACCTTCGAGGAACTACTGATTTAGGATTATTTTATTCTAACGAATCAAAACAAGATTTGGTTGGTTATGCAGATGCAGGTTATTTATCTGATCCACATAAAGCTAAATCTCAAACTGGATATGTATTCCTAAATGGAGGTACTGCAATATCATGGCGTTCTCAAAAACAAACACTTGTTGCTACATCGTCAAATCATGCCGAAGTGATTGCATTACATGAAGCTACTCGAGAATGTTTTTGGTTGAGATCAATGACACAACTCATTACTGATTCTTGTGGACTAGAACGCGATAAAAGTCCAACAACTATCTATGAAGATAATGCAGCTTGCATAGCACAGATGAAAGAAGGGTATATCAAAAGTAACCGAACAAAACACATACCACCTAGATTCTTCTCATACACTCAAAATCTCATTAAGGACAACCAGATTGAAATGAGATATGTGCAATCTAGCAAAAACTCTGCTGATCTTTTCACGAAAGCACTTCCAACTGCTATTTTCAGAACACACGTTCATAACATTGGCATGAGACATGTTCAAAAGATGTAACAGCTGAAGCGATGTCTACTTGAGGGGGAGTCAACTCCATGCTGCACTCTTTTTCCCTTAGCTAAAGTTTTTTCCCACTGGGTTTTCTTTAGCAAGGTTTTTAACGAGGCAGTAATTTATAGTTGATCTTCAACAAAATAAAATTGCTATCCAAGGGGGAGTGTTATAATAATAATAATAATATAGATATGGATAGTCAATTTTGGTGTATACATATAGTCAATTTTGGTACACAAAGTATGTATTTTTATATTGAGATTTTAGGCTATAAATACTCATGAATGCAAGCATTAAACTTGCACCATTTCTCACACTTACAAAGTGTTTCTTTCTTTCTCTCCATTATCATCTTTGTTCTTACACTTCATTATTAGTATTCTAAATCAAGAATCAAATCACTAAAGGTAGTTATAAGCCTACTGAATTATAACATCAAGAATCAAACCACTAAAGGTAATTATAAGCCTACTGAATTATAACAGCTACTAATTTTTCAGGTCAATTATTAGCACCCGAAACCCAAAAGCAAAAACAAAAACAAAAATGAAGTGTCCGTACTGCGGGGCATCGCAGGGTCGTTGCAGCACCACATCCGCCGGAAAATTCATAACGGAATGCATCTCCTGCGGCCGCGTCGTTTCAGAACACCACACGCAATCTCACCATCTTTTTCACATCCGTGCACAAGACTCTCCTCTTTGTTTAGTCACTTCCGACCTCCCCAATTTCACACCAATTTCACAAAAACAACAAAAATCAGAATCAGAATCAGATGCAATAGCACCAGAAGAAGAAGAAGATCCCTTCGAACCTACTGGATTCATAACCGCTTTTTCCACATGGTCGCTTGAACCGTATCCGGTTTTCGCCCAATCTTCAATTTCCTTTTCTGGTTATCTAGCGGAACTCGAACGCGTACTTGAAACGACGTCGTCTAGTTCGGCGTCTGGTCCGTCTGTTGTTGTTGATAACCTTAGGGCTTATCTTCAGATTATTGATGTTGCGTCGATTTTAGCGTTGGATTGTGACATTTCGGATCATGCGTTTCAGTTGTTTAGGGATTGTAGTTCTGCTACTTGTTTACGGAACCGGAGCGTTGAGGCGCTTGCTACGGCTGCGCTTGTTCAAGCTATTCGTGAAGCTCAAGAGCCTAGAACATTACAGGTAGATTTTCACTTGAAGTACTGTAATTCATATGTTTAATTTCGAGCCCTAAAATTCAACCTGATAAGTATATAATTTGTTCATGATATATAATGAGAAGTGAGAAACTATGTTTAAAATGCACACTAATTTGATTAGGTCTATGTGTAGGTTAGATCTCTAGGAACAAGTATCATTCCACATTTTTATAGGCTAAATTGTTTAGATTGTCAATTAGGGGATTATGAAAGTATCTTGCTCCTGAAAAAGGAGTCAACGTTTAACGTTTTGTCAGCCAGAAAATGACTCATTGTTACAATTCATGAAATTAGAGGAATGCTGACTGTGATTTTTTAAAGAAAAAAAAGACAATGTTAATGACTTGTTTTTGTGAATAACGTCTGTCATAGGAGTCAACGTTTAACGTTTCCTCCTTCAGAAAATGACTCGGTGTTACAATTCAAGAAATTAGAGGAATGCTGACTGTGATTTTTTTTAAAGAAAAAAGACAATATTAGTGACTTGATTATGTGAATAACGTTTGGCATGTCAATAGTACACGTTGTTTATTTGTATACTCTCATGAAAATGATGATTGGTTATCGGTGGAAAAAGTTAATATTCCCCAACTCAACTTTTTGGAACATTGACCCCCTTTTTGAGAGAGTGAATGTTTGTATATACGTAATTGATAAATTTGGGATCTTGTGTTATCATTCTAGCGATTCTTATTTTATGCATGTTAATTAAACTCTGAATTGAAGTTGAAGTAGTGAGATACAATAAAAGCAAATTTGGGTAGAAAAGTAATGCATTGCTAGAATAAGTAAGTGGATGAGGTTTTCTCGTTTAGGTTACCCAGGAGGTCAGACATACGTGTTATGTTTCTTACAATGGAGTTTCAGGTTGAAGGAACATGTAGAATGCAAGTGTGACAGAACTTGAATAGTCTATAAGTATAATTGAGGCTACATAATCATGAATAAACTGCAACTGTTGCAATGCTCAATTCATTGATAGAATGTTTATATGTGTCTGGCATGTTAGGTCAAAACTTCAAATTAAAAAGCTAGTGTAACGTAAAGTTTATTTTTATTTTGATAGGATAGAACTTTTTTTTTTGCATTCAAGTCGAATTTAAAAATCAAGGTTTTCTAAAAAAATTTGAACATGTTGAATTCATTAGGGACTGGCAGTTAAAGTTTCAGTTTGTCATGACCTTTTAATGGTTACTGGTGGGCTTCTTCTTCTTCTTAACCTTAATGCTTGATTTTTCTACATAACTAACGTTTTAGCTTGTACGTACAATAAAACCAACGCTGAGATCTAATGACATAATCTGATCTTTGGCATATATGCTGAATATGTGAAGATAGTCAGACGGTCTCGCATGAATCTTTTCTTGTGAACACTTTCCCTTTTTTGTTATTCTTCGTGTGATTACCATTCACATGTTCCCTACTCAAGTATCGAATCAGACATAGAACCTTACTGTGTGGATCTCGTTTTTTGGTAATTGGCTTGTCTTTGTGTCTCGGCTCTATTTTCACATTAGTTTATTCCGGATTTTTATCTATGGTTCTAGTTTACATTTTAACAACAACAACAAAACCCAATACCACATAAGTGGTGTATGGGGAGGTGAGATGTAGACAATCCTTCCCCTATCCGAGAATAAGGACGAGTCATTTCTCCACTCAGAGTGAAAACACTCTCAAAAGTTGAGAAAGTCATCCCTCTCTCTATTCGACGGATAGAGAGATTGCTTCCGAGTGGACCTCCGGCCAATAAGTAGGAAAATAATTTTAAAAAAATAAAATAAAATTAAAAATAAAATTGAGACGCCATGAAAATGGTAAAATCAAATTTCCATGGGTTTTAAATCCTGCCTGAAATTTAATTTAGGCTCTAAGAGTCAGTCAAGTCGCCAATAAATCAACGCTTGCTATCGACTCAATAACTAGAGCCGTATTAGTTTACATTTTAAGAAGAATATATTTACAAAGTCGCAATTTGAGAACTCATTATATATGGGCAAAAATTGTAAAATTATAAAAAATAAAGTGGCGTTTCAAGTGGTGTACATTGACGAGTCATTTGTCGATCCAAGTGTAGACCCAATTAAATGGATTGACCCATTGGATCACTTGTTGGGTCCATGGGTCCGGATTTTTGACCCGTTGGGTCACATAAAGGGGCCCAGTCGGATTGGAATCGAGATCTAATCAATTGACATGCCTAGATGGGATGAAGTCAATTATGTTTTCTACAAAAAGTTTTAGGTTGGTAAATGTGGCATGATATATGCACCTATTGTGTAGACTTTTGTTACCATTTACAACACTTATAACTGATTATATGTAACGTTTTAGTTTAGAATTAAAATAGATTTTCTAGTAAACTACGATACTACAACATACGTAGTATAATGACCTGTTATTTGTCATACAGGAAATCTCGATTGCAGCCAGTTTACCTCAGAAAGAGATCGGAAAGTATATTAAGATTCTGGGAGAAGCTTTACAACTAAGCCAACCATTAAACAGCAATTCCATCTCGGTGCATATGCCTAGATTCTGCACTCTTCTACAGCTTAACAAATCTGCCCAGGTATTGCTCCATTAATATGTCTAGAAATCTGCTCCCATATTCGAATAAATATAATGGAAAAGCTTTGATATAGTATTTAAGTTCTTGTGTTTTTGATAAACTAAATTGAAGTATGGTATTTGGTAACTTTCAGGTTATCAGGAACTAAACTAGCTTAAAACTGTTTTTTATTTATGCAGTTTACAACTGAGATATTATGAAAAACAGAACGTCTACCAACTATTTGATCTTTTTGGTTAAATTTCCAGATTCCCCAATGTACATTTTTTATGCAAATGTCTAATTTCATGTCATCCATGTTTTGAAAATAGTAGTCATACCAAATGCTTTCTAAGATTTTATTGCTACAGAGGAAGTACAACAGCATGTACAATACAAGTTTCCTATTTTCTATTGGCTAGAAGTACAAGATAGTTAAATAATTGTTTGTGGCTTCCAAGTTATCTCAATAGTTTCTTTTTATATGGTTGATTTTTTCTCATTAAACAAACGTTTTTTGCTAAGCCAAATGTTTTGGATAAACTGTGAAGTTTCATACTTCCATTCAAGTTTAGACAGTTGTAACTTACACAACCTTCTGATACTTGACTTGAAAACCTCAAGAGTTTTTACTTAATTTCTATTCCAACTTCAATTTAGCTTCAACTTGTTTTTGTGTGCTCAAATTCAGTGTAAATCTTAGCCATGTAACCTTTTTTTCAGGAGCTTGCAACTCATATCGGTGAAGTTGTGATCAACAAGTGTTTCTGTACGCGTAGGAATCCAATCAGTATCTCTGCAGCCGCCATATATTTAGCTTCACAACTTGAAGATAAACGCAAAACGCAGGCAGAGATTTGCAAAGTAACTGGACTTACTGAAGTTACTCTTCGTAAAGTCTACAAAGAGCTATTAGAAAACTGGGATGATCTTCTTCCTTCGAATTACACGCCAGCTATACCTCCCGAAAAAGCATTTCCATCTGCTACAATTACTTCTGGACGTTCATCTTTAACACCTAGAGTCAACAATGGTGTTGACGGTGAAAACAAATCTGCAGAAAACAGTATTGATCCATGGAAGTTTACAAGTCAGAATGTGAATAGTGCACGTGAAATGGATGTAGATGGAGTCCTTTTATAAGATTTGGAAATGAATCATGAATCAAGAATCATGCGGGTGGGGTGGTAGTAATGCTCGGTTGTGGCCCCGACTGGTTTCTTCTTCTCAAACCCATGATGCCGGAGGTGCTTTCAGGATTCGGAGATCGTAATAGACATGGTGATAATAGGAATGGATTATTCTTGCAGTACTCATGAAAGTGTTTTTATAATTGTGTTATGTCTGAATGTTAAATTTGAATCTATGGAAGTGAATGTTTGTGTTTGTGGAACGTGTTTTGAGTTAAAACATACATCTTTGTCGGAGAATGATCATCAATAATTAGATTTAGATCGTTGTATGATTAATTATCTTCTGTGTTGCATCTTAAAAATTAAATTCTTTGATCATGCATATTTTTACCATTGGGTTTAACATGCATGCTCAATGCGTTAGTGGGGTTTAAGGATCTTAGAACAAGGCTCTCCGGTCCGGCTACCGTGAATAACCCTGGTCGACATGATGATGTCGGCGGGGTGGTCAAGTGATTAAGTCCACCTTCGATAGCGATCGCTGATCAGAAGGCCCCAAATAAGGTTGTAGGTGCTAGCTTAATGAAGAACTAACCTGTTAACCTTGAAGAGACGAAGAATGATGCTTAATTACGCAAGGCGTGTGGCAGATGGTAGTTACGTAATGTGACGATGGCCCTAGAATGATAATTAGGGTTGGTATATATAGGCAAACCCTAATTCTAGAACCGACTACGATTGTTGCAATCCTTTCCATAACTAACTCCCCCGAATCTCGGATATAATTATGGAAAAGATATTAACTTGATAACCAAGTAACCGCTGCACAGGGAACAAAGGCATTCGATACGAATCCGCATACCGCATGCCGCATGCAAGTTAACACGCACGCATGCCTCATTGCGCCTGCGGTCTGCGGTATCATTATGTCCCCCCAGTTCGATGTTATATGACGCAAGACATATGATATCAAACTATTAAGCGAAAAAGGAAAAGACAAGAAAACGTCTAGCATTGAATTTTCCGCGTGCGCCTCGATGTCATTAAATGCCTGTCACTGTCGCAGAAACCCATTCGGCTGACAAGACAGAAAGTGGCAGTTGACAGTCGCGCGTAAGACCACGCGCCCCTAGTTAATCATACCATACTGTCATCCACGCGCGTAAAGAAAATGCTATCCGTTGATTGCGTTACACGTGTACAGCCAGTATGAGACCGTTTCACCCCAAGCCTTCTAATCTTCACTATAAATAGACGGCACTCACCCTCATTTCTACTTTTCTACCATTTGCTTCTTCAATACGCTGCCGATTTCGTTTCCGATCAAATCCCGAATATTCCGGCCAACGTCGAAAGGTTAGTTATTCTTCATTCACTCTACAGAAAATGACTAAAGCTAACGAGACTTACGTAGATAGCGTAGTGTCTGTTATAGAGCAGAAGCATATCGATTCCTTAGTTAAACAGTACCCACCCCTAGCACAGTACAATCCGGTGCCACCCTTGTCTACTCAGCGTGCCCACAAACCGCCGGAGAAGAAGGTAGCCATATACGAGCATGCGTTTAAGCATGGTAATTTTAGGGTGCCTCCTTCCAACTTCTTTTTAGGCGTCTTAGATCACTTCGGCGTAGGATTAGGGCAATTACACCCTTACGCAATAGGAAAAATTGTGCTGTTTGAGATGTGGTGCGCTGCACTCAATAAGGTTCCCTTAGTGAAGGTGTTCTGTCACCTATACCGCTTAGCGAATCATCACAAGTCTTGGTTCACTTTCTTCGCTCGCCAAAACTTCACCAAAACCCCCAAATCAAACGCGGGCCAATGGAAAGAAACTTTCTTTTTCATCAACCAAACTGTAGTTGGGGCCAACTTTCCGCAAACACTTATCTGGTGCGAAAGCGTGGCCAAGGATGTGAACAAAACCCCCGCTCTTGACGATGAAGAAACGAAGCTGCTAGCGGAGTGTGCTAACGCACAACTCGTGCACCGCTCATATGGGAATGTGATGTTGCGGTTAGGAAACATATCCGCGCACTGGCCTTGGGAGAATCTGCGTCCGGCCATAGTCGTACCGAATGGCAAGGGTAGGATTAGCACATGCATATAAATATATAAAACCACTAGCGCATTCGTACAGGTTCTGATATTGCGTATATGTTTGCAGAGATGAAGATGAAGAAGGTGCTCACTGCGGAGGACATCGCGGCCATTTCTTTCCGCAAACAAAATGTCAATGAGCCGCTTGAGCAGGAAAAGACTGGCGAGAATGAGGGGCCAGCACCTGCCACCTCGGGCAACAAACGCAAGGCTGCCGACACCACCCAAGCCAAGCAGAAAAAGAAGAAACTTACCCCCAAACAAGTAGAGGACATGCGAAACGACAACTTTGTTCCCGTTGATCCAACATCCGCAGACCTACCTCCCCCCAGTACTGGTAAACGTCACCTCGTTTGTATAAATACCGCACTTAATTTTTAAGCGTTAACGAAAAGGATCCCCAGCAAACCGTGTACCGTTATCACTAACGATTTCGTTTGGTATGCCGAATCGACAAACAATGTCATCCCATACAAAATTTCGCACCCTTTTTCCCGAAATTGTTGCCAGCGGTCGCGCTTCAACCCACTTAGTGAAATAGTCGATTGCAACAATCAAGAATTTAATGTTTCCTGCGTGTGCAGAGTATGCGTAAGATACTGACATAAGTAGCATATGGTATAAAATAAATGATAATATTACCTCGGCCTTTTGGAAATGGTCCGACTATGTCAATTGCCCATTTGCAGAATGGCCATGGTGAGGAGACCGGTATCATAGGATGCGCAAGTGCCCTGCTGATAGGCTCGTGTATTTGGCAAGATTCGCATTGCTTCACTATTCGCGCGGTATCTGCGTACATAGTGGGCCAATAATAACCTAGCCGCATAATTTTTGACACAATAGACCTGTGCCCCGAATGAAGAGCACGTACACCTTCATGCACCTCGCGTATAACCTCCTCTGCCTCATTCGGACCGATACACCTTAAGTGCGGCCCTAAATAATTTTTCCGATACAGCACGTCACCCTCAAGGGCATACAGTGGTGCCTTGGTGTGGACCTTCTTCGCATCAACGGAATCTGCAGGTGATGTGCCATCCCGCAGGAAAGCAATAATAGGTGCCATCCATGTTGAGCTGGATTCCTCAACAGGTGCTACCAAAGGCATCATAACAATGGATTTCGCATTCAGTTCTTCTATAAGAACTTTCTTCCCTAGATGATCAAAAGCCAAAGCAGCCAATTTGCTAAGCGCATCCGCTTTCTTATTTTGCTCCCGCATTACGTGGAAGATTTGAAAAGTTTCAAACTGGTCAGCGAGGTTATGAACAAGCGATAAATATTGCTGCATGGCAATGTCATGCGCTCCAAAGTCCCTGCTGACTTGACTACACACCAGCTTTGAATCCACATAAGCGTGTAGAATTTTAACATTCAATTTATGCGTAATGCGCATACTTGCTAACAGAGCCTCATATTCTGCTTCGTTGTTCGTAGCAGCAAAATTAAACCATAGCGCATATGTATGCTTTTCACCATCTGGACCAGTTAAAATTACACCCGCACCCACGCCCGCTGCGCTGCAGGCACCATCGGTATATAACTCCCATGGTGACAAAATTGGTGCATGCGTATCTTGATGTTCTGCTGATGCCTCGACATCCACAGGTAACTCTGCTAGGTAATCCGCAAGTATTTGACCCTTAACCGCGCTGCGCGAAGAAAAATTTATTTCATGTTCTCCTAACTCAACTGCCCATTTAGCCATTCGGCCAGAAATCTCAGGCTTGTACAACACCTGAAAGAAAAATGATTGCGTTAATCAATGCGGTAACCCCGGACATTGGCGCAAATTAGGCATGTACCAACCTGTTTGATTGGTTGATCAGTTAGAACCACAATTGGATGTGCTTGAAAGTATCGGAGCAAACGCCGCGCCGTGTGGACCAGCGCATATACTAGCTTTTCTATTGGTGAATAGTTTACTTCGCTTGATGTCAGCGTCTTGCTTACAAAGTAGACCGGCATTTGCATCTGAGAAAACCTCAGCATTAATTGTATACGAAATAAATAATTCACAAGTAAAAGGGAATGGATTACCTTTCCACGGTCTGCGATAAGAACCGAGCTGATTGCTTCTTTTGATGCCGCAAGGTACAGCGTAAGCGTTTCTCCTGTTACTGGCGCGGTGAGTGTTGGTAATTCTGCGAGCACCTTCTTCATCTCCTGAAAGGCTGACTCTGCCTCCTGAGTCCATACAAAGTCTTTTTTCTTTAAACAATTCTTCAAAGTATTGAAGAATGGCAATTGTCGCTCTGCGGCCTTCGACAAAAACCGCGTGATCGCCGCAAGCTTCCCGGTCAGACTCTGCACGTCTTTCTTTGTCTTCGGAGATGGTAAACTATCAATTATCACACCCCCAAAATGGACCAGGGGTAATTGTGACCAATCATATCATAACACAGTTGTATAAGCGAGAACGACTCTAAATGAGACGTTTTATTTATTAAATAAACAGCGGAAGCATTATTCAAAGTTTTACATCATAAGAGTACAGTAAATGGAAAATGTCTTAAACAAAATGATAAATATGAATGATGGACTCCATGCAAGCAGCAAAGCATACATCAATCATCTAGTAGCAAGTAGCAGTTAGCTCAATCATCACCTGAGACAAAACACGCTTAAAGTGTCAACCAAAAAGGTTGAGTGAAATTCATAGGTTTATAAATAATATCCAAAGTTTTAGACCACAAGATTTAGTTTAAAGTTGATTGATATAGAAATATCAATCTAAAAGTGTTGCTGCATTTTGTAATATCGCTACTAAACAAGTTTACCCTATGACACCTTGTACTGTCAGTGTCGTGGAATCATTATTATGTAACCAAAGACCAACGGTCGAATGGTTAGAGACGTTACTCTCAATAGGCCTACTCACAATAATTAAGTTTGCATTTAAACATAGCAATTGACGATATTACGGTAGGGATTTAGCATGAATCAAAGCATGACAGCATAGTTAACAATTTAGTACTTGTGTCTAAGCGTAAAACAGTTATAAAGCAAGCATGTGTCTCACCCCAAAAGTTATAAAACAGTTATGAAACAGTAAAAAGTGAGGCTATGAAAATCACCTTAGTAGCACAAAAGGGTATTCCACGAAAGAATTGAACGGAAGGACGTGACCGAGATCTCAACCTAGAGATAGAACGTATGATCAGACATTGCCTAACAGACAATAGTATATAGTACTATATTGATAGTAATGGTTCACTAAAGAATTTCCATTCTCGGAAGGTTACTATTTATGGAAAGTTTCCACTTATAGTAATTTTCCAATTTTAGAAAGTTCGGGTTTATCTTTAGCAAGACGTTGTATAACTTTACTCAAACTTCGTTGCTATAAAATAAGTCAAGAATGACCAGATGTAACCGGGGGCCCAGGACTCTTGACCAGAATCTAAGTCATGGCATTCGAGATCCACAAGCTTACCCATAAATGGCAACCTAGACATCATTCACTTACGACCGTGAGTAGCGATGAAGTTCACATGAATTATACATTATCTTTGATTAACCTTCACTTTAGGTGTATACACACAAAGAATTATTAATGTACTTAATAATTATATATGTGATAATATAACCTAAGTATTATTTAATATTTAGTTATTATACCTTAGTATGTCTTATATATATTAAATATAATTACCTTTAAATAAATACCTAAATTACTTCAAAAATAATAGTGTTTTATTAATCGAACATTATTCAAAAATGTCTAAATAATAAATTAAATATTTAAAAATTACATACATAATTTTTATAGTCTTAGTTAATCATATAGATTAGTAGAAAAATTAAAGAAAACATTTTTATTATATTTTTGTATTTATTTTTGTTTTTACCCTTAATGTATTCACAAAACAATTTTAATTCTACATAATTACTAAATAGACCCAAATAATTATTTTTATAATTTTTATAAGTTTCTATCAGTCTAATAACCTGTAGAAAAATATTTAAAAAAATATTTTTTATTATTTTATATTTATTCTTAATTTACCTTCGAATTACCTAATAATAGAGTTTAATTATATAATAAATACCAATTCGACTCAAGTAATTATTTTTATAATTTTTTCAGATCTATATAAGTTTTAAAAACTCAGAAAAAAATTATATATTTTTTATTTTTGGTTAAAAGTATTTATTACGAATTTTACATTGTTTTTACGTTTAAACACTACATAATTCGTATTTAATTATAAATAATATTCCATAAATTATAAAAATTATTTTTATGCATCATAACACTTATAATACTAATTATAACATATAAACATAATTAATTTCTAATTTTACAAAGAATATACAATAAATATAAATATAAATGACAATATTAAAAAAATTTAATAAAAATAGAAAGTACCTCAAATTTTCTTCAAGGTTTTGAGAGAATAACTTAAGTTTTTGTGTTTGGCAAGAAAAAATGAATGAGGAGCCATGTATTTATAGGTAAAAAATGGGTGGTGAAAAGAAAAAAAATAATAAAATAAAGGTGCCAATTTTGACAAAATAATAAAAATATGTTAAAAATATTTTTAATAAGTTTTTGTTTTTGAAAATATTTAGTCAAAATTCATGGGCTCATTATTTAATTTATAAAAAAAATCTTATTTCTTTTTATTTTTATTTTTTTATAAGCTAAAAATATATATAATGATTAAAATAACTTATCATTTAATTAATAATTATGTTACATATAGTTTTAAATATAATACGCATTAATATTAACTAAAGTTATTTTATATAATTAGTGTAAACCTTAGTTAACGGAACGTGTCGACTAAAAATAAATATTTAATCAACGTCGAATTTAATTATATATTACGTATGGATAACAACCCTATAGGCAAATTAGTCAATTCAAGTATGAAAATGTGAGGGTTGTTATAGTACCTCCCCGTTAAAGAAAACTTCGTCCCGAAGTTTCAAGTAGACTTCTCGGATGCATCGGCGGTTGAGAAGAGGTGGGGATATTTTCGTTTCATTTGGTCTTCACGTTCCCAGGTATACTCGGGGCCACGTCGTGAATTCCAACGGATCTTAACAATGGGAATGTTGCTTTGTTTCAAGCGTTTAATCTCACGATCCATAACTTCAATAGGTTCTTCAATGAAGTGCATTTTATCATCAATGCGGAGATCATCCAAAGGAATAACAAGTGGGTCATCAGCAAGACACTTTTTCAAGTTCGAGATGTGGAATACGTCGTGTACTCTACTAAGCTCAGCAGGTAGTTCTAATCGATACGCCACGGGACCAATTCTCTCAGTAATCTTGAAAGGTCCAACAAAACACGGACTTAGTTTGCTTCGTTTACCAAAACGAATGACGCCTTTCCAAGGGGATACTTTCAACATGACTTTATCACCAACTTGGAATTCCAAATCCTTTCGACGTTTATCAGCATAGCTCTTCTGTCGGCTGCGGGAAGTTTCCAATCGTTTCTTAATATGTACGATCTTTTCGGTAGTTTCATGTATGATTTCAGGACCAGTCAATTGTCTGTCCTCTAGTTCATCCCAACATAGGGGTGATCTACATTTTCCTCCGTATAAGGCTTCAAAAGGTGCAACCTTAATACTTGAGTGGTAACTGTTGTTGTAAGAAAATTCAGCCAAGGGCAGATGTCTGTCCCAACCTTTACCGAAGTCGATAACACAAGCACGAAGCATATCTTCAAATGTTTGAATGGTTCGTTCAGTTTGGCCATCAGTTTGCGGATGATAAGCGGTACTCATGTCGAGTTTAGTTCCAAGAGCAGATTCTAAAGTTTTCCAGAATCTAGAAGTGAATCGACTATCACGATCAGAAATGATAGAAATAGGGACTCCATGTCGTGAGACAATCTCTTTGATGTAAAGTTGTGACAATTTCTCCATCTTATCAGTTTCCTTGATCGGTAAAAAGTGTGCAGATTTAGTAAGGCGATCCACTATGACCCAAATAGTATCATTTCCACTAGAAGTCTTGGGCAATTTAGTAATAAAGTCCATAGTGATACATTCCCACTTCCACTGCGGAATATCTGGCTGTTGAAGTAAACCAGATGGCTTTTGATGCTCGGCCTTAACTTTCAAACAAGTAAGACACTTGCTCACATACTCAGCAATATCAGATTTCAGATTAGGCCACCAATAAAACTCTTTCACATCATGATACGTTTTACTAGAGCCTGGGTGAATAGAATACTTAGTCTTATGTGCTTCATCCAAGACTAGTTCTCGAAGATTTCCAAAGGTTGGGACCCAGATTCGGTTATTAAAATACTGTGTTCCATTTCCCTTGAGTTCAAGTTGCTTTTCAAGACCTTTTAGTCCCTCGAGTTGAACATTTTCTTCCTTCAATGCTTCAAGTTGTGCTTCACGGATTTGAGTTGTAAGATTAGTCTGAATAACCATGTTCAAAGCTCGGACTCGAATAGGTTTATTATGCTCCTTTCGACTGAGAGCATCGGCAACAACATTTCCCTTACCGGAATGGTACTTAATCTCACAATCATAGTCGTTTAGTAGTTCAACCCATCGTCGTTGCCTCATGTTTAGTTGTTTCTGATCGAAGATATGTTGAAGACTTTTATGATCGGTAAACACCGTGAATTTAATTCTGTAAAGGTAATGTCTCCATATCTTCAAAGTGAATACCACAGCTCCTAACTCCAGGTCATGTGTGGTATAATTCTTCTCATAACCGAAACCTTGATTCAAGGCATCACAATAAACTATGAAATCCTCGTCTCCTTCAGGTAAAGATAGAATCGGGGCTGTGGTCAATTTCTCCTTTAAAATCTTAAATGCAGATTCTTGTTCTTCAGACCATTCAAACTTCTTCCCCTTATGAGTTAACTTAGTAAGAGGTTTCGCCAGAATAGAAAATCCTTCGATAAATCTTCGGTAATAACCAGCAAGTCCCAAAAATTGGCGAATATGCTTCGCATTCTTAGGCGCTTCCCAGTTCTGAATAGCAGTGATTTTTGCTGGATCGACATGTATTCCTTCACTATTAACCACATGTTCGAGAAATTGAACTGTTCGTAACCAAAATTCACATTTGGAGAACTTGGCATACAATTGTTCATTCTTTAGCAATTCTAAGATCAAACGTAAATGTCGTTCATGCTCTTGCTTGTTCTTGGAATAGATTAAGATATCGTCGATGAAAACAATCACGAATTTGTCAAGATAAGGTTTGCATACACGGTTCATAAGATCCATGAATACAGCTGGTGCGTTTGTTAAACCAAAAGGCATAATAAGAAATTCGTAATGTCCATAATGAGTTCGGAAGGCAGTCTTGGGAACATCAGTTTCCTTGACTCTCAACTGATGATACCCTGACCTAAGATCAATCTTCGAATAGATACTTGACCCTTGCAGTTGGTCAAATAGGTCATCAATACACAGAAGAGGATAACGGTTCTTGATAGTTAACTTGTTGAGTTCTCGGTAATCAATACACATTCTCAACGTGCCATCTTTCTTCTTAACAAAAAGAACAGGTGCTCCCCATGGAGATGAGCTAGGACGAATGAATCCTTTTTCTAAGAGTTCTTGTAGTTGGATGGATAATTCTTTCATTTCGGATGGAGCTAGTCGATATGGTGCCTTTGCAATAGGTGCAGCACCGGGAGTTAGATCGATTTGAAACTTGACTTGTCTTTGAGGTGGGAGACCAGGGAGTTCTTCAGGAAAAACTTCAGGAAATTCTCTAACCACCGGAACATCTTCAATTCGTTTCTCTTCCAGTTCGACTTTCTTAACATTAGCTAAGATGGCTTGATACCCCTTCATCAGGTATTTACGGGTTTTTATACAAGAGATGATATTAAGTTTAGAACCACTCTTTTCTCCTTGTATGATTAGGGTTTCACCATTCTCAAGAGGAATATTAATGGTTTTATCATAACACATGATTGCAGCTCTCAACAGGGTTAGCCAATCCATCCCTACAACTACATCAAAGCTTCCTAATTCGACTGGCAGTAAGTTGATCTTAAAGTTTTTGTCAGCTAGAATCAGATCACAATTTTTATAAATATTGTCTACTTTCATAACCTTACCGTTTGCTACTTCTACAAGGCGCTTGATTTCTAAGGCTTGTGGTTTTTCAGTGAATAAGGCACAAAATTCCGTAGACACATAACTTCTATCAGCACCGGAATCGAATAAAACAGTAGCATAGCAATTGTTAACAAGGAACGTACCCGTTATAACTTCATCTTCTTCACGAGCCTCTTCGGTAGTCATGACAAATGCTCTACCCTTAGCATTACCCACTGTTGCAGTCTTGTTCTTAGGGCACTGGTTTCTAAAATGTCCAACTTCCCCACAACCGTAACAAGTAGGCACGGTTGGATCAGTCTTTGCAGCTGGAGTGTTGGTTGCAGGCAGCACAACCTTACAGTTCTTGGCTAAGTGGCCAATCTTCTTACACCTACTACACTCAACAGTGTGAAATGTCCCGTTCTTATTGATTAAAAACGTTCCATATTAATTGATTTTGTTGCGAGGTTTTGACCTCTATATGAGACGTTTTTCAAAGACTGCATTCATTTTTAAAACAAACCATAACCTTTATTTCATAAATAAAGGTTTAAAAGCTTTACGTAGATTATCAAATAATGATAATCTAAAATATCCTGTTTACACACGACCATTACATAATGGTTTACAATACAAATATGTTACATCGAAATCAGTTTCTTGAATGCAGTTTTTACACAATATCATACAAACATGGACTCCAAATCTTGTCCTTATTTTAGTATGCAACAGCGGAAACTCTTAGTATTCACCTGAGAATAAACATGCTTTAAACGTCAACAAAAATGTTGGTGAGTTATAGGTTTAACCTATATGTATCAAATCGTAACAATAGACCACAAGATTTCATATTTCAATACACATCCCATACATAGAGATAAAAATCATTCATATGGTGAACACCTGGTAACCGACATTAACAAGATGCATATATATAAGAATATCCCCATCATTCTGGGACACCCTTCGGATATGATATAAATTTCGAAGTACTAAAGCATCCGGTACTTTCGATGGGGTTTGTTAGGCCCAATAGATCTATTTTTAGGATTCGCGTCAATTAGGGTGTCTGTTCCCTAATTCTTAGATTACCAGACTTAATAAAAAGGGGCATATTCGATTTCGATAATTCAACCATAGAATGTAGTTTCACGTACTTGTGTCTATTTTGTAAATCATTTATAAAACCTGCATGTATTCTCATCCCAAAAATATTAGATTTTAAAAGTGGGACTATAACTCACTTTCACGGATTTTTACTTCGTCGGGAAGTAAGACTTGGCCACTGGTTGATTCACGAACCTATAATAATATATACATATATATCAAAGTATGTTTAAAATATATTTACAACACTTTTAATATATTTTGATGTTTTAAGTTTATTAAGTCAGCTGTCCTCGTTAGTAACCTACAACTAGTTGTCCACAGTTAGATGTACAGAAATAAATCGATAAATATTATCTTGAATCAATCCACGACCCAGTGTATACGTATCTCAGTATTGATCACAACTCAAACTATATATATTTTGGAATCAACCTCAACCCTGTATAGCTAACTCCAACATTCACATATAGAGTGTCTATGGTTGTTCCGAAATATATATAGATGTGTCGACATGATAGGTCGAAACATTGTATACGTGTCTATGGTATCTCAAGATTATATAATATACAATACAAGTTGATTAAGTTATGGTTGGAATAGATTTGTTACCAATTTTCACGTAGCTAAAATGAGAAAAATTATCCAATCTTGTTTTACCCATAACTTCTTCATTTTAAATCCGTTTTGAGTGAATCAAATTGCTATGGTTTCATATTGAACTCTATTTTATGAATCTAAACAGAAAAAGTACAGGTTTATAGTCGGAAAAATAAGTTACAAGTCATTTTTGTAAAGGTAGTCATTTCAATCGAAAGAACGACGCCTAGATGACCATTTTAGAAAACATACTTCCACTTTGAGTTTAACCATAATTTTTGGATATAGTTTCATGTTCATAATAAAAATCATTTTCTCAGAATAACAACTTTTAAATCAAAGTTTATCATAGTTTTTAATTAACTAACCCAAAACAGCCCGCGGTGTTACTACGACGGCGTAAATTCGGTTTTACGGTGTTTTTTGTGTTTCCAGGTTTTAAATCATTAAGTTAGCATATCATATAGATATAGAACATTTGTATAGTTAATTTTAAAAGTCAAGTTAGAAGGATTAACTTTTGTTTGCGAACAAGTTTAGAATTAACTAAACTATGTTCTAGTGATTACGAGTTTAAACCTTCGAATAAGATAGTTTTATATATATGAATCGAATGATGTTATGAACATCATTACTACCTCAAGTCTAGTAGATAAACCTACTGGAAGTGACAAGAAATGATCTAGCTTCAAAGGATCTTGGATGGCTTGAAAGTTCTTGAAGTAGGATCATGACACAAAAACAAGTTCAAGTAAGATTTTTACTCGAATTAAGATAGTTTATATTTATAGAAATTGAATCAAAGTTTGAATATGAATATTACCTTGAATAAGAAAGATAACCTACTGTATATAACAAAGGTTTCTTGATCTTAGATGATTACTTGGAATGGATTAGAAAGCTTGGAAGTAAATTAGTAAACTTGAAGGGATTTTTGAAGTGTTCTTGAAGTGTTCTTCCTATGATGATTATAGCTTGATTCTTGAAGTGATTTTTGATGAAGATGATGATTAACTACTGGAAAAATACGTTCATAATAGTGTGTGTATGTTGAGAGAGAATTAGAAAGAGAATTGGAAGTGAAATGGAGTGAATGATGAGTGGTAATTGGTGAGTGGTGAGTGGGGTTAAAAGGAGTTCTAGTTAGTTGACTAGCTCATGGTAGAAGTTAAAATTGATTAGTCATACATGACATAATCAAGAGTGGAATCCCATGCTAGTTCCTATTGGTATATACTCATAGTAAGTACGTTTTGAAGCTGTGTATAATACGGGTAAGAATACGACTAGAATTCTTGATGAAAGAAAAGAATGGAAAAGTAACTGTAACCATTTTCGTTAAGTATGAGTGTTTTGATATATGTTTTGAAGTCTTCCAAAAGTATTTTAATACATCTAAATACACTACATGTATATACATTTTAACTGAGTCGTTAAGTCATCGTTAGTCGTTACATGTAAGTGTTGTTTTGAAACCTTTAAGTTAACGATCTCAATTAATGTTGTTAACCCATTGTTTATTATATCTAATGAGATGTTAAATTATTATATTATCATGATATTATGATATATTAATATATCTTAATATGATATATATACATTTAAATGTCGTTACAACGATAATCGTTACATATATGTCTCGTTTCTAAATCCTTAAGTTAGTAGTCTTGTTTATATGTATATAACTCATTGTTAATATACTTATGGAGATACTTACTTATCATAATCTCATGTTAACCATATGTATATCCATATATATATCGTCATGTCATTTTTACAAGTTTTAACGTTCGTGAATCGCCGGTCAACTTGGGTGGTCAATTGTCTATATGAAACCTATTTCAATTAATCAAGTCTTAACAAGTTTGATTGCTTAACATGTTGGAAACATTTAATCATGTAAATATCAATCTCAATTAATATATATAAACATGAAAAAGTTCGGGTCACTACAGTACCTACCCGTTAAATAAATTTCGTCCCGAAATTTTAAGCTGTTGAAGGTGTTGACGAATCTTCTGGAAATAGATGCGGGTATTTCAACTTCATCTGATCTTCACGCTCCCAGGTGAACTCGGGTCCTCTACGAGCATTCCATCGAACCTTAACAATTGGTATCTTGTTTTGCTTAAGTCTTTTAACCTCACGATCAATTATTTCGACGGGTTCTTCGATGAATTGGAGTTTTTCGTTGATTTGGATTTCATCTAACAGAATAGTGAGATCTTCTTTAGCAAAACATTTCTTCAAATTCGAGACGTGGAAAGTGTTATGTACAGCCGCGAGTTGTTGAGGTAACTCAAGTCGGTAAGCTACTGGTCCGACACGATCAATAATCTTGAATGGTCCAATATACCTTGGATTTAATTTCCCTCGTTTACCAAATCGAACAACACCTTTCCAAGGTGCAACTTTAAGCATGACCATCTCTCCAATTTCAAATTCTATATCTTTTCTTTTAATGTCAGCGTAGCTCTTTTGTCGACTTTGGGCGGTTTTTAACCGTTGTTGAATTTGGATGATCTTCTCGGTAGTTTCTTGTATAATCTCCGGACCCGTAATCTGTCTATCCCCCACTTCACTCCAACAAATCGGAGACCTGCACTTTCTACCATAAAGTGCTTCAAACGGCGCCATCTCAATGCTTGAATGGTAGCTGTTGTTGTAGGAAAATTCTGCTAATGGTAGATGTCGATCCCAACTGTTTCCGAAATCAATAACACATGCTCGTAGCATATCTTCAAGCGTTTGTATCGTCCTTTCGCTCTGCCCATCAGTTTGTGGATGATAGGCAGTACTCATGTCTAGACGAGTTCCTAATGCTTGCAGTAATGTCTGCCAGAATCTTGAAATATATCTGCCATCCCTATCAGAGATAATAGAGATTGGTATTCCATGTCTGGAGACGACTTCCTTCAAATACAGTCGTGCTAACTTCTCCATCTTGTCATCTTCTCTTATTGGCAGGAAATGTGCTGATTTGGTGAGACGATCAACTATTACCCAAATAGTATCAAAACCACTTGCAGTCCTTGGCAATTTAGTGATGAAATCCATGGTAATGTTTTCCCATTTCCATTCCGGGATTTCGGGTTGTTGAAGTAGACCTGATGGTTTCTGATGCTCAGCTTTGACCTTAGAACACGTCAAACATTCTCCTACGTATTTAGCAACATCGGCTTTCATACCCGGCCACCAAAAATATTTCCTGAGATCCTTGTACATCTTCCCCGTTCCAGGATGTATTGAGTATCTGGTTTTATGAGCTTCTCTAAGTACCATTTCTCTCATATCTCCAAATTTTGGTACCCAAATCCTTTCAGCCCTATATCGGGTTCCGTCTTCCCGAATATTAAGATGTTTCTCCGATCCTTTGGGTATTTCATCCTTTAAATTTCCCTCTTTTAAAACTCCTTTTTGCGCCTCCTTTATTTGAGTAGTAAGGTTATTATGAATCATTATATTCATAGATTTTACTCGGATGGGTTCTCTGTCCTTCCTGCTCAAGGCATCGGCTACCACATTTGCCTTCCCCGGGTGGTAACGAATCTCAAAGTCGTAATCATTCAATAATTCAATCCACCTACGCTGCCTCATATTCAGTTGTTTCTGATTAAATATGTGTTGAAGACTTTTGTGGTCGGTATATATAATACTTTTGACCCCATATAAGTAGTGCCTCCAAGTCTTTAATGTAAAAACAACCGCGCCTAATTCCAAATCATGCGTCGTATAATTTTGTTCGTGAATCTTCAATTGTCTAGACGCATAAGCAATCACCTTCATTCATTGCATTAATACACAACCGAGACCTTGCTTTGATGCGTCACAATAAATCACAAAATCATCATTCCCTTCAGGCAATGACAATATAGGTGCCGTAGTTAGCTTTTTCTTCAATAACTGAAACGCTTTCTCTTGTTCATCATTCCATTCAAATTTCTTCCCTTTATGCGTTAATGCAGTCAAGGGTTTTGCTATTCTGGAAAAGTCTTGGATGAACCTTCTGTAGTAACCAGCTAGTCCTAAAAACTGGCGTATGTGATTTGGAGTTTTCAGGGTTTCCCACTTTTCAACAGTTTCTATCTTTGCCGGATCCACCTTAATACCTTCTTTGTTCACTATGTGACCGAGGAATTGAACTTCTTCCAACCAAAATGCACACTTTGAAAACTTAGCGTACAATTCTTCCTTCCTCAATACTTCTAACACCTTTCTCAAATGTTCACCGTGTTCTTAGTCATTCTTTGAGTAAATAAGTATGTCATCAATGAAAACAATGACAAACTTGTCAAGGTATGGTCCACACACTCGGTTCATAAGGTCCATGAACACAGCTGGTGCATTAGTTAAACCAAACGGCATGACCATAAACTCGTAATGACCGTAACGTGTTCTGAAAGCAGTCTTTGGAATATCGTCTTCTTTCACCCGCATTTGATGATACCCGGAACGTAAGTCAATCTTTGAATAAACAGACGAGCCTTGTAGTTGATCAAATAAGTCGTCGATTCTCGATAGTGGGTAGCGGTTCTTGATGGTAAGTTTGTTCAACTCTCGGTAGTCGATACACAACCTGAATGTGCCATCTTTCTTCTTGACAAACAAAACAGGAGCTCCCCACGGTGATGTGCTTGGTCGAATGAAACCACGCTCTAAAAGTTCTTGTAATTGGCTTTGCAGTTCTTTCATCTCGCTGGGTGCGAGTCTGTAAGGAGCACGAGCTATTGGTGCAGCTCCTGGTACAAGATCTATTTGAAATTCAACGGATCGCTGTGGGGGTAATCCCGGTAATTCTTTCAGAAATACATCGGGAAATTCTTTTGCAATGGGAACATCATTGATGCTCTTTTCTTCAGTTTGTACTTTCTCGACGTGTTCTAGAACAGCATAGTAACCTTTTCTTATTAGTTTTTGTGCCTTCAAATTACTAATAATATGTAGCTTCGTGTTGCCCTTTTCTCCGTACACCATTAAGGGTTTTCCTTTTTCTCGTATAATGCGAATTACATTTTTGTAACAAACGATCTCTGCTTTCACTTCTTTCAACCAGTCCATACCGATTATCACATCAAAACTCCCTAACTCTACTGGTATCAAATCAATCTTAAATGTTTCGCTAACCAGTTTAATTTCTCGATTTCGACATATATTATCTGCTGAAATTAATTTACCATTTGCTAATTCGAGTAAAAATTTACTATCCAAAGGCGTCAATGGACAACTTAATTTAGCACAAAAATCTCTACTCATATAGCTTCTATCCGCACCCGAATCAAATAAAACGTAAGCAGATTTATTGTCAATAAGAAACGTACCCGTAACAAGCTCCGGGTCTTCCTGTGCCTCTGCCGCATTAATATTGAAAACTCTTCCGCGGCCTTGTCCATTCGTGTTCTCCTGGTTCGGGCAATTTCTAATAATGTGGCCCGGTTTTCCACATTTATAACAAACTACATTGGCATAACTTGCTCCGACACTACTTGCTCCGCCATTACTCGTTCCGACACCATTTGTTCCTTTCGTTCTATTAACCCCTGGTCCGTAGGCCTTACACTTCGCTGCGCTATGACCATTTCTTTTACACTTGTTGCAAAATTTGGTGCAGAACCCCGAGTGATACTTTTCACACCTTTGGCATAGCTGCTTCTGATTGTTGTTGTTGTTGTTGTGGTTATTATTGTTGTTGGGATGATTGTTGTAGTTGCTGTTGTTGTTGTTGTTGTTGTTGTTGTTGTTGGGCCGTTTGTTGTAGTTGCGATTGATGTTGCGATTGTTGGGATAATTGTTGCGATTATTGTTGTAATTACTGTTGTTGTTGTATTGGTGATTCTTATCACCGTTTTCCTCCCACTTTCTTTTGACTTGCTTCACATTGGCCTCTTCAGCAGTCTGTTCTTTAATTCTTTCTTCAATCTGGTTCACTAGTTTGTGAGCCATTCTACATGCCTGTTGTATGGAGGCGGGCTCGTGTGAACTTATATCTTCTTGGATTCTTTCCGGTAATCCTTTCACAAACTCGTCGATCTTCTCTTCCTCATCTTCGAATGCTCCCGGACACAATAAGCACAATTCTGTGAATCGTCTTTCGTACGTGGTAATATCAAATCCTTGGGTTCGTAACCCTCTAAGTTCTGTCTTGAGCTTATTGACCTCGGTTCTGGGACGGTACTTCTCGTTCATCAAGTGCTTGAATGCTGACCACGGTAGTGCGTACGCATCATCTTGTCCCACTTGCTCTAGATAGGTATTCCACCATGTTAACGCAGAACTTGTGAAGGTATGCGTAGCGTACTTCACTTTGTCCTCTTCAGTACACTTACTTAAGGCAAACACCGATTCGACCTTCTCGGTCCACCGTTTCAATCCGATCGGTCCTTCGGTTCCATCAAATTCCAAAGGTTTGAAGGCAGTGAATTCTTTGTAGGTGCATCCTACACGATTTCCTGTACTGCCAGATCCAAGGTTATTATTGGTATGTAGCGCAACCTGTACTGCGGCTATGTTTGAAGCTAGAAAAGTACGGAATTCCTCTTCATTCATATTCACGGTGTGTCGAGTAGTCGGTGCCATTTCCTTCAAAATAGTCAAATGGAACAAGTTAATCATACAGAATATTAAGAGTAGTTAATAGTATTTCGTAGCATAATATGAACTCATTTATAAAAGCTTTTTCTTCATATTAGCGTTTTATAAGTTTAAATTCGGGTAGTACCTACCCGTTAAGTTCATACTTAGTAGCTAATATACAATTCAACTACTACAATTCTATATGAAAAACTGATTGTAATAATATTTCGCGTTCAAACTTTTATACAATATTTTACAAACTTACAATACCGCTTATTTTACATAAAGCATGAAATATAGCACACAATAACTTTGATACAAGATAGTTGTGAAGATAATTCTAGCTAGTACACAAGTCGTTCAGCAAAGGCAATAAAGACACGTAATTCATACGTCCAGAAATAAGTCATGCATTCTGGTTTTACTAGGACTACTTCCCATCCTTGGTCTTGTGGAACATAACTGTTATGGCCGTTGATAAGACAGCGTGTTGTAACGTCGTCAAAGGGACGAGGGTTACGTAATGACCAACAGTCTCGTAATAACCTAAAAACCTCATTTCTTACCCCAATTACCGTCTCCGTCACTTGTGGGAACGTTTTGTTTAATAGTTGTAGCCCGATGTTCTTGTTCTCACTTTGGTGAGAAGCGAACATTACTAACCCGTAAGCATAACATGCTTCTTTATGTTGCATGTTAGCTGCTTTTTCTAAATCACGAAGTCCTATATTCGGATATACTGAGTCAAAATAATTTCTTAACCCGTTGCGTAAAATAGCATTTGGGTTCCCCGCAATATATGCGTCAAAGTAAACACATCGTAACTTATGGATTTCCCAATGTGATATCCCCCATCTTTCGAACGAAAGCCTTTTATAAACCAAGGCATTCTTGGAACGTTCTTCGAATGTCTTACAAACTGATCTCGCCTTAAATAGTTGTGCCGAGGAATTCTGACCGACTCTAGACAAGATTTCATCAATCATGTCTCCGGGTAGGTCTCTTAAAATATTGGGTTGTCTATCCATTTTGTGTTTTTATACTGTAAAATAGACAAGAGTTAGATTCATAAAAAAAATACTTATTAATACAAGCAATTTTTACATATATCATAAAGCATAAGCACACTATATTACATATATTACACCACACGAATACAACTATCTTATTCCGACTCGCTTGTTTCTTCTTGTTTGGTTTTGGTTTGTTTTGCCAAGTTTCTAGGGATATATGATGTTCCCCTAATACGAGCCGTCGTTGTCCACATTGGTTTAGAAAAACCTGGTGGTTTAGAGGTTCCCGGGTCATTGTTACAACTTAAGGACTTCGGGGGTTGACGATACATATAAAGTTCATCGGGGTTGGAATTAGATTTCTCTATTTTTATACCCTTTCCCTTATTATTTTCTTTTGCCTTTTTAAATTCAGTTGGGGTAATTTCTATAACATCATCGGAATTCTCGTCGGAATCCGATTCATCGGAGAATTGGTAATCCTCCCAATATTTTGCTTCCTTGGCGGAAACACCATTGACCATAATTAACCTTGGTTGGTTGGTTGAGGATTTTCTTTTACTTAACCGTTTTATTATTTCCCCCACCGGTTCTATTTCTTCTTCCGGTTCCGATCCTTCTTCCGGTTCTGATTCTTCTTCCGGTTCCGACTCTTCTTCCGGTTCCTCTTCGGGAACTTGTGAATCAGTCCACGAATCATTCCAATTTACATTTGACTCTTCATTATTATTAGGTGAGTCAATGGGACTTGTTCTAGAGGTAGACATCTATCACATAATATCAAACACGTTAAGAGATTAATATATCACATAATATTCATATGTTAAAAATATATAGTTTCCAACAAAAATGTTAAGCAATCATTTTTAAAGAAAACACGGTCGAAGTCCAGACTCACTAATGCATCCTAACAAACTCGATAAGACACACTAATGCAAATTTTATGGTTCTCTAAGACCAACGCTCGGATACCAACTGAAATGTCCCGTTCTTATTGATTAAAAACGTTCCATATTAATTGATTTCGTTGCGAGGTTTTGACCTCTATATGAGACGTTTTTCAAAGACTGCATTCATTTTTAAAACAAACCATAACCTTTATTTCATAAATAAAGGTTTAAAATCTTTACGTAGATTATCAAATAATGATAATCTAAAATATCCTGTTTACACACGACCATTACATAATGGTTTACAATACAAATATGTTACATCGAAATCAGTTTCTTGAATGCAGTTTTTACACAATATCATACAAACATGGACTCCAAATCTTGTCCTTATTTTAGTATGCAACAGCGGAAGCTCTTAGTATTCACCTGAGAATAAACATGCTTTAAACGTCAACACAAATGTTGGTGAGTTATAGGTTTAACCTATATGTATCAAATCGTAACAATAGACCACAAGATTTCATATTTCAATACACATCCCATACATAGAGATAAAAATCATTCATATGGTGAACACCTGGTAACCGACATTAACAAGATGCATATATATAAGAATATCCCCATCATTCCGGGACACCCTTCGGATATGATATAAATTTTGAAGTACTAAAGCATCCGGTACTTTGGATGGGGTTTGTTAGGCCCAATAGATCTATCTTTAGGATTCGCGTCAATTAGGGTGTCTGTTCCCTAATTCTTAGATTACCAGACTTAATAAAAAGGGGCATATTCGATTTCGATAATTCAACCATAGAATGTAGTTTCACGTACTTGTGTCTATTTTGTAAATCATTTATAAAACCTGCATGTATTCTCATCCCAAAAATATTAGATTTTAAAAGTGGGACTATAACTCACTTTCACGGATTTTTACTTCGTCGGGAAGTAAGACTTGGCCACTGGTTGATTCACGAACCTATAACAATATATACATATATATCAAAGTATGTTTAAAATATATTTACAACACTTTTAATATATTTTGATGTTTTAAGTTTATTAAGTCAGCTGTCCTCGTTAGTAACCTACAACTAGTTGTCCACAGTTAGATGTACAGAAATAAATCGATAAATATTATCTTGAATCAATCCACGACCCAGTGTATACGTATCTCAGTATTGATCACAACTCAAACTATATATATTTTGGAATCAACCTCAACCCTGTATAGCTAACTCCAACATTCACATATAGAGTGTCTATGGTTGTTCCGAAATATATATAGATGTGTCGACATGATAGGTCGAAACATTGTATACGTGTCTATGGTATCTCAAGATTATATAATATACAATACAAGTTGATTAAGTTATGGTTGGAATAGATTTGTTACCAATTTTCACGTAGCTAAAATGAGAAAAATTATCCAATCTTGTTTTACCCATAACTTCTTCATTTTAAATCCGTTTTGAGTGAATCAAATTGCTATGGTTTCATATTGAACTCTATTTTATGAATCTAAACAGAAAAAGTACAGGTTTATAGTCGGAAAAATAAGTTACAAGTCATTTTTGTAAAGGTAGTCATTTCAGTCGAAAGAACGACGCCTAGATGACCATTTTAGAAAACATACTTCCACTTTGAGTTTAACCATAATTTTTGGATATAGTTTCATGTTCATAATAAAAATCATTTTCTCAGAATAACAACTTTTAAATCAAAGTTTATCATAGTTTTTAATTAACTAACCCAAAACAGCCCGCGGTGTTACTACGACGGCGTAAATTCGGTTTTACGGTGTTTTTTGTGTTTCCAGGTTTTAAATCATTAAGTTAGCATATCATATAGATATAGAACATTTGTGTAGTTAATTTTAAAAGTCAAGTTAGAAGGATTAACTTTTGTTTGCGAACAAGTTTAGAATTAACTAAACTATGTTCTAGTGATTACGAGTTTAAACCTTCGAATAAGATAGTTTTATATATATGAATCGAATGATGTTATGAACATCATTACTACCTAAAGTCTAGTAGATAAACCTACTGGAAGTGACAAGAAATGATCTAGCTTCAAAGGATCTTGGATGGCTTGAAAGTTCTTGAAGTAGGATCATGACACAAAAACAAGTTCAAGTAAGATTTTTACTCGAATTAAGATAGTTTATAGTTATAGAAATTGAATCAAAGTTTGAATATGAATATTACCTTGAATAAGAAAGATAACCTACTGTATATAACAAAGGTTTCTTAATCTTAGATGATTACTTGGAATGGATTAGAAAGCTTGGAAGTAAATTAGTAAACTTGAAGGGATTTTTGAAGTGTTCTTGAAGTGTTCTTCCTATGATGATTATAGCTTGATTCTTGAAGTGATTTTTGATGAAGATGATGATTAACTACTGGAAAAATACGTTCATAATAGTGTGTGTATGTTGAGAGAGAATTAGAAAGAGAATTGGAAGTGAAATGGAGTGAATGATGAGTGGTAATTGGTGAGTGGTGAGTGGGGTTAAAAGGAGTTCTAGTTAGTTGACTAGCTCATGGTAGAAGTTAAAATTGATTAGTCATACATGACATAATCAAGAGTGGAATCCCATGCTAGTTCCTATTGGTATATACTCATAGTAAGTACGTTTTGAAGCTGTGTATAATACGGGTAAGAATACGACTAGAATTCTTGATGAAAGAAAAGAATGGAAAAGTAACTGTAACCATTTTCGTTAAGTATGAGTGTTTTGATATATGTCTTGAAGTCTTCCAAAAGTATTTTAATACATCTAAATACACTACATGTATATACATTTTAACTGAGTCGTTAAGTCATCGTTAGTCGTTACATGTAAGTGTTGTTTTGAAACCTTTAAGTTAACGATCTCAATTAATGTTGTTAACCCATTGTTTATTATATCTAATGAGATGTTAAATTATTATATTATCATGATATTATGATATATTAATATATCTTAATATGATATATATACATTTAAATGTCGTTACAACGATAATCGTTACATATATGTCTCGTTTCTAAATCCTTAAGTTAGTAGTCTTGTTTATATGTATATAACTCATTGTTAATATACTTATGGAGATACTTACTTATCATAATCTCATGTTAACCATATGTATATCCATATATATATCGTCATGTCGTTTTTACAAGTTTTAACGTTCGTGAATCGCCGGTCAACTTGGGTGGTCAATTGTCTATATGAAACATATTTCAATTAATCAAGTCTTAACAAGTTTGATTGCTTAACATGTTGGAAACATTTAATCATGTAAATATCAATCTTAATTAATATATATAAAGTTCGGGTCACTACACAGTGCACCTCCCATGATGATGCTTATCACAGCGATTACATAACGGCTTTGTTCCAATATAACCACTTTTTGTAGCATCACTAACCCTTTTGTTTGAACCCTGGCCCGAACTCTGAGCAGGCTCAAACTTCCTTTTATTATCAGCAGCTTTTACTTGGGTTTGCTTATTAGTGGCGAGCTTCCTTCTTTTCGCCATTATCAAATTTTGAGCCATCAATATCACACCATCGACGGTCTCTTTACCAGCAGCTATCACATTACCCTGAATCTCATCAGGCAGACCTTCTACATAACGTTCAATCTTCTTATGTTCCGTAGGTACCATGTCAGGGCACAATGTAACCAACTCTAAGAAATGGTTGGTATAAGCCTCAATGTCAGTACCCTTTACCTTGAGTTCCCAGAACTCACTTTCCATTTTCTGGACCTGATTTCTTGGACAATACTTGTCCGTCATCATTCTTTTTAGGACAGTCCATGGGATGGCATTTGCAGCATCAAGTCCCACAGTTTGAGAGTATGCGGTCCACCAAGTCAATGCACCGCCAGATAAAGATCCTGTAGCAAACTTAACGCGATCAACATCGGCACAATTGCACATCCTGAAAATAGACTCAAGTTTTTCGAACCACCGGGTTAGTTCAACCGGTCCCTCAGTTCCTTTATAGCTTGGAGGTTTGCAATTTGAGAAATCCTTGTATGAACAAGTTTTGGAGAGATTCTGTTGACCGTTGTTGCCATTGCTGTGGTTGCCCTGGGCGGCAGCTAAAAGTATCTGAAATTGCTCGGCAGAGAGAGAGTGATGTTGGGAATATTTGATAATGCTAAAAATGAACATATATTTCATAGCATTATTCCTCAAGAAAGACAAGCTTTTAGTTGCAATTGTTCTATTTACAAGTGATATTCGTTTAAATAATAAAAGATGAAGACAAAAGACAGATTCGACAAATTGAAGACGCAAACGACCAAAAAGCTCAAAAGTACAAAAGACAATCAAAGAGGTTCCAATTATTGATAAGAAACGTCTCGAAATTACAAGAGTACAAGATTCAAAACGCAAAGTACAAGATATTAAATTGTACGCAAGGACGTTCGAAAATCCGGAACCGGGACATAAGTCAACTCTCAACGCTCGACGCAACGGACTAAAAATTACAAGTCAACTATGCACATAAATATAATATAATATTTAAATAATTCTTATAATTATTTAATATATTATATTTATTTATAAAACCGTCAGTAAACAAAGAGCCAAGCTCGTGTGAGCTGTAAAAGCAAACTCCGCGACTCGCGGAGTTTGAAGGCCAAAAGGGCCGCGAGTCGCGGAGCCCCAAGTTTTGAAACTCCCTATAAAGCCAATCGAATTCTGAGCATTTTTAATCATCATATATCATTCTCTCTATCTATATACGTAAAATATATATATATATATATAATTTATATTTTAATTTTAATTTTAATTTTAATCCTAATAATAAGGGTATGTTAGCGAATGTTGTAAGGGTGTAAGTCGAAATTCTGTCCGTGTAACGCTACGCTATTTTTAATCATTGTAAGTTATGTTCAACCTTTTTATATTAATGTCTCGTAGCTAAGTTATTATTATGCTTATTTAATCCGAAGTAATCATGATGTTGGGCTAATTACTAAAATTGGGTAATTGGGCTTTGTACCATAATTGGGGTTTGGATAAAAGAACGACACTTGTGGAAATTAGACTATGGGCTATTAATGGGTTTTATATTAACTAAACAATACCTTGTTAATTTAATATACAAACTTATAATTCGATGTATTTATATATAACCACATACGCTTAATCGGACACGATGGGCGGGATATTTATAAGTACGAATTATTGTTCATTTGACCGGACACGGGGATAGATTAATAGTCAATGGACTCATTAAAACAGGGGTGGATTACATTCAAGGGTAATTGGTGTAATTGTTAACAAAGTAGTAAAACCTTGGTTTACACGCAGTCGATAACCTGGTGTATTCATTAAACAAAGTATTAAAACCTTGTTACAATTCGAATCCCCAATTAGTTGGAATATTTGACTTCGGGAATAAGAATAATTTGATGAAGGCTTTCGCTCTTTATATTTATGACTGATGGACTATTATGGACAAAATCCGTATGGACATATTAAATAATCCAGGACAAAGGACAATTAACCCATGGGCATAAAACTAAAATCAACACGTCAAACATTATGATTACGGAAGTTTAAATAAGCATAATTCTTTTATTTCATATTTAATTTCCTTTATTTTATATTCAATTGCACTTCTAATTATCGCATTTTTATTGTTATTGTATTTAATTGCACTTTTAATTATCGTACTTTTTAATTATCGCAAGTTTATTTTATGCTTTAATTTAAGTCTTGTATTTATTTTTAATACTTTACATTTGGTTTTAACTGCGATTAAAGTTTTAAAATCGACAAACCGGTCATTAAACGGTAAAAACCCCCCTTTATAATAATAATATTACTTATATATATATTTGTATTTTTATAAAAGTAGACTAATATAGCGTTAAGCTTTGTTTAAAAAGATTCCCTGTGGAACGAACGTGACTTACTAAAAACTACACTACTGTACGATTAGGTACACTGCCTATAAGTGTTGTAGCAAGGTTTAAGTATATCCATTCTCTAAATAAATAAATATCTTGTGTAAAATTGTATCGTATTTAATAGTGTTTCCTGCAAAAATTTAATAGTATTTTATACCTCTCTGCTCAAACTATCAAGTATTTTTGGCGCCGCTGCCGGGGACTCTCTTAAAAGCCGGAAGCGCAACGCTAATATAAAAAAAAAAAAATTAGTTTACTTTTATTAAAATTCGTTTTTATAAAAATACGTTTTAAAAATTTGAAAATATAAAAAGAAAAACAAAAATATAAATATTTTTAGGAGTTTGATAAATATTTAAGTTTTATAAAGTTTCTTTAGTTTGTAAAAATATAAGTTTTATTTAATTTATTTTATAAATATATTTTATAAATATAAAAACCGAAAAAAAAAAATCTAGTTTTACGATTTTTATTTTTAAAATTATAAAGTAATTCTATTTTTATTTTAGTATTTAAATATAAGTTTTTATTATATATAACTTTTAGATTATAAAACAGAAAACTATAAAACATAAAAATAAAAAAAAATTAAAAGAAAAACGCGTCCAATTTTAAATATCCTGTCAGTTGAAAACTGGAACCCCGCGACTCGCAGGGTTTAATGCCTCGATTACCGCAACTCGCGGAGTGACTCTGACACCGACAGAAACCCTAATTCATAATTAATTACGGGTAATTATTAATTATTATAATTATAAACCCTAATTATCTATTATTATTATAATTAAGTTTTATTTTAAAGTTTCTTTTTATTTAATTTGTTTTATTTAGTATTAATTAGTTTAATTAATTTATAAAATTAGTAGTTTTAATAAATAAATAATATAAAAATAATATTTTTATAAAAATTGTACTTTTTACAACTTTTTGTATATTTTTATATTTTATCCCTTTTTAATCGTTTTAGCGTAACTTTTGTATTTTTCGCTCATATTTAGTTTTAATTCATAGTCTTTGCCATAGTTATTTTTACTTCTAGATTTTTAGGCTTTGCCGTAGAATTCCTTAAGTGCTTTTTCTTTAGACTAAGATTTAAGTGCTTTAAAATTTTGCGACGCCTTTTTAAATTTTAGTTTCTTTTTAAGTTATTTCCATTTGGGATTTAGTTTTTCCTGTAAGCTTTAATATTTTTAGACGACTTTTACCTATGTATCAATTATCATTCCAATTAGTAATCTCAATTTGCGATTATAATTTTAAGTTAGTTGTAGTAATAAGGTTAGGTTAGTCAATTGTTTTTAAGTTTTATAAGTTTCTTTTATTTTTCCGTCACCTTTTTATTTTTCAACCATTTTTCTTTTTCGACCTTTTCCGACGAACTCTTTTTCTTTCTTATTTCTCGCTATTCTAGTTTTAGGACATAGATTTTTATTCTACTTCTTATCTAAATTTCTTAAAAGTACGAAAATTTATTTTAAGTGGTTAAATTGATAGACATCAAAATTTTCTGGTTCGTAGTAATAGTTGGATTTGTACGTGGACCGGGTTATTGGAGCCAAACAGTCCTCAATTATATTGAGACCAAACGAATCCTGCCCCTCTGCTGCATCTTTTGGCTATTCGAAACGTGGGCAAAATCAGAAAAGTCTATTGATTGGATAACTTATTATAATTTTTCTTTCCTTTTTAAAAACTAATAGGATATTCAGTGAATGCACCGAGCAAGACGTTCACCACCTTTTGTACGTTCACCACCTGTAACTAGATCAAGACATTTAGCAAATATTACTGCCGTTGATTTTTCTTTAGAATCGTCATCCAGTCGACCAAGTACTTCAGTTCAAGTTTCCGATAATCCATTTTCTGAACCCGACCTCACAATTGAGAATCCGGAGAATATTCAGGAACGATTCGTAGATCCTGAACCACTAAACTTTCCTCCGGAACCACCAATCATTCAAACAGAGATTGTTGAGGAACGAACCATTAAATCAGAATCCTCTAGTGATTCCGATTCAACAAATTCAATTATGGAGAATCTGGGACCTTTAAGTATGGAAGACCGAATGAGAGCTAAACGCACTGGCCAAGGTCACGCAATTACTCATCCAGACATTAATGCGCCAGATTATGAAATCAAAGGACAAATTCTACACATGGTGACTAATCAATGCCAATTTAGTGGTGCGCCGAAGGAAGATCCAAATGAACATCTACGTACCTTTAATAGGATCTGCACACTATTTAAAATCCGAGAAGTGGAGGATGAACAGATATATCTCATGTTATTTCCCTGGACTTTAAAGGGAGAAGCCAAAGATTGGTTGGAATCGTTACCTGAAGGGGCGATCGATACATGGGACGTTTTAGTTGACAAATTTCTTAAACAATTCTTTCCTGCATCTAAAGCCGTAAGACTTCAAGCAGAAATTGTTACGTTCACACAGAAGCCAAATGAAACTCTATATGAGGCGTGGACAAGATATGGAAAGTTATTAAGAGGATGTCCGCAACATGGTTTAGACACCTGTCAAATAGTACAAATATTCTACCAAGGATGCGACATCACTACAAGAAAAGACATAGATATAGCAGCTGGTGGTTCTATTATGAAGAAAACCGAAACTGATGCTTACAAAATTATTGATAACACTGCTTCCCACTCACATGAGTGGCACCAAGAAAAAGATATCGTTAGATCATCTAAAGCAGCTAGAGCCGATTCTAGCCATGACTTAGATTCCATTTCCGCAAAGATAGATGCTGTGGAGAGACGAATGGAAAAGATGACTAAAGATATTCACTCAATACGAATTAGTTGTGAGCAGTGTGGAGGACCACATTTGACAAAAGATTGTCTCAGTATTGAATTAACAATGGAACAAAGAGAGAATATTTCATACATAAACCAAAGGCCTGGAAACAATTATCAGAATAATTATCAACCGCCAAGACCGATTTACAATCAAAACCAGAACTATAACCGAAATATTCCATACAACAACCAACAAGGTCCTAGCAATCAACAAGTATCCAATAATACTTATAATCAGCAAAGACCTAATTTTCAAAACAAACCACCACAACAAACCGATGATAAAAAGCCGAATTTAGAAGATATGATGACGAAGCTAGTTGAAACTCAAACGCAGTTTTTCACATCTCAGAAACAAACTAATGAACAAAATGCTCAAGCATTTAGAAATCAACAAGCTTCTATTCAAAATCTAGAACAAGAAGTAAGTAACCTAGCAAGGTTAATAGGTGAAAGAAAACCGGAAAGTCTACCTAGTGATACAAATGCTAACCCCCGGAATGAAACAGCTAAAGCTATTACCACAAAAAGTGGTACAACACTTAAACCACCTGAAATACTTGTAACTTCTGATGAAGCTATTCCTACTCCACAAGAACCACAACCTAATCAAGATAAGGAAAAAGAACCGGTAGTTAAAAAGGTTAATGAAGATAACATAGTTAAGGCTAAACCTTATGTCAAACCATACCAACCACCACTTCCTTACCCAAGTAAAATGAAGAAAGAGAAACTTGAAGCCGAGCAATCCAAATTCTTGGATATGTTTAAACAGATAAATATAAATCTTCCTTTCATTGATGTGATTTCAGGAATGCCTAGATATGCTAAATTCTTGAAAGATCTAATCTCAAATAGAAAGAAAATGGAAGAACTCTCGGTTGTTACTATGAATGCTAATTGTTCAGCAGTGCTGTTAAATAAGATACCAGAAAAACTATCTGATCCAGGAAGTTTCACAATTCCATGTTTTCTGGGTAGTCTTAGTTCAATAGAAGCATTGGCAGACTTAGGTGCTAGTATAAATCTAATGCCGTATTCACTATACACTAAACTAGACCTTGGAGAATTGAAACCAACAAGAATAAGCATACAACTAGCCGATAGATCAATAAAATATCCTAGAGGGATAATGGAGAACATGCTAGTTAAAGTTGGTACTTTAGTATTTTCAGTAGATTTTGTTGTTCTGGACATGGAAGAAGATTCTCAAGTTCCTCTCATATTAGAAAGACCATTCTTAAACACAGCTAAAGCAATGATAGACGTGTTCGATAAGAAATTGACCCTAAGTATAGAGGATGAGAGTGTTACCTTTTCAGTTGATAGAGCAATGCAACAACCACAATCTGCAGATGATACATGTTATTATATTCAAACTATAGATGCACATGCAGAATTATTAGAAGAATTTCCAGAATTACAAGGAATAGGAGAATGTTCTTTAGGAGAAGGTAATGAACCAATTGATGAAGCTGAAATGTTAGCTACACTTATAGCTAATGGATATGAACCAACAACAGAAGAAATCCAAATGCTAAAAGAAGAAGACAGATATCGATACAAATCATCGATAGAAGAACCTCCGAAATTAGAGTTAAAGCCACTTCCAAACCATTTGGAATACGCTTATTTACATGGTGAATCTGAATTACCTGTAATAATATCGTCTTCTCTTACTGAAAATGAGAAATCACAACTCATTTCTATGTTGAAAGCTCATAAACCAGCCATTGCATGGAAGATTCATGATATTAAAGGAATAAGTCCTTCGTATTGTACACATAAAATCCTTATGGAAGAAGGTCATAAAACGTATGTGCAACGCCAACGAAGACTAAATCCTAATATGCAAGATGTAGTTAAGAAAGAGATTATTAAACTGCTAGATGCAGGTTTGATATATCCAATCTCTGATAGTCCATGGGTAAGCCCAGTTCAATGCGTGCCTAAGAAGGGTGGCATGACTGTCATTACAAATGAGAAAAATGAGATTATTCCTACTAGGACTGTAACAGGATGGCGTGTATGTATTGATTATAGAAAATTAAATGACGCCACCAGAAAAGATCACTTTCCCTTACCTTTCATAGATCAAATGTTGGAAAGATTAGCCGGAAATAGTTATTATTGTTTTCTAGATGGATTTTCCGGATATTTTCAAATTCCAATAGCACCCGAAGATCAAGAGAAAACCACATTCACGTGCCCTTATGGTACTTTTGCTTACAAACGCATGCCATTTGGACTTTGCAACGCCCCAGCAACCTTTCAAAGGTGTATGATGGCGATTTTTCACGACATGATAGAAGAATGCATGGAAGTATTCATGGATGACTTTTCAGTCTTCGGTGATACATTTGAATCATGTCTAGTTAATCTGGAACGAATGCTTATTAGATGCGAACAATCAAATCTAGTACTTAATTGGGAGAAATGCCATTTCATGGTTAAAGAAGGCATCGTTCTTGGTCATAAAATTTCAAAAGAAGGAATTGAAGTGGATAGAGCTAAAGTAGATGTAATTGCTAAACTTCCACATCCCACCAATGTTAGAGGAGTTAGGAGTTTTCTAGGGCATGCCGGTTTTTACCGACGTTTCATAAAAGATTTTTCTAAAATTGCCACTCCTATGAATAAACTCCTAGAAAAGGATGCTCCATTCATCTTTTCAGATGAATGTATCAAATCTTTTAATATTCTTAAAGAGAAACTAACTAATGCGCCGATCATGATAACACCAAATTGGAATCTACCATTTGAACTAATGTGCGATGCAAGTGATTTTGCAATGGGAGCCGTTTTAGGATAAAGGATTGAAAAACGATTTCAACCTATATATTATGCTAGTAAGACGTTACAAGGAGCACAAACAAACTATACAACTACTGAAAAAGAACTCCTTGCTATTGTCTTTGCCTTTGACAAATTTCGATCATATCTCGTTCTAGCAAAAACGGTGGTCTATACCGACCATTCTGCGCTTAGATACCTATTTTCAAAACAAGATGCTAAACCAAGATTAATCCGTTGGATCTTACTCTTACAAGAGTTTGATATTGAAATCCGAGATAAAAGAGGAGCAGAAAATCTCGCCGCTGATCATCTTTCTCGTCTTGAAAATCCCGAATTAGAAGTTCTAAATGAATCGGCCATACAAGACAACTTTCCTGATGAATATCTATTGAAGATAGATTATAATGAAATTCCATGGTTTGCAGACTATGCAAACTACTTAGTTTGTGGATTCCTTGAAAAAGGATTATCGTACCAAAGACGAAAGAAATTCTTCAGTGATATAAAACACTATTTCTGGGAAGATCCACATCTGTTTAAAAGTTGTCCCGATGGAATAATACGCCGATGTGTATTTGGAGATGAAGCTAGTAAAATATTAAACCATTGTCACACAGGACCAACAGGAGGGCATTATGGGCCTCAACTAACAGCAAGAAAAGTTTATGATGCTGGATTCTATTGACCTACAATTTACAAAGACGCACACCTTCTTTGCAAATCCTGTGATGCTTGTCAAAGGGCCGGAAAAATAAGTCAACGTGATGAAATGCCACAAAATGTCATCCAAGTATGTGAAGTATTTGACATTTGGGGTATTGACTTTATGGGTCCATTTCCAAAATCTCATAATAATCTATATATACTCGTAGCCATTGATTATGTATCTAAATGGGCGGAAGCACAAGCTCTCCCAACTAACGATGCACGAGTTGTAGTCAACTTTTTAAAACGTCTTTTTGCAAGGTTTGGAACACCGAAAGCTTTAATAAGTGACCGGGGTACTCATTTCTGCAATAATCAACTTGAGAAAGTTCTTAAAAGATATGGAGTAACTCATAAAATCTCAACCGCATATCATCCACAAACAAGTGGACAAGTTGAAAATACCAACCGAGCTTTAAAACGTATTCTAGAGAAAACCGTAGGATCAAATTCGAAGGAATGGTCCATTAAATTGGAGGATGCACTCTGGGCTTTTAGAACAGCCTACAAAACTCCAATTGGAACCACACCTTTTAGACTTGTTTATGAAAAAGCATGTCATCTTCCAGTAGAAATTGAACACAAAGCATTTTGGGCTTTGAAGACATGTAATCTTGATTTACATGAAGCCGGACGTCTACGATTAAGTCAACTAAACGAATTAGAAGAATTAAGACATAAAGCATACGAAAATTCGTTAATCTATAAAGAAAGAACGAAGAAATGGCATGATAAAAGAATCAGAAGTTCAAAAGAATTTAAAGAAGGAGACAGAGTTCTTCTTTTCAATTCACGATTCAAGCTATTCCCTGGAAAATTGAAATCAAGATGGTCTGGACCATTCATAGTCAAAAGAGTTTTTCCATACGGAACGATAGAATTAATAAATTCAAAAGGGATTGAATTTAAAGTTAATGGTCACAGAGTTAAACATTACATACATGGTCCGATGGAAGTCGACAACGAAGTTAATCACAATTTCGACACCACAACTAACTAAGTGTGGGGAGAATCAAGTCTTTAAAGGATAATATGTATTTCTGTTAGAGTTAGATTATCTGTTTTCGTGTAGTTCTCGAAAATGGAACCCGAATGGTCTTTCCCTAGCAGACCCTAAAGAACTAGTCTTCTCCCCCCATTCTGAATTTTTATTTTTTTAGGAAATGAAGACTGCCTGTGAACTAAACCATGGTCTAATGCTACACGCTTTGATCACTAAACGTAATAATGACATACTACCGAGTGAAATAGTATCAGTAATCAGAGAAAGAATGGACGGAGTTAGAAAAGAATCCAGATGCGAAGATAATAAGTTACAATTTGGTAAAGGAAAATCAAAATCCGCAGCGAAAAGAAGAGCACGACACCTAAAAAGATGTCACAAATGCGTAAAATGGTCACATGGAGGTAAATATTCAAATAATCAAACCTATTCAAACACCAAATTTGTTACTTTATGCAGAGACGGACCGTTCATATGTTTAGAAGAAAAGACACTGAATGCTCGAGGTTACGCCTATGTAGCTATGGAAAACCAATTAAACCGACTATCTTATGAATGGGATAGATCATATAACTAAGAAATCTATTTCACAGGTAAGTCTGTACAGTTTTTATTTTTATTTTTTTTATTTTTAACCTTTTGATAATAAACGCTAATTTGTTCGCTAAAAAGTATTAAATTGGTATTGAATAAAATTAGGTTTGGCGACCGAAATTATTGATATCATTCAAAAATTTATTACATCACTGCGAAATTTAACGTTTATTCTTAAGGTATAAATATCTTTAATCAATCAACCCAAAATATTTCAAAAATTCGTCATGAGTTAAATTAGGTCTTGGAACCGAAATTACTTTACTGAAAAGAGGGGCGTATATTTTTGATAATATTTGATTGATTAAAGTGGGATAAAAAGCCAAAAAGATTTTTAATTTTATTTTTACCATGTTTTTAAAATTAATATATAAATCTTAAATTAATATTGTAAACTTTGTAAAATCAATATATTTAAAATTGTAAATATTTGAAAAATTAATATAAGTTTGGTGTGAATTTATAATATGAATTTTTAAATTAAGTTTGATATGAATTTTTAATTTTTAAAATATGAATTTTTAATTTTATGCATTTTAAATTATAAGTTTGGTGTGAATTTTTAATATTACTTTTGAATTTTATAATTAAATTGTGTGAATTTAAAAACAAAAATTTACTTTATCTCATTAAGTTAAAAATATGATTTTTAAAAAAATTCGTCGTAAGTTGAAGACTAGGTCTTGGAACCGAAATTGCTTTACCCAAGGGAGGGACGAGAATTTTTATTATCATTATTTTTAATCTTATTGAATTAAAGTATGCCAAAAACATAAAAAAAAAAAAACCCAAAAATCTTAGCTTTTAAAACAATCGCTACAAAAAGACAAATTTTAAAATTTTGTCGAGGGACGGACTAGGACATCGATCCGAAACGACCTCGTCCTCAATAATAAGGGAAACAAAATTTTAAAAATTATTTACTTAATTGTTTTATAAGTTAGTGATAATTTAAACGCCAATATATTTGGAAACTTTGGTAAAAATTTAATCATTTTCACACAAATCACCCTCAATAATTTAAATTGTTACTGATTTCTTGCAAATGAGGGCATTGCAAGATCTTAAGTGTGGGAAGGGGTTAAATTCTTTCGGATTTTAAAATTTTTACTTTATACACTTGGTTACCATTAAAAATACTAGTAAAGCAGTAGTTGTATTAGAATCTAGTGCTCTCTGATAATAAAGAACAGCCCTAGTCTTATATACTGACTACCCAATTCTAGTAAAATTTTTCAAAATTTTCAAATTAATTGAACTCAAAATCATGTTTATACATATTTATGAACGATAAAACTAGGTTTTAACACCAAAATTATTGTTACCTCAAAAAGGACATAAATTGAGAAACAAACCAAAATGTTAAAATTCATTTAAAATGGAATAGAGGACGATAAAAAGGAAAATAAAAGCCAAGTGTGGGAATATTTACCAAGTTATCTTAAACATATGTCACATATTTCTGTAACAAATAACTGAAAATACTTTTGCTTTGGACTAAACTAAACTGTTTTACCCGATGAAAGAAAAGAAGAGATGGATCTACACGATGAATCAATTCCATCATTAAAAGGAAGTAAAGTCTTCCGAAAAAGACACGCGTTTCTTGATTTAGGTCAAGAAGTTGTCGTCCAGACCAGCTGTAGGTTGACGAAAAATCTAGAAAAGTCATCACTAAAATCAGCAGGAAATCCACGGACCTCAGCATTAAACAGGGTCGCCAAGTGGTCAGATTTATCCGAACCATGAGAAGGATTTATCTCGTACAATGGGGGGCACCATGCAAATTAGCTGAATAAGACTAATGAATCAGATCCCCAGAAAGGATAATCTCCTTAAAAGATCAAAAATCAGCTTTTAAGACTGATATTACTCAATCCTTGAGATTGACCTTAAAGATTGAGAATTCAAACTCATGAAATTCAATGATATCTAAACTCGAGCTTGAACTAGAAAATATTTTGATCAAAATTACAAACCGATTTGTTTTCTGAAAACCCTATTTTCAATGCGTTCATTACCATTGAACGTAAAATCCTAGGAATTCAACTGGAATTCATTAGGTCACCTGAACCAAATCGGGTGTCAACCGTAAGAACGGTGGTTGCATAGCATGGTCAAAGACAGGACCTTGTGCCAGACCGAAAAATCATAAGGGTGAGCTTTACTATTGCTCCTATAAAGGATAGTAATTGCGTCCGACACGTTATAGACCATAATTAAAAGCATGTCAGGGGACATTGCCTTAACAGTTGCTTGTTCAACGCTTCCCTTTACAACCGGACGGTAGTTTACCGAAAGGTAATATACGGGACAAGTAAACTGGACGTGTTGCTTTCCAAATACAAGGTTAGCAAGTGGGTGACACAAAACCATAAGTTTTGAGCTAAAATTTTCAAATCTGAAACCCACCAAACCCACAAAAATATTTTGCAAACACCGGTGAAGGGTTATTCCAGAAAACTTATCTAGGGTAAAAACTAGATTTAATTTTCAAAAGATCAAATGTTTTCATAAAGATCCAATTTCCTTAATAGATCTAAATTTTTATAGTCGTGTGGGACTGTAAACCATATCGTTACTACCATTGTTTATACCACCGTATAGAAATCACTGATGTACAAAGTGTGAAGAATAAAGAAGTGATTCTAGTATTTCAAAACGATATTGCTTGAGGACAAGCAACGCTCAAGTGTGGGAATATTTGATAATGCTAAAAATGAACATATATTTCATAGTATTATTCCTCAAGAAAGACAAGCTTTTAGTTGCAATTGTTCTATTTACAAGTGATATTCGTTTAAATAATAAAAGGTGAAGACAAAAGATAGATTCGACGAATTGAAGACGCAAACGACCAAAAAGCTCAAAAGTACAAAAGACAATCAAAGAGGTTCCAATTATTGATAAGAAACGTCTCGAAATTACAAGAGTACAAGATTCAAAACGCAAAGTACAAGATATTAAATTGTACGCAAGGACGTTCGAAAATCCGGAACCGGGACATAAGTCAACTCTCAACGCTCGACGCAACGGACTAAAAATTACAAGTCAACTATGCACATAAATATAATATAATATTTAAATAATTCTTATAATTATTTAATATATTATATTTATTTATAAAACCGTCGGTAAACAAAGAGCCAAGCTCGTGTGAGCTGTAAAAGCAAACTCCGCGACTCGCGGAGTTTGAAGGCCAAAAGGGCCGCGAGTCGCGGAGCCCCAAGTTTTGAAACTCCCTATAAAGCCAACCGAATTCTGAGCATTTTTAATCATCATATATCATTCTCTCTATCTATATACGTAAAATATATATATATATATATAATTTATATTTTAATTTTAATTTTAATTTTAATCCTAATAATAAGGGTATGTTAGCGAATGTTGTAAGGGTGTAAGTCGAAATTCTGTCCGTGTAACGCTACGCTATTTTTAATCATTGTAAGTTATGTTCAACCTTTTTATATTAATGTCTCGTAGCTAAGTTATTATTATGCTTATTTAATTCGAAGTAATCATGATGTTGGGCTAATTACTAAAATTGGGTAATTGGACTTTGTACCATAATTGGGGTTTGGATAAAAGAACGACACTTGTGGAAATTAGACTATGGGCTATTAATGGGTTTTATATTAACTAAACAATACCTTGTTAATTTAATATACAAACTTATAATTCGACGTATTTATATATAACCACATACGCTTAATCGAACACGATGGGCGGGATATTTATAAGTACGAATTATTGTTCATTTGACCGGACACGGGGATGGATTAATAGTCAATGGACTCATTAAAACAGGGGTGGATTACATTCAAGGGTAATTGGTGTAATTGTTAACAAAGTAGTAAAACCTTGGTTTACACGCAGTCGATAACCTGGTGTATTCATTAAACAAAGTATTAAAACCTTGTTACAATTCGAATCCCCAATTAGTTGGAATATTTGACTTCGGGAATAAGAATAATTTGATGAAGGCTTTCGCTCTTTATATTTATGACTGATGGACTATTATGGACAAAATCCGTATGGACATATTAAATAATCCAGGACAAAGGACAATTAACCCATGGGCATAAAACTAAAATCAACACGTCAAACATTATGATTACGGAAGTTTAAATAAGCATAATTCTTTTATTTCATATTTAATTTCCTTTATTTTATATTCAATTGCACTTCTAATTATCGCATTTTTATTATTATTGTATTTAATTGCACTTTTAATTATCGTACTTTTTAATTATCGCAAGTTTATTTTATGCTTTAATTTAAGTCTTGTATTTATTTTTAATACTTTACATTTGGTTTTAACTGCGACTAAAGTTTTAAAATCGACAAACCGGTCATTAAACGGTAAAAACCCCCCTTTATAATAATAATATTACTTATATATATATTTGTATTTTTATAAAAGTAGACTAATATAGCGTTAAGCTTTGTTTAAAAAGATTCCCTGTGGAACGAACCGGACTTACTAAAAACTACACTACTGTACGATTAGGTACACTGCCTATAAGTGTTGTAGCAAGGTTTAAGTATATCCATTCTCTAAATAAATAAATATCTTGTGTAAAATTTATCGTATTTAATAGTGTTTCCTGCAAAAATTTAATAGTATTTTATACCTCTCTGCTCAAACTATCAATAGTGTTGTTGTCATTTGTTTGCGCACCACTAGTCATTTTCTTCAATACATAAATAAAGTATTAATTGAAGAGTTATGGTGCTATAAATATAAGTTTGCAATTATGATTCATAATAATCACACAACACACACATATAGATATGGTGAGATAAGACAAAATTTTTAAAAACAAACACTTAACTTTTATTAATAACGAATGGATAAATTATCCTTATTACACAGAAAACGATGAGTAGGCAAAGCCTTTTATATGAAAAACACTTGACTTTTTTTTTTAATAACTAAGTTAGTTGTGTTTAAGTCTCTTGGAGGGACTAGGGGTTTCAACAATAGGTGTCTCAGGTTCCTTCCTCTTCTGAAAGGGAGCTAAGACAACAGTGGGTCAGACTCCTTCTCGGGTTCTGATTCTTCTTCTTCAATGATTTCCTCCATGATTTCTTCTTCATCATCATCCCCATCATAGTCAGCATCAATTTGGGATTCTTCAGTAGGTGGTGAATATGGTGGAGTAGCGGGCATATAGACTGGTGGTGCAGGCGGTGTAGTCGGAACATAAACTGGTGATGCAAGTGGAGTAGCAGGTGCGTAAGTTGGTGAGTTGCCTGATCCTTCAGTTTCAGAATCAGAGATGATGATCGGATTACGTTTGACTGATCCTTCAGTTTCGGAGTCAGAGATGATGATCGGATTATGGTTAGACATCCTAAAAGAAAGAAGGAAAGAGAACTAGAATGATTCTAAGGATGACATAAAAGCACGAGGTAAGATATAAGGGAAAAGTACTTAAAACTAAGGCAGGAAAGGTTATAGTCCTAAAGATTGCTAAGGTACCCTAACTAGCACATAAGGCACACATAAAATGCAATCCTGGTTCTCTATAACAAACACGCTCTGATACCAATCTGTCACACCCCCAAAATGGACCAGGGGTAATTGTGACCAATCATATCATAACACAGTTGTATAAGCGAGAACGACTCTAAATGAGACGTTTTATTTATTAAATAAACAACGGAAGCATTATTCAAAGTTTTACATCATAAGAGTACAGTAAATGGAAAATGTCTTAAACAAAATGATAAATATGAATGATGGACTCCATGCAAGCAGCAAAGCATACATCAATCATCTAGTAGCAAGTAGCAGCTAGCTCAATCATCACCTGAGACAAAACACGCTTAAAGTGTCAACCAAAAAGGTTGAGTGAAATTCATAGGTTTATAAATAATATCCAAAGTTTTAGACCACAAGATTTAGTTTAAAGTTGATTGATATAGAAATATCAATCTAAAAGTGTTGCTGCATTTTGTAATATCGCTACTAAACAAGTTTACCCTACGACACCTTGTACTGTCAGTGTCGTGGAATCATTATTATGTAACCAAAGACCAACGGTCGAATGGTTAGAGACGTTACTCTCAATAGGCCTACTCACAATAATTAAGTTTGCATTTAAACGTAGCAATTGACGATATTACGGTAGGGATTTAGCATGAATCAAAGCATGACAGCATAGTTAACAATTTAGTACTTGTGTCTAAGCGTAAAACAGTTATAAAGCAAGCATGTGTCTCACCCCAAAAGTTATAAAACAGTTATGAAACAGTAAAAAGTGGGGCTATGAAAATCACCTTAGTAGCACAAAAGGGTATTCCACGAAAGAATTGAACGGAAGGACGTGACCGAGATCTCAACCTAGAGATAGAGCGTATGATCATACATTGCCTAACAGACAATAGTATATAGTACTATATTGATAGTAATGGTTCACTAAAGAATTTCCATTCTCGGAAGGTTACTATTTATGAAAAGTTTCCACTTATAGTAATTTTCCAATTTTAGAAAGTTCGGGTTTATCTTTAGCAAGACGTTGTACAACTTTACTCAAACTTCGTTGCTATAAAATAAGTCAGGAATGACCAGATGTAACTGGGGGCCCAGGACTCTTGACCAGAATCTAAGTCATGGCATTCGAGATCCACAAGCTTACTCATAAATGGCAACCTAGACATCATTCACTTACGACCGTAAGTAGCGATGAAGTTCACATGAATTATACATTATCTTTGATTAACCTTCACTTTAGGTGTATACACACAAAGAATTATTAATGTACTTAATAATTATATATGTGATAATATAACCTAAGTAGTATTTAATATTTAGTTATTATACCTTAGTATGTCTTATATATATATTAAACATAATTACCTTTAAATAAATACCTAAATTACTTCAAAAATAATAGTGTTTTATTAATCGAACATTATTCAAAAATGTCTAAATAATAAATTAAATATCTAAAAATTACATACATAATTTTTATAGTCTTAGTTAATCATATAGATTAGTAGAAAAATTTAAGAAAACGTTTTTATTATATTTTTGTATTTATTTTTGTTTTTACCCTTAATGTATTCACAAAAAAATTTTAATTCTACATAATTACTAAATAGACCCAAATAATTATTTTTATAATTTTTATAAGTTTCTATCAGTCTAATAACCTGTAGAAAAATATTTATAAAAATATTTTTTATTATTTTATATTTATTCTTAATTTACCTTCGAATTACCTAATAATAGAGTTTAATTATATAATAAATACCAATTCGACCCAAGTAATTATTTTTATAATTTTTTCAGATCTATATAAGTTTTAAAAACTCAGAAAAAAATTATATATATTTTATTTTTGGTTAAAAGTATTTATTACGAATTTTACATTGTTTTTACGTTTAAACACTACATAATTCGTATTTAATTATAAATAATATTCCATAAATTATCAAAATTATTTTTATGCATCATAACACTTATAATACTAATTATAACATATAAACATAATTAATTTAGAATTTTACAAAGAATATACAATAAATATAAATATAAATGACAATATTGAAAAAATTTAATAAAAATAGAAAGTACCTCAAATTTTCTTCAAGGTTTTGAGAGAATAACTTAAGTTTTTATGTTTGACAAGAAAAAATGAATGAGGAGCCATGTATTTATAGGTAAAAAATGGTTGGTGAAAAGAAAAAAAAATAATAAAATAAAGGTGCCAATTTTGACAAAATAATAAAAACATGTTAAAAATGTTTTTAATAAGTTTTTGTTTTTGAAAATATTTAGTCAAAATTCATGGGCTCATTATTTAATTTATAAAAAAAATCTTATTTCTTTTTATTTTTATTTTTTTTATAAGCTAAAAATATATATAATGATTAAAATAACTTATCATTTAATTAATAATTATGTTACATATAGTTTTAAATATAATACGCATTAATATTAACTAAAGTTATTTTATATAATTAGTGTAAACTTTAGTTAACAGAACGTGTCGACTAAAAATAAATATTTGATCAACGTCGAATTTAATTATATATTACGTATGGATAACAACCCTATAGGCAAATTAGTCAATTCAAGTATGAAAATGTGAGGGTTGTTATAATCAATGGCTTCAATCTTTTTGGGATTTTCCTTGATTCCCCGCGTTGTCATCACATGACCTAGAAACTTGCCTTCCTCTTTCCCAAAACTACATTTGAGCGGGTTAAGCTTCATGTTTATCCTGCGTAGAGACGCAAACGTTTCTAGGATGTCCGCGAGCATTTCTTCTTCAGTGTTGCTTTTAATTACCAGGTCGTCAACGTACGCTTCAAGATTCCTACCAATTTGGTGTTTGAACGCCGCATCAATTACGCGCTGATAGGTTGCACCTGCGTTTTTTAATCCGAAGGGCATCTTCGTATAACAGCAAATACCTTGCGGCGTATGGAAAGCAGTCTTGTCCTCATCTTCCGCAGCCATTAAGATTTGGTGATAACCCTTGTACGCATCTAGAAAACACTTGTACCGGAACCCTGACAGTGATTCCACCTTCCAGTCTATTTCCGGGAGAGGGTAGTTGTCCTTAGGATACGCTTTATTAATGTCTTTAAAATCAACGCACATCCGCCAATTACCATCAGCCTTTTTAACTAACATAGGATTAGCAACCCATGTCTGATACCGCACCTCCCGCAGGATGTTTGCTTTGACAAGATTATCTACTTCTGCGCATAACCAATCACTGCGCTCAAGAGCCATATGCCGCTTCTTTTATCTAACGGGCGTGAGTGATGGGTTAACATTCAATTTATGTTCCGCAATGTCTCGCGGTACCCCCGTCATGTCTGATTCACGCCACGCGAAAACATCTGCGTTGGCGGTCAATATTCCGTGCAATTTGGCCTTTGTTTCGGCTGACAAGCCTGCGCCGATTTTAATCCGCTTATCCGGATGTAAACGGTTTGCTATGACCGTACTGCTTGCGAGTTGTTCTCCCATGATGGAAATGTTTACAGGCACAACAGAACCACACAACTCGGTTGTTTGATGTGACGCAATTGTGGCAACCCCTCCCTTCGTAGGAAACTTAATCAAACCATGCACCACCGACGGTATAATGTTAAAACGCCGTATGAAATTTCTCCCAAGCAGCACGTTGTACCGCAAAGTTGAACGAACCACATAAAAGTCAACTAACTCATGTCTGACCAACTGCGGATTATTATCATCTACGAGTTCTATCATTAGCTCTATCCGGCCTAGCGGCCATGAGCTTTCTCCAGAGAACCCAGATAACGTAATATCAGACTGTCGAAGCTGCGTTTTGACTTCTGCAGGGAGAAAACGATAGCAATGCTCGTACATAATGTCTACGCCACTCCCGGTGTCAATATGCATGCGTTTAACTTGTACTCCGCAAGTTGGGATGCGACACTTGATGATAATGGGCTCATTAACTGTGTCGATTGACATTACATGAGGAAACGTGATTGGGAGAAGTTCCCAGTCATGGTGATCATTGTACTTTCTCCGCTGGCTAACTTTCTCTGCGTCGACCATATTAATGGTTAAGTCAGCGTTTTTTGTTTTATCAACTTTTTGCCATGCGAAAATTTTTGCCTTCGACCCTTCTTCTGCGGATTTTCCCTTGTCCTTCTTAGGTGGTTTTAGGTGATCCAATTTACCTGCGCGTAGTGCCTCGAGCACTCGTTCCATCAAGTTTTTGCATCGATTAGTGTCATGCCCGTAATCGTCATGGAATTCACAATACTTTGTTTTATCTCGCTTACCGAATTCTGTAAGCGGAGTTGGAACCGCAAAGGTTGCGCACACTGGTTCGGTTGCCAAAATTTCTTTTGGCGTTTTAGACAAACTTTTAAGCAGCGCGTAGTTCTGATTATTGATGCCGCGCTGATTATTGTTTCGATAATTGCCACTTGATTTCCCTTTATCATTCCTGATAGGACCACCGCTAGGGTACCTTCCGCGAGAGTTGTTGCCACGATTTTGATCACGCGAACGATCATCATCGTCTTTCCTCTCGTTGCGTGAACTAGATGTTGGAATATCATTATCTTCACCACTCCGCATATAATTATGGAAAAGATATTAACTTGATAACCAAGTAACCGCTGCACAGGGAACAAAGACATTCGATACGAATCCGCATACCGCATGCCGCATGCAAGTTAACACGCACGCATGCCTCATTGCGTCTGCGGTCTGCGGTATCATTATTCTTAAAAGATCAATTATCATTTAATTAATAATATGAATATAAAGAAAAATAAAGAAAGTACTCAGTAACTTTTTCAGTATTTTTTCAGATTGTAAAATAACTTACAAATTTATAACTAAAACAACAAACAGTGAAATCCTAGTTTTATGTAAATCAAAAAGATAAACAGGAAACAAATAAGAAACCCTTGTCTAATTTAAATAAGGAGAAAAATAACTACAGCCCTAATTCTATGATTAATTGACCACCTGAATTTTAAATTTAAGATGAAAAAATTGTCTTTTAAATAAAGCTAGTTAAAGATAAACATGGAAACAAATAAGACTTCTATTCTATTTCCAATTTTTAGTCGTGCTATCCTTGGCCACCTTTGACTTGTTTCCACTTTTCATCCCCAAGAACACAAACCGGCCCAAGTCCAAATCGACGTTTTTTGTGGGCCGATTGCTTGCTTGCTTTGAGTTACCATCCATGTTCGTAGGCGTATCTGCATGTAATTTTATGGGTTATGCTAAACATTGCCCCCATGACACACGTTAAGAAGCATTAATTTGCGTAAACTTTCTATATATATATATATATATATATATATATATATATATATATATATATATATATATATATATTTGCTTAAATTTAATATTTGCTTAAATTTAATATTTGCTTAAATTTAAATTTAATATTTGCTTTAAAAAAATATATATATTTGCTTAAATTTAATATTACGTTTAATACATAATTTATTCTAGAAAGTTTCATGTTTATTCATATAAGTATACTGTAGAACCTCTATAATTTAATATCCGATAAATTAATAACCTCGATTAAATTAATAATTTGTCCGATCTCAACTCGAGACCAGTACAAAATTGGACGCCAATCGATAAAGTAATAAGATAATATTTTTTTTTAAAATCCCGATGTAAATATATTGGTCCGAGCGAAACTTTAAATTAATAATTACTATTTCTTTTTTTAAATCCCAATGTACATTGAGATTGATAAGTTCATTATAATGTGTGAATGTTTATACTGAGAATTTTGAAGGTCCTCGTTTATGATTCATTCAAATAGGTAAAATGAACGAACATGATAATTTCGAATGTCGGTGCATTAATTTGAGACTTGCTCACAAATATAAGTCAATTTTTTAAATTAATAATTTATTAATTTATCGATATAATAATATTTAAAATATCCCGATCTTAACATTATTAATTTATAGAGATTCTACTGTATATATTTTAAACCTAAACTTCACATAATTGATTGAATTCTATCACTCACATTACTTTGAATTATATTTCATACCATGCCAACCAAACACATACTATAACATATTCTATTTATGTCAAAATCACGTTCTTTTTGCATAATTCCAGTTTTAACAAATTTAAATTTCATTAAAATCTAGACATAAATTATTTTTTAAAGAATTTATTCTTTGAATTAAATAGAGAGACATATATTATATATATTAGATAAATATATTGTTTCATAGGTAAATGGTTCAAGACATTTTAACTTTTCTTTTATTTGTAATTAAATTAAAATTAAAATTTAAAATTAAATTTAAAAGGTAAAACACAGACATTCTAGATTTCTAGTTAAAACGGATCTATCAATTTTCTTGAGATGGTGTTAGATAATTTATATTTTAAAAATTGAAATTTGTAGCATTAAGACTTATTTTTAAACTTTAATGTCTGTAAAAATTAGTGGTAAATTATTTTTATAAGGTGAGTGATAAATTAAAATTAAATTATAAATAATTAAAGAATATTTGAATTACTTAAAATCATGTTTAGATCTTCTTTAGCTTTTTTAATAAATTAAATTTAATATAAAGTTGTATTGAAGTATTATACTACTCCGTATCTTCTATAGTTTCTATTAAAACTCTATAATAATGATGTCATTATTAGGCTAATTCTTTTATCAAAAGAAAATCAAAAAATAAAAGAAAAAATCTAAGCATGGTAGGTGATGTCATTAATCTAAATAATTTTAAATTAAAATTAAATCTTATTAATTAATTATTATTATTAAATCTTATTAATATTTATTTTAATTATTAAAATTAAATAATTCTAAATTATTTTAATTAATTATTTTGAATTGAGTACGAGAAGGCATAAAAGCTAGACAGAAGAGAAACCAATTCTAAATTTATATTTTAATTTACACTTTCAAAATAAAATGACAACCAATATTATCTCTTATAATTGGATGTGGATTGTTTATTATGCATTTTAGCCTTTTAGGTGGTTGATGAAAAGTTTCTTAGTCGGACTATGTGGTTCCATGGGTCATTAAACTAAATGACTTTAGCATTTACGTTCACTTAATACCTAGAACATATCATTAAACTGTTTTGTTTAAACAAACCCGTGATTATACGGGTCATTTAACTAGTATGTTTACTTAAATTTAATAAAAAGTTATATCAGAATACAATACATAAGTGTACAGTAAAACCTCTGTAATTTAATACTCGATAAATTAATAACCTCGATAAAATTAATAATTTGTCTGGTCCCAACTTGGGAACAGTACAAATTTGGACCCCAATCGATAAAATAATAAGATAATAATTTTTTTGAAATCCCAATGTAAATATATTGGTCCCGACAAACCTATAAATTAATAATTACTATTTTTTTTTTGAAATCCCAATATACATTGAACTTGACAAGTTCATTAATGTGTGAATGTACATAAATGAAAATTTTGAAGATCCTTATTTATGTTTTATTCAAATAGGTAAAGTGAATGGAAATGATAATTTCGAATGCCGATGCATTAATCTGAGACTTGCTCACAAATATAAGTCAATTTTTTAAATTGATAATTTATTAATTTATCGATATAATAATATCTCGCTAAATTAATAAAATATTCTTGTCCCAACATTATCTATAACGAACTAAATACTGACTCCAAGCTCCATAAATATGCATATTAAATTTCAGATTTAAGCTCAATATTTAACCTCAATTTTTTACTACGCATAATTATATTATACTTTATACTTATATATATAACATAAAGCAATTGTTTTTAGTTTTATATATATTATATATACTCCATAAAATTGAACTACATAGTATCCCCACCATCCCCACCGCTTCAGTTACATACTTTAATACCCACTCCCATTCAATCTCGAACGTCTTCGTCTTCCATCTCAACCGCCTGCATGCATCCTAAATTCCTATCGTCACTCAATTAACCCTAACCTCTCACATCCCTTGCTCTCGAACGGATGCGCCTGAATTCAATTGAATCCCAAATTGGACGGTTTAATGGGTTATAATTACTCCAATTGAAGGTAACTGATTAACTTTCGATTTTCGTTCAGGGTTTTAGCCAATTGAATCGTCATCTACCAGATCCCAAATTCACCTCATAAAGTCATGCCTTTAATCCTTTATAATCGGTTTCATCCAATGCCATAAACCCCAATTGAAATCGTTATTTCACCTGCATATACCTCTGGAAGAAAGAAATAGACATTAATTTTGGAATTAACACTCCAAATCAATGGAGCAGTTGCACACTCCTTCGCCTTCCTTTTCCGTTCATTCGACCATGGTTATAAACTCCAATGGCCGCCACTATTCTTATGCATTACAACCAAAAATTTTACTCAATCCCAATGGCACAAGCTAACCAAACACCCACATATGATGTCGAGAAAAACTCATATGTTTACCTGCATGAGCTTGAAGTTGGAAAGGAAGCCGAGGTTAAGGTTATGATTTGTCGAAGCTGGGATACGCATACTCCTTACGGGAAGTATTTGAGCACAGACTTCATCGCCTCTGATGAGAAGGTAGATTTAATTTAGATTGTGTATTCCTTTTCATGTATAATAGGCTTAACTGTTTTTTTTTTTTTTTAAATTAGGCTTAATTGTATATGATTTGTCTTTACATATGCTACATTGGACCTTATCATAAATTAATCAATTGATAAAATTGATTGGTTGCTTCTTGATAGTTGAATTTAATAAAATTACACAGCCCTATATGAATTGTGTTTACATGTGCTAAATTTGAAGTTTCTCAGGACATTATGCAACCTAAATACATTTATGTCAGTAACTATTATGTTTAGGTTTATGTTTAAATGTTTACATGGGATTGAGTTTAGATGTGGTGAATAGTTGGTTACTCGGAGGATTAAGGAACCTATTTACAAAGCAGTCATTCCTTTAGCAATTGATATGTTGAATCTGGATATTTGAATTGCTTATAATTAGACAACCCTATGTGATTAGTCTTTAGATATGGTGACTTGGGAGTTACTCAACATATTAAGCAACCTAATTAGAAAGTAGAGTGGTTTGATCATTCATTTGTCAATGGATGGAAAGGTTGATTCTGGATATTTTATTTCTCTTTAATTAGGCTGGCTAATTACAATGTTAGATGTTGTCGTGTCTCATTTATCAAACCATGAATCCATCATATATGAAATGTATTTTGATGTTAATGGATTTTAAAATTATTTCCCTGTATTTTTATTTGGTTTTCCTTTGATGTCAAATATAATTGAACATTGTGCTTTCGATGTCACGCAGGGTAACGTCATCCAAATGACTGCCAGGAGTAACGTCGCCCATCATTTCATCCCGAGGTTGAAGGAGGGCTTTGTGTACTTGCTGAATCACTTTGAGGTCATCCCGAACAGGGAGGAGTATCGTATTTTGCGGGACAACAAGCTTATGATCCAGCTTAATGGTTCAGCTTTCCTGAGCCAACAGTCTGGGGCTGATCTAAATTCATTTATCCGTCATCCCACTCTTGCTAAGGATGGTGAACGTGCAAATCGTTGCAAGTAAGCTAATATGTACCTACATATCTATATCTATATTTTTATTTACAATCTATTTATATCTTTGTATCAATTTAATATTTTAAAGTTGCTTTAATGAAATTTAATATGACATGTCTTATTTTACGCATACATTTTTAGGAAATTTCATTATATTTTAATTCATGACATTAACTGTTTTTTTTTTAACCATACATTAAATTAATATGAAAAGGTAAAGAAATTTAAAGTTTTGTCTACAGTATTAGATAGGATGCAAAAAAGAAAAAAATATTACTCATGTTCTTCTACTCTTTAGGTTCATTGTTACGAGTGACTCCCGAGGATGAGAAGAAGATTGCTGAGCAAACCATGGATGGCTAGGGTAGCATGTGAGCTGGAAAATAAGTTTCGTTTTCGCATTAATAAATAGGTCATGTCATGTTATTGAACTATATTTCTGCCGTGTCTTTCGTTAGGAAAAATTTGGGGTATTGATGTTTTCCTTTGATTTTTTGTTGCAACTTTAAAATAATAAAACACATGGTTTTGCAATTGCTAATTGCACTTCAATAGTACTCATTCGATTATCTCTTTTCCATTTTGGTTATTTTGATTTATGATAGTAGCGTATTTGGTAGTTTCTTATGCTCAATGGTTTTTTCCTGTATGTTATAACCATGTTGAATTTCAGGGACCCATTAAAAGCTGATAGCATATGAATTTTCCGGTGTTCGGCCTTTATTAGTATTTTAAATTCATGAAATTCTTATTCCTCCATTCATTTCCCTTACTTTTTATCAGCTCCAACCGCTAACCGTATAAAATTTCGTGCAACGCACGAGCATTGCGCCTAGTTAATTTATAGAGGTTTCACCATATATGTTTAGATTTTTTTTTTATTAATTAAAAATTAAATACGGAGTAAATCGTTTAGTTTTAGTCTTTTCAGGTGCGTGTATATATAACATCAGGTATTACCCAATTTGTTACTCGTAAATCGAAACCCTAACCTTTTCCAGCTCTAAACCGATCAGCCAGCTGTCGATCAGACCAGCACTTCCGGCGGATTAATCACCAAACGGCACCGCTCTCTACACCGTCGTCTAACTACCACCCCTCGCTCTAAACCGATCATACAGGTATCTATTATCTATAACATAAATCAAATTACCTGGATAATTTTTTATAGTTAACTCTATCTGTCAAATTCGATTAAACTTCTACGTTCCTACTAAAGTTAGATCTTATTTTTCTATATTACATACAAAATTTATATCAATAACTTTCTGTTTGTTTTGAGGTTCAATTCATTAACCCTAATAAAGCTGAGTATCGGATGTTTATCTATTTATTATAAGTTGATTATGAATGTATACGATATTTGATGTTTACGTGTTCCGTTGTTTATACATATGATATTGGATGTTTTATGCGAATTTGGATGCTGAATGTATATGATAAAAAGTTCATCATAACTTGAATGTTAACTGTGTGTGTGATCAGCTTGTAGAGTTATGTAACATCTTTTACACATTGAACATCTCTAGAAAAATAACTACATAATCTTTTTGTGTAGTTTAGGATCGTTTTGGTACCATGCTAGACTACTAGTAAAGTAGCTAAAAGAATTTCAAGAAATTAATACTGTAACATTTAAAAATGTATTTTTTCTTTCCAATTTTAAATCTTCTACAACACATTAAGGCCCCGTTTGTTTTTTTTCTTATTAAGTTCTGTTGTCTGAATTTAAATAAGACGTGTGTGAGGAATAAGTGACGATTAAATAATTAGTGTTTGTTTTATATGCTGAATAACCGTCTGAATAATTGAATTTACCAAATTAACCATGTACATGGGTAGTTACTAGAACAGTTACTAAAAAGTCGGGACCTAAATGGAAATTCACACTTATTTGAATTTTTTATCATTAAGATGCGACTTGTTTAATAAGTCAAAAACAAACACTTGTCAATGACTTCCCATATTAAGTTTTATACTACTAAGTCCTAATCAAACATGGCCTAAGTGAACCTAATTGGGAGATAGGCTGAACTTTATTCTCTTTTTGGGATTATACTTTTTGTCTTCTTCTTTTGGTATTATGATACCAAGGGTGGCCATAGTATTAGTACTGTATTGAGCTTAATTGGCTGTTCTTCCATGCACTAAATTTGGAGCATGCTTACCATAAGAGTAATCTGATGTAGAAAATTGGATTCTTAATGTGGAAATTGGAATCAGATGTAGAGTTAGTGTATCTCTAAGGTTTAAAATTTGAAATGTATCATAAGCAATATTGGGATGATCTGGTAAAAATAATACCATTGAGGCCTTGAGCCTATTAATAGCCTCTGTTAGTAGATGGAAGTTACTTCGTATGTACTTATTTTGCCTCTCATTTACTATCAATTATGTTAAAGGAAGAATTTCATAATCGTTTTTGTTGCAGGTTTAACTTTGGATGTGCCTAACAGTCAAGGATTCTGTTAAGTTTCAGGATAGCATAGTTTAAAATCAACCAGTTTATTAGTATAATATGTTTTTTTTTAATGTGGACCATGAAAACTAAGAGACGCTGAAGAAATGATGTGTTTTATTTTATACAACAACATAATCTCTGAACATGAGCTTACTTTTGGCTGTGCATATTTTTATAATTTTTTGCAGTATTATCAGCTGAAATATCTTACTTCAAGACAATGGATAGCGGTAAGAATCTGAGCAAGTTTCTTGGCGCTAGGAACAACAAGATTTACAAGGAACTTAAACTCATAATAAGAGAGTATGCACTTCAATCTCTTCCTGCAAAATTACTTCCTAAGTTCCAGGGCGTTTGCCAGGATTGGAAGCGCACAATCTCAACTCGTTTCTTTGCTCACAACCAATCCCTTTCTCGTGGTAGTGTATCAGGGCTATTCTTCCAAAACCATAACGACTTACCAACATTGATAGACATTGACCCAAAGTCTTGTGGTGTTTCTGACCCAACCCTGAAGTTCCTACCCGTCCCAGTTGACATTCTGGCCTCTTCTAATGGCTTACTCTGTTGCCAAGCTCGAACCAAAGATCGTTCATACTATATTTGTAATCCCGTCACAATGCAGTGGAAAAAACTTCCAAAACCGAGCATGGAACATGGTCGTGAACCTCATGTTGTCCTTGTTTATAAACCATCACTACCAACCTCTGTAGCCGAATATAAACTCATTTGTGCTTTCCCTTCCAATGTTTTTCCTGGTAATGGTGTATCCTATCGTATACACACATAAAAGGCATAATGGTTGCATAAAAGTAGCATCAGGAAGGCTGGAAACAACAGTTTTGTGGAGTTATACGTCCAGCGTTCTCCGCTTTACAGGCTGCTCCGTCATGCGTAAGCCCTGAAGGCCGCCTAGCGCGTAAGCCCTGGCCAGAGAACGCCACCTTCAGCATAAATTTCGGATCACGAATAACAGAACGTATCATCATCTGACACGTGTCCCCAAGCAATCTGGTGGATCTGACACTATAAATAGACCCCTTGGGTCATCATTTTACACAGTTCAGAGATTCTAACAACTTTGAGAGCTGAGACTTCACTTCTCTTTCTCTCTCTACTTTCTCTCACTAGAAGTCATCCGGCTAGCACTCTTACGCTCTACGGACGACAGATTGATTAAGCCACCCCACAAGTTTCTACACTTGTGAACTGGGTCTGCAGGGATTATTTCCCGAGGGTAAAAATCAATCGGCAACACTCCGCCCTCCTAAAGCTAAATTACTTCTAGTATCTTGTTGGCACACTAAGCCTTACCTCATAAGAAAATAGGTGTTAACAATGGCGCCATCCGTGGGATGATCATATCACATCCTACCCTGTTTTTTCCCACGAAGTACTGGCACAGAATTGTTTGGCCATTCTTGGCTCACTTTGCACAGCACAAGAATTCCTTCATACCTTTCGTATGATCTGGGCGGAAGACGGAGTCCTTTCAAACTATTTACTATCCGCTGTTCTGCGGGAGAAATCTTAACACCCTTTCCTATGCCAGCATCAATAGCACCCCACTCCCGGGCAACGGAGTATTCCTCCGGAATAACAGTTTCATCAACAAAGAAAAATGGACTTTTCCAGTCCTTCAAGTTTGAAACTCTATTTAGACCAACAAAATGATTATCTTTCTTACTGTCAATAGTAAGCCAGCAATCGCTAATTGTGCGGATTCTAAATAAAGAGATAAAAACATTAATGCGAGGCTTTATATTAATAGCATTGCAATACATTTCAAAAAGGATGATTTTTTGAAGGCCATGGGGATGCATCTGACTAAGACAGGCACCATAATATCTAAGAAGGCGAAGAAGAAAGTTAGTAAGGGGAACACGGAGGTTGCCGTGGGTAATTTGTAAAGCGTATAAAGTAATTTTCCCCTCAGGAGGGTTGTCAGCAGTTTGTCCGATGGTGGGAAGAACAGGGTTGTATTGATTGAGATGGCAAAAGGCAATCTTTAAGCCATCTAAATATTCACTGGTTAATGATGAAGCCATCGTGCTAACTTCTGGAATGTCAGCGGTATTTGATGAAGAAGGCTTGGCGTGCTCTTGGCCAGTACTCCGTGAAGAAGCCATGATAATACAGTAAAAGATATCAACAAGAAGAAAATAGCAGTAAGATGAAGTGTACTGTCCTTGGAAGACGGTAAACCTTAAAAAGTTGAAGATTGAAGAAGGCGATGAAGAGTTGGGGGAGAAATATGCTTTTTAGATCTTAGCAAAAGTAAAAAAGTGATGGTAACAGGGTTATGACGGTTTTTATAGGATTTCATCGATGCAATTTTTATGGCCACGATTAAGACACGTGTAGGGGTGAGTTTAAACGAAGGGTACGAAATAGCACTTTTTACAGCTGGAGGCGCGTGGACGATCTCAGCCGTAAAAAATTAATCATAACAGCGCCAGTAAAACTCGTCTGCATTTAATGCCTAAAATGTTTTCCCCGATGTAAGTGGGCAATGAACAGGCTGGTTTGGCATGCGTTTTTCAAAAGTTTAACGACTTAATCATTCTTCAAATGCTTAAGTCATTAAACTGGGGGAACTTAATGGTGTATCCTATCGTATACACACATAAAAGGCATAATGGTTGCATAAAAGTAGCATCAGGAAGGCTGGAAACAATAGTTTTGTGGAGTTATACGTCCAGCGTTCTCCGCTTTACAGGCTGCTCCGTCATGCGTAAGCCCTGAAGGCCGCCTAGCGCGTAAGCCCTGGCCAGAGAACGCCACCTTCAGCATAAATTTCGGATCACGAATAACAGAACGTATCATCATCTGACACGTGTCCCCAAGCAATCTGGTGGATCTGACACTATAAATAGACCCATTGGGTCGTCATTTTACACAGTTCAGAGATTCTAACAACTTTGAGAGCTGAGACTTCACTTCTCTTTCTCTCTCTACTTTCTCTCACTAGAAGTCATCCGGCTAGCACTCTTACGCTCTACGGACGACAGATTGATTAAGCCACCCCACAAGTTTCTACACTTGTGAACTGGGTATGCAGGGATTATTTCCCGAGGGTAAAAATCAATCGGCAACACTCCGCCCTCCTAAAGCTAAATTACTTCTAGTATCTTGTTGGCACACTAAGCCTTACCTCATAAGGAAATAGGTGTTAACACCTGGTATCACAGAATTTGAAATCTATTCCTCAAAAGATGAGTCGTGGGCCGTCTCTGCAGATATGAACTATGTAGGCGGGAAACTGATTTCTAAATCTGGTGTGAGCGTTAAAGACAATGCATATTGGCTAACATCCAATGGATATATTTTATCCTTTGATCTGACTAAAGATAGGTCTAAGGTCATACATGGATGTAACGATTCTTACGAGACTTTAGGGGATATGAACGGGGAACTTTGTTCAGCTAATATAAGTGGGAACCGGTTAACCGTTAGTCTTGTTACTGATATTTACTCCGAGACTATGCTGAAGTCTTATTCTCGCCTATGGGCTAATAAGGTGATGATAACTTTGTCTGGTGAAGTGGTTGGTGAAAATGCTTTTGATCGTTGTTCTGTTCTATATGCTGGGAGTGAGTTCGTTTTGTTTACAAATGGGCGCTACATTTATCGTGCTGATTTAAAGACTAAAGAGGTAGAGTTTGTAGTTGAGGCGTTTAACTGTGATAGAAAGTTGTTCCCCCATGTGAATAGCCTTCCTGCTCTATGAAATCGTTCCAGATAAGTAAATGGTTTTCATATGTTGAATCTTTTAGATACTTCTCTCTGTTTGCTCTTTACATTTTGAACTCTTATCATTGACATAAGTAAGTATGTGGAGATTTATTGCTTTTGTGTTATGGATCTTTTACCCTTACCAATCGGGGGGAAGCGGGGGGAAGCACATTTTTTTTTCGTTTTTTTTGGAATTTTTTTTTTCCGGCGTCAAGATCACACAAAAATATGAACAAAAATATGAACATTTAGAAGAGACACTTCGTGATGAATGTTATTATTTAGGCGGGAAAACGATCGACAAAAATAACATTCAAGATAATATTGTTCGTGAAGAATATGAACGCTTTTTTTCATGTTTTGTGAAGTAAAATTTAGCCCGATTTAGGGTTTAGGGTTTAGGGTTTGGTGTTTTGGGTTTATTCCATAAACCCAAAACACCAAACCCTAAACCCTAAACTCTAAACTCTAAACCGTTCGTGTTAAAAACTCAATCTAAATCCTATATCTAAACCCTAAATCTAAACCCTAAACCCTAAATTTCTAAACCCTAATATCTAAACCCTATAAACCCTAATATCTAAACCTTAATATCTAAACCCCAATAGCTAAAACCTCAACATACGCTTTAAAAACACGATAATTGTTATATATTACTTCTTCGAGCGTTTTTCCGCCAAAATAAAAACATTTATCACAAATGTCTCTACTAAATGTTCATATTTTCATCCCATCTATAATGTTCGTGAACAAAATTTTTTCAAAAAACGAAAAAAAAAAAGTTTTTGCTTCCCCCCGCTTCCCCCCGATTGGTTACTTTCCTCTTGATCCTACCACTATATATATATATATATATATATATATATATATATATATATATATATATATATATATATATATATATATATATATATATATATATAATTTTTTGTTTTTTTTAAATGTCAATATTAGCCGATTTATTTATGAATGTTAATTCAGTTTGTCATCTATATCTTTACCAGAACAGATGGGTTGAACGGGTTGTAATTCATTCAGTTTGTTGTCTATATTTTTTTTCCAAAACTAACGGGTTGAACGGGCTACAAGTCAATTTGTTTGTCATCTATATCTTTAGTTCTTTACCGGAACAAATGGGTAGAACAAGCTATTGGTAGTGTAATCTTTATACAATACTAGTTTAATAGCCGCAAATTCGCGGAATTATGTAAATGAAGTTCTTATTCAAAGTAATCAAATAAAATGATGTAATGCAAAATTTTATCAGTAAAATAGAGCTTCAATCAAAATTATTGCAAATTGCTAATTTTGAAAATACTTGATTTTTTTTTTCAAACATACAGGCAACTATAACTATTACAGATTCCCCTAGCATAAGCTTATCCAAAAATTGTCTCATAAAGACTTCGAATAGTATGTAAATCGATTAAACCACATGGGGTAGCCTAGTTGTGAGGACTTGGTAATCTAATAGAGACCCAAGTTCAATCCCAACGGACAACAGACTTCACTCGGGATTACATACACATGTCAGAGTTCATAGCCATCATAAAATACTAAATCAAACAAGTAAAGCGATATTAAAATGTCAATACAATGTGACTAAATAAACGTTTGTCCACACCTAATAAGCAGGCAGACTTGCATAGTAAATAGCAGACCTATATAGGAGACTTTGAGTCAAAAAGCCACATTATTTGGAGAGATTTGTGGATGTCGGTCATGATGCTTTAGAATCATCAATAAACACATACCGAATTAGAACTGCCCATTTGAAGATAATGTAGCATATTCATGAATATCAATATCAATCACTTATATAATAGATGAACAGAACCAATGGATCTTCGGTCCAGCGGTATCGCGGTTACACTTGTGTACTCGCAGGGCTAGATGTCTCGGGTTCGGAGCTCGTCACCCGCTCCAGGAATTGAAATATATTCCTTGAAGGTGGCCCAAAGGGAAGGTTTTACCGACCCGCTCCGGGACTAAGGTCCGGCCCGCCTGCCCCTCGGGATGGTTTAAGGGTCGGATCCTCAGAGTGTGGTTCGGGTTTCCTGCCTGAAAGCGCGTGTGTGTGCAAATGATGATTGCCGTCGGAATAAATGATACGCTGATGCAAGCTTGTCTTTAAAAAAAAATATAATAGATGAACAGAACATATAAAATTACCTTAAATCGTTACATTCCATTTTGCATGACCAAATTGATAAATAATGATATGAACAACTTTCTTCTAAATGAAAAACTACTCAACGCTATTGGCGATGTTGACAAAACCTACTCATATTAAGATAAACCGTACCAAATAGTACTATGTAATTAAAATGGCCCATTTAATGCAATATTAACAAAGTCGTTGGGGTAGGGTGTGTGGTTGGCTTGGCTAGCGGTTGATGTGTTTTGTATGTTGAAATCTGGTGGATCCGGTGGTCTAACCGCTGCCTACGGCTACTTGGGGCTGTTGGCGGCACCTGGCAGTCAAAGATGGTTGCGAGCTGCTGCTGCTGGCGGTTTGAGTTTCCAGGTGGCCGCGGGCGGTGGCTTATGGTGGTGGGTTGCGGTTGGCAGTCACTAGGTGGTGCTGGTGGTTGCTAGCTGTAATTGGCCGCTGTTTGTTCGTCCATTTGGGTCCGGAGGTTTGTAAATGTCGTTTAGAAAATTGGCAAAGATGACTGGTTCCTTCATGGTTTGATTTGGCTCTTGGTTCTGCTCAGTAGTTACTGGTTTGGTTCATTCACTCCATTTTTCTCGTCGTCGGGTCTCTTGCGGGTCGACGTTGTTGCCGGCGTTGTTGACTTAGTTGACTTCGGTAAATAAGCCTCAAGTTAGGTGTTCTTGGGTTGCCCGGTGATTGGTTCGGATTTGCGGTTTCTGAGAAGTGTTGTTGCGGGGTTATATACGGGATCGGGTTTATGTGTTGTGTTTTAGGCTTAGGTTTGGTGGGCTGTATTTGTTTGACTTTTCAGGTGTAATTCTTACCGTGCTTATGTGTCGTTCATATTGTTTAGAACGAACATAGTTTCTCTAGAGATCGTTATGATATGTTTAATGTTGTACCACTGGAACCTCGGTTCTTTTATATATATATATATATACATATACATGTTAATATTTTTGCCAAAAAAAAAAAAAAAAAAAAAAAAAAAAGAAACAAACAAAGAGTATTATACCTAAAGAGTACCATTCACATTCTTCTTATTTTTAGATCCTTCACGAAATTTGCATAATCTGCAAAATGAACAAAACCACATATATGCCTCTCAAGAGGTGGAAGGCCAGAGGGGCAACTACTTTCATAATCTTTCTATGGTAGTCATACGATTGTTATTAGGGGGCAAATTACATAAAAAAGTAACCTATTTTCATGGTTTTCCTATTCCAGGTAATTTATTTCATTTGAATATAAAAATATGAGTCGTTTTTCAAAAGTTAATCAAAAAGAGGGGTGTCGTTAACTTTTCCCCGTTAAATGCCAACGTGGCATGATACGTCACTTTTTTTCCACGTGGACCGGTTACCATTCTTCATAAAGTTCGCCAAACACTAAATTATGATGAATTGAAGCTTAAAATCAATGAGAATCCACCGACAATTAATCGACGAGCTAAATGATAAACACCAAAAATTAAATTCAAAATTTAGGAAGTTTTATAAATCGATTCCTTCATGAAAGTTGCTCTAAATCCTTCCATTAACACTCTAAAATCATCTTCTTTTTCTGAAACAACATATAGACGTCGAATTTGATCGTGAACATTGCGTTTGACTTTTTATTCGAATATTTGACTACAAAATTCGGATTTGATTCAACGAATCCCACATGTTCAAAATTTGCAGACACGATTACTAGATGAAAATGAAGAACTCTGCAATCTTACTTTCCTCGATTTCCTTCCGAATCGATCCAGAGGCCAAATTGTGTTGACTTTTTGCATAATGATGAACACGAATCGAATTGCATCGAATTTGTTGTTGTTTACTGGATTTGATGATGAACGTAGCTTAGGATTAGTGTCAGGATCATGAATGTAACATCAATTTGTGATGAGAAACAAGAATGAACGAATTCGATTTTTTAGCTCATAAATGTATTCGTACAGTAGTAGCAGTTAGCTCATAATAATGAAATATTATGGTCAACGTGTAAGTGTGTAACTGGTCCACGTGGAAAAAAAGAAGTGACGTGTCATGCCACGGTGGCATTTAACGGAGAAAGTTAACGACACTCCTCTTTTTGATTAACTTTTATAAAAAGACTCATTTTGTATATCCGAATGAAATAGATTACCTAGAATAGGAAACCATGAAAATAGGTTACCTTTTTATGTAGGTTGCCCTTGTTATTAATATTGCAATTTTCAAAGTCGACATCTTCAGCAAGTTTCCTTTTAGTACCGCTCTTAGCAAAAAATAAACTCGATGTTTTTTTATAATGTATTATATAAATATAAATCACATTAGGCAGAGAGATTGAAAAGGTTGTATTGCTACCTTTCATACTTTTCATGTTAACTCTTTACCGATTTCAAAGACATTAAGAATAAATTTATGGGATCATTTAACCAAGTTAATAATATGTTAAAAAAATAGAATTTGTTATTTCCTAATTATTTTGAAGTTACAATTATTAGAGAAGATTTCAATCCGAATATATTGTTCAAACTCCTGAAACCAACAATTGATTAATATATTTTAACGATTATGAAATTTAAACCTGCAGTGAAAAAAGAAATAGTGATCAACCATAGACGTACCTCTTCAAGGAGCTTTTGAATGGGGATTCAACTTGCACTATCTACGTAATATGGATATTCTTGATAAATATATCAATAACTAATGATGGGAAAATAATCATAACGGACAATCTACAAAGCAGAAACAAACCCGTTTGACCAATACTTTCCCGACCCGTATGAACCCGTGAGGATGCTAACAAACAAGCTATACCAAATCCAACCCAAATCAGTAGCTAAACAATACCAAATCAGTAGCAAATCAGTAGCTAAGCAATAATCAAGCACACACAATACACACGAGACTTTTTACGTGGAAAACCCCTCAAAATCGAGAGTAAAAACCACGGGACTCGTAAGCCACTTAAATTTCACTATCATCAACAAGAGATCAATACAAAAATCCTTCTCTAGATCAACTATAGGTATACAACATCATCATACTCTTGAACTACAACAATCAACAAGTATATGAAACAATTAAAGACAAAAGAGGAATGATTCACCCAATAAGCTGCCCTCTGTTCCAGCAGCGAGAACACGAGCTACAGGCCTCTTTAGGCGAATTCAACGGTTGAAAACCTTGGCACTGATGTCAGGAAGACACAGTCCAAATTTTATGAAGATCCAACGGTTAGATCTCCGGGGATCGTCGATTTACTGACCAGCTGTCTTTGTAGACGGAAATTGGGAAAACACTTTTTCTTTGAAGACTTTTTGCTCTCTTCTCTCTTGATAATTGAATACAGCTGCACACAACTAATCTAAATAATGCCTAAGACACTTGACTAAGTCAACAAGCATCTTGGGCCTAAATTTGTTGGGCTTGGGCTAGAGATAAGTTTCCTCATATTTGGAAACATATAAAGAACCCAACAAATCTCCCCCTTTCCAATTATGAGGAAGGAATCGCCATCCCGGCGATCGAGCAACATACCTTGAGCTTCTCACTTGCTAAAGCCTTTGTGAACATGTCGGAACCATTATCATCGGTGTGAACTTTATCAAGTTCAAACGAACCATCTTCAAGACGTTCTCTAATCCAATGATATCGCACATCTATATGTTTTGTCCGCTTATGATACATAGAATTTCTAGCCAAATGAATCGCACTCTCATTATCACAAAGAACCACATATCGTGATTGCTTAAACCCAATGTCTTGTAGAAACCTTTTCATCCACAATAGTTCTTTGCACGCTTCTGTTGCTGCCATATACTCAGCCTCGGTCGTAGACAATGCAACACACTTTTGTAACCTTGATTACCATGAAACCGCTCTCCCTGCGAAAGTCATCAAATATCCAGAAGTGGACTTCATGTTATCTTTGTTTTCTGCCATATCTAAGTCTGTATAACCAACAAGCATCGGCTCTCCATTTCCAAACGTGATACCCAATTTTGAAGTACCTCGTAAATATCTCATAATCCATTTAACTGCTTCCCAATGCTTCATACCCGGATTTGACATAAACCGACTAACAACACCTACCGCATGAGCTATATCAGGCCTAGTACACACCATAGCATACATCAAGCTACCAACCGCTGAAGCATATGGAACTTTATCCATCTCCTCAACATCCTCCTTTGAAGAAGGGAAATCTCTATCTATTAGCTTAAAGTTGTTAGTAAGAGGGGAACTAACCACTTTAGCATTCTCCATGTTGAATCTATTAAGCACCTTTTCAATGTATTGATCTTGTGATATATGTAACGTCTTAGCACCTCTATCTCTAGAAATCCGAATGCCAAGAATCTGTTTTGTTGGTCCCAAGTCTTTCATAGCAAAAGACTTGCTCAATTCTCGCTTCAACTGCGCAATTCTTTTAATATTTTTACCAACAATCAACATATCATCAACGTATAACAACAATATGATGAAATCATCATCACCAAACCTCTGAAAGAAAACACAATGATCTGAAGTTGTCTTTCGGTAGCCTTGCTTTCCTATAACCGACTCAAACTTCTTATACTACTGTCTCGGTGCTTGCTTCAACCCATATAGACTTTTCTGAAGTCTACAAACATAATTTTCTTTACCCTTAACCCGAAAACCTTCAGGTTGCATCATGTAGATTTCTTTATCCAAATCACCATGAAGAAAAGCAGTCTTGACATCCATCTGTTCAACCTCAAGATCAAGACTAGCAGCTAATCCAAGAACCACTCGAATAGATCCCATCTTCACGACCGGAGAGAAAATCTCATCAAAATCAATACCCTTTTTCTGGCGAAATCCTTTAACGACTAACCTAGCTTTGTACCTTGGTTGTGAAGTAAGCTCATCTGTCTTCACTTTGAATACCCATTTGTTTCTCAAAGCTCTTTTGCCTTTAGGTAACTTCACCAGGTCATAAGTATTGTTCTCATACAAAGAATTCATCTCATCTTGCATAGCTTCACCCCACTCTTTCTTATGCTCATCTTTCATTGCTTCTGAATAACACTCTGGCTCTCCCCCATCAGTGAGTAATACATACTCATCAGCAGAATATCTAACAGAAGGATGACGGTCTCGAGTAGACCGCCTAAGTGGGACAAATGAAGGAATATCTGGTACTGGAATCTCTACCTGCTCCGGAGCATCACCAACATCAGTACCATGTTCATCATTCTGAACATCATCTCCAACATGTTGTGGAGTAACTGGATCCAAATCAACAAGATCAGTACTAGGTTGAGGAACTGAATCTGTCTTCTCAACATCTTTTAACATTTGATCTTCTGTAAAAACAACATCTCGGCTTCGTACAAGTTTCTTCTGAACTGGATCTTATAACCTGTACCCAAAATTATCTTCACCATAGCCGAGGAATACACATGGCTTAGTCTTCATATCAAGCTTTGACCTCTCATCTTTGGGAACATGAACAAAAGCTTTACATCCAAAAACTCATAAATGACGGTAAGAAACATCTTTGCCGCTCCAAACCCTGTTAGGAACATCAAAACGCAAAGGAACACAAGGGGTTAGATTAATAATATGAACTGTCGTATTTAAAGCCTCACCCCAAAAGGAATCGGACAACCCTGCATGTGAAAGCAAACATCTAACTCTCTTAACCAAAGTTCTGTTCATCCTCTCTGCTAAGCCATTCAACTGAGGTGTCTTTGGTGGAGTCTTTTGATGCCGAATACCATTCTCCTTACAATAAGCATCAAATCTTCCAATGTATTTACCGCCATTATCAGTCCGAATACACTTGAGTTTTTTTCCCGTTTGCCTTTCAACTAGTTCATGAAATTCCTTAAAATTCTCATATACTTGATCCTTTGACTTTAAGGTATAAACTCACACCTTCCTGGAATGATCATCGATGAATGTAACAAAGTAGAAACATCCACCAAGTGTCCTAGTCTTCATAGGCCTACAAACATCCGAATGCACTAGATCAAGTATGTTCTCCATTCGAAAAGGAGAATGACTCTTAAACGCAACTCTGGTCTGTTTACCTGCCAAACAGTGAGAACACTTACTCAAATTAATATCACTAACACCCGACAACACATTCTTCTTAAACAAGATAGACATCCCCTTTTCACTCATGTGGCCAAGTCTTTTATGCCACAACTCAGTAGAATCAACATTGTCCACTGCGTTAACAATGTTCTGGATGATCTTTGGACACGTGATGTATAATCTTGAGTCTTTCTTGCCTCTTCCCACTATCATAGAACCAAGAGTTAGTTTCCAAATATCATTACCAAAACCGTTATAATAACCATCATCATCAAAAATGCCTATTGAAATAACATTAAGTCTCATATCCGGAACATGTTTTACATTATGCAAAACTAACTCCATTCCCGTGTCAAATTTCAAACAAACATCTCCAATACCAACGATCTTTGATAACCCGGCATTACCCATCCTAGCAAATCCATAGTCACCTGGAGTGTAAGATGAGAAGTGATCTCTACAAATTGCAACATGACATGTAGCACCACTATCAACAATCCAACTCGTGTCATCATGAGTAAGATTGATCATATCATAATCAATACAAACAAAGAACTCATCTGTGATAGTGTTAACTTCAACCTTATCATCATCACCACCAACACTTTTCTTTTATTTATTCTTGTCATATGCCTTTTTCTTCTCATTCTTCAACTTTGGACAATACCACTTTGTGTGCCCCTTTTCATGACAATTATAACACTCAACATTAGCAAATTTGCCTTTGCGTGAGCTGCTACGATGATTGCCTCTTTTACCCTGACCTCTACTATGACTTCTCCCCCGCGTTTCTGTGACCAAGATATCTGACTGTGAAGAGGAACCTTGTAACTTTCTTCTCATCTCTTCATTCAAAATACTACCCTTAGCCAATTCCATGGTGATAGTACCATTCGGTGCAGAGTTGGACAAAGATGTCCTAAAAGTATCCCAAGAGTCCGGTAATGTACCAAGTAACCAGAGACCCTGAATCTCATCCTCAAACTTGATACCCATACCTGCAAGCTGATTTATAATACCCTGATATGCATTTAGGTGATCTGTAATAGGAGTCCCATCATGATACTTCAAAGCCATCATCTGCTTAATTAAGAACAACTTGTTATTACCAGTCTTTCGTTCATATAACTGCTCAAGCTTTTTCCATAAGGCTTTAGCATCAGTCTCCCCAGTAATATGATTCACAACATTATCATCAACCCACTACCGAATATACCCACATACTTGTCTGTGCAAAATTTTCCATTGAGCATCAGATTTTTCCTCAGGTTTATCCTCAGTAAAAACAGGCAAATAATAATCTTTCACATAAAGAAGATCTTCCATCTTGCCTTTTCAAACATGATAATTTGAACCATTTAAACTAATCATTTTACTTGTATTAGCTTCCATCTTTCACACAAGTCAAATCAAATAACCTAGCTCTGATACCAATTTGATGGGAAAATAATCACAACGGACAATCTACAAAGCAGAAACAAACCCGTTTGCCCAATACTTTCCCGATCCGTATGAACCCGTGAGGATACTAACAAACAAGCTATACCAACTCCAACCCAAATCAGTAGCTAAACAATACCAAATCAGTAGCAAATCAGTAGCTAAGCAATAATCAAGCACACACAATACACACGAGACTTTTTACGTGGAAAACCCCTCAAAATCGAGAGTAAAAACCACGGGACTCGTAAGCCACTTAAATTTCACTATCATTAACAAGAGAGCAATACAACAATCCTTCTCTAGATCAACTAGAGGTATACAACATCATCATACTCTTGAACTACAACAATCAACAAGTATATGAAACAATTAAAGACAAAAGAGGAATGATTCACCCAATAAACTGCCCTCTGTTCCAGCAGCGAGAACACGAGCTACAGGCCTCTTTAGACGAATTCAATAGTTGAAAACCTTGGCACTGATGTCAGGAAGATACAGCCCAAATTTGATGAAGATCCAACGGTTAGATCTTCGGGGATCGTCGATTTACTGACCAGCTGTCTTTGTAGACGGAAATTGGGAAAACACACTTTTTCTTTGAAGACTTTTTGCTCTCTTCTCTCTTGATAATTGAATACAGCTGCACACAACTAATCTAAATAATGCCTAAGACACTTGACCAAGTCAACAAGCATCTTGGGCCTAAATTTGTTGGGCTTGGGCTAGAGATAAGTTTCCTCATATTTGGAAACATATAAAGAACCCAACAAGATTGAAAAGGTTGTATTGCGACCTTTCATACTTTTCATGTTAACTCTTTACCGATTTCAAAGACATTAAGAATAAATTTATGGGATCATTTAACCAAGTTAATAATATGTTTAAAAAAATAGAATTTGTTATTTCCTAATTATTTTGAAGTTACAATTATTAGAGAAGATTTCAATCCGAATATATTGTTCAAACTCCTGAAATCAACAATTGATTAATATATTTTAACAACGATTATGAAATTTAAACCTGCAGTGAAAAAAGAAATAGTGATCAACCATAGACGTACCTCTTCAAGGAGCTTTTGAAAGGGGATTCAACTTGCACTATCTACATAATATGGATATTCTTGATAAATATATCAATAACTAATCACTACAATGCACGAGGTCAATCGTACGCAATAGTATACATACACGAGTTACCTGACAGGGTCACAGGGTCAGGATTTATTTAATTAAGTTGACCCAATGCGCTCTAATAACTTTAAATTTTATTTTAGACATTAACTAGTTATTGAACCCTCGCTTCGCGCCGGGGGTTCGATTTTTAATGTATTTTATTGCGTTTAGTAAAATTATTTTGTGGCTAACGATGATGTCGTTGAAGCGCAACTCGAGTCGAACTACACGTGAGAGATTTAAATGTTATTTTAAATTAACAATATATGTGCATCTCCGCGTTTCGCTATGGAATTGTCGACTTTTAAAAATTTAACGCAAAATCAACGTGTATGAAAAGTACCCCAAATATTTAGCGTTTTTTAAAAAGCGTCCGTTTGGCGTATAGCTAGTGACATTGTGTTCCTAAAATTATTTCGAGTTTAACGATGGTGTCGGAAAAATTTAACTCGTTGCGAGCGAGAAGATATGACCCGTTGAATATTTGGGTGGAGTTTATTTAAGATTTTTTATAAAAATGGTTATTTGACACTTTACCCCCCTGTTTGGGGGGTCGATTTGAATTTTTCAAAAAAGTGTGGGGGCCTTTGTTGGTAAAATGAAATTTAGTTAAAATTAAAAAAAAAAAAGTGAAAAGTCGAAAATACCCCTGGTACTATTCATAACTTTTGTCTATTAGTTAATATGTAAATATGATTTATAGGAGAGTATTTTCGTGGATTCTCTTATATTTTTATACTCCTTCCGTCACATAATAAGTGCATTATTTCGATTTTTCAAAGTTGAAAAAAAAGGCTATGAAAGACAAATTATTTATTTCTTTTTCAGGTGTATTTATTTTTCAATAAACTTAAATTCCATTGATCTATTATTATTCATCAAAGTTCAATAGACTTATTATTTATTTATTTTTAAATGCAATGTTAAAATATTGGTACAAACTCAAAGTATCACTAAAAGTGCACCTCAAAGTGCCACTACAAATCAACATATGTCTTGTACGAATTTTGAAGATTTCGGTATGCGTTAATCACTTTAATGTGGCGCATCTCTTCATTGATGCGGCGCATCCATAAACCAAATTTCACACCCCCAAATAGGGCCTGGGGTATTTGTGACTAATTATATCAAATCACAGTTGTATAAACGAGAACGACTCTACATGAGACGTTTTGTTGAGTTTTGCAGTGGAAGATAAATATGTCTTTAATTGATATGATATGTAATGAAGACTCCAAGCATAGCAAGCAATCATCATCAAAGCAGTAGATATACAGCGAAAGTAATATTTAAGTACCTGAGAATAAACATGCTTAAAAAGTCAACACGAGGTTGAGTAAGTTCATAGGTTTGTCATAAATAATGATTTCAGTAATAGTATTAGACCACAAGATTTGTTTTCAAAAGTAGATCACTCAGATCCAGTCAAGTTGATCTCCCGCAGGATCAAAAAGTTATGCCAGTGCGTGATATTTAGACTAAACGTTATTTGCCCCGTGACAAGTTGTTCTGTCCTTGTCGTTTAATTTCATTATCAAGTAATACAAAGACTTAGTCAAATGTATCGGGGACGTTACTCCCGATAGGCCTATCCCCAATAATTAAGAATGCCGCAACAATTAAAAATATCACTGTAGGGACTTAGTCGGACATAGCCGGGTATATCATAGTTTAACAGTTGGTACTGATATTTAGACTAGACTTTCAAGTTTACCCCGTACAAGTTATCGTTTATACTTGTCGGTTGGGGACTTGCTGGTCATAGCCCAATATATCACAGTTTAATAGTTGGTACTGATATTTAGACTAGACTTTCAAGTTTGCCCCGTACAAGTTATCGTTTATACTTGTCAGTTGGGGACTTGCTGGTCATAGCCCAACATATCACAGTTTAATAGTTGATACGTGTAAAACAGTTATAAAAGTTGCGCATGTATTCTCAGCCTAAAAATATATAAAAAGGGAGCAGATGAACTCACGAAAAATCAGTTTTAGTATTTGTATTTATTTTATAAAAACAGTTATAAAAGTAGCGCATGTATTCTCAGCCCAAAAATGTAAAGAGTAAAAGGGAGCATATGAAAACTCACATTAAATAGCAGTTGAAGTATTCCACGCAAGAAGGAAAGTAAAGCAAGTAAGTGATCTGGATATCAACCTTGAGGTATAACGTTTGATTAGTTAATGTCTAACTTGACATAAAGTATGTTTATTAATATAGCAACTATATTGACAATGACGGTTTTCGAGAAAAGTTCCTATTTCTCAAAAGTTTCTATTTTTGGAAACCTACTATTTATGAAAAACTTCCACTTATAGTAAGCTTCTAGTTTAAGAATGTTCGGGTTATAATTCTTAACAAAGATGTTGTACAATCTCGCCCAAACTTCGTCGCTAACATGCAAGTCACTCGAATGATCTATTGTTACCGAGCGGCCCAGGATCTCTTGACCAGAATCTAAGTCTTGGCATTCGAGATCCATAAGTGTCCCATAATGGTAACAAGGATCACCCTAGGCCACAAGTAGCGGTGATGTTTGTAGTCTTTGTACGCTATCTTTAATTATAACCTTCATGTTAGGTGCGTATATACATATATATTCATTAATTCGATTTTAATTATAACTCCTATATATTAATTCATAAAAATACTTTTATAATTTTTAGTAACATATATTACTAATTATAACATGTTATTTATTTTAATTTTAATTGCATATAATTTATAACATTATTTACATGTTTCGGTAAAAAAATAATAAATCGAAGTAAATAGTAAAAAGTAAGAAAAGAATACTTACTAGTAGTAATTATTTAAAGAGAGAATGAGAGAAATTTTGGTGTGAGTTTGAATGAGAAATGAGGGGTATTTATACTTGAAAAAATTAGGTAAAAAGAATAAAATAATTAAAAGAAAAAGAAATATTTTAATTTTTAATGGGATTTTAAAATTCAAAAGTATTAAATATTAGGTCATGGGATAATGCACAAAATAAAATAATAAAAGTAGTTTTCCATTATAATTTTTAATTAAAAAGTAATTTATTTATTTATTTATTTTATTAAAAAAATCATTTATTTTAAGAATTTTTTTTTTATATTTTTTTAAAAAATAAACAAATTGATTTACTACTTTTCCAAGAATATTTGTCAATATTTTTTTTATTCATAATAACAATACTGATAATAAAGATATTAATTATTGATATCTTGTTTAAAAAAATATTAATAATAATAATATTAATATATCAAATTAATGCGTAATTATTTACAAATAATTGTTCGTGAATCGTCGGAATTAGTCGAGGTTAAATGAAATCATATAATGATTTTTGTTTAAATTTTGTCGGAAATTTACGGGTTGTCACAGTATCCCCCTGTTAATAGAAATTTCGTCCCGAAATTTAGTTGTTGCCATCAGTCGGCGTTGTTTGTAAACAGATGAGGATATTTTCATTTTATTTGGTCTTCACGTTCCCAGGTATGCTCGGGGCCTTTCGTGAATTCCAACTAATAGGATATTGTTTTGTTTCTAGCGTTTAAATCTTACGATCCATAAATTCTACGAAGTGCATTTTATTATTAATGCGGAGGTTATCTAAAGGATTTAACAAGAGTGTCATTGATTTGGTTTTCCTCAGAAAGAGATGATGATGTTATACAAGCATTTCAATATACATGAAATGTGTGATGAATAATAGTGAGCTTATTTAAACCTTGAGCGTTTATGCCACAATATTAGGGTAGACAAAATAGAGAGGAGTTCATGAAAATCATAATCATGAAATTTGATAGAGATCGTCATTCTTTACAACAAGAATGATGAATATGAGTTGAAAAATAGAGTTTTATCGACATTAAATAATATGGATAACACGATTCGATTATAGAAAGAGTATAAATGAAACTATCACAAAAGAGTGAAATGAGGAAATTAAATGTTCACCTTAACTTTTGATATGGTTAAAGTTGATTTCCGGAATTCAAGGGATTAAAGAAAATCTTCATAATCTGTATAAGATTTGATTCTCCGGTAATTATGGAAATTGAGCTTTTCTTTGATTAAATGCGGTGAAATTGTCTCGATTGACGTGTCTGGAATTTTGCTATAAATTAGCTTCTTCCGTTTCACTATCTTCACCACTTCTCAATTCATACATTCTTCCTCAATTCATACTTCCAAAGATTTGTTAATATGCTCAATCCAGTTCTTGTTCTTGACCTTATGTTGGTTATCGCCACAATCTTCCTTCTTTTCCAACTCCCACCAGAGGAGTCTGTTTACTTCTATTATGCTCTAGGATTTATTGTGTTTTTAGTTCTCCCGTGTCTTTATATTGCTATACGCATTGATATACATGGTTTGTAATTTCAGTGTTGTTATCGGGCTTTATATTTTCCCTTATATGTCGAAGCTTCATGCTTTTGTAAAGCAAGTAACAGTCCAGAATTCGTAGGTATTAAGTTTCAAATGAACCTAATGTTCTAAGCAGAAAGGAATGTCATATCATGATTTGATTTGTTACATTACTAGAATTACTGAGGATGGAACTATCAAGAATATATATTCTTGATATGTTCAGAGTTTAAGTAGAATGTAAGAGTCGTATAACATGGCAAATGATGATTATAAAGTCTATGAATCATCATCTTCCATTAAAAATTTAGCATGACTTACTGTAATATAATCACGTTGGCCTGACGTCATTATATTATACTAACTCATGCTTCAATTCCCAACACTACTTCAAAATCATTCATAATTTAAACTTGAATTTTACAGAATATAGAAACTAAAACAGTTTCCTTTATGATGTGATAAAGATATCGTAAGGAGACAGTTAATTGCGGTCAAGAATCGTTATGAAGATATCTTCAGAAATATAGAGGATATTTATAACGAAAGATACGGTGATATCTTAGAATTTCTAAGATCCAATGATGAGGAAAATTCTTCTGTTTCCTCTGTATTTAATGCTACCATATGTGAATCATTGGTTATTAATCCGAGATGGTTTTAAGAAATTTTATTTTTAGATGATTAAACGCTGATTGTAATCGTCAATGGATCTAATGGTTAACGAATAGGCGTTGTTGATTTCAAAAGTAATGAATGATAATTTCGGTGGTTTGATATGATAATTCATCATAGAATATGAATGAATACAATTCATGAGAATCAAAATTGAAGAATGTACAATGTAACATATTAATGTGAGATATAAATATTTCTAGGGTATTACCTACCCGTTAAAATATTTTTACAATTAACAGTTTGTACAAAAGAGTTTTGATTACAGTCTTTATGAAAATATACATACATATATATTTTCCTTCAGATGTAATCATGGATTTAATATAATATTAAACTCATTTGATTTACGGTTGAAACTACAATGAATAATCTCCAAAACCTTTAGAGATTTCATAATTGTCGCGAAATATTTCGCTAATGAAGTTATGAATCAACACATTCATCATTACACTTGATTTATTGTGAAATGGAGTTTATTGTGTTGAAGCAGTGATTAACAATTGTTAAGTCATTAATGAAGGGTGTACATCATAGCATATTAGTGATATGAATTAACCAAGTAGTACATACTAGTTGAGATTCACACGTAATTGCTTAGTACGACAAGATTTATTATTGTTCCAAATCATATATATATATATATATATATATATATATATATATATATATATATATATATATATATATATATATATATATATATATAAGGTATACATATATAATTCTTCACGAAGAATGAGTCAATACATCTTAGCTCATTATTATTAATATTCCTTGGTATCTATGGGCGTATGATGTTGATGTTTGAGGTACTGTGTGTGATATTGAGGCGTGGGATGCGGATGTTGTTTTTGATGAAGCTGATGCTGTTGGTGGTGATGTTGATGATACTGATGGTACTGGTGGTGATGCTGGTTATGCTGCTAGTGCTGCTGATGCTTGTAGAATTCGCACCATATTCTCTAGAGCCACCACTCGAGCGCGAAGCTCGTTGACTTCTTCTACTATTCCGGGATGATTAGCGGTTGGAACAAGGTGGTGAATAAGATCTAAAATCTTTGATATTATATATTCATGACGGGATACCCTGGAAAGAAGAGAGAAAATGGTGTTTCGGACTGGTTCGCCGGTAAGCGCTTCAGGTTCTTTGCCAAGAGGTGAATTCGGTTGGTGGAAGGGATCACCTTCTTCTTGCCTCCATTGATTGAGTCGGCTACGAACCCATCCCCAATTTATCCAGAATAGATGATGGCTGATTGGTTCGTTTGTTCCGGTTACGCTGCCGTCGGAGCTCGAGGAGTTCGAGGAATCCATATTATGTGTTTGGAATAGGGTTTGATATGGAATGGGTGTTGGATACTGAATGATATATTCGTCTCCTTGAATATGTATATATAGCAAAAAGATTTCCGTAATTTACGGAGGAAATTTAGAGAAAGTGTTTGACAAAGTTTATGGAGATAGATAGGATAAGATATGATTAGATATGATGTCTCAATACTCCATTTATGCAATAATTGCAGTATGACGTGTCGAGATAAAAATGATAAGTATGTTATCAGATAAACTTTCGACTAAAGACTTTTAATTCATAATGGCCTATTCAGGTCTAGGGGCTTGAGCTATAGGATCATTTAAATCGGTAATCCAAACCCTTCCATTCTAGAGTTTCGTAGACGCCATCCGTCAAGAAAATTCAATGATCAAAAATAACGAGAAAGCAAAGATTTTGAAAGTAATGAATATGAATAGTAGAGATTTCAAGAATCATGGATAACATTTCATGTAATACATATGTAATACACAAAACCATGATAGATGACAAAGGAATGTCGAGAATTTCTGAAATCATGGTGTCGCATTTAAATATGGTGGTGGAATTGGATAGTACTTAGGAGAATGAGTAGAGTTCTTAGATTGGCTCGGCATTCTAAGATAAGTAAAGTTTCTAAAGTATAGTATAGCATTTAGCAGTTAAAGACAACAATTAAAGGCACTATGGTCAAGGATAGTTGTAGTCCTACATTGCTAAGGTACCTAATTGTATAAGGCACACATAAAATGCAATCCTGGTTCTCTACAACAACCTGCTCTGATACCAATATTTCACACCCCCAAATAGGGCCTGGGGTATTTGTGACTAATTATATCAAATCATAGTTGTATAAACGAGAACGACTCTACATGAGACGTTTTGTTGAGTTTTGCAGCGGAAGATAAATATGTCTTTAATTGATATGATATGTAATGAAGACTCCAAGCATAGCAAGCAATCATCATCAAAGCAGTAGATATACAGCGAAAGCAATATTTAAGTACCTGAGAATAAACATGCTTAAAAAGTCAACACGAGGTTGAGTGAGTTCATAGGTTTGTCATAAATAATGATTTCAATAATAGTATTAGACCACAAGATTTGTTTTCAAAAGTAGATCACTCAGATCCAGTCAAGTTGATCTCCCGCAGGATCAAAAAGTTATGCCAGTGCGTGATATTTAGAATAAACGTTATTTGCCCCGTGACAAGTTGTTATGTCCTTGTCGTTTAATTTCATTATCAAGTAATACAAAGACTTAGTCAAATGTATCGGGGACGTTACTCCCGATAGGCCTATCCCCAATAATTAAGAATGCCGCAGCAATTAAAAATATCACTGTAGGGACTTAGTCAGACATAGCCGGGTATATCATAGTTTAACAGTTGGTACTGATATTTAGACTAGACTTTCAAGTTTACCCCGTACAAGTTATCGTTTATACTTGTCGGTTGGGGACTTGCTGGTCATAGCCCAATATATCACAGTTTAATAGTTGGTACTGATATTTAGACTAGACTTTCAAGTTTGCCCCATACAAGTTATCGTTTATACTTGTCGGTTGGGGACTTGCTGGTCATAGCCCAACATATCACAGTTTAATAGTTGATACGTGTAAAACAGTTATAAAAGTTGCGCATGTATTCTCAGCCTAAAAATATATAAAAAGGGAGCAGATGAACTCACGAAAAATCAGTTTTAGTATTTGTATTCATTTCATAAAAACAGTTATAAAAGTAGCGCATGTATTCTCAGCCCAAAAATGTAAAGAGTAAAAGGGAGCATATGAAAACTCACATTAAATAGCAGTTGAAGTATTCCACGCAAGAAGGAAAGTAAAGCAAGTAAGTGATCTGGATATCAACCTTGAGGTATAACGTTTGATTAGTTAATGTCTAACTTGACATAAAGTATGTTTATTAATATAGCAACTATATTGACAGTGACAATTTTCGAGAAAAGTTTCTATTTCTCAAAAGTTTCTATTTTTGGAAACCTACTATTTATGAAAAACTTCCACTTATAGTAAGCTTCTAGTTTAAGAATGTTCGGGTTATAATTCTTAACAAAGATGTTGTACAATCTCGCCCAAACTTTGTCGCTAACATGCAAGTCACTCGAATGATCTATTGTTACCGAGCGGCCCAGGATCTCTTGACCAGAATCTAAGTCTTGGCATTCGAGATCCACAAGCGTCCCATAATGGTAACAAGGATCACCCTAGGCCACAAGTAGCGGTGATGTTTGTAGTCTTTGTACGCTATCTTTAATTATAACCTTCATGTTAGGTGCGTATATACATATATATTCATTAATTCGATTTTAATTATAACTCCTATATATTAATTCATAAAAATACTTTTATAATTTTTAGTAACATATATTACTAATTATAACATGTTATTTATTTTAATTTTAATTGCATATAATTTATAACATTATTTACATGTTTCGGTAAAAAAATAATAAACCTAAGTAAATAGTAAAAAGTAAAAAAGTAAAAAGTAAAAAGTAAGAAAAGACTACTTACTAGTAGTAATTCTTCAAAGAGAGAATGAGAGAAATTTTGGTGTGAGTTTGAATGAGAAATGAGGGGTATTTATACTTGAAAAAATTAGGTAAAAAGAATAAAATAATTAAAAGAAAAAGAAATATTTTAATTTTTAAAGGGATTTTAAAATTCAAAAGTATTAAATGTTAGGTCATGGCATAATGCACAAAATAAAATAATAAAAGTAGTTTTCCATTATAATTTTTAATTAAAAAGTAATTTATTTATTTATTTTATTAAAAAAATCATTTATTTTAAGAATTTTTTTTATATATTTTTTTTAAAAATAAACAAATTGATTTACTACTTTTCTAAGAATATTTGTCAATATTTTTTTTATTCATAATAACAATACTGATAATAAAGATATTAATTATTGATATCTTGTTTAAAAAGAATATTAATAATAATAATATTAATATATCAAATTAATGCGTAATTATTTACAAATGCGGCGCATCTGTAGCTGTATCAAGTTGGTCACTCACCAACTTTCCCACTCCGGGTTTTCTTACTTTTCTTTTGCTTTTCTTGTTTAATGGGCACTTTGTCTCAATGATTTATGGCTTTAATGAGTGTAGCAGGTGTGTGCTAATCATCTCGTTTCTACTTTGAACTTGTATTTAAAGGAGTGTTGTAACCATAAGAAATGCAATCCAAACACATTCAGTTTTTCAATTGTTCTTACTTATTGTTTTCCTACTCTTTCATTTACAGCATTTAACTAGTTGTTTTATGGTATCAGAGCTTGGTTATAAACTTGGTTATAAGTTTAGTCCTAAGTTAAACTTTGTGTGCAATTACTCAAAGTGTAAACTAGTTTCTTGCTAATCAAAAATGAAAGTCTCAAATGTAAACAATGGAGGTATGTTCAATGGTATGGAGAGACTTGTAGGCAATAACTACAAGTATTGGAAGATGTGTATGAGACTTACCTTCAAGGTCAAGACCTATGGGAACTTGTGGCTGGAAGTGATGTCGTTATTCCCATAGACACTCTTGAAAAACTCTTTACAAAGAAGAGCACCGCAAGGTTGCAATTCCTAGAAAATGAGTTAGCAATTTCAAGACAAGAAGCAATGACAATTTCTGAATATTTCTTGCGGGTCAAAAGCATTTGTGTAGAAGTTTCAGAGATTGCTGATAAAGAGAAGATTAGCGAATCTCGTTTGCGTCGGTACTTGATTTGTGGGTTGAAGAAGGAGTATGTCCCGTTCATAACCTCTATTCAAGGGTGGGCTACTCAACCTTCGGTTGAAGAATTAGAAAATCTTCTCTCTAATCAAGAAGCTTTGGCTAAGCAAATGGCCAAGAGTTTTGAGTCCGATGCGGTTTTGTTCTCGAAAGGAAAGAACAAGTGAAAGGACCCGTCCTAATCCATCCGGACAAAGTCCACATCGATTACAAACGATTCACAATAGTTGATTACATCGCGAGGTTCTTGACCTCTATATGATACATTTTACAAACATTGCATTCGTTTTGAAAAGATAAACTTCCTTACATCGAAAATTGATGATAATGTATACCATTTCATAATATATCTAATTATAATTATCTTAATAATAATCTTGATGAACTCGATGACTCGAATGCAACGTCTTTTGAAATATGTCATAAATGACTCCAAGTAATATCTTTAAAGTGAGCAAATGCACAGCGGAAGATTTCTTTCATACCTGAGAATAAACATGCTTTAAAGTGTCAACCAAAAGGTTGGTGAGTTCATTAGTTTAACATAAATAATCATTTCATGATTTTAATAGACCACAAGATTTCATATTTCCACTTCTCATAAACATACGTCTCATGCATAGAGACAAAAATATCATTCATATGGATTGAACACCTGGTAACTGACATTCACAATTTGTATATAAGAATATCCCCATCATTCCGGGATCCTCCTTCGGACATGATATAAATTTTAAAGTACTAAAGCATCCAGTACTTTGGATGGGGCTTGTTGGGCCCGATAGATCTATCTTTAGAGTTCGCGTCAATTAGGGTGTCTGTTCCCTAATTCTTAGATTACCAGACTATACAGGGGCATATTCGATTCGATCATTCAACCATACAATGTAGTTTCGATTACTTGTGTCTATTTCGTAAAACAGTTATAAAAACAGCACATGTATTCTCAGTCCCAAAAATATATATTGCAAAAGCATTTAAAAAGGGATTAATGAAACTCACCTAATGTATTTTGTTGTAAAAATACATAGAACGACATTAAAAAAGTATAGGGTTGGCCTCTGATTCACGAACCTATATTAATTGCATTTCTATTAAAACATATAATTGAAATTTCATAATTTCAATTGTTAATATATCTTATTTATATATATTCTGTAGTTATATAAGATTTATACTAAATTCCATTTAAACATATATTTTATGTTATATCTTAAATCATATGTTATATATATATATATATATATATTTGTATATGTATTTAAAGTGATTAGTATGTTTATATTAATATTTATATATATACATTTAGTATAATATTAAAAATACCTATTTTGTTGTATGTAAGTTTTTATCTAAGAAATGTTAATATCGTTTATATGTTGTTATATGGAATATTAGTATGATTGTAGTATATATAATAAGTATGTTCTATGTACATAATATTTATTTGTTTAAAAAAAATAATTTTGATATTAATGATTTACTAATAATAATAATAATAATAATACCATTTTATTTATATTAATAATACTAATAATACTAATAATAAGGATATTGTTAACAATGATAATTATGTTAATGATAATAATACTAGTAATTATAGAAAAGATACTAATACTAATGTTAGTGAAAATAATCATAATTTGCATCATTTTATTAATAATAATAATTTTATTCATTGTTTTTATGTTTACATAATAATAATGATAATATATACATTAGTTGTCCATAGATATCATAATAATAATTATAATAGCAATACTCTTAATTTTAAATATAATCATAATAATAATAATAATGATAACCATGATAATATTAGTAGTAATACTTATATTAATAATCTTATACAATTAATGATATTACTAATTCTTATAATAATGATAATAATAATAATTGTATAATAATAGTAATTATCTTAATCAATAATAATAATAATAATAATAATAATAATAATAATAATAATAATAATAATAATAATAATAATAATAATAATAATAATAATAATAATACTTAGTATTGAAACTACCTTACTAGCTTTGTCAAAAAAAAATGTTGTCATGAACAAGAATTGAACCCGCAACCTCTCGAACACAAGCACACTCATCAAACCATCGGGCTGTTGCCCATTTTATGGAATTAAAGCCCACTAAATTAGTTATAACTCGTAATAAACCGTTTCCATTTCCTTTTTCATCTTCTTCATTATATGCTCACCATTAATCATATTATCATCATCATCATCTTATATACCGTAACCATCATGATCATCATCATCATACAACATCTCCATCATCATTCGCCATCACGATCTTCATCATCTAATATCATGTATCATCCTTAAACCCTAACCATCATCATAAAATCATAGTTTTATCATCGTCATTTTATCTTACTCATAACCAAATACCATCACTTCGTTATCATAATCTTATCATCATCAATTGTGGATGTTAGAACTTGACACTAACACTATAATCTGGCCCGATTAACCTACTTGGCCCACGAAAAAAAAAAAAGGAAAGGATTCGTTGTGCTTCGGTCAGGAAAGGAAGAAAGGGTAAAAAAAAATATGATAGTGGTAGTCCCCATCATCGCTTTCCAGCTTGTAATCCATGTATCATCTTTATTCACTTTCGTTGTGGGTATTGGGTCACAAAAGATGAAACAGCAAAAAGGATTTTTGGGTTTGGCGTCCACAATGAAACAAGAAACAGAAGTGTACAGATAAATAAACAAACATTTGGTCAAAAGAAACTAGAATATGGGGTCTGACAATCCATTTACTCGATTACTTTTTCCTTTAAAATTCAAGTGGGATTGTCCACTTTATAATTTGTCGACCAAAAGAAGAGGGATCATGGCATTTATACTCGAGTATCAAGTGGATTTCTGAAAGGAAACAAAAATATATATAGCAAGTGGTTTATTGTGCTTCATTGACAGTAGTAAAGAAAAGAAAAGAGGTGATTCCTGGGGTGGCGGTTTATGTTTGTTGAAACAGCTCGTTTGAGATAGTAGTAGTATATAAACAACGATAATGGTAGCGATAACAGTTGTGATGGTTGAAGATGGGCAGTTTTGGGTCAAAAGAAACAAGAGGGAAGATATTGAAGACAAGAACAAAGGTGGTTCATGTGGTGAAGTGGTGGTGGAAGCTATGGTTAACGTACAAGTTTATAGTTGTTGAGGGTTTTCGATGGATGGTGTTGGGTTTGTACGATAGGCTTCAACAACAGCAATCATACAACAATATAATGATGTTTTTGGGTTGTCGAAAAAGAAGTAAGAAGGCAATTGATGGTTCATGATCAATATTAGGGGGGAGAGAGAGAGATAAAGGAAGGTGGTGATCAGAGATTGAACTATGGAGTGGAAATGTTGATAAGAAGTCGATTGAATTCTTTCAACAACTTGAAGTGATCGTTTGTTATAGAGTTTGGAAGAGTCGGACAGTTTTATTCGAGCCAAAGAGAAGAAAACAAAGAAAATATAAAGAAGATAGGGATAGCTAACGGATTTGTACGAGTGATATGGATGTGTAAGAAGAAATCAGTAAGAAGAAATCAGACAGAAATATCAATCAGGAAAATTATGAAGTTAACACATTGTGATATCTAACAACTCGTACTATTTTTTTTCTGTTTTTAATTCCCATATACAGTTGTTGGTACATATATAATTCAAGATTAGATGTTTACTACAGCATTAATATTCGTTTGTAATTGTTTTATAGTTATTGAGGTGTCGACAGAGTTATCAATTAGGTGAAGAAGATTTAAAAAGTAGATAGGGACCTCAAACTGATTTTGTAATTTATCTATTTGATTTATCTTATTTACGAACTGCATCTGGTATAGTGAAGGAATAAAATTTGTCAAAGATGTGTAATCATCTGTTTGTATCTGTGAATTGATGGCAACAAACAAAAATTTAACTCCATGTTGGAAGATACATGAAATCGATTTCATTCTCTTTTTCTGATTTATAATTTAATTGATATTAATAATATTAATACTAATTAATAATAATTATATTAATAATAATAATAATATTATTATTATTGATAAGGTACAATAATAATAATACTATGATGATACTAAAAATAACAACAATGATAATTTTATTAAGTTCAATAATAATACTGATAATAATAATACATATAAAACTAATAATTTTACTGTTAATGATAATTATGATGGTAATTTAATTGTGATATTAATAGTGGTAAAAATGATAATAAATAATATTGTTAATGATACTAATAGTATTAGTTATAATATTATCAGTAGTGATTATTGATAATAATAATAATATTAGTAATAATCATATAACAACTTATATTTATATTTGTATGCATGCACATTTATTTACAATTTATTGTTCGTGAGTCGTCGAGCACAGTCAAAGGGTAATTGATTATATGAACATAGTTCAAAGTTTTCGAGACTCAACATTACAGACTTTGCTTATCGTATTGGAAACATATAAAGATTAAAATTTAAATTTGGTCGAAAATTCTCGGGTCATCACAGTACCTACCCGTTAAAGAAATTTCGTCCCGAAATTTGAATGAGGTTGTCATGGCTAACAATAAAAATGTTTTCATGACGAATATGAGTCGATGAATAGAGTTTTATCATCATTGGTTAATATAGATAAAACGATTCAATTAGGTGATGCGTACGAGTGAAGCTATAACTTTATTAGTGAAATGAGATAGACAAGTTTCATCATAACTCTTTACTAGTCATGGTTGAATTCTGGAATTTAAGGGATTCAATAGAATATCTTGAAAATTTATAAGATCTAATTCTTCGAGATTTAAGGAAATTTGGATCTCTTTAATTAAATGCGATGATCTGTCCCGATTTCCACATCTGATAATTCCATTATAAATTTACCTTTTTCATTCCATTAGTTTTCACCACTTCTATACTCACTTCCCAAATTCAAAAGATTGTGAAAATGCTTAATCCAGTTCTGCTCCTTGTCCTTATCCTTACCATCGCAACAATCCTTCTCCTTTTCCATCTTCCTCCAGAGGAATCTGCTTACTTCTACTTTACCCTTGGGTTTATAATGTTTTTAATCCTCACGTGTCTTTATGTTGCGATACACATTGATATACACAGTTTGTAATTTATGTGTTGTTATCGAGCTTTATATTCTCCCTTAAATTTCAAAGCTCTATGTTTTTGTTTTCTCTTCCCGACTTCAAGTCAAGCGAATAATGGTCCAGAATTCGTAAGTATGGAATTTTGAATAAACATCGTGTTCTAAATAAGAACTAATGTATCAGCACGATTTGATTTATCAAATTACCAGAATCACTGAGAATAGAACTATCAAGAAAATACTTTCTTGATATGTTCAGAAGTTAAGCATAATGAAAGAGTTATGTAACATGGCACATGATGGTGGTATTATCTACTGTGAACTATCATGTCCCATTAGAACTCAGCATAACTTACTGTAATATAATCACGTTGATCAAGTGTCATTATATTATACTAATTCATGCATCAGTTCCCAACATTACTTCAATAACAATCATATTTTAAGCCCGAAAGTTTACAGAATATAGAAACTAACAGTTTCTATATGATGTAATACTGATAGCATGAAGAGATTAATGATTTTAGATAAGAATAGTTATAAAAATATATCTCCAGAAATATGGAGGATATTTATAATGAAAGATACGATAATATCTCAGAATATCTAAGATCAGAGGAGGATAGAAACTATTGTCAGCAAGGGTTTAAAGTAAGGAGCAAGATATTCACTAAAGATTTCAACGGATCTAGAATTATCTGGATTCTTTGAATATAGGGTATGGTCCTTGTATTTGTCCTTGGTCTCCTTCATGGTTAACTCTATCCGTTTTCCAGTTCTAACGTTTCTGAGCTTTTCCAACATATTATTCTTTATCATAAAACTTTCGATGATTAAAGTCATTTACGATTGTCTACGGTTTCTGCTGCTTCGTTCAGCTTTTTCAACATTCAAAGTATTGATTTGTAGACAGAGCGCTTTTCAGAATTTCAGAATGAAAGACCATAATTCTAAAAGATACATGTTATCCATATAACTGTTGATGTAGATATGCTGTGAGTTTTCAAAGTACCGATTGCTGATTCCCGGTATTTGGTATGACAGTTCTCGCTACAAGATGCAGATGAGAATATGATGATACTTCAATAGATAAATGTAGTGATTTGTCGGAGGGATTTAAGCCCAAAGAGCAACGAGGTTGCAGGTACGTCTGCTGGTAATAAGATGAAATATAAAAGGTTCCCCGGTAACAATAAAAGAGCATACATATAAATCAAGGTGATAATAAGGTTTTTTCGAACGAAAAGTCGAAGTTGTCTTGCTGGAGCTGTGACAAAATTGGCTATCTCGAACAGCAGATGCAAAGTTATTTTCGGTAATAATAACGCTAAAGGAATTAGCACAGCTACGTGTTAAACATTTACTCAGGTTCCGAGTGTTTTCAGGTGCATAACTATATGCATCAATCTTTTCTCCCGTAAATGAAGTGCGGTTGGTTAATCCTTTTGATTGAGGTGTTTTCAAGAATCATGAAAGGTCTGAACGCTGATTGTAATCGTCAAGATACAAATGAAGTTTAAGATGAAATCAAGTGGCAAACTTGAAGAATTGTTTAGTTTCATATGTTATATACAATATTTTAATTCATTTTAATTGTCCAATGTTGATAGTCCACAGTTAGCAATTCAATAATTCATATATAATATTCGAATTAATTAATAAGTATCGTGACCTGTATACGTCTCAGACTCGATCACAACTCAAAGTATATATATTATTATAGAATCAACCTCAACCCTGTATAGAGAACTCGATCATTACTGCATATAGAGTGTCTATGGTGATTATAAATAATATATATAGATGTGTCGATATGATATGTTAAAACCTTGTATACATGTCCCGGTATTTAAAGTGCGTAAAATAAATAACAGAAATTAAATAAATAAAATTGCGATAAATAAAATGTAATACGGAATTAACAGTTAGCTAGGAACAGTTAGCTAGGATTTTGTTAGCGTGGTTTCTTAATAAAATTAATGTTGTTAATTAGTCTGTTTCTAATCAATTTTTATTGTGTCCATTATTTTTCTTCATTATGCCACTTGTTGAATTCTGATAGATCAAAATCCAAATATGAAATTGAATTTGAATGAAAATAGTTATTCTTTGATGAACGGATACATATATCGGTGGATGTAAGTAGGATAGTATATGACTGTTGAAATAGATTCGAAGAACGTACAATGTAACTTATTAATGTGAAATTTAAATATTCCTCGAGTATTACCTACCCGTTAAAATATTTTCACCATTAACAGTTTGTACAAGAGAATTTTTAATTACAATCTTTATGAAAACATATATACATATATATTTTCTTCAGGTGTATTCATGGATTTAATGAGTTAATATGATATTAAACTCATTTGCTTTTCGGTTGGAACTAGAATAAATAATCTCTAAAACTTTAGAGATTACATATTCGCCATGTCGAACGAAGATAAATGAGGTAGAACGATACGTAGAACGAAGATCATACTTAAAGTACAGATGATGATATTGAAGCATGGATTATTGATGGTACTGGTGCTGTTATTGATGGTACTATTGGTGTCGGTGATGTTGCTGAAGCTGGTACATTTTGCACCATATTCTCCGAATTGATTATTCGAGCGCGAAGTTCGTTGACTCATTACTCCAGGATGATTGTCGATCGGAACAAGTGGATGAATAAGGTTCAGAGTTGTGGATAGAATATAATCTTATCGAGTTACCCTGGAAATGAGACTGAAAATGGTGTCTCGAACAGGTTCGCCGGTAAACGCTTCAGGTTCATTGTGAGGTGAATTCGGTTGGTGGAAAGGATTGCCTTCTGCGCGCTTCCATTAATTAAGTCGACTACGAACCCATTAAATGAATTGATAATGGATGATTGGTTGATTCATGCCGATGACGCTGTTTTCGGGGTTTAGGTGAACATCTATGTCGGAATAGCTGTCGGAATAACTATCGGAATAGCTATCGGAATCTGAGGGACTCGAACTGGTTGCAGGATTCATCTCGTACGATCAGATGAAGGATTTTCGATAAGAAATAGATTATAGGATGTAGATTAGTACTCTGCAATACATAATTTACATATGCATATATAATACTAAAAATCCCATAAGTTACGGAGGAATCTACAGAAAATGTCAGGCAAAGTTTACAATAACAGATATGCTATGATTTGAATTAGCAGATATGCTAAGATATGAATTTTGTCTATACACTAATCATGCAATTAATGCAATAAGATGTGTCTAGACTAAGGATGATAAGCAAGTGATTCTCTAAGAATGATAAGCGGGTAATTTTCGACACGAAATGATAAGCAAAACTTTTGACATGCAGACACGGTCGAAGTCCAGACTCACTAATGCATCCTAACGACTATCAGTTAGACACACTAATGCAAGACCCGGTTCGCTAAGACCACCGCTCTGATACCAACTGAAAGGACCCGTCCTAATCCATCCGGACAAAGTCCACATCGATTACAAACGATTCACAATAGTTGATTACATCGCGAGGTTCTTGACCTCTATATGATACATTTTACAAACATTGCATTCGTTTTGAAAAGATAAACTTCCTTACATCGAAAATTGATGATAATGTATACCATTTCATAATATATCTAATTATAATTATCTTAATAATAATCTTGATGAACTCGATGACTCGAATGCAACGTCTTTTGAAATATGTCATAAATGACTCCAAGTAATATCTTTAAAGTGAGCAAATGCATAGCGGAAGATTTCTTTCATACCTGAGATTAAACATGCTTTAAAGTGTCAACCAAAATGTTGGTGAGTTCATTAGTTTAACATAAATAATTATTTCATGATTTTAATAGACCACAAGATTTCATATTTCCACTTCTCATAAACATACGTCCCATGCATAGAGACAAAAATATCATTCATATGGATTGAACACCTGGTAACCGACATTCACAATTTATATATAAGAATATCCCCATCATTCCGGGATCTTCCTTCGGACATGATATAAATTTTGAAGTACTAAAGCATCCAGTACTTTGGATGGGGCTTGTTGGGCCCGATAGATCTATCTTTAGAGTTCACGTCAATTAGGGTGTCTGTTCCCTAATTCTTAGATTACCAGACTATACAGGGGCATATTCGATTCGATCATTCAACCATACAATGTAGTTTCGATTACTTGTGTCTATTTCATAAAACAGTTATAAAAACAGCACATGTATTCTCAGTCCCAAAAATATATATTGCAAAAGCATTTAAAAAGGGATTAATGAAACTCACCTAATGTATTTTGTTGTAAAAATACATAGAATGACATTGAACAAGTATAGGGTTGGCCTCTGATTCACGAACCTATATTAATTGCATTTCTATTAAAACATATAATTGAAATTTCATAATTTCAATTGTTAATATATCTTATTTATATATATTCTGTAGTTATATAAGATTTATACTAAATTCCATTTAAAACATATATTTTATGTTATATCTTAAATCATATGTTATATATATATTTGTATATGTATTTAAAGTGATTAGTATGTTTATATTAATATTTATATATATACATTTAGTATAATATTAAAAATACCTATTTTGTTGTATGTAAGTTTTTATCTAAGAAATGTTAATATCGTTTATATGTTGTTATATGGAATATTAGTATGATTGTAGTATATATAATAAGTATGTTCTATGTACATAATATTTATTTGTTTAAAAAAAAATAATTTTGATATTAATGATTTACTAATAATAATAATAATAATAATAATAATAATAATAATAATAATAATAATAATAATAATAATAATAATAATAATACCATTTTATTTATATTAATAATACTAATAATACTAATAATAAGGATATTGTTAACAATGATAATTATGTTAATGATAATAATACTAGTAATTATAGAAAAGATACTAATACTAATGTTAGTGAAAATAATCATAATTTGCATCATTTTATTAATAATAATAATTTTATTCATTGTTTTTATGTTTACATAATAATAATGATAATATATACATTAGTTGTCCATAGATATCATAATAATAATTATAATAGCAATACTCTTAATTTTAAATATAATCATAATAATAATAATAATGATAACCATGATAATATTAGTAGTAATACTTATATTAATAATCTTATACAATTAATGATATTACTAATTCTTATAATAATGATAATAATAATAATTGTATAATAATAGTAATTATCTTAATCAATAATAATAATAATAATAATAATAATAATAATAATAATAATAATAATAATAATAATAATAATAATAATAATAATAATAATAATAATAATAATATTTAGTATTGAAACTACCTTACTAGCTTTGTCAAAAAAAAATGTTGTCATGAACAAGAATTGAACCCGCGACCTCTCGAACACAAGCACACTCATCAAACCATCGGGCCGTTGCCCATTTTATGGAATTAAAGCCCACTAAATTAGTTATAACCCGTAATAAACCGTTTCCATTTCCTTTTTCATCTTCTTCATTATATGCTCACCATTAATCATATTATCATCATCATCATCTTATATACCGTAACCATCATGATCATCATCATCATACAACATCTCCATCATCATTCCATTTTATGGAATTAAAGCCCACTAAATTAGTTATAACCCGTAATAAACCGTTTCCATTTCCTTTTTCATCTTCTTCATTATATGCTCACCATTAATCATATTATCATCATCATCATCTTATATACCGTAACCATCATGATCATCATCATCATACAACATCTCCATCATCATTCGCCATCACGATCTTCATCATCTTACATCATCATCTAATATCATGTATCATCCTTAAACCCTAACCATCATCATAAAATCATAGTTTTATCATCGTCATTTTATCTTACTCATAACCAAATACCATCACTTCGTTATCATAATCTTATCTTCATCAATTGTGGATGTTAGAACTTGACACTAACACTATAATCTGGCCCGATTAACCTACTTGGCCCACGAAAAAAAAAAGAGGAAAGGATTCGTTGTGCTTCGGTCAGAAAAGGAAGAAAGGGTAAAAAAATATGATAGTGGTAGTCCCCATCATCGCTTTACAGCTTGTAATCCATGTATCATCTTTATTCACTTTCGTTGTGGGTATTGGGTCACAAAAAATGAAACAGCAAAAAGGATTTTTGGGTTTGGCGTCCACAATGAAACAAGAAACAGAAGTGTACAGATAAATAAACAAACATTTGGTCAAAAGAAACTAGAATATGGGGTCTGACAATCCATTTACTCGATTACTTTTTCCTTTAAAATTCAAGTGGGATTGTCCACTTTATAATTTGTCGACCAAAAGAAGAGGGATCATGGCATTTATACTCGAGTATCAAGTGGATTTCTGAAAGGAAACAAAAATATATATAGCAAGTGGTTTATTGTGCTTCATTGACAGTAGTAAAGAAAAGAAAAGAGGTGATTCCTGGGGTGGCGGTTTATGTTTGTTGAAACAGCTCGTTTGAGATAGTAGTAGTATATAAACAACGATAATGGTAGCGATAACAGTTGTGATGGTTGAAGATGGGCAGTTTTGGGTCAAAAGAAACAAGAGGGAAGATATTGAAGACAAGAACAAAGGTGGTTCATGTGGTGAAGTGGTGGTGGAAGCTATGGTTAACGTACAAGTTTATAGTTGTTGAGGGTTTTCGATGGATGGTGTTGGGTTTGTACGACAGGCTTCAACAACAGCAATCATACAACAATATAATGATGTTTTTGGGTTGTCGAAAAAGAAGTAAGAAGGCAATTGATGGTTCATGATCAATATTAGGGGAGAGAGAGAGAGATAAAGGAAGGTGGTGATCAGAGATTGAACTATGGAGTGGAAATGATGATAAGAATTCGATTGAATTCTTTCAACAACTTGAAGTGATCGTTTGTTATATAGTTTGGAAGAGTCGGACAGTTTTATTCGAGCCAAAGAGAAGAAAACAAAGAAAATATAAAGAAGATAGGGATAGCTAACGGATTTGTACGAGTGATATGGATGTGTAAGAAGAAATCAGACAGAAATATCAATCAGGAAAATTATGAAGTTAACACATTGTGATATCTAACAACTCGTACTATTTTTTTTCTGTTTTTAATTCCCATATACAGTTGTTGGTACATATATAATTCAAGATTAGATGTTTACTACAGCATTAATATTCGTTTGTAATTGTTTTATAGTTATTAAGGTGTCGACAGAGTTATCAATTAGGTGAAGAAGATTTAAAAAGTAGATAGGGACTTAAACTGATTTTGTAATTTATCTATTTGATTTATCTTATTTACGAACTGCATCTGGTATAGTGAAGGAATAAAATTTGTCAAAGATGTGTAATCATCTGTTTGTATCTGTGAATTGATGGCAACAAACAAAAATTTAACTCCATGTTGGAAGATACATGAAATCGATTTCATTCTCTTTTTCTGATTTATAATTTAATTGATATTAATAATAATATTAATACTAATTAATAATAATTATATTAATAATAATAATATTATTATTATTGATAAGGTACAATAATAATAATACTATGATGATACTAAAAATAACAACAATGATAATTTTATTAAGTTCAATAATAATACTGATAATAATAATACATATAAAACTAATAATTTTACTGTTAATGGTAATTATGATGGTAATTTAATTGTGATATTAATAGTGGTAAAAATGATAATAAATAATATTGTTAATGATACTAATAGTATTAGTTATAATATTATCAGTAGTGATTATTGATAATAATAATAATATTAGTAATAATCATATAACAACTTATATTTATATTTGTATGCATGCACATTTATTTACAATTTATTGTTCGTGAGTCGTCGAGCACAGTCAAAGGGTAATTGATTATATGAACATAGTTCAAAGTTTTCGAGACTCAACATTATAGACTTTGCTTATCGTATCGGAAACATATAAAGATTAAAATTTAAATTTGGTCGGAAATTCCCGGGTCATCACAACAACAAGAAGGTTTCGTCCAACAAAGACGACAAGGAAGCTTCATTCCGCAAGAAGAATGAAGAGGAGGAAGAGTTGTCAAGTGATGATGAAAGTGAGTACAAAGGAAGGAAATCTCCCACATGTTACAAATGTGGAAAGGTTGGTCATATTAAGAGATTTTGCCGTTCAAAAGTCACAAAAGCAAACGTGGCTTGCACAAGCAACAATGATGATGTGAAATGGGAGCAATGTTTTACCGTTGATACGATTATGAAGACGAATCAATGTGATTTTGATTTGGTTGGCTCTCGTTGTATGACCGGTGATGAAACTATCCTTTGTAATAAAGAGATTGTTGATGGTGTTCTTTTGGCAAATGAAAAGGAGGATTCTAGTGTTGATGAAAGTTGGGAGCATTGTCTTTCGATAGAAGTTGATGATTCGGTTGGAACTTCTCATGGTGAAGACTCTTCACAAATTTCAGAATCAAGGAGTTATGATGTTGAAAATGGAGTTGGAAATGGAGAAGTAGGTGACAAACCGGAGGAAAGGAAATCAACAAAGGAGAAAAGACAACCCGAGCATTTCAATGATGATGAGATGAACATCAACAAGGTATTTACATGTTTATCTTCAGGTGGCATTTTCGAGGAACCGACAAGTTTCAAGGAAGTCAAAGATTCTCCGGATTAGAGAATAGCAATGCAAGAAGAGAATGGTGCATTGGAGAAGATAGAAACGTGGGAGTTTGATAAGAAGCCGGAAGCAAATAATCCGGTTACTTGTAAGTGGGCTAACCTCTTGAAGAAGAACTCATATGGAACCATTAATAGGTTCAAGGCTCGGTTTAGTGATAACCTTCAGGGTCATTGTAGAATGAATAATCTGGGGGAGATTGGATGTTTTCTTGGCTTGGAAGTTGATAAATTAGAAAACGAGTACTTTATCTCTCAAAGGGGTTATGCAAGAAGTCTCTTGGAACGTTTCAACATGGGGGAGTCAAAGCCTATGACTACTCCAATGGAACCAAACCTCAAAATGAAGAAAGATCAAGGAAAAGAGCTCAAGGATGTGAAGTTGTTCCGACAAATGGTTGGAAGTTTAATATATCTAACCATCACAAGATCGGAAATTGCTTACTCGGTTGGCATTATTTCACAATTTATGCAATGTCCAAGTAATGTTCATCTTGATGCAGCAAAAAGGATCCTTCGTTATGTGAAAGGATCAATAGGCCACGGCTTGTGGTATAAGAAGTGTGATAATGTTTTGTTAAATGGTTTCGTGGATGTAGATTGGATGGGAGACGCAAATGATCGCCATTCAACTTCGGGTTACTGTTTTAACATGGGTTCCGCGGTTATTTCATGGTGTAGCAAGAAGCAAGATGTTGTTGCTTTATCTAGCACGGAAGCGGAATACATAGCTGCAACTATGGCGGCTCAAGAATGCACTTGGCTAAGAAGATCGATTGGTGACATACTTAAAGAAGTAGACTATGTTGTCAAATTGAAATGTGACAACGAAAGTGCAATCAAACTTGCTTCGAATCCCGTTTTTCATGCCCGTACTAAGCATATTGAAAATGAGATATCATTTTATTCGTGAAAAAGTTCTAAGCGGGGAGATCGAGCTAGCAAATGAAAGGACGAATGCTCAAGTAGACGACATCTTTACTAAAGCTCTAATGAAGGCCAAGTTCATGGAATTTCGAGAGGCGTTGGGAATTGTTGATCGGGAGTTTGCACCAAGGGGGAGTGTTAAAATATTGGTACAAACTCAAAGTGTCACTAAAAGTGCACCTCAAAGTGCCACTACAAATCAACCTATGTCTTGTACGAATTTTGAAGATTTCGGTATGCGTGAATCACTTGAATGCGGTGCATCTCTTCATTGATGCGGCGCATCCATACACCAAAATGTCCCGATTGTTTTAGATGGGGAGTTTCACTTGAATGCTGCGCATCAGAAGGAGAGGATGCGGCGCATCCTCTACAGATGCGGCGCATCTGTAGCTGTATCAAGTTGGTCACTCACCAACTTTCCCACTCTGGGTTTTCTTGCTTTTCTTTTGCTTTTCTTGTTTAATGGGCACTTTGTCTCAATGATTTATGGCTTTAATGAGTGTAGTAGGTGTGTGCTAATCATCTTATTTCTACTTTGAACATCTATTTAAAGGAGTGTTGTAACCATAAGAAATGCAGTCCAAACACATTCAGTTTTTCAATTGTTCTTACTTATTGTTTTCCTACTCTTTCATTTACAGCATTTAACTAGTTGTTTTATGGTATCAGAGCTTGGTTATAAACTTGGTTATAAGTTTAGTCCTAAGTTAAACTTTGTGTGCAATTACTCAAAGTGTAAACTAGTTTCTTGCTAATCAAAAATGGAAGTCTCAAATGTAAACAATGGAGGTATGTTCAATGGTATGGAGAGACTTGTAGGCAACAACTACAAGTATTGGAAGATGTGTATGGAGGCTTACCTTCAAGGTCAAGACCTATGGGAACTTGTGGCTGGAAGTGATGTCATTATTCCCATAGAAACTCTTGAGCATGGTGAATCACGAAGGAAATGGAAGAAAAAGTGTGGAAAGGCTCTCTTTGCGTTGAGGACATCAATTAGCAAAGAGTGCATAGAACACGTTCGTGATATAAGTTCACCAAAGGAAGTGTGGGACACTCTTGAAAAACTCTTCACAAAGAAGAACACCGCAAGGTTGCAATTCCTAGAAAATGAGTTAGCAATTTCAAGACAAGAAGCAATGACAATTTCGGAATATTTCTTGCGGGTCAAAAGCATTTGTGCAGAAATTTCAGAGATTGATGATAAAGAGAAGATTAGCGAATCTCGTTTGCGTCGATACTTGATTCGTGGGTTGAAGAAGGAGTATGTCCCGTTCATAACCTCTATTCAAGGGTGGGCTACTCAACCTTCGGTTGAAGAATTAGAAAATCTTCTCTCTAATTAAGAAGCTTTGGCTAAGCAAATGGCCAAGAGTTTTGAGTCCGATGCGGTTTTGTTCTCGAAAGGAAAGAACAAGAAGAAGGTTTCACCCAACAAAGATGAAAAGGAAGCTTCATTCCGCAAGAAGAATGAAGAGGATGAAGTGTTGTCAAGTGATAATGAAAGTGAGTACAAAGGAAGGAAATCTCCCACATGTTACAAATGTGGAAAGGTTGGTTATATTAAGAGATTTTGTCATTCAAAAGTCACAAAAGCAAACGTGGCTTGCACAAGCAACGATGATGATGTGAAATGGGAGCAATGTTTTACCGTTGATACGGTTATGAAGACGAATCAATGTGAATTTGATTTGGTTAGCTCTCGTTGTATGACTGGTGATGAAACTATCCTTTGTAATAAAGAGATTGTTGATGGTGTTCTTTTCGCAAATGAAAAGGAGGATTCTAGTGTTGATGAAAGTTGGGAGCATTGTCTTTCGATAGAAGTTGATGATTCGGTTGGAACTTCTCATGGTGAAGACTCTTCACAAATTTCAGAATCAAGGAGTTATGATGTTGAAAATTGAGTTGAAAATGGAGAAGTAGGTGACAAACTGGAGGAAAAGAAATCAACAAAGGAGAAAAGACAACCCGGGCATTTCAATGATGATGAGATGAACATCAACAAGGTATTTACATGTTTATCTTCAGGTGACGTTTCCGAGGAACCGACAAGTTTCAAGGAAGTCAAAGATTCTCCGGATTGGAGAATAGCAATGCAAGAAGAGAATGGTGCATTGGAGAAGATAGAAACGTGGGAGTTTGATAAGAAGTCGGAAGCAAATAATCCGATTACTTGTAAGTGGGCTAACCTCTTGAAGAAGAACTCATATGGAACCATTAATAGGTTTAAGGCTCGGTTTAGTGATGATCTGTCGGGTCATTGTGGAATGAAGAATCTGGAGGAGATTGGATGTTTTCTTGGCTTGGAAGTTGATAAATTAGAAAACGGGTACTTTATCTCTCAAAGGGGTTATGCAAGAAGTCTCTTGGAACGTTTCAACATGGGAGAGTCAAAGCCTATGACTACTCCAATGGAACCAACCCTCAAAATGAAGAAAGATCAAGGGAAAGAGCTCAAGGATGTGAAGTTGTTCCGACAAATGGTTGGAAGTTTAATCTATCTAACCATCACAAGACCGAAAATTGCTTACTCGGTTGGCATTATATCACAATTTATACAATGTCCAACTAATGTTCATCTTGATGCAGCAAAAAGGATCCTTCGTTATGTGAAAGGATCAATAGGCCACGGCTTGTGGTATAAGAAGTGTGATAATGTTTTGTTAAATGGTTTCGTGGATGCAGATTGGATGGGAGACGCAAATGATCGCCATTCAACTTCGGGTTACTGTTTTAACATGGTTTCCGCGGTTATTTCATGGTGTAGTAAAAAGCAAGATGTTGTTGATTTGTCTAGCACGGAAGCGGAATACATAGCTGCAACTATGGCAGCTCAAGAATGAACTTGGCTAAGAAGATTGATTGGTGACATACTTAAAGAAGTAGACTATGTTGTCAAATTGAAATGTGACAACGAAAATGCAATCAAACTTGCTTCGAATCCCGTTTTTCATACCCGTACTAAGCATATTGAAATGAGATATCATTTTATTCGTGAAAAAGTTCTAAGCGGGGAGATCGAGCTAGCAAATGTAAGGACGAATGCTCAAGTAGCTGACATCTTTACTAAAGCTCTAATGAAGGCCAAGTTCATGGAATTTCGAGAGGCGTTGGGAATTGTTGATCGGGAGTTTACACCAAGGGGGAGTGTTAAAATATTGGTACAAACTCAAAGTGTCACTAAAAGTGCACCTCAAAGTGCCACTACAAATCAACCTATGTCTTGTACGAATTTTGAAGATTTCAGTATGTGTGAACACAAGAAATCATGTTGTATGGAACACACACTCGGATCACACTTACACTTTTTTATTTATTTCACAATGTAACACATGCACGTGTTTGAGTATACACACACCTTTTGAGTACTCACGCGAATTGAAATCACACCAAAGTCGAAAGGTGGGTTTTTAAAGTTCCACATTCCTTGAAAATTTAGATCCTTAGGGAAATTAGGACCTTTGCGAAAAACCTTTGATATTTTGAAAAATAGTCATGTTAGTTTTTATACTAATAAGTTTTTCGGTTTTAACCTCAAAGTCCGGTCGAGGGTAACTGAAAACCGAAGCCTCAGTCGGCGCTTAGCAAGCTACTCGCCCCCATAATTGAAGTATCATGAAACTTGTAACCAGATGTCCTAAAAATAGTTTTACACAATATAGTTCATAAAATTGTATAAGTTTAGAAGAAAACTATATCATGTCCAAATATCATCGGTGAACCATGAGTTTGTATACCTCAATTCGTTATGGCATATGTATGTTGACCGCGATCAAACATAGATTCATTAGTCTTAAAAGCTAATTTGCACTGTGCCCCCCCCCCCCCCACATTGTACGAGACAAATCCATCTCATGGTTAGGATTAGTCTAACCACCAAAAACCTTGTTTGATGTTGAGGTTAGGTGGATTTCCAGCTGATGATAGAGATGATTTTTCAAGATTTTTCGTCAACCTACAGCTGTTCTGGACTACATCTTATAACATAAGTTAGCAAGTGTGTCATTTTGAAAGACTTGACTTCCTTCACAATTATTACATTGATGAGCATTGGATTAGATTGTTAGAACAACAAAGTACTTGATGATTCTTTCCATTAAGATTGTGGTGTAGCATATTGATTATCTATTTTATATGATTACTAGTTTTATGATTTTTAACCAAAATAAATTCAATCATTTGGTTGTTTCTAAATTTGTTTCGTGATAATAATTTCGGTGTATATAACTAGTTTTAAAATCTACAAATTTTAAACAAAATTTGAATTTATGAAGATAAAAGTTCAAAAATTTCACCATTTTAAGCCATTTTAACCAAAATCAAAACCCGAAAGAATTTATAACTTCCTCCCCACACTTGAGTTCATGTAGCGCCCTCGTTACATGAAATCAGAAAAATTTAAATTCGATAGGGTTAAAGAGTGTATAAGAGAGTTATTACTTTCACGGTTTAAAACCGAAGTGCACGGGATGATGGCGCTGAACTGAATGCCAGCATAAGAACATCATTCATTTCTTGCTACCACAAATCATTCATTAGTTAAGTATGTGCTGAACTTACTGCCAGTCTTTGAAAATTGCAGCAATTAGCACAATGCCCACCTGTCACAAACCAAACAAATATCTCACACAAACAAATGGGGCGGTACTCCATGTACCAAACAACCCCACTTTTAATCACCTAAGGAAACCAAATTATTCAAATTACAGAATTCAAGTTACCATAACCCTAATACACAAAGATCAAACTTCGAACTAACCAAGGTGTGAATGTTTATTAACGAGTCGTCCACACGACTCCACCCCGATTTTTAACTAACATCGGGGTGATAAACATCACCCTTTTTTACTCCAATAGAACCATTACCGCAACCATTCTCACCACCAATTTTTGACAATAACCAAGAGTCCGAAAATCTTGACTCTTCAACCAATTTTTTTTAACTTATCTTTCTCAAATTTTGATAAGTTTGAAATCAATCTCTCTCTCAAATGTTCATCTTTTTCTGACATAGCATTTCTAACCCTACCATATAACTTCTTCATGGTTTTCTCAACAACGCTATCATTGAGTGGTTTACTATCTAGTTTCTCCTCATCACCCTCCCCACACTTAGCTTGTTGACTAATGGGTTTGACATTGTCAACGACATTAACTAAAATTTTAGGTGTGGGTTGTGGGTTCATACTAAACTCAGTTTTATAGGTTGCACTTTTGCCTCTATCCTTCAAAACTAGTTTTCCTGTTTTCCAATCTGTTACAGCACTTGCAGTTGCTAAAAATGGTCTACCTAAAATAATAGGTACAAACTTATCTTCCTTCATGTCTACAACTACAAAGTCAGCTAGAAACTCAAGTTCACCTGTTTTCACTACTAAGTTTTCAGCAATCCCTATAGGTTTATTAACCGACTGATCAATGAATCTAATGCCTGAATTGGTCGGTTTAAGTTCATCTAAGTTCAAACGCGAGTAAATGGAATAGGGCATGAGATTTATACTCGCACCTGAGTCAGCTAATGATCTAAGAGTTTTAGATTTATTAAGCTTACAAGGTACTATGAACAGTCCGGGATCACCTAACTTAGGTGGCAACTCATTCTTCTCCACAATAGCAGCACATTCTGCTTCAAGAAACGCGGATGATGCCTGCTCACACACTCCTTCTTTTTCCATCAAATCGTTCAAGAATTTCCCATAGTTTGGCATACCTGCAATAACATCAACCAAAGGTACATTTACACAAATATTATCCGTATTTAAAGGCTTACAATGATTCTCCTTTGGTTTTTCGGATGGAAGTGCTTGCGGGTATGGAATGGGTGGTTTGTAGTCTTCCACTTTAGGTGCTTGCTTCACCGTATCTTTCGCTTCTTCCTTGACCATCTTCAAATTATCATCAACCCTAAACTCGGAAGGCTCGGTGGTTTCCATTTTCTTCACTTCCGCATGATTTCCCGACATCAACCTCATCAAATAGTCACCATACTCGGGAGTTATGTCACCAACTTGGATTCTTTCATCTTCACATGTTATACTCTTCACACTTTCAACTCGGATACCATCAATCTCTTGATAAGGAGTGTAATCCGCCATATTGGATAAATCAGAAAATATAAACTCATCACACTCTTCATCATCATCTTCACACCCAAGAGTAAAAATAGAACTATGCTCCAGTGTCTTGAAACTTGCTTCATCCTCACAGAAACTATAAATAGCATTCACTTGTGAATACGCTGGAGCTTGAGGATCCTTCTTCTTTAGTATAACCGGAGGGTTACTTGTACTTGGTGGTCTAGGTTGGTTCATGCCATGACTAGGATTCACTTGCGTATTCGATGGAAGAGTGCCCGGTGGCCTCTCCCCTAGTAATTGTGATATCCTACCCACTTCTCTTTCAAGAGTTTGAATTATAGTTTGTTGACTTTGTATTTGTTGTTGTACAAGATTTCCACTTTCTCCTTGTTTCACCATGAAATCCCTAAGTAAATCTTCTAAACCTGGGCTAACATGAGTTTGATTTTGCTGTTGTGGGAATTGATTTTGATTGTAGGATGGTTGATTTATGTTGTTAAACCCTGGTGGTCCATTTTGATATGAAAAAATTTTCGAGTTGTTTTGATAACCTGAATTTCTTCCTTGGTAATTATAATTGTTGGACCCCGAAGCTCCTTCTCTTTGATAACCATTAGAACCTTGATTTCCTGAGTAACCAATGAAATTAGCTTGCTCCTCCATTAAACTTCGATCGCAATCCTTAGTAAGGTGCGGTCCTTGACATAATTCACAACTTACTTTTATAGCATGCATTTCCTTATTCATCTTCTCCATTTGTCTCTTTACGGATTCTAGTTGGACTTTCACTGCTCCAATTTCATTACTACTTTCGGTACTAGCAACGATTGATGATCTAGAGAACTCCATCTCTTGATGCCAATCATGTGAATGTGCTGCTATATGGGCAATGATGGCGTGAGCTTCTTCGGGTATTTTCTTCAAAATTGAACCTCCTGCTGCAACATCAATATCTTTTCGAGTAGCCACATTGACTCCTTTATAGAATATTTGGACCTTTTGGAATGTATTCTACCCGTGTTGAGGACATACTCTAAGCATCTTATTGAATATGGTCCAAGCTTCATAAAGAGTTTCATTAGACTTTTGCTTAAAGTAATTTATGTCACTTTGTTACTTTGCTGCTTTTGAAGCAGGGAAGAAATGTGACAAAAATTTGTCCATCATATCATTCCAATCTTCGATATCACCTTATGGTAACGAGTCTAACCAATCTATTGCATCATCCTTTAACGACCATGGAAAGATTTTTAAACATGCGACATCATCGGTGACATCTTTGATCTTGAATAGCTTGCAAATGCTTACAAACTTGCGAAGATGCTCGTTAGCATCCTCATTCGGAGCTCCACTGAATTGGCATGTAGTAGTCACCATGTGGAGAAATTGACCCTTTATTTCAAAACCATCAGACATCGTGGGTTGAATAATTGCGCGGCCTTGACCTGTTCTTGTTGCCTTCATTAATGCATCCATCGTTTGATTTGTAGTAGCCATCTCTTCCTCTTCTTTAATAACTGGCTCTATGACTGGTTGAATAACTGGTTCAGAGTTAGAATCCAATGAAAGTGATTCTAAACCCTGAGCAAGAGACTCTACTTCTTGAGCTCTTAAGCGTTCGTGAAGTTCTCTTTCAGGTTCAGGATATGAAGTAGTTAAATCAGAGTTGGAAGAACGTAGATTCATGCATTAATACTTATTCTGCAATCACAACACCACAAACAAACCAATTGCAAAAACACAAGCTTACAATAAAAATTAACTTTTATAGGAATTGAATTCCTACAAAAGGATCGAATAATTCAAAGTTTATTAAAATCTTTTAACAAAACCGCTCCTCGGCAGCGGCGCCAAAAAGTTGATGTGTCAAGACGTAACCTTTAAAATGTAGACAATATGCTCAATAATTAACACATAATACAGGCAACTATAACCCGATCATGCAGTAACTAGCAAGTACATTGACCAGTTCGTACCACAGGGAGCAGTTTGTTTTCAAGGACTTTAAACAATTAATCATTCTAAAAGGGGATTTGTATTTGAAGTTGGAATTCGTTTAATACTACAATAATCAAGATATAATAAATAACTATGCTTGATAAATGACAGGGATTGTTCTTTTGTAATTAAAATGGTTATTTCATAGTTACAAGTAATTAGTTTATATCAATTTCACAATATCTATAAACTTAAGAGCTATGTTTAATCAACAAGATTCTTTCGTGGTTGAATTCACATAAAACCTAGTTTACTAAGATCACTCTAAGTAAACTACATGATTGTATATCCTAGATATCATTCAATTAACATCCTATACTCACATATAGGTGGCTAAATCACTAGGTGTTGAAGTATAAGCTATGGCCTTTGATAAACTCACATAAACCAAGTCATAACTTACATAATTGAACTAGGATACAAGGATGGTTACAACAATGGATCTTTTGAAAGAACATGGTGATTTAGATTGACTAACTAACTAGACCCAACCCGGTTAAACTCACGTGAAACCTAAATTACAACAATCACTTGAGGTAATTTCATAACTATGTTGCTTTGGAACTTATTCAATTACCGAATTAAACACATAACAAAATCACTTAAGCTTATGCATCTAATCGTCTAGATTACTAGGTGTATTGAAGTATAGATTGTTTTCCTAGTTAACTCACATTAATAGGTCTGCAATCTATATAATTGAAGTAATGAACTAAGCAAGCATAACAATGGTTCTTATGGTTGAACTAGATTAATAAATCAATCAAAACATACTTGTAACTATTATAACATCAAAATATAGAACAATCCCAAACCATAAATCTTACATTGAAGTAAACACACAAGGTTTTTAGCTAGACATGATTAAAACAAGAACAATACAACAATTCATATACTTGAAATTCATAAACATAACAAGAAGTGAATGAAAACAAGAATACCAATCGAAATAGATGAACTAGCTTCAATCTTGGTGTTGAAAGAGTATTACTTCCTTCTTGACAAGCCTTAGAACCCCTCTTGAGCTTCCTAATACGAGCTATTTACTGATATATGATGTGTGTTTGAGTACAAGGGATAACCACCATTAAATAGGCTCAAAAGTTAGGTAGAATAGTGTTCTGGAGAGGGATGTGCCGCATCCCTTTAGTGATACGCCGCATCACTTTAGGCTCAAGTGTTTTCCAGCTCGTTTAGCACTCAGGAACTGTCGGCAGGCAAGGGATGCGCCGCATCACCTCTCAGATGCGCCGCATCTGACTCCTTGGATGCGCCTCATCGGTCAGAAACCCCGCATCTAAAACCTTCGGCATTATTGTGCATAGAGATGCGCCGCATCCCACTAATGATGCGCCGCATTGAAGTCTGGAAGTGTATTTCTGGGCTGTTTTTACTATCAAACATCGTTTCAGGCAGCGTTTTCGACCTTGGTCTTCGTTTAGGCACTCACAATGGACTTTTACAAATATTCATGAATTACAATACACTAGTACAACAATTTTTTACCTACAAATGGAAACAACTTTGGATCGAAATAACGACAATAAACATGTATGATTTTGGCGTTATCAGGATCTACTAATTATTTTGAGATTGGTTTTAAATACTTTAACTTTTAAATTTTACTATTTGTAATTTTAAAAGCTATCTTAAAAATTAAGCTTATGTAAAATTATTAATGTTACATTTACCGTCCTAAAAAAGAATAAAAAACAAAAAATTAGTGATACATTAAATTAAATTAAATTAAATTAAATATTTCGAATTATTTAAGGTACTGTATATATAATTCGTAGATTTATCTACGATTTTTTTTTATACAGAGTTTTAAATCGTAAATTACATTACATTAAAATAAAAAAAAATAAAAAAAAATAAAAAAATATAAGTGTTTACGGAGTATACTTTTCACGTGTGTATAAATAAAAACTATATGGCCCCAATTTATTATTCGCAAATCGAAACCCTAACCCTTTTCCTATTCGAACTGATCAGCGAGCTGATTTATGGCGGATTAATCACCACCGGCACCGCTCTCTCCACCGTCGGCTAACCACCATCTCCTTGCCCTAAACCGATCATAAACTATAAAGGTATATCTATTATTAAATCAATTTACTTTGATAAGTTATTATAGTTAACTCTGTCAGTCAAATTCGATTAAACTTCTACATCTTACTAATGTTATATCTTTATTTTTTTCCCTGTATTACAGACGAAATTTATATCAATAACATTCTGATTGTCTCGAGCTTCAATTCATTAACCCTAATATAGCTGAATATTTAAAATTTATTTATTCCTTTTTTGTTGTTTATAAATGTGTACGATATTTGATGTTTACGTTTTTTTTGTTTATGAATGTGATATTGGATGTTTTTTTATGCGAATTTGGAAGTTGAATAAAAGGTTGCAAAATACGTGAGACGGGGTCGAGACGGTCGGGTCCTAAAAAGGTCGAGACGTTCGAGACGGGGTCGAGACGGGGGTCGAGACGGACGGCGTTGACCAAAGTTGACTTTTAAATATATAAGTATAAAAATGCTTATATGTATACATATTTTAAAGCTAAAAACTTTAATTAATTAATTTATACCGATAATTGCTATCATCGTTAATTTAATACAAAAAATTCAAACTAAAATACGATATATTTTACCGATTTTATCGATATTCTGAATGTTGACCGACTTTGACTCGATTTTTTTCAACTTTAACCCGAATTTTGATCGTTGACTGTCATATTAGACGGTTTTCTACGAGACGGGACGGACTAGTCACCAAACCGTCGAGACGGGCGTCGAGACGGCTCGAGACGGGGTGTTTTGCAACAGTGGTTGAATTTATATAGTAAAAAGGAAAGGTTATCAAAATTTGAATGTCAAATGTGTATGATCAGCATGTATATTAAAAAGTAAATCTTTTTTTACACATTGATCATCTTAAAATTAATACAACTACAAAATCTTTTTGTGTAGTTAGGATCGTTTTGGTACCATGGTAGTTATGTTTCTGTTATTAAAACTGCTCAAAAGCCTTCATGTTTGATTTTATATAATATAGGTCAAAGTACATAAAAAGGTACGTAACATATATCCCCTGTTTTCCTATTCTAGGTCATTTATTTCATTATGATATAAAAGGAGTCTTTTTTTCAAAAGTTAATCAAAAAAGGGTGTCGTTAACTTTTTTGCATAACATGTCAAAGTCTTTTATCGACTAACTCTGTTAAAAAACGCGTGTCAAAAACGTGCGTCGAAATCGCGAGTTGAAAATGTTGGTCGATAAAGAACTTGACATGTTATGTAAAGTTGACACTTAACGACGCCCCTCTTTTTGATTAACTTTTGAAAAAAAAAACTCCTTTTTCTATATCCGAATGAAATAGATTACCCAGAATAGGAAAATAGGAAAAAATAGGTTACCTTTTTATGTAATTTGCCCTATAATATACACTAAATGTAGAGAAGGTAGCTTAAAGAATTTCAAGAAATTGAGAACACTTCAAAATGTAGTTTTTCTTTCTAATTTCAAATCTTATAAAACATATTAAGCAGGCCTAATTGGGAGATATGCTGAACTTTATTCTATTTTTGGGATTATACTTCTTTTCTTCTTCTTTTGGTACTAGGAAACTAAATATGGCCGTGGTAGTACTGTAGTGAGCTTAATTGGCTGTTCTTCCGTCCACAAAATCTGGAGCATGTTTACCGAAAGAGTAATCTAAAGTAGAAAAGTGGATTCTTAATGTGGAATCAGATGTAGAGTTAATGTGTATCCCTAACGTTTTGTAATTTAAAATGTATCATAAGCAATATTGGGATGATCTGGTTACAATAATGCCATTGAGGCCTTGAAGGTAGTAACGCCCTTTGTTAGTAACTGGAAGTTACTTCACATATACCGATTTCGTGTCTCATTTACTAACTAGTATGTTAAACAAAGCATTTCATAATCGTCTGTGTTGTAGGTTTCTACTTCTTGTGTGACTAACGGTCTAGGATTCTGGTGAGTGTCAGGATAGAACAGATTAAATCAACCATTTTTTTTTTTTTTGACCATGAAACTAAAGAGACGCTAAAGAAATGATGTGTTCTGTATAACATAATCTCTGCATAATTTTATATTTTTTTTTGCAGTTTGAATAGGTTATATATCTTATTTCAAGAAAATGGATAGTGGTAAGAATGTGAGCAAGTTTCTTGGATCAATGAACCACAAGATCTACATGGACCTTAAGCTCATAATAAGGGAACATGCACTTCAATTTCTTCCTGCAAAATCACTACTTAGGTTCCGGGGTGTTTGTCGGGACTGGAAACACATGATATCATCTCCTTTTTTTGCCCACAAACAATCCCTTTCTTGCGGTAGCGTATCTGGGCTATTCCTCCAAAACCATAACGCCTTACCAACATTTATATCCCTTGACCCACAATCATGTTCTGTTCCTGACCCAACCCTGAAGTTCCTTCCTGTCCCAGTTGACATTCTCGCCTCATCTAATGGCTTAATCTGTTGTCAGGCTCAAACCGATGATCGTTCATACTATATTTGTAACCCCGTCACAAAGCAGTTTAAACAACTTCCAAAACCGAGCATGGACCATGGCCGTGAACCCTCTATTGTTCTCATTTTTAAACCTTCACTACTAAACTTTGTAGCCGAGTATAAACTCATTTGTGCTTTCCCTTCGAATGATTTCGATGATGCCACTGAATTTGAAATCTATTCATCAAAAGATCAGTCGTGGAAGGTTTCTGGAGAGATAAACTTTGCAGCCGGGAAACTAATTCCTAAATCTGGTGTGGGCGTTAACGACATTGTATATTGGCTAACATTCGATGGATATATTTTATCCTTTGATCTGACAAAAGATAGGTCTCAGCTTGTACACGGGTATAACGGTTCTAGCCAGATATTAGGGGAACTGGACGGGAAACTTTGTTCAGCTAATATAAGCGGGAACTATATAACGGTTAATGTTGTTTCTGATATTTACTACAACACTATGCAAATGGGTAGCCATTCTCGCCTATGGGCTAATAAGGTGAACATACCTTTGTCTAGGGAAGTGTTTGGTGGAAATGCTTATGGTGGTTCTGTTTTATATGCTGGGAGTGAGTTTGTTTTGTTTATAAATGGGCGGTACATTTATCGTGCTGATTTAAAGACCAAAAAGGTAGAGTTTGTAGTTGAGACGTTAAACTGTGATCGAAGGGTGTTGCCGTATGTGAATAGCCTTGCTGCTCTATGAAATCGTTCCAGATAAGTTAATGGTTTTCGTATGTTGAATCCTTTAGAAACTTCTTTCAGTTTGTCTAGTCATTTTGAACTCCTTGTATCGTTGACTTAAGTATGTGGAGATTTTATGCTTATGTGTTATGGATCTTTTGCCCTTTATCTGAATTTTTTTTTTTTCTTTTTTTTTGGAAATGATAATATGAACCCATTTACTTATGAATGTTGATTCAGTTTGTCATCTATCTTTACCGGAACGAATGGGTTGAACGGGTTATAAGTCAGGAGAAGTGCATTTTAATACAATATTTGACTTGCAAGTTCTTTGAACAAAGAAAAATTATTGTTCAACCCTTTTCAGACCTGTTGCAACCTGTTATTAAGGTGACAATTTTCACCAATCTGTGGGTACATTGTACTGGTTTTTTGACAGGGGCATTATGGGTCATTACTGTTTGATCCAGAGTGGCATCATGGCTCATTGTGGGTCACTTTATTTGTTGTAATTCAGAGGCAACATGAAATTTGGTTTATTCGATACTAAATAACAATATTGTAATCTATTTTGTGTAATATAATGATTTGTGCTGACGTTAAGTTATACCCCGTATCAAATTTAGATGAAGTCACCAAACCAAATCTTGTTACGTTCAGTTTAATGATCTAAATATAGTTGCAGGCGCATTATGTGTATCACACCAACAAGTCTTATAGTCGCCATTTTTATCGGCCAACAAGTCTTTCGCCATTATCATCGGCCAACAAGTCTTTCTTGCGCTTTGTTCATTTTGCACCATGTATGTTTAACAACTTTAACCTTTAGTATTCTAGGATTATTCATTACCTTGTTTACCTCATTAAGTCTCGAGCGACATAAATTTAAAAGTACTTCCGAAAAGGATCTTGGCGACAGGGAAGGGCGACACGCTCGGGGTGAGCGACGGCGTTGTTTTGTGCCGGCTCATCGAACATGGGATCCACACTAAATCAAGTATTTAAGATGTTAAAAAATGACTTCAAAGCTGGTTTTAAAGTGGATAGAAATAATCATATGGAAATAGATCTTAAAAATGACTTCAAAGTTGAAGCTGGCTTGAATGTTGTTTACAGTAGTTTCTATTGTTCATACTTGATTGTATGTCATGTAGACAATCATTCCCCTATCATAAAATAAGAGAATGATCATTTACATTTTACCTTCTTTATACCTCACAAAGTGAGATAAAGTTTTATTGTCGTTGTTGTGTAGATCGTATGAACTTGTCAAGTATATTTACAAATTCTACATCAATGACAACTCTTAGGATCTTTGAATTGCTTCGGTATTAGTTTATGCTTTTAGATAAGAACGATAAAACAAAAAATAAAAATGAGTTCAATCATATGCTGCCGGCTCATTGAACACGTGATCCAAACAAAATAAAGCATTTAAGAACACATCCCAACGAGTGGTGGACATAGACTTTAAGTAGACTCTTACGTTGATTTTTATGCAGAAGATATGATAAAGTTTAAAGACTCCACAAATATAAAAATTGCACAACCATAAATCCCACTAACTTTTTATGAAACAAAAAAATGGAGTTGAGACCAGTTATACTATTAGTACTACTACTAGTACTAGTTTCAATTAATTGGAAAACCATCGCTGAACCAGTTGGATACGGCTACTATCTCCGATCAATTGGTATCGGTTCGTCGGAAAAATCATTGGTCGCTGATCTTCGACTCAATAACAAGTCGTCCGTGTTTGGGCCGGACATTGAGGAACTCCGGCTTTTTGCAAGGTACTGTTTCATTACCACCTCAGATTCTGATCCTTGTCTCTTGAATGTATCATGTACATTTTACTATTGTTTGAAGTTGTATAATTGTATAATAAATAATAACTTGTTCATAAGGATATGAGTGCTTTATAAAAAGGTTATATTATTATCAGTGATTAGTGATGTCAATGACACAACAAAAGTGTTATGATTCAACAACACAATGGCTGTCTGCTTTTTCTTTTCTTTTTCCATAAAAAGAAAGTGTAAAGTCATAACTTTTTCTTATATACACAATCAATTTGTTTAATATCCTATTAGATGCAGAAATGATTTCTTAATGTAAGTTTGATGTTTCAATTTGTTTAATCTCCTTCAGGATGTATTGATTACATTAGTTACCTGATGATCGTTTTTTTTTTTTTTTTTTTTTTTTGTTTTCAGCTTTGAAACAGCTGACCGATTAAGGATTCGAATCACTGACGCTAATCACCAAAGATGGGAAATTCCAACCGACATTTTTCCACGTCAACAATCTAAACAAACTTTTTTGGCAAAACCCAACCGGCATATTACTCCTTCCAACAACCTTATTCTCTCCGACCCCTCCTCGGACCTCATTCTGACCCTTAAAAATAACACCAACACCCAATTCGGTTTCACAGTCACCCGTCGGTCGAATGGAGATACACTTTTCGACACCTCAAACACTCTTCTCGTTTTCAAAGATCAGTACCTACAACTAACATCTTCACTTCCATCTAATGATCGGTCTTCAATATACGGTTTTGGAGAACATACTAAACGTACATTTAAGTTGACAGCTAATCAGACACTTACACTTTGGAACGCTGATATTGGAAGTGCGAATCTTGATCTTAATTTATATGGATCACATCCGTTTTATATGGATCTTAGATCAGGTTACAAAAACGTGTTGGCGGGGTCCACTCATGGCGTGTTGTTGCTTAATAGTAACGGAATGGATGTTGTATATAACGCTGATAGTATTACGTATAAGGTGATTGGCGGTGTTCTTGATTTCTATTTTTTTTGCTGGACCGTCACCTGAGTTAGTTATGGATCAGTACACTCAGTTCATCGGCAGACCAGCTCCCGTTCCTTATTGGTCCTTTGGTAAGTTCGTTTTCTGTTTTTTTTTTTGAACGGCAAATTTTCGCATCGAATACTCTCGTCTGCGACTCACACACGCTAGGTAGGAAACTCCAAGGATTGACCCGGGTTGCTTGGCAACTAATCGCGGAAAAATCCTGGAGAAAACCTCCCCCTTATCGGAATTAAACCCGGTTTGCTTGGCAATAATCGCAAGTGCAATGCCTCGGTGGTAAGTTCGTTTTCTGTTAACATGTTCATGGATTAACTCAGCTTGTTTTGACCCGTTTTGAAGGATTACATAACCCGCCCACTTTGACCATATGCCTGTTTTTATAAAACGTTAACGTTCGTTATTTCTATACCCCTGATGTACAGGGTTCCATCAGTGTCGATATGGCTACAAAGACGTTGCGGATGTTGAGGGAGTTGTTGCAGGCTATGCAAAAGCCAAAATCCCCCTCGAGGTTATTTGGACCGATATTGATTATATGGATGCTTATAAAGATTTCACATTAGATCCGATTAACTTTCCATGGTCAAAAATGTCAAAATTTATTCAAAATATTCACAAAAACGGTCAGAAATATGTGCTCATACTAGATCCAGGTGCTGAACCTTATCACTTATCAAACATTTTTTTGGATTTTTCTAACGACAGTCTTTAGAGATGTCTTTGAGGTGCATTAATGTGTTGTAAAAAGCGGTTAATGTTGAGACGGTTATTAAAAAGTACAAGTCTTTTTTGCACCTTATAGACAACTTTAAAGGCATGTTGTTAGAAAAATCCTTATTTTTTATATATACATTATTACTGTTCAAGTTTTACAATATTGGTCCTTGTTACGCGCAGGTATCAGTGTCAACACGACGTATGAAACTTACATAAGGGGACTACAAGCTGATATCTACATAAAGCGTGACGGCGTACCTTATTTAGGTGAGGTTTGGCCTGGTATCGTTAATTTCCCGGACTTTTTGAATCCAAAAGGAGCAACCTTTTGGGGCGACGAGATCAAACGGTTTCATGATTTGCTACCGTTCGATGGAATTTGGCTTGACATGAACGAAGAATCTAATTTCATATCTTCACCACCGTTTCCATCTTCTAAACTCGATAACCCTCCGTATAAAATCAACAACTCCGGTGTCCAAATGCCGATTAATAGTAAAACTGTGCCTGCAAGCTCTCTACATTATGGAAATATCACTGCGTATGATGTTCATAATTTGTACGGTTTTTTGGAAGCCAGAGCAACAAAAAATGCATTGATAAAGATAACGAGTAAACGGCCGTTCATACTTTCTAGATCGACGTTTGTGGGATCCGGTGTATTTACAGCTCATTGGACTGGGGACAATGCTGCCACGTGGGATGATTTGGCGTATTCGATTCCAAGCATATTGAATTCCGGATTATTTGGAATTCCGATGGTCGGTGCTGATATTTGTGGATTTTCAAAAAATACTACTGAAGAACTTTGCCAGAGATGGATTCAGGTATATATTTTAAAGCACATAATTATGCTACTTGTTCCTCATGAATTACACAGGTGGTAAAACGGGCGGGTCAGTTGGGTTGTGTAAGGGGTTAAAATTACCATTTATGTGTTACTTGGCGAAATGGGTAGATTTCAAAGCACATAATTGTACTATTTGCCCCTCAATGAATTGTGGTAGAATGGGCGGGTCAGTTGGGTTGTGTAATAAAATTACCATTTGTGTAATTAGTTAGTCAAAATGGGTGGGGTTTGGTTGACCCAGACTACTTCTGTTATATTTATACAGGTTATAAACGATGTGTAATACACAACTACAAGTTAAACTTGATCTCATCTACTTGTTTTAATGACAGTTAGGTGCTTTTTATCCGTTCGCAAGGGACCATTCCGACAAAGCAAGCACACGACAAGAACTCTACCTATGGGATTCTGTTGCTGCAACCTCTCGAAAGGTACTTGGTCTACGTTACCGAATGCTTCCATACTTATACACATTAATGTACAACGCACATTCGAAAGGCATCCCGATTGCCCGACCCATATTCTTCTCGTTTCCACAAGACACCAACACTTACGACATCAGCACACAATTTCTCCTAGGAAAAGGCGTATTAGTATCCCCTGTTTTAACCGAAAAAACAGTCTTAGTTGATGCATACTTCCCATCTGGAAACTGGTTTGATCTATTCAACTATTCGAACTCAGTCAGTGTCGAATTAGGTACTTATGTTAAGCTGAACGCACCACTTGATCATATAAAGGTACATATTAGTTTTACAAAATGAAGGTTTGACTACAAAAGCAGCTAGGCAGACACCGTTTAACATACTCGTTGTGGTTAGCAGGAGCGAGAATAGTACGGGTGAGGTATATTTGGATGATGGGGAGGAAATGGAGTTTGGGAAGTCGACTTTAGTGAAGTTTTCGAGCCAGTTTGTGGGTAAAAAATTGACGTTAAGATCACAAGTTGAGAATGCAGGATATGCGTTGAGCCAAAAGTGGATAATCGAAAAGGTGACGTTTATTGGGTTGGAAAATGGTTCGAGTGTTATAAGTGGTTGTTTGTTGTGTTCGAATGCGAGTTCGGAAGTACAAGTCGATGTTGGTGGCGGTGGTGGACGGTTTGGTATTGCTCAGGTTTCGGGTTTGTCGTTGTTGATAGGAGACGAGTTCGAGCTAAAATTGGAACTTGATCAATCAAGGGGTAAAGGGGACAGTTGTATCCTAAAAAAATCTTTGTAAACTTTTAATTTAAGAATATTAGTACTTCAATAATTTAAGATTTCGTCCCCTCGAAAAATAAAAATAATATTCCGACCTGTAACTAATCGAAATGACAATCGATAATGTGAACAACCATACGTCTGTTGTCTAATGTTGGATACAGATGTTGATGAGGAAACAGTTAACTAAACTGTCAAATATAATGCATGTATTTTTATCCTTTTCATTATCCAATCACCAATTCACCAAAGGTGATATCAAGTGTTTCAAGTGTTCATTGGGGATGTTCATTGTGATTGTCAATTTTTTTTTTGGTATTGTGTAGACACCAATATTTATTGAACAAGTTAATTAATTTACCTATAATTCCATGCTTTATGTTCCACACCATGGCTTTTAACAATTGTGCTTCCTCTTCCTATAATGTATGTACGGAGTATTAATCTATGCTTTTAAATAAAGAAAAAAAATGACTTTCAAGTTTCAATCATGCTTTCGGCTCATTGAACACGTGATCCAAACAATTTCAAGCACTTAAGAACGCATGCCAAAGTGGTGGACATAGACTTTAAGTGGACTCGCACGACGTTGATTTTTATGCAAAAGAAAAATAAAATAAATACAGTTTAAAGACTCCACCATTATAAAACTTGCACCACCATATATTATATATCCCACTAACTTTTTATGAAACTTTACAATGGAGTCGAGACCAATTATACTATTACTACTACTACTAGCTTCAATTAATCAGAAAACTATCGCTCAACCGGTTGGATACGGCTACTCTCTCCGATCAATTGGTATCAGTTCGTCGGAAAAATCGTTGGTCGCTGATCTTCAACTCAATAACAAGTCGTCCGTGTTTGGGCCGGACATTGAGGAACTCCGGCTGTTTGCAAGGTACTGTTTTGTTACCACCTCAAATATTGTTTTTTCTCTTGAAAGTATCGTGCACATATTTCAAAAGTTACCCGTTACGAATATTTTTAAATATGATGTATGCGATCTATCCGAAACAGTCCGCCTCTCGCAAGAAGTTCAGACCCAACCACTAGGACATTTTTAGATGTTGTTTATCATTAATTAAAGTTATGTAAATTGTTCGTACCGATATGAGTTCTTTTTAAAATGTTTTTATATTATTGGGATGTCATATGGAAAAACTAAACTTTTTTGAATAAGTTACCAAATACGAGTATTCATTAAAAGTTTAACTAAAGCGATCACAACGTTCTTTTTAGCCCAACAACAAAAAAATGATAACATTTTTTTCTTCAAAACAACAACCACTATTAGTAGATAAAGGGGCATTCTTGGTATAAGCACAACATAAGTGTTGTGAATCAGTAACACAATTGCTGTCTCTTTTTTCTTTCTTTCTTTAAAAGATATTGTACAACCATAACTTTTTCATATATACACAATCAATTTGTTTTAATATCCTATTAAATGCAGATATGATATTTTAAAATAAGTTTGCTATAAGGTAAGTTTTTATTGTCTTAATTCTTGTAACATGAGTTTCAAACTGCTTTTAAATGTCAAAAGCCACTTAAAAACTTATAAACTCATCTGCTTCAGTATGTGTTGATTACATTAGTTAATTATCTGATGGTCTAAATCTTTGTTTCTTTTACAGTTTTGAAACAGCTGATCGATTAAGGATTCGAATCACCGACGCTAATCACCAAAGATGGGAAATCCCAACCGACATTTTTCCACGTCAACAATCACACCAAACTTCCCCGCCAAAACCCAACCGACATATTACTCCTTCCAACAACCTTATTCTCTCTGATCCCACCTCGGACCTCATTCTAACCCTCCACAATAAAACAACCACCCACTTCGGTTTCACAATCACTCGTCGTTCGAATGGAGATACACTTTTCGACACCTCAAACTCTCTTCTCGTTTTCAAAGATCAGTACCTACAACTAACTTCTTCATTACCATCTAACGATCAGTCTTCTATATACGGTTTTGGAGAGCATACTAAGCGTACGTTCAAATTAGCACATAATCAGACACTTACACTTTGGAACGCTGATATTTTAAGTTCGAATCCTGATCTTAATTTATATGGATCACATCCGTTTTATATGGATGTTAGATCAGGTTATAAAAACGTCTTGGCGGGTTCCACTCATGGTGTGTTGTTGCTTAATAGTAACGGAATGGATGTTGTATATAACGGTGATAGTATTACGTATAAGGTGATTGGCGGTGTTTTTGATTTCTATTTTTTTGCTGGACCGTCACCTGAGTTAGTTATGGATCAATACACTCAGTTCATCGGCAGGCCGGCTCCCATGCCTTATTGGTCCTTTGGTGAGTTCATTTTCTGAGTTCATTTGCTGGACCGTCACCTGACCCGTTTTAGTAGAATTACACGACCCGTCCACTTTGCCCATATGTCTGCTTTATAAAACCTTAACGTTCGTTATTTCATTTGGATAATGTACAGGGTTCCATCAGTGTCGCTGGGGCTACAAACACGTTGCCGATCTTGAGAGAGTTGTTTCTGGCTACGCAAAAGCGAAGATCCCCCTCGAGGTTATTTGGACCGATATAGATTATATGGATGCTTTTAAAGATTTCACATTAGATCCGATTAACTTTCCATGGTCAAAAATGTCAGCATTTATTCAAAATATTCACGAAAACAGTCAGAAATATGTGCCCATATTAGATCCAGGTGCAAAACTTCATTCATTTATCATACCAAATTAATTTTTATATAAACAATATTATTATTGTTTAATTTTTACACTATTGGTCCTTCGTGTATGGAGGTATCTGTGTGAACGCGACATACGAAACTTACATAAGAGGACTACAAGCTGATATCTACATTAAGCGTAATGGTGTACCTTATTTAGGCAAGGTTTGGCCAGGTATTGTCAATTTCCCGGACTTTTTGAATCCAAAAGGAGCAAAATTTTGGGGCGATGAGATCAAACGGTTTCATGATCTGCTACCGTTCGATGGAATTTGGCTTGACATGAACGAAGAATCTAATTTCATATCGTCTTCACCGTTTCCCTCTTCTAAACTCGATAACCCTCCGTATAAAATCAACAATTCCGGTGTCCAAATGCCGATTAATAATAAAACAGTGCCTGCAAGCTCTCTACATTATGGAAATATCCCTGCGTATGATGTTCATAACTTGTACGGTTATTTGGAAGCCAGAGCAACAAAAAATGCATTGATAAAGATAACGAGTAAACGGCCGTTCATACTTTCTAGATCGACGTTTGTGGGGTCCGGTGTATTTACAGCTCATTGGACTGGGGACAATGCTGCCACGTGGGATGATTTGGCGTATTCGATTCCGAGCATATTGAATTCCGGATTATTTGGAATTCCAATGGTTGGTGCTGATATTTGTGGATTTTCTAGAAATACTACCGAAGAACTTTGCCAGAGATGGATTCAGGTATAGATTTCAAAGCACATAATTGTACTATTTGCTCCTCATGAAATATAAGTGTAAAATGAACGGGTCAGTTGGGTTGTGTAACGAGTTAAAACTAGCATTTTTGTGTTACTTGGCGAAATGGGTAGGGTTTGGGTGACCCGAACTATTTTTGTTATATTATATTTATATAGGTTTATAAACAATGTGTAATACACAACAAGTTATGTTTGATCTCATCTATTTGTTTTATTCACAGTTAGGTGCTTTTTATCCGTTCGCAAGGGACCATTCCAACAATATAAGTACACCACAAGAACTCTACCTTTGGGATTCAGTAGCTGCAACGTCTCGAAAGGTACTTGGACTACGTTACCGAATGCTTCCGTACTTATACACATTAATGTACAACGCACATTCGAAAGGTGTTCCAATCGCTCGACCCGTATTCTTCTCGTTTCCACAAGACACAAACACGTACAACATCAGCACGCAATTTCTCCTAGGAAAAGGCGTATTAATATCCCCTGTTTTAACCGCAAAAACAGTCTCAGTAGATGCATACTTCCCATCTGGAAACTGGTTTGATCTGTTCAACTATTCGAAATCAGTCAGTGTTGACTCGGGTACTTACGTTAAGCTCAACGCACCACCTGATCATATAAACGTTCATATTCGTGAAGGGAACATATTAGTTTTACAAAATGAAGGTTTGACTACAAAAGCAGCTAGGCAAACACCGTTTAACGTACTCGTTGTGGTTAGTAAGAGCGAGAATAGTACGGGTGAGGTGTATTTGGATGATGGGGAGGAAATGGAATTTGGAGGGTCGACGTTGGTGAAATTTTCGAGCGAGCTTGTGGGTAAAAAAGTGACGTTAAGATCAAAAGTTGAGAATGCAGAATATGCGTTGAGACAAAAGTGGGTACTCGAAAAGGTGACGTTTATTGGGTTGGAAAATGGTTCGAGTGCTATAAGTGGTTGTTTGTTGTTTTCGAATGTGAGTTCGAAAGTACAAGCGGATGTTGGTGGTGGTGGACGGTTTGGTATGGCTCAGGTATCGGGTTTGTCGGTGTTGATAGGAGAGGAGTTTGAGCTGAAATTGGAACTTGACCCATCAAGGAGTAAAGGGGACAGTTGTATCCTTAAGAAATTTTTGTAAATCTTTGTGTTGGTGCATAAATCCCGAGTTCTATTACGTTTATTGTTCTATTTGTTATGTACTTGATATTTCAGTCATATATGTACGTGGACATTTATACTTTGTGTTTATGATGCTTAGTATAATGTCGTGAATAGGTCAAGCAGTCGGTTGGCTGCTCAAGACCATCGACCGATGGTAGGGACCATCGGTCGAGGGACTGTCACCATCGGCCGAAGGTCCCCGACCACCGGCCGATGGTCACTGTATTTAGTATAAATACGGGTTTCGTGGTTTTGTGTTAGGTAACACACCATAAACCCTTAGGCCGTCGTATTACTTGCTGCTAATCGTCCCAAAACCCTTACCAACCGAATACACAGTCTTAGGCATCAATTCTATCAATTATTCATTGGTTAATTCGATCCCGTTAGTCTAATACGTATTCGACTCATTCTAATTAGTGTTTCCGCCATTAATCTAGATACAACGTATGATCTAAGGTCCGAATTACATCTTTAAAGTGGTATCAGAGCGTTGTGTTGCTGATCCATACGTTATTTGAGTCGAATTTTTGATTTTTGTGATTAGGGTTTGTGTCAAAACGGGTTTCAATTAAAAGGTTGGAACTTTTACGTTTAAATCCAGTGTTTTCGAGTGTTTTTGTGTTCAAAGGTGTTTTTGTGAAGTTTTCATCGGTTTTGTTTGAGTCCAGAACGTTAGAATCAATCAAAATTTGAGTTTTGGCCAAAAACCCTAGTTTTTTTCTGCCCAGATACGTAAGAACTACCCTCGGCCGGTCGTCATTGACCATCGACCGAGTGTCTTGACCTTCGACCGATAGTCACTCACACTCGACCGACCGTCTTAAGTTGAACCGGAGGACAGTTTGTGATAACCTTGAACCGTTTGTCTAGACCATCGACCGTTCGTCCTTAGACCATCGACCGATTGTCTCAGTCCTCCGATCGATCGTCTCAGTCCATCGGCCGATCCTCTTTTAATCCAGAATAATTTAATTAATCCATAATTAATCACTTAATCAGTTAATGATGTCTGATACAAACGAGAAATTAACAAACGAATACAGTGCACTTGTTATTGCACCCGGAATTCAAAGACTATTATTAAGCGAAAGTGAATCAGGATCTAACAATAAAGTTCCGAGGCTTGAAAACTTAAAAGACTTTTTAGAATGGAAAGTTAGGTTTGTGATTTACCTTAATGGACAAGATTCTCGACTTTGGGAGTGTATTGAGACTCCTTTTGTTTGGCCATCAGGGGCTGACGGTGAACCTAAAGAAACTCATGATTTTGATCCCGCAGAACGCGAAGGGTATAATCTTGAGTGTCGGTGTTATGCTCAGTTAACGCAAGCCTTGTCTAAGGAAATCTTCGGTCAGTTTAAGAACCGTTATAAGACGTGCTATACTCTTTGGCAGGCTATTGTGTCCGCAACTGAGGGTACTGCTACTTATAAAGCAACTAAAGGTAAAGTGTTGAAGGATGAGTGGAAGGTGTTTGCAGCCCTTTCAACAGAAACTTTGAGCCAGACCTTAGAAAGGTACAGGTTATTGGTTGCCGAGATGACGGATTATGGGATTGAGGTAAAAGATGATAAGGCAATAAAAGTGTTGGCACTTGGTCTTCCTGAGAAGTGGGATTATGAAGTAGAGAAGATCCAAAACCTATATGTTGCTTCTGCACGTCCTTTGACATTGACTGCATTTACTTCAAAGTTAATGGAGAAGGATATTCAGGTTGAGGCCAAAAGGAAAAGGCTTGGTACTGTAGCAGCCAATGTCACATCTAGTGCTTCTTCTTCTGGTCATGCTCCATTGCAGACAGCGTACATCACAGCAAATGCAAATCAGATATCTGCACCAAAGTCACAATCTGGTTACTTTAATGCCAAAATACAGAACTCTACAATTAAGATGATTGAGGACGTTCCGACTCAGCAGACTCAGATTCCACCTCAGACTCAGACTCAGAGTCCTATGTTTCAAACTGACAATATCAGGAAAAGATCTATTGAGTCCATTCAGGAGGACATGGCTTTAGCTGCTATCGTTGTTAACTCTTACAACGATATGATTAGTGGACAGGTTCTTAACAATCATCTCGAGAATGAAGATTATGATCAGATCGATGAAGATGAGCTAGAGAGGATGGACATTCTGTACTGTATGGGTAGCATTGTTAGGCGTGCAAGGAAGTATTTAAAGAGAACTGGTCAACGATCTTTGAGTTTAAACAGGGATTCTAAGTTTGGTTTTGACATGGCGAAGGTTAGATGTTATAACTGTGATGAACTTGGTCACTTCAAGAAGACTTGTACTAGACCACCAAAGGCTGGTTATCATGATCCTTTTCTTAGTACAACCATCTCAGTGACTCCTCAACACGTCATTGTTGAGAAGGAATCATCTGGTTCTGCTCAACCTAAAGCCTTAACTGGTTCCACAATATATCCTGATGAAGTTTGTGACTGGTCTATTCCAGTTGATGCTCAGAAAGCTAATGTTGTATTTGTGGGAAAGAGTCCGGCTGAAATTGAGGAAGAAAGAGTAGTTCGAAGAAGAGCATGTTGTAAGGGTAAAGATAATCCAAACTGCACATGCTACGTGTGCAAGTGTGATGCAAGGTTAAAGAGAGCTGAGGAGCTTATGAAATGGTGTTTCAGAAAGAGGGTTAAGGAACAGCTGTATGATAAGTTCCGGAAAGCCAAGGATTTGTCAGACATTGAGTTTACTACTGATCCATCCGATGAAGAAGAAGGTAAAAGTTGTCATGAGGGTACTTGGTTCAGAGAAGAGTTGGGTCATTTGCTCAACCGTGATTTTGTGAGTGGTGATAAGAAAGTTGTGACGGTTCAAAGTCAAGTTAGTTCAGATAATAGTGAGGGTAAGGAAGGTTATGAAGCTGATTATTCGGACAGCACAAGTTCGGAGTACGAATCAGAGTCAGATGCAGAATCACAGGATGGAAGGAATAACTATGCTTTTATGGCTAATACTTCCAGTAACGATAAGGTATGTACTGATTCAATTTCTAAATGTGCTTATTGTTTTGGTTATGAACAGGAAATTGAAAAACTTGAATGCGTTATTTCTAAGCTAAGTGAAATACCTGTTACTTGTGAGACCTGCCCTAAACTTAGGACTGACCTTAAGAACCTAAGCTTAGAAAATCAGACCAACAAGAAGAACTATGAAGATGCCCTTTTCTACCTTAACAAACAGAAAGAATATGTTGAGGTGATTAAGTCTCTAGAAAACCAAATAGGTCACATGAAATCAACGATTAGAGATGATGAAAAGGTGATCACAATGTATTTGGGGCAAATAGAGACTCTTAAGGCTGAAAAGGATTCTTTTAAGTTAAAATATGAGTCTGAGAAAGCTAGAATAGATAACTGGCAGAGGATGTCGTATGTGACTCAGACTTTTAATCATTCTAATCGGGAGGGTCTGGGATATTCTGAGGTTGCACCACCTCTTATAGGTGAGTATGTTAATAAGCCCGTAGAGAAGTTTAAGGAACCAGTGGTGGAACCACCATATGGTAAACCTAAGGAGACCCCAGTGGTTAGTGCTAGTAAGGTTGTTGATTCTAAGAACCCTACAGAGGTTGTTTATGAGACTGAGTCTGATACTGACATAGACACTGAGAAAGATAGCAAACCATTTGTACCAGTGACTAAGCCAGTTACGATTCTTAAGAATCCAAAACACAGTGAGAATAGGAGTGAGAGTCTTAAGACGCCGACAAAGAGTGTAGTAAGGCCCAAACAGAGTAAGAAAAATACCACTTTGTCTACTCCTATTAAGTTTGTTAAAGAAAATAATTCAGGAAAACAGCAGGTTAGTGTTCCTAAAGTAGAACAACCACCTAAAGGTGGGAGTTCTAATTCTGAGATAGTGTCCAAGTATGTTCCGCCTAGTCGGCATCAGACTGTTGAAAAACAGGTTTTGACACCCCCTACGATTAGACAACGTACTGAACAGCCTAGGAGACAGTTTTCACCGATTAGACGCAGGTTGTTTAACGTTAATGATTTTGATAATGTTAACTGTTTCAAATGTGGGAGGCTGGGACACAGGGCTGTGGATTGTGGACCCATTAGACAGACACCCCGCAGGAAGATTGATCTCAGTCCAAATCGTTCTTTTTATAGAAGATCATCTTCTCCTGTGCACAATTCAAATGTGAACGTAATTGATTCAAAGGTTTTTCAAACTAACGATTATTATAGAAAACCATTGCCTAAAAATACAGTTTGGAGACCAAAATCTGAGGTGAAGGGTGTTCAACGTCCTGCAGGTCCTTCGGGATCCAAGGGACAATGGGTGGAATTGCCAGTTGTTGGCATTGACGGGAAACCCACTGCCATTAGGGCATGGGTTGCCCTTTCTAACTAATCCTCTTACTTTAATGTGCAGGTCGCCTACAATCCACGCTGCAGTACATGGATTGTTGATAGTGGGGCGTCCAGGCACATGACAGGGAACTTGTCCTTACTTTCTAATGTGAAAACAGTGGATGGTGGACCGGTTTCTTTTGCTGGTAGTGAAGGAGGGTTTATTACTGCTCAAGGTGTAATCGTGAATGAAAATGTCAGCTTTGATAAGGTTAATTTTGTGGAGCAGATGTCAAACAATCTGCTTTCAGTCTCTCAGGTTACTGACAAGAAGTATACAGTAGCATTTGATGATAAACAATGCTATATTTTGAAGAAAGAATTTGTTATTCCGAAAGACATGATTCTGATGACTGCTCCCAGATGCAAGGATCTCTATATCCTTGACATGCGTAAGGCTCATGTAAAGGAAGCTACTGGCCATCAGGCTTTCGTTTCTAAAGCTACTGAACAAGAGTCTATCATATGGCACAAGCGTATGGGTCATTTGAGTCTGAGGAAGATGAACAATCTAGTCCACAATGGATTAGTTGATGGTGTTAATCTTAAAAGTTTTCATATTCCTGATGTGTGTCTTCCATGTAAACAGGGGAAACAAACGAAAAAGTCACATGCTACCAAAAAGCATCATTCTGTTAACATTCCTTTGGAGCTGTTGCATATGGATCTCTTTGGTCCAGTCAACTGTAAAACTCTCACAGGAGAATCCTATTGCTTGGTAGTTACTGATGAATATTCACGTTTTTCTTGGGTGGTGATGTTGAAGAATAAGTCGGATACTTTTGAGCATATTAAGGTGCTGATTCTAAAGCTCGAAAGTTTATATAAATTGAAAGTGAGAAAGATTCGTACTGATAATGGTACGGAGTTTAAGAACAATCAGATGCTGCAGTTTTGTAACGAAAAGGGGATACAACAGCAGTTCAGTCCTGCTTATACACCACAGTCAAATGGTGTTGCTGAGAGAAAGAACGGGACTTTGATTGAGACCGCAAGAACAATGTTAGCTGATTCATGTCTTCCGATTGCCTTCTGGGGTGAAGCAGTGAGTACAGCGTGTTATGTTATGAATAGAGTTCTCGTGGTGAAGCGTCATGGTAAAACTTGTTACGAGCTGCTGCATAAGAGAAAACCTAATATTAAACATTTCGAACCCTTTGGCGCACCTTGTACTATTTTGGTACGTGATGCTGGAGGAAAATTTAATTCAAAGGTTGTTTCTGGTATCTTCTTGGGTTACGGGAATCCGAACAAGCGGGTGTACAACAATGAGACAAAACGTCTGGAAGAACAGTTTGAAGTTGATATTCAGCGCAATGCACCGCCTCGTGTCAGTAAAGGTTATGCATGGCAGTTTGAGTATGATAAGCTTTTTGATTCATTCAATCTTCCACCAGGTGCTACAGAGGAAGAACTTCTGACTCAGATATTGTTTGATTCTCGGAATTCTTCAGAAAATGTTATCACTATTCCTACGCAGGTTCAGAATCCGGTTTCTAGCGTGCAACCAAGTCCACAAAGTGTTCAAGGTAATCTTGAGTCTAATGAGGACGGGGTAGTTGATACAGATGAAGATAGTGAGTTAAATGATGATGTGGAACGTACAGTATTGACAGAGAGACATCTGAATCCTCTATATAACCAACCATCTACTGTGACTGATCCAGAACAGATAGCAGATGCAGGAGGTGTACGGGGATCAAATCGTGTTATTCTGCCACCAAAGCGTCTGGCAGACTATTATGTGGATACAAGAGGACTGCCTAGTGTCAATCCTCCTCAAACTACTACATCTGGGGCATCCACGTCAGGAGTTATCTCTACATCCGAGGTTCCCGCGGTTACTGAAAATATGACTGCAGTTGAAGATGTTCAAAGTGAAAGTGCGAATTTGGTGACAGCTTTTTATTCATCATTGAACAAGACAGGGAGAGTGTTTGTTCATGCCCACTCGTGTTATGTGTGTCAAATCGAGCCGGAAGATGTATACGAAGCTTTAAAGTACGATGAGTGGGTAAGTGCTATGCAGGAAGAGCTGTTGCAATTTAAACATCTTAAGGTTTGGAGGTTAGTCAATCCACCGCATGGTTGTGTACCCTATGGTCTTCGTTGGGTTTTGAAGAATAAGAAATTTGAGCAGGGTATAGTGATTCGTAATAAAGCTAGATTGGTGGTTAAGGGATATCAGCAAATCCCGGAAATTGACTTTGATGAGGTTTTTGCTCCAGTTGCGAGACTGGAGGCTATCAGGATTTTCTTGTCCTTCGCGTCCTATATGGGTTTCAAAGTTTATCAAATGGATGTGAAGAGTGCGTTTTTGTATGGTGAGATAAACGAGAAAGTGTTTGTTGAACAACCGCCTGGTTTTGAGGATCCGCATTTCCCAGAAAAGGTGTATCGACTAGAAAAGGCGCTATATGGTCTACACCAAGCTCCTAGAGCTTGGTATGCAACGTTGTCCAACTACATGCTTGAGAATGGTTTTCGGAGAGGTGTCATTGATCAGATACTTTTCATCAAGAAGAAAGGACAACATCTTATGTTAGTGCAGGTCTATGTTGATGATATTATTTTCGGGTCTACAGATCAGAGTATGGTTGATGAGTTCGAGAAGGTTATGCAACGGAAGTTTAAGATGAGTTCCATGGGAACTATTAAGTTTTTCTTAGGTTTGCAGGTAGCTCAAACGGATAAAGGCATCTTCTTACATCAGACGAAGTATGTTGCTGATATCCTTAAGCGCTTTCAGGTAGATACAGAGAGACCAGCTAAGACTCCGTTGTCGGTTAATCATGGGATTTCACCAGATAAGGAGGGTGCTCCAGTGGACCCTACTTTGTACAGGGCTATCATAGGTTCTCTAATGTACCTAACTGCTTCTAGACCAGATATAATGTTTGCGGTGTGCCTGTGTGCTCGTTATCAGGCAAACCCTAATGTTCATCATATGTTAGTGGTCAAGAAGATTCTGAGGTATCTAAAAGATACTCCCAGCTTAGGGTTATGGTATCCGTGTGAGGATGGTTTTGATCTCACAGCGTACAGTGATTCAGACTATGGAGGTTGCAAGAAAGATTTCAAGTCAACATCAGGAGGGTGTCAATTTCTTGGTAGCAAACTAGTAACCTGGCAGTGTAAGAAGCAGACAGCAGTGGCTCAGTCCACTTGTGAAGCAGAATATATTGCCGCGGCCAGCTGTACATCACATGTTATCTGGATACAACAGCAACTACGTGACTATGGTTTGAAAATCTCTAACACTTCTATTTATGTTGATAATACTGCTGCCATAGCTGTCACTAAGAATCCCGTAAATCACTCTAAAACGAAACATATAGGGATTAAATACCATTTCATTAGAGATTGCTATGAGAAAAAGTTAATTGATGCAGTGCAAATTGACACTACAGCCCAAAGGGCTGATCTCTTCACAAAAACTTTTGATAAACCACGTTTTGAATTTCTATTAAATGAGATAGGTGTTAAGTTGCTTCAAGATGTAGTTCCTGAAACTGAAATTCCTGAAACTGAGGTACCTGACACAGAGGAATCTAAGCCTGAGACTGAGTTGTGAATGGTTAGAAACTGCTTGTAGAGTTTGAATAGTTTTGCATGATAGCTTCTAGATCATTTGCATTTTTCGTTTGCATGATAGATTAGTTTTTACTGAAATTTGCATGTTTGCTTATGTTTTTAGATAGTTTTATGCTTTTGTACAGAGAAAATCAAAAAGCCATAAAAATTGAAAAACCAGAAAAACAAATAAAAATTAGAAAAATAGAAAATCCATAAAAAGTGAAAAATCAGAAAATGAGTTGCTTGTTATGTTTGTGGGGAAGTGATTGCAATACTGAACTGACATGTAAGTTGTGAAAAACAAGTAATACAAGATGATTGATAATATGTTGGTAAACTTTATTGATCTAATTCTAGATAGAGATGATCACACTAATAACGCGTAAATATCATGATGAGGAAATCGTGGAAAGGTTTACAGCGGTTGAGGGTAGTCACCTACTTATCACTGAATATGTACCGAGAAATGATTGAACAGAAACTCGACAGACGGTTGAGGTCTCCCCTACTACGATTTATACTCGGTAGCAAAAGGATAATTTTGTGAGTCCCCAAGGTGAGCATATTTTGTCTAGGATGCATACTTGTTTCTATTTACCTTTATTACTTGGACCGAAATCCAACAACATACATATCGGGTACCCAAAGGGAGGTGTTTTCTCTAAAAGGGTTGAGAAGTGCAGTTTTGTATCACAGACACAGAATGATTTTTTAAAAGGCAACATCATCGGGTTCTAGATTTCCACATACGAAGATTGGTTTTCCGTGCAGTTATAACAAATGTCAAAGACAGTGGTGCGTCATCATCATGTTTAGTTGTAATCATTTATTTATTTATTTTGTTTATGTATTGTAAGGAGAAAATGCAACATCAGAAAATCCAAAAAAAAAAAATAAAAAAAAAAAAAAAAATGCAAGTTATGGATTGCTTATGTTTATTTATGTATTTATTTCAATTTGTAAATAACATGATGCACTACATAGCTGCAAGAGAATCATGGATCAAGAATTGAACAGAGTTTCAGAGATTTCTCGGTTATCAATGTTTGAGACAACATACATTCCAATCGGAGACTTATTTGAACGATTTCGTTATCTACATCCGAGGGGGAGAATTTATCAGATCATCGGATATAGAGAACTTAAATCATTTAGTTCACATCTCAATTAGTGAACTTTACATCTTTTGTCTGTGATATGGGATTGTGCCTATTGACCTGGATAGAGGGAATATCTTCTGGAAGGTATCTTAGCGTTCCATCACTCAAATATTTATATCACTTCCATCCATCCAACACCATACATCATACTATTTCCGTTTAAGTATGGGGTTTATAGCGGCCGGTATGCGTCCTTAACAGAGTATGCAATAAATTTGAGATTAACAATGTTATCTGAAACGAAAGGTATAAGTTTAAGGTAGAAGCCAAAGGCTGACAGGGTTGCTAAAAACATCGTGAGATGGTTCTGTTCAATAGAATCGAAAGTACATTGATGTGATAAGAGGACAGCGTCAACAGGTTTGTGCTCAATTGTTCTACCCGAGAAATCGTGCGATCTCAAACGAGGACTGACTTTGTGATGTAAATCTGACATTGAAAAATGTTAAAATAATTAATCTAACGTGATCATCGAAGTCTAGGGTGAAAGTTGATGAATGTTTATTGATATATTTGAAGGTTGTTCTGTATATGCTTTAATGAATAAGTTCGTGAATGAACTATGGAATAACATGTCAATATAGTTCAGTTCTGATCCCCGAATCAAAAGGATTCAATCAATTTTATATGCCAACTCACAAAAGATATGTTATTCTTCTGGAAGTATGACTGATGATAAGCAGTATTATTTGTTCCTATGCTGATAACATCATGAATTTGTTAATGTTAATGCTTTATGAAACTGATGTTAAAGGTTTATTATCCACAGATCTAAAAGGTTAAATGTTACTGATTATATCTGTTATTATATTGCTGATCATGATACACTTGATCTTGTACAGTTATTTGCTTTGTGTATTTGCATGAGCATGCATTTCTGAATTAGTTTGCATTCATGTGTTAGTTGCATGTGCATTTATATTTCATCTTTTAAGTCCACAACTCAGTTCTGGGTAAGGTTTACTGTGAAAGGAACCTTAGGTTTCTTATTGTTTTGAATATAAGTTGTTTTGAGCTTAAAGGAACAAAGCGTGATGTTTTTTATTGTGGAGATCAGTCCCAGGGGGAGTTAGTGTAAATGGGTAAAAGTTTTCAAATGTCAGACCACAGGCCGACAGTCCTTACATCCGACCGATGGACTCAGACCCTCGCCCGAGTGTCAAGACCATCGGGTCGACGGACTTGACCATCGACCGATGGTCACTGACAGGGTATAAAAGGACCCAGCGACGAACGGGTCAGTCACTCTGGCCAAAATTGTGTGATTTTACCCTAATTTTCTGAAGTTAAGGAGAAAGGTTTTGATCCAGTTTTTATTATTCATCTTTTCTTTGTGATCTTAGCGCCGTAAACAAGGTAACATAACTTTTAATCGTTTGTTTGTAATCGATGATTTAGTGTTCGAAGTATAAACTTTAAATCGGATGAGTTTTATTTGAGATCTGTTGAAATTGATGTTTGATGTATGATAAACGGCCCCTTTAGCATCTGTTATAATAGGAATTTGAACTAGAAACGTCAAATCGGACGATTTGATCAATTTCGAGTCACAGATCTGATGAACTACCTCCGGCCGAGGGTCTCTGACCATCGACCGATGGTGTCCATCGATCGGCCGGACATCTTGTCACTCGGCCAAAGGTCGTTATTTGACCAGTGTGTGTATGTGGTTAGACCATCTGCCGTAGGTCTAGACCATCGGACCGATGGTCTCCACCATCGACCGATGGTCATTCTGTTGGACCAATGGTAGATTATTTTGATTAATTTTCATTGAATGATTGGTCTCTGATAATTTCTGTGATGCCCATCTAATGCTAGTGTTTGTAGTTTGTATTAGAATGTCAGGTGGCTCATTTGTTGGTCAATGGATGTTCAACATCGACCGTAGGAGAATCCTAGCTAGATATCGACTAATCTTAGTAGAACAAAAGGTCATTGCGACTCGACAGACTTATAGTCCTTGGGAACAGATTGGGTGTCAGGCTTTCATAGATATTGGGGATTATTACTGTCCTGCTCTACTTAGAGAATTTTACGCCAATGTTGCTTTAGAGGATGGTAAGAAGAAGTTTGTACACTCGGGTCTATTTAATCAACAGTATAGGTGGACTTTAGAGGAATTCTCAAACCTGTTAAACGTTCCTCATACTGGGGTTAAGATACTGTACCCTAGCAAAGATATCAGAAAGATTCCCAGTAGATTCAGATTGTCAGATGTTATTGTTAGGATATGCAAGCCAGAGAAGGTAGTGTATACTGGTAGAGTTGAGGTTAGTGATGAAGATATCTTGCCACAATATGAGATACATTTGAGAATCATCAAAAGAAATGTGACTTTTAGGAGAGAAGGAGATCATTTGCTGTCTGGTACTGAAGTCTTGTTTCTATATTTCCTACTAGAGGGTATTCAAGTGAATGTGGGACACTTTCTCATTCATGTGATGAAAGATTTTCTTGAATCAGAAGAACCATTCCCATATGCAGCTTTACTGTATAACTTGTTTGAGAAACTTGGTGTGATTCAACATGAAGAAAAGTTAGTGCCAGAGGATTCCATAATGGGATGATTGATTCTGATGTTATGTTTATGTTTGATTATTTTCAGATTATTGTGTAATTTGATAATGCTAGCATGTTAGCATTGATACGGTATCTTATGTCTGTAATGATCTAACTTTGAACATGTGATTATGTAACCGTGATCGTATTAATGTGATATGTACTGTGATGATAAATCAGTGATACTTAATTACTCATGAATTTAACGCTGATTAAGAATTGTGTTTGCAGTTTTTGTTAATCATGTCAGGTGCACAAATGGATCAAGAACAAGCTGTCCACAGTTCTGAGACTGAATCATCAGGAGGACCCACATCTGCTAGTCTTCCAGGGTTGAAGGCGAGCCCTAACTCTAATCTGATGGCGTGTCTAAATGACAAAGGTCCAAATGCTAGCAAGTACAAGACTGTGATTGAATTTTTGAAGCGTTCAAGGATATTTGCTGCGGTGTCAATGCCATGTACTGCTTACTATTCTCATCAGAGAGAATTCTGGGCTAACGCTAGAGTGGAAACTGTTGATAATAAGCCTGTGATAGTAAGTCGAGTATGTGATCAAGAGGTTAAGATATCTGAGTATACTATTCGGAACACGTTTTTGTTTGAGGATGATGAGAAAATGCCCAAGAGACTGTCGAAGACTAAGATTACTGGATGTGTGCTGAGATGTGAGTATGCTGGTGATATTACACGTGCTACGATCAAAAGAAGCGGATTCACTCCACCGTACAGATATCTGTCTTTAGTGATTGTTAAGTGTTTGAGTACGTTACAAGGCGGATTTGATGAGCTGAGTGAGATTTATCAGGGAATGTTTGCTGCCTTGATTCTGAAAGCTGATTTCAATTTTTCGGGTGTTATCTTTGATCTGTTGATGGAGAATGTTACGAGCCTACAATACTTGATTTATCCGAGGTTCCTGCAGATAATGATTAATGCTCAAACTATGGATCTGCCGAGATCAAAGAAGGACGTCATCAAGCTGAAACATATGACGGATCTTACGTTTAATCGATTAAATCAGAAGAAGAGTGCTAGTGATGGAAAGCTGGTGTGTCATCTTGCGAGGGAAGATTATCAATGTCCACCAGGCAAGAAGTGGAGGAATGAGAACAGTCTATCTGGTCATGAGCCTGATTTTGAGCTAGCAAACAGTGATGAAGAGGTTGATCAGCCGATGAATACTCAGGGTACAGGTGGTTCTGGTACTGGAGGTTTGGCTGATGAGCCCGTTGATGTTAATACTGGTACTGGTGAAGAAGCTCCTAGAGGTGAGAGCAGACGTCTGGTAGAAGATGAAGGTTCTCAGGTTTCTACAAAGATGAGACCGAGCAAGAGGTTTAAGTTGGTTTTGAAGAATCCAGGTGGTTCTGCTACAGGTGCTACACAAAGAACTGCACCTACTCAAGCACAAAGTCAACAACAGCAACAAAGTCAGCCACGGCAACAAACTCAACCGCAACATCAATCACCGCCAATTGTTCAACAATTGTCTCAAGAGACTGTGTCTACTCCAACTCCGGAGGCACCACATACAGGAGCAGAAGGAGGAGTTAGTTCATCTGCGCTTCAGAATCTGAATGATTTGTATGTTCAAGCTATGGCTGATAATCTGAGAATGAAGAAGGATATGGATGCGAAAGTGGAGGAGTTGAGAGAAGAGAATCGTGTGAAAACTGAGGATGTTACTAGGTTGAGAACTCAGGTTGATTTGTTACAGAAGAAAGTTGGTGATCAATCATTGTTGTTAACTGCTGCAAAGAAATAAGCTTCTGAAGCTAGAGAGGTGGCAGAGTCGGCTTTGGCTAGGATTACTGCTTGGGAAGAGAAGTTTGATCTGGTTGAATTGCCAGAGGGAGAAACTGATGTTCAAATGGTGGTGGCTCCTGGTACTTCAAAAGAAACAGCACTGTCAGTAATTCCTTTACAAATTGATTATAGTTTTAGTGAATTCTTGTCTAAACAGGATGAGCTCAAGCATTCTGTTGTTTATGATGATTTAGAGGAGGGGGAGATCCCTCACAACTTCACCAGAGCTGAGCTGGACGAGCTGGTGCGTCTAGAGCAAGAAGAAGCTAAAGCTGCTGACGCACAGTCCGATGATCCTCCATCAGAGGATGATTCTTTTGGCCCTGAGATTTCTAAGGATATCGATGATGGGGAAGTTGATGGTTTAATGGAAGATGTTACTTTTGAAGAATATCCTACGTATATGAATGATAGGAATGAAGATCTTCCTGGTTTTGAGGAGTTATTTAGAACATATGACGAAGTTTTGAATCGAAGGTGTAAAGAGAAAGAGAGAACTGAGGTTTTGCCTGAAGGGTTCTTGCCAGTCAAGTATAATGATGAGGTTGCTGCGAAGTTAGAAGCTGACTGGCGTGATATCTTGAGAATTCGAAAGTATTGTGAAAAACCGAAGCTTGAGCCAAAGTATTTGAAGATGATAAATTTGAGGAAAGGTGCGAAAAGAAGGATCTTGGCCTGGGCATACATTGAAGAATTCAACATGTTTGCAATTAAACGAGAGTTTGGAGTTGACTACATCAAACATGGTCATGAGTTCATGTCACTGCCGTATTTTGAGCTTATGCAGATTGCCAGGTTAAAGATGTTGTATTGTGGAATGAACGATCGCTCATCATTGTTGGTTAAGAAAATTCGAATCGCGTACAATTCGAATAACTGGAAGGATTTTAGACCACAGTATCCGAGGATTAAGTACAGGGTTGATCCTATTAGTGGAGTATCTCGACAAATTTTGAAGTATAAGCCGGCAAAGACTATGAAGAAGGTTCCGTTAAGAAAATTGCCGCAGAATTGGAGTCAGAGATTTCGTTGGTGGTTTTATGATGATCGTTCTGAGGAAGCTGTGATTGTTTTAGATAAGCTGAAGGAAGATGATATCGATTGTATTCGTGTGTTGGATCCGATCTGGTTAAGGAACTGTACCGAAGCTGATATTTTTACTTTGTACTATAACCGTATGTTTTATCGTCGTGAAAACAGGGTACAGGCTGAACAGTATGTTAAAGTGGCTAAGCTGTGCTACTTGAACAACATGGTGATCGATCCGTATGATGACTGAAGACTTATGGAATAGAACTAGGTCTTAGGGGGAGTTTGTTGGTGCATAAATCCCGAGTTCTATTACGTTTATTGTTCTATTTGTTATGTACTTGATATTTCAGTCATATATGTACGTGGACATTTATACTTTGTGTTTATGATGCTTAGTATAATGTCGTGAATAGGTCAAGCAGTCGGTTGGCTGCTCAAGACCATCGACCGATGGTAGGGACCATCGGTCGAGGGACTGTCACCATCGGCCGAAGGTCCCCGACCACCGGCCGATGGTCACTGTATTTAGTATAAATACGGGTTTCGTGGTTTTGTGTTAGGTAACACACCATAAACCCTTAGGCCGTCGTATTACTTGCTGCTAATCGTCCCAAAACCCTTACCAACCGAATACACAGTCTTAGGCATCAATTCTATCAATTATTCATTGGTTAATTCGATCCCGTTAGTCTAATACGTATTCGACTCATTCTAATTAGTGTTTCCGCCATTAATCTAGATACAACGTATGATCTAAGGTCCGAATTACATCTTCACTTTGTATCCTTTGTAAAATGTTTTAAGATTTTCGTCCCCTCAAAATATATAAATAATACTCCGTCCTGTAACTAACTGAGATGACGATCGATAATATGAAAAACCGTGCATCTTTTAATGTTGATAAGGTAACACTTAGAAAACTGTTGAATATAATGTGAGTATTTTTCATCCTTTTCATACGAATGCAAATTACTGTGTAACTAGAAGAACATATACGTACACAAACGAGTTGAGTTACCCTTTTATTTATACTCATTTCGATGCACAGTGGTAGCTGATCAATAATATACATTCAAAGGGGTGCGATAATAACTTAGGTAATTATTATTATTATTATTATTATTATTATTATTATTATTATTATTATACAATCACCAAAGGTTATATTAACTGTTTCTAATGTTCATTGGGGATTAATCAAGCATAGAATAAATGAGTTAGGGTTTACGGATCGCAAAATGACCCGTACTCGATGGGAAACCTGAAACCCTTTATAATTGGGCAGGGTCTGACCCGAGTCCGTCGGGTCATGGGCCGGATATGGGAATGGTTACAAAAAAAATTTCAGGTTCGGATATGGTTTTGAATACAAACCCGTTTACCTGACCCGTATACCCGACTCGCATACCCGTATATCCGGCACGAGGAATTTTAATAATAATTTTTATGTTTAATTTTAGTATTAGTATTATATTGTCAATGTATGAAAGATTTCTCTTATTTGTTTTGAAAACGAATATAATTTTATTCAATATAATCATACACAAGAAGTTTTCGAGATGTGATATTTTATATACTTTGTGTATTTGAGTATTTTAGAAACTTTTCAATCAATTTTTTGTATGTCATATTTTTTTTTTTTTGAAAGACAATTTGTTGGCATCGAATACTCTCATTTGCCACGCACGCACGCGCTTTCGTGCAGGAAACCCGAACCGCATTACAGGGATCCAAACCTTATACCATCCCGAGGGGCAAGCGGTCGGACCTGGGTCCTGAATACGGGTCTGTAAAACCTTCCTTGGGGCAATTCGACTTTCAGGAAATAAATCCCACGAATATTTTTAAGGGGAGAGAATCGAACTTGAGACCTCCTCACCCCCATCCCAATGCACACGTGCAAAAGGGGTGAACCACTGGACCCGTGGGAAAACCCGAAACCCAATAGTATGTAAGCAGTCTAGTTATTTTTCGATATTTTGATTTGGTAACTTATTGAAATATAGATACAGAATGACTAATCGGGTTACCCGTGGGAAAACCCGAAACCCAATAGTATGTAAGTAAATGGGGACCAGATGGATTTCGGGCCGGGTTTGGGGCGGGGTTTCTTAATCGGGTTCGGGTCCGGAATTAACTAAACCCGACCCAAATCCGACCCGATGCATCCCTAATCGGGTTCGGTCCATGCTTGACATCAATAAAGGGGGATTTAAGGGTCAATTGAGTTTAACTCTCCGGTCCGGAGTACCGTGAATAACCCCTTACGAGATGAGGATCTCAGCAGGGGTGGTTAAACATAGACCCACCATCGACGGGTTGCCCGGTTAGCGATGGCTCGCGCTAGGTTATACGGTTTACGTTCATAGAACGTTACCTGTATAGGATAAGTCTAGTGATACGCTGTGAGTTCGGTAGCGCGGGTAAAGCGACGCCGTTAGAGGGGTGCTATTGTTTGATATGCTAAAAATAGGATATGTGTAGAAGTGGAATGAGTGTTCGACCCCCTTTGTTGTGGATCGAGTCCTTTATTTATAGAGTAAACCTTTTTGTCTTTGATCGCCACATAATAGAGTTAAAAGGATCGTGGCCTTCCAATAGTACCTCCTTGTGTGAGCTGATCCGACAAAAGTAAAAAGTGTTTTGTCGGACCTGATTTTTGTCTGCCATGTGTCTTCTGCCAGATACATCGTCGTCTGACATGCATATGTATCCTTAGCGCCAGAACATAATCCGCGCTAGGTTTGCGATTGGGCGCCTACTCTTTTTAGCGCGCAATATGCGTGGCTCATATGGTGATGCTGTTTGATGCGCTACTCGAGCTAATCGGGCATGCGTATCATTAGGGATGTTCATTGCGATGGTTAACTTTTTTTTGGTATTGTGGAGACACCAATATTTATTTGAACAAGTTAATTTACCTATAATTCCATGCTTAATTTATCATGTTACCTAAGAAAGTATATATGTTAACTCAAATCTCACCTCACAAGGACAAAAGCTAACAATTCTTATATCTTGGCCTAGTCTTTTTTTCAGCTAGCATCCTAGTCTTTTTTTTTTTTTTGAACAGTCTAAGCATCTTGTTAAATAATGAGGATAATAAATATATTGTGATAACAACAATAATTACATATAAACACCGATCTTTATATATTTTATAATTAGAGGATTTGTTTAATTAAAACTTATTTCACTATTAACACGTTTTTTTAGTGCCCCGAACGAGGCGGTAAAAAAAGGCCCCTATTAATGCAGATTGTTGTTTGTGGGCCTATTGTGTTTTCCTAGTTCAACTGCTTCTCAAATCTACAATTATGTCTGCATATGTAGAAAAATTGAGCCCCTGAAAATTATGGACCCTGAGCGGTCGATCACTTTACTCCCCTCCGGGCCTCCTATGACTATTAATATATTAAAAGACGAAGCATACTTGGTGATAATTCTTGTGATAATTCTAAATGTTCATTTCACAAAAATGTCACAAAATTATGTTTGCAAGTGACTTGTGGTGTGAAAGAAAAAAACTTTTTTTTCTTTTCTTTTTGGCAAATAAACAAAAACTTTTATAACAAACAAATCGGATAAAAAAGAACTCCACAAAAAGGCTCGACGACAATAAACAAAAATCAAAGCTAACTAAGACCGAGCCCTTACGTGAAAACTAAAAACATCAAAGAAATACAACCGAACCTCTACCACAACCAACTAAAACAAAGAAACTAGAGCCAAATCACGTGCCATCTTCCCCGTCGCTTTGAACTTGAAGGTAGACTCGATTCCAATCTCGTCCGAACAAAAGTCACCATTCCTAAAATGATCAAAAAAACCACCGCCCTTTAGCTCTTTCCCCGCCCCCGCTCCAATCCGCGTCCCTTTAACACTTACGAAAGCACCATCGAACTCCTCATCATCACTAGAATCCCTCAAACTCAAACCTCCACCTTTAACCTTCTTGTTGTTAACCTTACCTTTCCCTTTTACCTTACAAGCCGGATCAAGTTTTTTAACCCCGTTAACACGAAACCTACTAGAATGAACGTGTCATCCCCTACAATGGCCCTTACAAAGCTTATTAGCGCAAATACAAAATTTCCGACCCTCACTATTCCCCGTAGCTACCTTGGCCAAATTATCAAGCAATTCACAATTGTATTCATCTCCCTCAACCGGTTTCGAAACATCGTCGAATCTCCTTTTCTCAGAAACATGGCCCTCTCTAAACCCGTCAGGCTTAGAACCCACGAAGTCAAGTGAATAAGAACTCGCCCCAGCCCCAATAATGTTACACCCGTCACTACTCTTAATCACCTTCGATCCAATGCTCACAGACTCATTACCAACCTTCTCTAAAACCGAAGCGTTACCTGCAAAAACCTCCTGCTCAGGCACCCTATTCAAATCACCATCATCCTTAGAAGTATCAAAAACCCCTGACGCCCTAACAACCGCCTCTACCACCTCCTTCTCAACATCCAACCCGACTTCCACCTCATGTGAAGCCTCTACGAACGCATAACCATTAGAATCCGGAATCTTTTTGCTGACATTAATAGGCGTCGAAATAGAACCAAACTTAATCAAACTATTTGCTTCCTCCACCAAATCAGGCGAAAAACAATTCTCGACAAAGTCCCTAACATCACTTAGATAACCCACTTCATTAGCCCAAACATGAAACATCGACCCATCATCCGACTTAGCATTAACCAAATCATGTATATGCTTCACTCATTTAGATTTAACGAAAGCAAAAAGAGATCCAATATTACTCGAATGCGAGGACGATTTAGACACATACAAAACCTCCCCAAATAAACCGACCACTTTGTGTATATTCTGATTAGACACAAACAAGGCCGGAACTCCAGTGAGTTCGATCAAAACGAAACGAAAATAGGCAGATGCGTACCCTGCAAACGGACACAATAACACGAACCCTTCATCGTGTATATCATAGTTCAAAATCTTATTGAACCCCTCACCATCAGAGTACACGACTACACAACCGAAAAGCCAACCTTGCAAATAAAATCAACCGGAACTTTAACCCGAATTAAAAAATCTTTCACCTTCTCCTCAATCAAAGGACACATGGTCCACCAGAAGAACACTCCTCTTAACCGTCTCCATCAAACCACCATTCGAAGTAAATTGACACTGCAAAGCTTTATCATGCCCTTGTGAAACAGTTCGGCCAGAAAAAAAAAAAAAACCCTGAGAACGACATGGCCAACCAACAAAGATGGGTTTGACAAAAACACGAGCTCTATTTAACTCCTTCACAGCTAATTCCGCAGTAAGATCGTCCATAAAAGAAATGAAAGCGTAGCGCCTAGAAACCCAATGTTTAATCTCAACAATCGGCCCAATTTTTATGAAAACAGCATATGACGAGTAATCTCCTTCTCCAACCTCCCGATAAAGACCGTAGGACCCTTATTACCTACAACCCTCGCAGAATCCGTCACCGGAGAGTTGGCCGGAAAACTGACCGGAACCTGGTCCGTACTCTCACAACCACCGGAACCCATACCAAACAACGAAAAAGAAGGAGTTGTGCCATCGTTAACACCAAGAACCCCCGAATCCAAACCAGATCTTGAAGGAACGTTAAACGAAAAGGAATCTGAGGAAGCCATCGAAAGAACCCAGATGAAAAGAACTAACAGGAAAAGAGCACAACAAGCACAAAAAAAAAAAAAAAAAAAAACAAAGGAAATAGAAGAAGAAATGACCGGAAAGGAAAAATCCGTTGGAGAAAGAAGGAAAATGGTGAAAAAAGGAGGTGGAAACGGCTGGAAAAAGAAAGAAATCAAAAATTCCGGTGGGCACAGAGACCGAGGTTGAGAGAGAACGGGACCATTTAGACCTTTACATTATGTTGTCGGGTCAAGTAAACAAACATTAATGATTATTGTGAAAGAAAAAAACTACTCAGTAAAATTTAATCATTATAACTCCGTAATGGTAGTATCGTGATTAAGAGAAACAAATCGGGGTATTTCCGGTAATATAAAAATTGCTGTAGTTCATCATCTTCATTTTAGCAAACAGGCATTACCAGTTTCTGCCTTTTCCCACTCTTTCATATCACCGCTCTCAAAACCAATAGCAGCTTAATAATAATTTCAATTACAATTACAATTTATAATAATACATACAAACAAATAGATACATACACTGATACATCTACAGATACAAAGCTATGTGGCGGTGCGTGTCACGTGGTCTTCGCATTCCTTCCCGGCGATCCACCGCCGGAGAATCTCTCTCACACAGATTATTCTCTTCTGAATCGGTAATCTATTTCTACATTTTTTTATCATATAAAATTAATATGAATAAAAAAAAGTCGTAAGTTAGGGTTTGGTTTTGAACTGAAATGGATCCAGGAGATAAGCGTATTCATACCTTACGATTATGTTTTTGCATTGTCTAGATTTATGGATCGTATTTCAGCTCTAATTTATTCTAATTCATTCAGTTTTTGTTTGTATTCTATTCATGCAATAACCTTTTTGTATTGATGATTCTATTACTGCATCGTAATTGCTTTATTTGTTTGTATTTTGATCATGCAATGACATTTTTATATTTACTTAATTACTGTATCGTATTTTAGCTTTAATTGTTTGTAATTCATTCAGTTTTTGTATGTATTATAATTATAATCATGCTACTTTGTTTTCTATCCCTTTGATTATCATATTTTGCCCCTAGTTGTTTGTAATTTATTCTGTTTTAGGTTAAATAATTGATGACTATGTTGATAGATTTTGTTTTATATATTGATTGATTACTACTCTGGGACTTTTGAGATTTGATTGGTTTGATATGTGTATGTGTGTGTGATTGTTTGTTTGATTGTCTTTTTCTATGTGAATAAACAGAAGGTGGGACGATCGGCTTATACGATAGTTGATCATACATACGATGCAGTTGTGGTTGGAGCTGGAGGTGCTGGTCTTCGAGCTGCGATAGGGTTATCTGAACATGGATTCAATACTGCCTGCATTACTAAGCTGTTTCCAACACGTTCTCACACTGTTGCAGCTCAGGTTTGTTTTCAATTCATGCTAAATGGTTATATTGCCGGCAAATAGCTATATTTATCTTTTGAGGGATTGGTGTTATTACTTTTGCAATTTCAGTGCATGAGCTGATATTGAAATGTTAGGTTTTCTTTTATTTGTAGAAACCTTCTTTAACAGTTGACTTTAAAAGGACGATTGATCACTGTGACTTGTGGTGCCTTCACTTCTTTTCATGTTAAAATTTACATTTTTGACTTATGAACACCTTTTTGTGTTTGCTCTGGAGAAGTAGTTTAAGCATAGAAGTATATATACTTCTATACGCACTTCTTTTATGTTTTATCTAATTAGTATTTTTCTGTTGGGGTTAGCTTTTGCAAATGCTTATTTAAAAACTGGACCCATTTGTTTTTGGAACCTGAAAAAGGACTGTATGATTTCCTGGTCTGGGACGTATCATACATATAGAAACAATCAATAATTAGATCATGTGCTAAGTGCCTTATTGATAAGCTCGCTAATTAACAGTTTGTCATCAACACAAAGTGAACAAACATATGATGAATAGCTGCTGTTTTGTGCAACTTTTGGTATACATTTGAGTAATAGTCTATAACCATATTGATAGTATGGCATACACTGGGTCCTTTTGATAGTACCACATACATTGGGTCCACATCCTGTTCTATTTCGTTTATTGTATTACATATTACATAAAATGATTATTCCCTTGAAATATAACGAATAAATATAAATATATAGCATAAGAGCTGGCTCTTGAGCTTAAGACTTAATTTCAGTATATTCAGTTTTACATAACTTATACTGAATGTATTCATTAGTATGTTATTTTAATTCTTGTGATTTATTCATGTTAATTTGAATAATAAGTTGATTTCATTTCTTATATCAAGCAACTTATATTATTCTATGTTGCCATAAAATTTCATTAAAGTTGCATTTTCTAAATGCATGCAGGGTGGTATAAATGCAGCATTAGGAAACATGACCGAGGATGACTGGAGGTGGCATATGTATGATACCGTCAAGGGAAGCGACTGGTTAGGTAATCTTTTTGCTAACGATTAATGTGTGAGTAATGCATTTTAAGTTATGAAGTACAGTGTACCTTTATCAGAGTTCATACATTATTTTATTTTTGCACATGTTTTTTTCTTCTTGTTTTTTTTACAATCATGTTCTCATTAATAATAAGTAATGTTGCAAGGAATTAGTGCTATTTTTTATATCATAACAAAGGTTTTGCTTTCCATAGGTGATCAGGATGCGATTCAGTATATGTGTAGAGAAGCACCAAAAGCAGTTATCGAGCTTGAGAATTACGGCTTACCATTTTCTCGAACTGAGGAGGGAAAAATTTACCAACGCGCATTTGGTGGTCAGAGTCTCGATTTCGGGAAAGGTTGATATGATAATTATTAATTGATTATACAACTTATTGTTATACGAAAAGTCTACCGCCTAAACGTTTCTTCTTGTTCTCTTCTAGGTGGACAAGCTTATCGTTGTGCATGTGCTGCTGATAGAACTGGGCATGCATTGTTGCATACATTGTATGGTCAAGCCATGAAACATAATACACAGTTTTTTGTGGAATATTTTGCTTTGGACCTGATAATGGGCAGTGATGGTATGCTAAACCTTTTTTTTTGTCCTCAATTATGTTTTCTGGCATGCATATCATTTTGAAGCCAATTCAATTATGTGCTATGGTATTCCTGTTTACATATGTGACATACGAGTGGTTTGTATCAGGTAGCTGCCAAGGTGTTATTGCGTTGAACATGGAGGACGGGACACTACATCGATTCCGTTCTTCGTCAACAATCTTGGCAACTGGGGTGAATGTTATCAAATGAACTAACTTTACTTTAGATTGGCATCCTCATTATTGTCTTATATGAACTTTTTTTTGTTCTCAGGGTTATGGTAGAGCATATTTCTCTGCAACCTCTGCTCATACTTGCACAGGAGATGGAAATGCTATGGTTGCACGTGCAGGCCTTCCTCTTGAGGTATACTTAGGGGGTGTTTTAGATTTAGGGTTTGAAATCATAAATGTGGCTGTTACAATTAGGAATCATATCCATAAATTTGGGGATATTCCATACTTGCCAGATAGCGTTGGGTTTGGAAATAGATTCCCATTTCCATTCCACTTACTATCATTAGATAGCCCAGTGGTTGGGGCACTGAGTTCCTTGCAAGAGGTCTCAGGTTCGAATCTCGTCTCAGACGAATTTTTTTGGTGGCCAGGGAAGGGTTGGAAACAGCCAGTGAGTAATCCTGTTGGGCTGCGTACATCAGAGTATGGGTCGGATTACTCGCCCTCCCGGGTAGCCTGAACAGGGAAAACCTTCTACCTTTAGAGGTGTTTGTGCATATAATATGCACTTTGTATGCCTTTGTTTATCTCACCTCCCCATTCCTTGCATGTGCGGGACTGGGTATTGTTGTTGTTGTTGTTGTTGTTGTTACTAGTAACCTCATATGCATAGTGATTTTAAACTGCACAGTATATATCCCCTAAAACTAAATTCACCATTCCTATAGTTTTCTGTTGATATGTAGTTATAAGCGGTTTCTTTGGCTACGACTTATTTTTACAGGATCTTGAGTTTGTACAATTTCATCCAACTGGTATATACGGTGCTGGGTGCCTCATTACTGAAGGTTTGTGATTTTTTGTCTTCAGTGTTATTTAGAGTTAACATAACTTGAAGCATGTTATAAACTGGTTCATATTATGTCTTATATAGGATCTCGTGGGGAAGGTGGTATTCTAAGAAACAGTGAAGGTGAAAGGTTTATGGAACGTTATGCCCCTACAGCAAAAGATCTTGCTTCAAGAGATGTCGTTTCAAGATCTATGACTATGGAAATCCGAGAAGGCCGTGGTGTAGGTATATTTTTCGATCAACTTCATCTTAACTGCAAAAAGTATCGCCTGTTCTAGTCTTGATATAGGTCAAAACAGATCTCAATAGTAGCATCTGATTATCTCATATTTTAGTTAAAGTTTTAATATATATGATATCTTTGACAACAAAATGGTTGGTTTGGGTGGGTTGGGACCAACATGGTAAAAACATAGTCCCTGTTTAAGAGTGTGGGTTTGTTTACCTACTAACTACTTTTTGTCTTCCGTTTTAAACTTTGATAGATAACTAATATGTCGAATATGATTATACTATCTTTCAAAATATGCTTACCATCTTTCTAGATACACTTAATATTGTCATGGGTTACTTGAAACTTGCTTGACCCATTTCCTGTGTGGCTAACTTTTCAGAGTTTATTTGTACGGCCCATTAGCATAGGAATAGAACCAGAACTAACTTAGTGTCATGTAAATGGGCTGAAATTGTCCATCCTATTCAATATCTAACAGTGAAGGGACTCAGCAGCCCTGTTTTCTCTGTTTTCATTTTCATCACATAGTACTTACTATTGCACCCCCTTTATACATGACTACATCTCATGCTCAAAGTGACTTCAAACAAATGATACATCGTATGAAATACTGTTAAAGAATAAACATATGCTTAATTATTCAAACCTACATCAATAGTTCTATGAAGCTAAATTTGTAACAACAGCTACAATGCTAATTGTTTATGCTTTTTCAACAAAATATCTGTAATTGTGGCAATTAACTTGGCTTTCTGGTGAAATACCTGCACCCCAAAGGTGATTAGCTAGTCATCTCAATAAATTGTCATAATTATGTACAGAAATAAACATAAACTTACACATTTGAAACTTACTAATTGCAGTGAAGTCCTATAAATCTGACGATTTATCAGTTAGATGTACTTAACTTTATTTTATTTCATTTGAATAGGACCAATGAAGGACCACATTTATCTTCACTTGAATCATCTACCACCAGAAGTTCTCAAGGAGAGGCTTCCCGGTATCTCAGAAACTGCTGCCATTTTTGCTGGTGTCGATGTTACAAAGCAGCCAATTCCCGTTTTACCCACTGTGCATTACAATATGGGTGGTATCCCAACAAATTACCATGGAGAGGTAGATCCTGATATACAAATTTCCTTTAAGGTGGCAACATGGGTGGCGGGTCAAAACGAGTAATATCTTGGTCGTGTGTAAATTTGTCTATACTAATAGTTTCGTGCTTTGAATAAACTGATTTAGAAAATTTTATGCTATTAAGGTACACTGGGCAACTTTTGAAATGTGAGATACAAAACATAATCCATATCCACCTGTTTATAAGTAAATGACTAAGATATAGCTACATCTGTGAATAATGTTCTTTTCAGTGGTAGATCTAAGTGGGGTGTTTGGGAATGCATAATTGAGTAATAGCTTGTAGGATTTGAAATAAGCACCACTTTAAATATGTTAGAACCATTTTTTTTCCTGTAAGTAGTCTAATAAAGTTTTTTATACTCTTAACCATTTTTTCTTTTTTCTTGAAGGTTGTTACTATTAAAGGCGATAATCCTGATGCTATTGTACCTGGACTCATGGCTGCTGGAGAAGCAGCTTGTGCATCTGTTCATGGTGCCAATCGTCTCGGTGCAAATTCCCTTCTTGACATTGTTGTTTTTGGACGAGCCTGTGCTAATAGAGTTGCAGAGATCCATAAGCCAGGTAAAGTTACCGTGTTAGTTTTTTAGACATCTAATCGATTTAATAGCACACAATATGGCCTTATGTTACTGTATTACAGGGGAGAAACAAAAACCTTTGCCAAATGATGCGGGAGGGAAGACTATTGCATGGTTAGACAAGATCAGGAATTCAAATGGCTCACTTCATACCTCAAAAATCCGGTTGAATATGCAGCGAATTATGCAAAATAATGCTGCTGTGTTTCGCACACAGGAGACACTAGAAGAAGGTACGTCAGGATAGCATAATTAAAATATTAGATCTTTTTGTGTGCCCATATAAGTAAATTATTGATTTATTTCATTTTATTGTAATCAATGACTTGATGTTTTCTCCCAAAATAGTCTCTAATGTTAATACCTATCACACCAAAGTTGGAACTAAGACATCACGTTTGCTATAATTCTTGGTGCAACACTATTCATCTTGTCAGTTCGCACCATATTTGGTGTACAGTGTCTCGTGTTTAATGACTCGCTTATGTTATTTCTTTATTTTTATTAGTTTGTGTGTTTGTTAATATTAAATATTTACTATTTGACATGAAAATGGAACTCAAATTATAATAAAACTTTCAATTAAAGGATCAATGTGTTTGAGATATTCAGATATGACAATAGTTAAATTAATTAAAAAAAATAATGGAAAAGCTTTGTAATGAATATATTTTCAAATAATAATTTAGAAGTATAATAATATGCAAAAGTAAAAGTATAATAAATTACAACTCTCTGCTATCATAGGATTCACTATAATAGCCAGTGTCAAATTAACTTATTATTCCCTGTTATCCATATTAGCTCACTGTTTGAGTGGTTACAGGTTGCAATCTAATTGACAAAGCATGGGAGAGCTATCATGATGTTAAATTGAAAGATCGAAGCTTGATTTGGTAAACTTTATTCGATTTTTAACATTTGGTTTTTCATTAAAGTACTCTGCTTTAAGACTCGTAATATGGGAATACATATTACAGGAACTCGGACTTGATAGAAACCATAGAGTTGGAAAACCTTTTAATTAATGCATGTATCACCATGCATTCAGCGGAAGCTAGGAAAGAAAGTAGAGGAGCTCATGCCCGTGAAGATTTTTCGGTTCGTTCATATTCACACCTTCTTTATATGCTTCACCCATCTCTTAACTTATGATCTAATAAAATTGTAATTTTTTGCTCTTGCAGAAAAGAGATGATGAGAAATGGATGAAACACACACTAGGGTATCTCTCTCTCTCTCTCTCTCTCTCTCTCTCTCTCTCTCTCTCACACACACACACCTGTCGATTTGGTGACTAGCCTATCATGTTACACCCAACAACATCTAATAAGGCGGTCTCAGTTCGGGTCTGAGTCAGTCAAAGTCATGGTTGGTCAAAGTTTGGTCAAATTATTAATATTTTTTATACTCATATTTTGTGCCCTATACATATGTTTGAAATATTTATGTGTAATATATATGTTACATATATATTACTAAAAGTCAACATTAGTCAACGTCCGTAGTCCCCGACTAGACTACAAGTCCACGACTTGGCCGACTAGTCGTATCGTAGTTCATCTCGCGACTTTTAAACTCTTCTGCCTAATGGAAGATAGACGATTTATACATCATTATCGGTGATGAAACATGGTGTAGTTAGCAATGTCTACTTTTTTGTTAACTTTTTGTATCTAACAAGTAAATTAACTACTATTTTTTTGTAATCATATTATAATGTTATAAGTTCATAATAATTGTATTAAACAAAACTGCCTTTAGAATTAGCACATACAAATTTGTATGGGTATTCATTTTTCAGCTCTATAATTGTGTGTCATGGTAGTAAAACTTATTACAATTAGATACACTATTGCATGCTTTAAGATATTAATTGTAATAATTTACCATAATCTCAGATGGTAAATCTGTATTCTTTTTCTTTCTTGAATATAACTGCATTTTCATGTTAATTAATACGTGCAGATACTGGGAGAATGAGAAGGTCCGATTAGATTACAGGCCAGTTCACATGAATACTCTTGATGATGAGGTTGAGACTTTCCCTCCGAAGGCTCGTGTGTACTAATTGGCCAACTTGTTTACCGAACATTGCTTTGAACTTCCAAATTTTGCTAATAAGTTGTTGCATTCATTGTTAGATGCACAACCCTAAAGAAAAACCTGCATATAAGTTATCTTTGCAGAAGCTCGATAGTAGCTTACACATAAACTGTGACGGGTTGTATTTTGAATTACGATTTACGTCATGGATAGACCAAAGTTTATCCGATAAAAGTAAGGTTGTGCTTTTGATTGATAAGAATCGTTTTTTATGTTTCTGGATTATACCCTATTTTGTATAGAGAAAGTGTTTTTGGTCACAATTCACCTTATAATCATGTCAGATCGAAGTATGCACTCAGAAGTCAGATCAGGCAATTATGCATAAGAATCAAAGTGGGATGTTTACTGTTCAAAAACATAAACTTGTCACTCAGATCAGGCAGTTATAACAGATAACACTTAATTTTTTTCGTATAAATACATTAACTGTTCAAAAAGCATGTATCACCACTAATATTCAGATCCACTTTAGACACTTGATGCCCTCTTTTATATGATGTTGTAGATGGTTGTCAACATTGCTCAGGCTCAGAGCTGATCCTGGTAGTCGTAATACAAATATACTCGGAACCGTACACCTATAATTATACTGGTACACCATAATCACGATAGTCAACAGGTTTACATTTTCAATAGAAGCACAAGGTAAACTTTTTTGAATTATACTATTGCCCATTTGCCCCGAAATATAACTATAGCTGACGTTAAAATTTTGAATATAAATAAATATAAAACGAATCTTTTTAATTGATGTTCAAAATGGTTATAAATTATTAAGTTGTATTCATTTGCATTTTTAATTTAAGTTGAGATTGAAGGGACAAATTTCAGCCCTTGATCAGATTTTCATCACATATGATCGGATTTTACAATCACATGTGATTGAATCTCAGCTCTTGGATCAGATTTCCATCACATGTGATTGATTTTACAATCACATGTGATTGGATTTGACATCCAGAATCACATGTGATTGAGTTTTAAAATCACATGTGATTGACATGCAGAATCACATGTGATTGGGTTTGACAATCACATATGTTTGACATGCATAATAACATGTAATTGTGTTTTACTTGCAAATCAACAATTGATGATTCAAACTACAAATTGAAGATGAATTGTGATTCACATACGAATGCTAACACACGTGCATCAACTGATATTTACATCAATAGAATATCAATAGATTTTCAATGATTATATCCGTGTTCATCATCGCCCGAATAATGTGACAGATAGATCAGTCTAGAACAATTCGGACTCATTTAACGAAAAGTAAAATTGCAGATATCTTCATATTCAGATCGTGATGCTGTATGCAAAATTTCAGATCCAAACTCAAAGAATCGAGCTCGAATTCGTGAAGTCAAAGTTTGAAGTTATTTGGTCAATTTTTCAATCGGATCGATTTAAGCAAATTCAGTTGTTATTATTGTGTTTCGAGTGTTCGTAGTATGATTCTAAGCATCTTTGATGTTGAAATCGTCAATTGAAACATGTTAGGTTGCGAATTTAAAATTTTGGTGTTCGTGTTGAAACATCCCAACCCGTAATCAACCGGATAATTTTTTTTTAAATTAATAAACCATTAACGCCCAATTAAATGATTACATAACGTAAACCGTTCCATACAATCCGTTTAAACCAAGACAACAAGTTTAATGTTTACAAAGAAGACACGAAGACCCTTAATCAATGTAATTTAAGTTCGACCCATTAACAAGATAGTTTTAATCCAAACAACACCCGAGCATGGTTTGGGGCTAAACTACCCGCTAGGTCGACTTCCAAAAGCTTCAACAAGCATCCAACAAGGAGAACTAGTGCCCAACAACCCCCTTCCCTTTCTCCGCACCTGCATCTAAAAAGTGAACAACGAGAGGGGTAAGCTAACGCTTAGTGAATGCAATAATTATACATATACATATATAACCTACTTACTTGCAATCACTTACACAATACCGCATACAAGCTAGCAATTCGACAATCATGCAAACATTATGCATAAAACTAATATCCCCAAATCACAATAAGCTAGCAACACCAAAAAGCATATAGTTCACAATTTAATATGCTAATACAAGAATTCATATGACCATGGTTAACCAATCGTACAAGGGAACGGTACTCGCGAAAGACCGTCGGAGTTCATAACTGATGTGCGAAAAGTGGTATATGAATTGTTGTATAAAATAATATGGAAAAATACCGATTAGAGATTGCTACACACTAACGGGCAGTGTACCCGATCGTGTAGTAGTATAGTAACTGGTTTAGTTCCGTGCATCGTTCCAAGGACAGTTGTATTAGTCAAACTAGAATTATAAACTATATTATGATTAACTAAGTAAATGAAGCTTAAAGGTACAAGTTTTATGTTTTGGTGGCTATTTAACGATTTAGCCAAATCAGAGAAGGTTAATTGTAAAAACAATATTTTTGGTCTTTTAAGTTTATAAGATGAAAATAAGTGCAAAGAAAGTAAGTAAGATAGATTTGATATCAATTTAAAGAAAAATGCTCATCTAGACTTTTTACCCTCGATGTTGAATGTTATTTAAGATTAAGACCGGATTGATTGGTTATGCACGAGAACTAATTGATCGGTTCACCAAGAGTAGTCTTGAGTAAACACTCAAACGGGATTACAAGACGCAAGTGATGTTCTTGTCATCTAAGACCTCCTATTTGTAATCAACTAATTCAACTAGTCTAAAGACTTGAAGAATGATCAAGTCAATGGTGTGTTGATCATGATCCACTCCTATGTCAACTTATGATTTAGCCTAGTTCATTCCCTTGGTCCGGTTAAATGCTCAATTCACCCAACCCAAGTAATCAATTTAGTGTGGTAATAAGATCCCTATAAACGTCACTAGATAAGGCAAATTACTAACACCTATTAGTTATATGGAATCGAGTAATGAAAATATGTATAACATAATCTAGGGAATTGATCGTTCACCTATATAACTACACATATCAATTAGGCTATCCGAAAGTATCTACAAGAGTCGTTCTTACATCCCTATATAAACTAACCATTTGAACTCAACTTATCCCTTTTGGTAAAAGATGGATAAATACATGTCACTAGATGTAAATCAATACATTAATTTAACTAAATGATGTTTCTTAATCAAATGAACATATCAACTAGTTGAATCGAAAGGATTAAGCTTTAACAAGAATGGTTCTTGTATTCAAACATCAAACTATCGTGCATAATAACAATCAATCAAAAGTAAACATTCAACATCTCAGTTATTTATCTAGATGAACATTATAGAGTTTAGCCAACAATCATAATTACAAACAAAATAACAATCAACTGATAAGTAGAATTCATTGTTGGAGAACAAGAAAACAACCTACTAGAGAATGAATCTTAGATGGAGAAGGTTTTGATCTTTGAAGACTTGATGTTGATCCTCTTCCAAGAGCTTGGAGTTCACCAAATTTGCTCCCAAAATCGTCTTAGTAACCTCTAGTTTCGTATGTGGTAAAACAGTTCCTCAATCAGTAGGTTTTAAAGTGGAGAAAGTAGGTCAAAAGGCAAAAGTAGGCTGAAACCTACTTCCGGACGGCGTCCAGAATGCTGGACGGCGTCCCGTTGTTAAGGGCTGGACGGTGTCCTAAAATCCCGGACGGCGTCCCAGTTTGAAAGGAAGGACGGCGTCCCACATTATTGGACGGCGTCCTGATGTACTGAAAGTTGCTGTTTCGTTTTCTTTTCAATCTTCTTTCATTTGGACGAAGCCTAACACCTTTGGAGTCTTGTTTTACCATTTTAGAGCATAAATTAGACCTTAACTTGTATCAGGATCAACCAAGGTCATAAATCATCAAAACTCTATATAAATTACTCTCCGATACAAATTTGCACATCTTGGCCTATTACTTGTAGAAACGCCTTCATTATCCTTGATTCTAGAGCATTTTTACACGATATTGCGATAGATATATTTGATGTTATTGAGCAATATCAAAACACCCCACACTTAAACCTTGCTTGTCTTCAAGCAATTCTTTCTTTACAAAGTAGAACAATATCAAACAAAATCACACAATATAGATTACAAACATTACATAAATCACTCGAAGCACACGAAACACATACGTTGATATGAAACGCAACTCACGCTATATGAAACACACGCTTTAAGTATAACACACCTTTATTGTAATCACACTCACGCTATATACACAATGGAAACACACACACACACATTTTTGGGAGATTAGAGCCAAGTATCCGAAAAATTTGATCCTATGGAAATCAGGACCTTATGAAAACGTTTTATGGTTTTTGAAAATATCATGCTAGTTTTAATACTAGGCACATTTTCCGATTTTGTCGGATTTTCTGAATTTTGAAAAATGAGTGCGGGTTTCCCGCTATTGGTCAAGCCAATCCCTCCCACGGTACCTAACATCATGAGATGTCGGTAAGAAAATAATGTGCTTAGGAGGATACACATTACGTCCGGACATCATTGACAATTATGAGGTAATCATCTAATCCGTTAAATCAATCATGAAGATTGAGGTTCATCAGTCTTAAAAGCTGATATTTTACCTTTCCGGAGGTTATCCACTGGGAATCTGATCAATTCACTGACATTTTATGTATCATGGTGCGCTTCCCATTTGGCCAGCAATTCTCCCTCACTGAGAAAAGCTTTTGACTACCAGTTTCCCTGTTTAATGTTGAGGCCTGGTAGATTTCCAGTCGATTTTAGCAATGACTTTTCAAGATTTTTCGTCACCCTACAACTGGTCTGGACTATATCTCCTGAATTTAATCAGTAAGTGTGTCATTCGGAAGACTTTACTTCCTTAAGGATGGAATAGATACATCCTATTGGTCATAAGAAGTGGTCGGACGCAACATTGTCCTTGTTAGGAGAAACAATGAGGATCGCCCTTAGGGTTTTCGATCTGGCGCGAGATCCGGTTTCCGACCACGCTATACAATCACCGCTCTCTCACGGTTTACACTCGTTTTGGCACAAGTGACCTACAAGTTAGCTTTATTAAACTAGTAGGATTTTCATCCAAATAATTGAATGATAGAGCAACTTCAAAGACTATTAATAATTTAAAACATAAATCAACATTTATTTTCTAGATTTTAAGACCACAATGTGTGTAACATGGTTTTTGGACATTTAATCGTTTTTAAGGCTACTTGAAAATTTTAAAATTTTAAAATAAACGCCTTAATTTTAGTAAAACGAGTTCCCGATAAATTTCTATTCCCCACCCCACACTTGAGAACATGCAAGGCCCTCATTGCATGAAATCAAAAAAGGGATTAAATTTAGAGGGCAAAGTGATAGGGTGATTGTAGAAATTTTCAATTTTTTAACCTGCAAATCGTGGAATATGTAGACGGATGCCGCTGAACTTACTGCCAGCATAAGAGCATCGTCCATTCCGCGATTATCATCATACACACATCATAATATCAAATGTTGCTGAACTTAATGCCAGTCTTTGAAGTTCAATCACGCTGCACAAAAAAAACAAACCACACAAATTATTCTAAAAATAATGGTGTTTTGTCAACCACACCCATTATCAATCCACACAATTAGTCAATTATTACAAACCAAATATTTTCTAAAAACACACCACACAAATTAAATAGTCTGAAAACAGTGTACAAAATGATCAAAGGCACGCATGCCTTAACTGGATTAGTTACCATATGGCCAAAAGTAGTTTCCCGAACCATCTCTGTACGGGCGTCCTTGCAGGAATTCCTGATCAAATCGGTTCCTAGCATCCTGCATCGCAGCGTTATTATCATAAATCGGGTGAGGAGGAGGTGGGTGTTGAGGATCCGTGTAATATTGGGGTGTCAGTCGTGTCGTCCCATAGTACTGCTCGGGGTTGGAATAAAGCAACTCTGAGTTATGGTTATTCCAATCAATACCATAACTCATCCATCCCTGATCGTGCACTTGAGCAATCTGTCGTTGCTCTATTCGCTGCTGACTATCCCACATTCGGTCGTTGTGTGTCCTTTGCTCACTCGGACTCAACCTCATATTATTAACACTACTAATCAAATTATCCCAACTAGATTGGGACGGATGCCAAGGACCCTGATCACCAACGCTCGTTTGAGCCTCCATTTCTGCTTCCTCCTCTACCTGCTGTTCTTGCTGCACGCCACTACCACTCGCGCCACCTGCGCCACCTGCCACAAAAGGTACCAAATGCCCATTTGCATCCTTCATGAGAATATCAGCGTTGATATAAGAAATTTTCTTTAATGGTTTCATGACGTTAGTACACTCCATCAATCGGCTGAAATCTATGTCGAAGCGACGAGCAATCCTCGTGATATAGTGGCCTCCAAGAAGTGGCTTTTCTCTCCGTGTCTCGGTAGCGATGGCCAGAAAATAGTTTCCTATCAACCCATGAATATCAGTATAGCAACCTCATTTTATTTGATCTATTATCCATAGATCCAATGTTTTAACCTTTTCGTTGCCTTCGACTCTCGCATTGAAAGTGCATGCGATGAGTCGATGAAGAAGTCTATCATCCCGGGATGCAATCTCATTATACCTGTGTCTGCTTGATCTGAACGGTGTAGATGCATTCGGCCCACAAATTCTTCGCCAATAAGCAATCTCATTAAAGGGCTCTCGACCAACGTAATCCGAACCCCGCAAGTAATCACCCAATTGGTTATCGGTAAGTTCCTCAAAAATCCCCAACACTCTGCACAACTCAAATTTGCTTATCCCTCTATTTTCGCCCCCTAATCGAAACCGAAGAAAATCATTCGACAAATAATCCCGAACATTATTAAACCGTACAGTTGAGTAAAATTCTTTTAACAACACCGTAAAAATTGGTTGGCGGATGCTAAAAACGTGCTCCCATGCGTAGGTAACGATCCTATCGTAGGGAATGGCTAGCAAACGGGAAACATGTTGGTGCATATTTGCCTCATCCAATGGGCCCCAAATAAAGTACCACATTGCATTTATGGGCCTACTGTTTATCCTCTCAAATGTTTCTGCGTAATAGTTGTCGTTTTGAACCTGTGTCAACCAAACTCGAGGATCATTTAGATCCTCCTCTTCTTCGTCACCAGATGATGAAGATGAATGTTGTTGCGGTGGTGGTGGTGGTGGAACCAAACCTGAAGTCCTCCCTCTTTTTGGTTGTCCTCTTCTGCTAGATTGTCCCTGCAAAACATAATAACACCAAACCAAAAGAACATAGAAACCGTTGTGTTAATGTTAGCTAAAAACATAACCGAGTAGCAAGAGAACTTAATCATTCCATACAAAGTTCATAAGTATTATGATTCATTTAAACAAAAGCGTATGTTCACCATTTTTAACCAAAGTCAACCAAAGTTAACATAAACCCGCTAATACACTTTCAAAAATGAAAATCACAACTTCACAATTTAGCATCAACTTAGGATTCAAGCATGTTGTGTTCATAGGTCATAACATTTAAATTTGCATTCTAATGATATTCATTACAAATCATAACACAAATTTTCACAATTTTAGCTCAAAAGGACCATTATACGTCATACATTATAGCAACCCATACCATCAATCTACTTCAACAGGCTCACACAAATGAAAATCAAGCATACATGTTTCAGAAGTTCATTTCAATTCAAAAATATGCTAAAAATTCAAGAACATTCAAATTATGACCCGGCCAAATTGACATCTATATCACCAACACAATTAAACACTTCACAAGCTTCATTAACATCATACACAAACTCAATATCATGAATTAATCACCCTAAATTCGGATTCAATTATCACAAACCCTAGAATCATGAGCATACCCTTAAAAACATGTAATCTTTGCAAAATCAACACAATATGGGTAATTAAACAACTAAGGCATGTTAATCTAAACAATAATCATGAAAATCAAACACCCCACACTTATCCTTCACCAATTTATACATATAAACATACAATTCAAGTAATTGAGAAAGAAAAATGTGAAAATGAAGTAACCATACCCTAGAAAACATGATTGGAGCTGGGATTTGGTAGAAGGAAACGCGAATTTGAGGTAGGAAATTAGGGTTTTTGGAAGTGTGTTCGTGTTTGGCAGAGGAGAGTTGATAAAAATGTGTTTTGTGGTTGAGAAATGGGGTGGATAGGGTTTAAAACACGTAATTTTTTTTTCTGAGTCAGGCAGTTGGGACGGCGTCCAGATTATGGGACGGCGTCCAACGTTAAAGAGTGGGACGGCGTCTAGCTTTTGGGACGGCGTCCAGGATTAAAATGTGGGACGGCGTCCAGAGAAATGGGACGGCGTCCAAATGCACTAAAACTCACTGACCTGATTTTTCGACACTCACACGTTTAAAGTCCAAACGTAAATCATTTTGCACAAAACTAAAAATTATCGTACACACAATTCAAAATATTTACATTTGTGAACCATTTTTTTTAACGAGTCGTTCACCCAACTCGTCCCCATTTCGATTTACGCTTTGTTCTCGAAGTTGAGGCTAACCTCATCTTCGATTTCTAGGGGACCATCAACATAGTGCTTGACCCGGTGGCCATTCACCTTAAACGTTTCACCTTTTGCATTCCTTAACTACACCGTTCCATATGGAAAAGCCTTGTTAACAACAAATGGTCCCATCCATTGGGACTTGAGTTTTCCAGGGAAAAGTTTAAATCGTGAGTTAAATAGCAAAACACGATCACCCTCTTTAAAATCTTTCAGATTCCTAAGACGGTTATCGTGCCAAACTTTTGTCTTTTCCTTGTATATGAGTGAGTTTTCATAGGCATTTTGTCTCAACTCATCCAACTCATTAAGTTGGTTTAAACGAAGGTTTCCTGATTCTTCAAGATCGAGGTTACATGTCTTAAGAGCCCAATGTGATTTGTGCTCTATCTCCAAAGGGAGATGACATGCCTTCCCATAGACTAGGCAGTAAGGTGTGGTTCCAATAGGAGTTTTGTGGGCAGTTCTAAAAGCCCACAAAGCATCGTCAAGCTTCGTTGACCACACCTTAGGATTTGATCCAACCGTTTTCTCAAGGATCCTTTTTAGTGCCCGATTTGTATTTTCAACTTGCCCACTTATTTGTGGGTGATAAGATGTAGAAATTTTATGGGTTACCCCATATCGTTTCAACACCTTTTCTAATTGGGTGTTGCAAAAATGGGTACCACGGTCACTAATTAATGCTTTCGGGGTACCAAATCGGTCAAAGAGCTCTTTAAGAAAAATTATAACAACTCGTGCATCGTTTGTGGGGAGAGCCTTTGCTTCTGCCCATTTTGACACGTAGTCAACTGCAACGAGTATGCATTGGTTGGAATTAGATTTTGGGAATGGTCCCATGAAATCAATGCCCCAAATATCGAAAGCCTCACAAACTTGGATTATGTTTTGAGGCATTTCGTCTCTTTGACTAATTTTTCCTGCCCTTTGGCAAGAATCGCATGATTTACAAATTTGGTGGGCATCCTTGAAGATGGTAGGCCAATAAAAACCGGCCTCATAGACTTTTCTCCCCGTGATTTAGGGTCCGAAATGTCCACCAGTGGGGCCAAGATGACATTGGAGAAGAATTTGATTGCATTCTTCCCCGGAGAAACAACGACGGATTATCCCATCGGGACACCGTTTAAAGAGATACGGGTTTTCCTAAAAATAGTATTTTATGTCACTGAAAAATTTCTTTCGTTTTTGATGTGACATACCGGTTTCTAGGAATCCACCCGCAAGATAGTTGGCTATGCCTACAAACCAGGGATCATCAATTTTCTCAATTTTCATGAGATTTTCATCAGGAAAATTATCTTGAATAACGGTCTCATGGAGAACCTCAAGATTCGGGTTCTCAAGTCGAGAAAGGTGATCAGCTGCTAGGTTTTCGGCCCCCTTTTTGTCTTTAATATCAATGTCGAATTCTTGCAAAAGCAAGACCCAACGTATTAACCGGGGTTTAGCATCTTGCTTAGTAAGCAAGTACTTTAATGTCGAATGGTCTGTATAGACAACCGTCTTTGCTAGTACCAAATAGGATCAGAATTTATCAAACAAAAAGACAATTGCCAGGAGTTCCTTCTCGGTGGTAGTGTAATTAAGTTGGGCTCCTTGCAATGTCTTACTAGCATAATAAATGGGCTTGAAATGTTTTTCAATTCTTTGCCCCAAGACTGCATGATAATGCTAAAAACGAACATATATTTCATAGCATTATTCCTCAAGAAAGACAAGCTTTTAGTTGCAACTGTTCTATTTACAAGTGATATTCGTTTAAATAATAAAAGGTGAAGACAAAAGACAGATTCGACAAATTGAAGACGCAAACGACCAAAAAGCTCAAATGTACAAAATACAATCAATGAGGTTCCAATTATTGATAAGAAACGTCTCAAAATTACAAGAGTACAAGATTCAAAATGCAAAGTACAAGATATTAAATTGTACGCAAGGACGTTCGAAAATCCGGAACCGGGACCAGAGTCAACTCTCAACGCTCGACGCAACGGACTAAAAATTACAAGTCAACTATGCATATGAATATAATATAATATATAATTAATTCTTAAAATTAATATATATATAATATTATATTTATAAAACGTCGGCACAAGGAAACAAGCAACATGTGAGCTCTCCCAGCTGGCCATGCGATCGCATGGCCAGGAAGAAGAAAGTCCATGCGATCGCATGGCATGAAAAGTCAGGCCACATCTCCTATAAATTTGCAGTTTGGTGAACGCAAAAACATATATCTTTCTCTTCTCCATTCATACGTAATATTTATATTTATAATTTATATTTTAATTTTAATTTTAATTATAATTCTAATAATAAGGGTATGTTAGCGAATGTTGTAAGGGTGTAAGTCGAAATTCTGTCCGTGTAACGCTACGCTATTTTTAATCATTGTAAGTTATGTTCAACCTTTTTAATTTAATGTCTCGTAGCTAAGTTATTATTATGCTTATTTAATTCGAAGTAATCATGATGTTGGGCTAATTACTAAAATTGGGTAATTGGGCTTTGTACCATAATTGGGGTTTGGACAAAAGAACGACACTTGTGGAAATTAGACTATGGGCTATTAATGGGCTTTATATTTGTTTAACTAAATGATAGTTTGTTAATGTTAATATAAAGATTTACAATTGGGCGTCCCTATAAATTACCATATACACTCGATCGGACACGATGGGCGGGGTATTTATATGTACGAATAATCGTTCATTTAACCGGACACGGGAATGGATTAATAGCCACTAGAATAATTAAAACAGGGGTGAAATTATGTACAAGGACACTTGGTATAATTGATAACAAAATATTAAAACCTTGGGTTACACTCAGTCGATATCCTGGTGTAATTATTAAACAAAGTATTAAAATCTTGTTACAGTTTAAGTCCCCAATTAGTTGGAATATTTAACTTCGGGTATAAGGATAATTTGACGAGGACACTCGCACTTTATATTTATGACTGATGGACTGTTATGGACAAAAACCAGACGGACATATTAAATAATCCAGGACAAAGGACAATTAACCCATGGGCATAAAACTAAAATCAACACGTCAAACATCATGGTTACGGAAGTTTAAATAAGCATAATTATTTAATTTAATATTTTATTTCCTTTATTTTATATTTAATTGCACTTCTAATTATCGCATTTTATTTATTGTTATTGTATTTAATTGCACTTTAATTTTCGTACTTTTTAATTATCGCAAGTTTATTTTATTGCACTTTTATTTATTGCAATTTCATTATCGTTATTTACTTTACGCTTTAATTTAAGTCTTGTATTTATTTATTATTTTACATTTGGTTTTAACTGCGACTAAAGTTTTAAAATCGACAAACCGGTCATTAAACGGTAAAAACTCCCTTTATAATAATAATATTACTTATATATATATTTGTATTTTTATAAAAGTAAACTAATATAGCGTTAAGCTTTGTTTAAAGATTTTCCCTGTGGAACGAACCGGACTTACTAAAAACTACACTACTGTACGATTAGGTACACTGCCTATAAGTGTTGTAGCAAGGTTTAAGTATATCCATTCTATAAATAAATAAATATCTTGTGTAAAATTGTATCGTATTTAATAGTATTTCCTGCTAAAATATTAAGCTATTTTATATACACCTCGCATAACATCAAGTTATTTTTGGCGCCGCTGCCGGGGAACAAATCTAGCTTAAAAGCCGGAAGCGCAACGCTATATAAAAAAAAGATTTTTATTTTTAAGTTTACTTTTATAAAAAAAAATACGCTTTTGTAAAAATACGTTTTAAATATTCTAAAATATAAAAAGAAAAAGAAAAATATAAATATTTTTAAGAGTTTGTTAAATATTTAAGTTCTATAAAAGTTTCTTTATCTTTATTTTATAAAAATATAAGTTTTATTTAATTTATATAAATATATTATATAAATATATAAAACAGAAAAATAAAACACAAATCAGAAAAAAAAATATATTAAAACTCGAGTCCGGTACTGTAGCAGCCCACTCTGTGGCCCGAAACCCTAGCCCATGCGATCGTATGGCTGGGTAACTTAGGACTCATGCGATCGCATGAGCCCTGCTGACACGCCACAGTTTGACATCGTACTGCATTAATTACGGATAATTATTATTATTAATATATTTAAACCCTAATTAGGGTTATATATTTTATAATTTAATTTAGTTTTTATATTTAATTTGTATTTTTATGTTTAATTAGTTATTTAAAGTTTAAAATTAATAGTTTTATTAAATAAATAATATAAAAATAATATTTTTATAAAAATTGTACTTTTTACAACTTTTTGTATATTTTTATATTTTGTCCCTTTTTAATAGTTTTAGCGTAATTTTTGTATTTTTCGCTCGTATTTATTTTTAACTCATAGTTTTTGCCATAGTTATTTTTACTTCTAGATTTTTAGGCTTTGCCGTAAAATCTCTTAAGTGCTTTTTCTTTAGACTAAGATTTAGGTACTTTAGAATTTTGCGACGCCTTTTTAAGTTTTAGTTATTTCCATTTGGGATATAGTTTTTCTTGTAAGCTTTAATATTTTTAGACACCTTTTACTATGTATCAATTATCATTCCAATTAGTAATTTCAATTTGCGATTATAATTTTAAGTTAGTTGTAGCGATTATAATTTTACTATGTATAATTTTAAGTATCTTTTATTTTTCCGTCACCTTTTATTTTTCAACCATTTTTCTTTTTCGACCTTTTTCGACGCACTCTTTTTCTTTCTTATTTCTCTTTATTCTAGTTTTTAGGACATAGATTTTTATTCTACTTCTTATTTAAATTTCTTAAAATTACGAAAATTTATTTTAAGTGGTTAAATTGATAGACATCAAAATTTTCTGGTTCGTAGTAATAGTTGGATTTGTACGTGGACCGGGTTATTGGAGCCAAACAGTCCTCAATTATATTGAGACCAAACGAATCCTGCCCCTCTGCTGCATCTTTTGGCTATTCGAAACGTGGGCAAAATCAGAAAAGTCTATTGATTAGATAACTTATTATAATTTTTCTTTCCTTTTAAAAACTAATAGGATATTCAGTGAATGCACCGAGCAAGACGTTCATCACCTTTTGTACGTTCACCACCTGTAACTAGATCAAGACATTTAGCAAATATTACTGCCGTTAATTTTTCTTTAGAATCGTCATCCAGTCGACCAAGTACTCCAGTTCAAATTTCCGATAATCCATTTTTTGAACCCGACCTCACAATTGAGAATCCGGAGAATATTCAAGGACGATTCATAGATCCTGAACCACTAAATTTTCCTCCGGAACCACCAATCATTCAAACAAAGATTGTTGAGGAACGAACCATTAAATCAGAATCCTCTAGTGATTCCGATTCAATAAATTCAATTATGGAGAATCTGGAACCATTAAGTATGGAAGACCGAATGAGAGCTAAACGCACTGGCCAAGGTCACGCAATTACTCATCCAGACATTAATGCGCCAGATTATGAAATTAAAGGACAAATTCTACACATGGTGACTAATCAATGCCAATTTAGTGGTGCGCCGAAGGAAGATCCAAATGAACATTTACGTACCTTTAATAGGATCTGCACACTATTTAAAATTCGAGAAGTAGAGGATGAACAGATATATCTCATGTTATTTCCCTGGACTTTAAAGGGAGAAGCCAAAGATTGGTTGGAATCGTTACCTGAAGGGGCGATTGATACATGGGACGTTTTAGTTGAAAAATTTCTTAAACAATTCTTTCCTGCATCTAAAGCCGTAAGACTTCAAGGAGAAATTGTTACATTCACACAGAAGCCGAATGAAACTATATATGAGGCGTGGACTAGATTTGGAAAGTTGTTAAGAGGATGTCCGCAACATGGTTTAGACACCTGCCAAATAGTACAAATATTCTACCAAGGATGCGACATCACTACAAGGAAAGACAAAGATATAGCAGCTGGTGGTTCTATTATGAAGAAAACCGAAACTGATGCTTACAAAATTATTGATAATACTGCTTCCCACTCACATGAGTGGCACCAAGAAAAAGATATCGTTAGATCATCTAAAGCAGCTAGAGCCGATTCTAGCCATGACTTAGATTCCATTTCCGCAAAGATAGATGCTGTGGAGAGACGAATGGAAAAGATGACTAAAGATATTCACTCAATACGAATTAGTTGTGAGCAGTGTGGAGGACCACATTTGACAAAAGATTGTCTCAGTATTGAATTAACAATGGAATAAAGAGAGAATATTTCATACATAAACCAAAGGCCTGGAAATAATTATCAGAATAATTATCAACCGCCAAGACCTATTTACAATCAAAATCAGAACTATAACAAAAATATTCCATACAACAACCAACCAGGTCCTAGCAATCAACAAGTATCCAACAATACTTACAATCAGCAAAGACCTAATTTTCAAAACAAACCACCACAACAAACCGATGATAAAAAGCCGAATTTAGAAGATATGATGACGAAGCTAGTTGAAACTCAAACGCAGTTTTTCACATCTCAGAAACAAACTAATGAACAAAATGCTCAAGCATTTAGAAATCAACAAGCTTCTATTCAAAACTTGGAACAAGAAGTAAGTAACCTAGCAAGGTTAATAGGTGAAAGAAAACCGGAAAGTCTACCTAGTGATACAAATGCTAACCCCCGGAATGAAACAGCTAAAGCCATTACCACAAGAAGTGGTATAACACTTAAACCACCTGAAATACCTGTAACTTCTGATGAAGCTATTCCTACTCCACAAGAACCACAACCTGATCAAGATAAGGAAAAAGAACCGGTAGTTGAGAAGGTTAATGAAGATAACAAAGTTAAGGATAAACCTTATGTTAAACCATACCAACCACCACTTCCTTACCCGAGTAAAATGAAGAAAGAGAAACTTGAAGCCGAGCAATCCAAATTCTTGGATATGTTTAAACAGATAAATGTAAATCTTCCTTTCATTGATGTGATTTCAGGAATGCCTAGATATGCTAAATTCTTGAAAGATCTAATCTCAAATAGAAAGAAAATGGAAGAACTCTCAGCCGTTACTATGAATGCTAATTGTTCAGCAGTGCTGTTGAATAAGATACCAGAAAAACTATCTGATCCAGGAAGTTTCACAATTCCATGTTTTCTGGGTAGTCTTAGTTCAATAGAAGCATTGGCAGACTTAGGTGCTAGTATAAATCTAATGCCATATTCACTATACGCTAAACTAGACCTTGGAGAATTGAAACCAACCAGAATAAGCATACAACTAGCCGATAGATCAATAAAATATCCTAGAGGGATAATGGAGAACATGCTAGTTAAAGTTGGTACTTTAGTATTTCCAGTAGATTTTGTTGTTCTGGACATGGAAGAAGATTCTCAAGTTCCTCTCATATTAAGAAGACCATTCTTAGACACGGCTAAAGCAATGATAGACGTGTTCGGTAAGAAACTGACCCTAAGTATAGAGGACGAGAGTGTTACCTTTTCAGTTGATAAAGCAATGCAACAACCGCAATCTGCAGATGATACATATTATTATATTCAAACTATAGATGCACATGCAGAATTATTAGAAGAATTTCCAGAGTTACAAGGAACAGGAGAATGTTCTTTAGGAGAAGGAACAGAACAAATTGATGAAGCTGAAATGTTAGCTACACTAATAGCTAATGGATATGAACCAACAACAGAAGAAATCCAAATGCTAAAAGAAGAAGACAGATATCGATACAAATCATCGATAGAAGAACCTCCGAAATTAGAGTTAAAGCCACTTCCAAACCATTTGGAATACGCTTATTTACATGGTGAATCTGAATTACCTGTAATAATATCGTCTTCTCTCACTGAAAATGAGAAATCACAACTCATTTCTATGTTGAAAGCTCATAAACCAGCCATTGCATGGAAGATTCATGATATTAAAGGAATAAGTCCTTCGTATTGCACACATAAAATCCTTATGGAAGAAGGTCATAAAACGTATGTGCAACGCTAACGAAGACTAAATCCTAATATGCAAGATGTAGTTAAAAAAGAAATTATTAAACTGCTAGACGCAGGTCTAATTTATCCAATTTCTGATAGTCCATGGGTAAGCCCAGTTCAATGCGTGCCTAAGAAGGGTGGCATGACTGTCATTACAAATGAAAAAAATGAGCTTATTCCTACTAGAACTGTAACAGGATGGCGTGTGTGTATTGATTATAGAAAATTAAATGACACCACCAGAAAAGATCACTTTCCCTTACCTTTCATTGATCAAATGTTGGAAAGATTAGCCAGAAATAGTTACTATTGTTTTCTAGATGGATTTTTCGGATATTTTCAAATTCCAATAGCACCCGAGGACCAAGAGAAAACCACATTCACGTGCCCTTATGGTACTTTTGCTTACAAACGCATGCCATTTGGACTTTGCAACGCCCCTGCAACCTTTCAAAGGTGTATGATGGCGATTTTTCATGACATGATAGAAGAATGCATGGAAGTTTTCATGGATGACTTTTCAGTCTTCGGTGATACATTTGAAACATGTCTAGCTAATCTGGAACGAATGCTTATTAGATACGAACAATCAAATCTAGTACTTAATTGGGAGAAATGCCATTTCATGGTTAAAGAAGGCATTGTTCTTGGACATAATATTTCAAAAGAAGGAATTGAAGTGGATAGAGCTAAAGTAGATGTAATTGCTAAACTTCCACATCCCACCAATGTTAGAGGAGTTAGGAGTTTTCTAGGGCATGCCGGTTTTTACCGACGTTTCATAAAAGATTTTTCTAAAATTGCCACTCCTATGAATAAACTCCTAGAAAAGGATGCTCCATTCATCTTTTCAGATGAATGTATCAAATCTTTTAATATTCTTAAAGAGAAACTCACTAATGCACCGATCATGATAACACCAAATTGGAATCTACCATTTGAACTAATGTGCGATGCAAGTGATTTTGCAATGGGAGCCGTTTTAGGACAAAGGATTGAAAAACGATTTCAACCTATATATTATGCTAGTAAGACGTTACAAGGAGCACAAACGAACTATACAACTACTGAAAAAGAAATCCTTGCTATTGTCTTTGCTTTTGACAAATTTCGATCATATCTCGTTCTAGCAAAAACGGTGGTCTATACCGACCATTCTGCTCTTAGATACCTATTTTCAAAACAAGATGCTAAACAAAGATTAATCCGTTAGATCTTACTCTTACAAGAGTTTGATATTGAAATCCGAGATAAAAAAGGAGCAGAAAATCTCGCCGCTGATCATCTTTCTCGTCTTGAAAATCCTGAGTTAGAAGTTCTAAATGAATCGGATATACAAGACAACTTTCCTGATGAATATCTATTGAAGATAGATTATAAAGAAATTCCATGGTTTGCAGACTATGCAAACTACTTAGTTTGTGGATTCCTTGAAAAAGGATTATCGTACCAAAGACGAAAGAAATTCTTCAGTGATATAAAACACTATTTTTGGAAAGATCCACATCTGTTTAAAAGTTGTCCCGATGGAATAATACGCCGATGTGTATTTGGAGATGAAGCTAGTAAAATTTTAAACCATTGTCACACAGGACCAACATGAGGGCATTATGGGCCTCAACTAACAGCAAGAAAAGTTTATGATGCTGGATTCTATTGGCCTACAATTTACAAAGACTCACACCTTCTTTGCAAATCCTGTGATGCTTGTCAAAGGGCCGGAAAAATAAGTCAACGTGATGAAATGCCACAAAATGTCATACAAGTATGTGAAGTATTTGACATTTGGGGTATTGACTTTATGGGTCCATTTCCAAAATCTCATAATAATCTCTATATTCTCGTAGCCATTGATTATGTATCTAAATGGGCGGAAGCACAAGCTCTCCCAACTAACGATGCACGAGTTGTAGTCAACTTTTTAAAACGTCTTTTTGCAAGGTTTGGAACACCGAAAGTTTTAATAAGTGATCGGGGTACTAATTTCTGTAATAATCAACTTGAGAAAGTTCTTAAAAGATATGGAGTAACTCATAAAATCTCCACCGCATATCATCCACAAACAAGTGGACAAGTTGAAAATAACAACCGAGCTTTAAAACGTATTCTAGAGAAAACCGTAGGATCAAATCCGAAGGAATGGTCCATTAAATTGGAGGATGCACTCTGGGCTTTTAGAACAGCCTACAAAACTCCAATTGGAACCACACCTTTTAGACTTGTTTATGGAAAAGCATGTCATCTTCCAGTAGAAATTGAACACAAAGCATTTTGGGCTTTGAAGACATGTAATCTTGATTTACATGAAGCCGGACGTCTACGATTAAGTCAACTAAACGAATTAGAAGAATTAAGACATGAAGCATACGAAAATTCGTTAATCTATAAAGAAAGAACGAAGAAATGGCATGATAAAAGAATCAGAAGTTCAAAAGAATTTAAAGAAGGAGACATAGTTCTTCTTTTCAATTCACGATTCAAGCTATTTCCTGGAAAATTGAAATCAAGATGGTCTGGACCATTCATAGTCAAAAGAGTTTTCCCATACGGAACGATAGAATTAATAAATTCAAATGGGATTGAATTTAAAGTTAATGGTCACAGAGTTAAACATTACATACATGGGCCGATGGAAGAAGACAATGAAGTTAATCACAATTTCGATACCACAGCTAACTAAGTATAGGGGGTGAAATGTCCCATTCTTATTGATTAAAAACGTTCCATATTAATTGATTTCGTTGCGAGGTTTTGACCTCTATATGAGACGTTTTTCAAAGACTGCATTCATTTTTAAACAAACCATAACCTTTATTTCATCAATAAAGGTTTAAAAAGCTTTACGTAGATTATCAAATAATGATAATCTAAAATATCCTGTTTACACACGACCATTACATAATGGTTTACAATACAAATATGTTACAACAAAATAAGTTTCTTGAATGCAGTTTTTACACAATATCATACAAGCATGGACTCCAAATCTTGTCCTTATTTAAGTATGCGACAGCGGAAGCTCTAAATAATCACCTGAGAATAAACATGCTTAAAACGTCAACAAAAATGTTGGTGAGTTATAGGTTTAACCTATATATATCAAATCGTAACAATAGACCACAAGATTTCATATTTCAATACACATCCCATACATAGAGATAAAAATCATTCATATGGTGAACACCTGGTAACCGACAATAACAAGATGCATATATAAGAATATCCCCATCATTCCGGGACACCCTTCGGATATGATATAAATTTCGAAGTACTAAAGCATCCGGTACTTTGGATGGGGTTTGTTAGGCCCAATAGATCTATCTTTAGGATTCGCGTCAATTAGGGTGTCTGTTCCCTAATTCTTAGATTACCAGACTTAATAAAAAGGGGCATATTCGATTTCGATAATTCAACCATAGAATGTAGTTTCACGTACTTGTGTCTATTTTGTAAATCATTTATAAAACCTGCATGTATTCTCATCCCAAAAATATTAGATTTTAAAAGTGGGACTATAACTCACTTTCACAGATTTTTACTTCGTCGGGAAGTAAGACTTGGCCACTGGTTGATTCACGAACCTATAACAATATATACATATATATCAAAGTATGTTCAAAATATATTTACAACACTTTTAATATATTTTGATGTTTTAAGTTTATTAAGTCAGCTGTCCTCGTTAGTAACCTACAACTAGTTGTCCACAGTTAGATGTACAGAAATAAATCGATAAATATTATCTTGAATCAATCCACGACCCAGTGTATACGTATCTCAGTATTGATCACAACTCAAACTATATATATTTTGGAATCAACCTCAACCCTGTATAGCTAACTCCAACATTCACATATAGAGTGTCTATGGTTGTTCCGAAATATATATAGATGTGTCGACATGATAGGTCGAAACATTGTATACGTGTCTATGGTATCTCAAGATTACATAATATATAATACAAGTTGATTAAGTTATGGTTGGAATAGATTTGTTACCAATTTTCACGTAGCTAAAATGAGAAAAATTATCCAATCTTGTTTTACCCATAACTTCTTCATTTTAAATCCGTTTTGAGTGAATCAAATTGCTATGGTTTCATATTGAACTCTATTTTATGAATCTAAACAAAAAAAGTATAGGTTTCTAGTCGGAAAAATAAGTTACAAGTCGTTTTTGTAAAGGTAGTCATTTCAGTCGAAAGAACGACGTCTAGATGACCATTTTAGAAAACATACTTCCACTTTGAGTTTAACCATAATTTTTGGATATAGTTTCATGTTCATAATAAAAATCATTTTCTCAGAATAACAACTTTTAAATCAAAGTTTATCATAGTTTTTAATTAACTAACCCAAAACAGCCCGCGGTGTTACTACGACGGCGTAAATCCGGTTTTACGGTGTTTTTCGTGTTTCCAGGTTTTAAATCATTAAGTTAGCATATCATATAGATATAGAACATGTGTTTAGTTGATTTTAAAAGTCAAGTTAGAAGGATTAACTTTTGTTTGCGAACAAGTTTAGAATTAACTAAACTATGTTCTAGTGATTACAAGTTTAAACCTTCGAATAAGATAGCTTTATATGTATGAATCAAATGATGTTATGAACATCATTACTACCTTAAGTTCCTTGGATGAACCTACTGGAAAAGAGAAAAATGGATCTAGCTTCAATGGATCCTTGGATGGCTCAAAGTTCTTGAAGCAAAATCATGACACGAAAACAAGTTCAAGTAAGATCATCACTTGAAATAAGATTGTTATAGTTATAGAAATTGAACCAAAGTTTGAATATGATTATTACCTTGTATTAGAATGATAACCTACTATAAGAAACAAAGATTTCTTGAGGTTGGATGATCACCTTACAAGATTGGAAGTGAGCTAGCAAACTTGAAAGTATTCTTGATTTTATGAAACTAGAACTTTTGGAATTTATGAAGAACACTTAGAACTTGAAGATAGAACTTGAGAGAGTTCAATTAGATGAAGAAAATTGAAGAATGAAAGTGTTTGTAGGTGTTTTTGGTCGTTGGTGTATGGATTAGATATAAAGGATATGTAATTTTGTTTTCATGTAAATAAGTCATGAATGATTACTCATATTTTTGTAATCTTATGAGATATTTCATGCTAGTTGCCAAATGATGGTTCCCACATGTGTTAGGTGACTCACATGGGCTGCTAAGAGCTGATCATTGGAGTGTATATACCAATAGTACATGCATCTAAAAGCTGTGTATTGTACGAGTACGAATACGGGTGCATACGAGTAGAATTGTTGATGAAACTGAACGAGAATGTAATTGTAAGCATTTTTGTTAAGTAGAAGTATTTTGATAAGTGTATTGAAGTCTTTCAAAAGTGTATAAATACATATTAAAACACTACATGTATATACATTTTAACTGAGTCGTTAAGTCATCGTTAGTCGTTACATGTAAGTGTTGTTTTGAAACCTTTAGGTTAACGATCTTGTTAAATGTTGTTAACCCAATGTTTATAATATCAAAAGAGATTTTAAATTATTATATTATCATGATATTATGATGTACGAATATCTCTTAATATGATATATATACATTAAATGTCGTTACAACGATAAACGTTACATATATGTCTCGTTTCAAAATCATTAAGTTAGTAGTCTTGTTTTTACATATGTAGTTCATTGTTAATATAATTAATGATATGTTTACTTATCATAATATCATGTTAACTATATATATAACCATATATATGTCATCATATAGTTTTTTTACAAGTTTTAACGTTCGTGAATCACCGGTCAACTTGGGTGGTCAATTGTCTATATGAAACTTATTTCAATTAATCAAGTCTTAACAAGTTTGATTGCTTAACATGTTGGAAACATTTAATCATGTAAACATCAATATCAATTAATATATATAAACATGGAAAAGTTCGGGTCACTACAGTACCTACCCGTTAAATAAATTTCGTCCCGAAATTTTAAGCTGTTGAAGGTGTTGACGAATCTTCTGGAAATAGATGCGGGTATTTCTTCTTCATCTGATCTTCACGCTCCCAGGTGAACTCGGGTCCTCTACGAGCATTCCATCGAACCTTAACAATTGGTATCTTGTTTTGCTTAAGTCTTTTAACCTCACGATCCATTATTTCGACGGGTTCTTCGATGAATTGGAGTTTTTCGTTGATTTGGATTTCATCTAACGGAATAGTGAGATCTTCTTTAGCAAAATATTTCTTCAAATTCGAGACGTGGAAAGTGTTATGTACAGCCGCGAGTTGTTGAGGTAACTCAAGTCGGTAAGCTACTGGTCCGACACGATCAATAATCTTGAATGGTCCAATATACCTTGGATTTAATTTCCCTCGTTTACCAAATCGAACAACGCCTTTCCAAGGTGAAACTTTAAGCATGACCATCTCTCCAATTTCAAATTCTATATCTTTTCTTTTAATGTCAGCGTAGCTCTTTTGTCGACTTTGGGCGGTTTTCAACCGTTGTTGAATTTGGATGATCTTCTCGGTAGTTTCTTGTATAATCTCCGGACCCGTAATCTGTCTATCCCCCACCTCACTCCAACAAATCGGAGACCTGCACTTTCTACCATAAAGTGCTTCAAACGGCGCCATCTCAATGCTTGAATGGTAGCTGTTGTTGTAGGAAAATTCTGCTAACGGTAGATGTCGATCCCAACTGTTTCCGAAATCAATAACACATGCTCGTAGCATGTCTTCAAGCGTTTGTATCGTCCTTTTGCTCTGCCCATCAGTTTGTGGATGATAGGCAGTACTCATGTCTAGACGAGTTCCTAATGCTTGCTGTAATGTCTGCCAGAATCTTGAAATAAATCTGCCATCCCTATCAGAGATAATAGAGATTGGTATTCCATGTCTGGAGACGACTTCCTTCAAATACAGTCGTGCTAACTTCTCCATCTTGTCATCTTCTCTTATTGGTAGGAAGTGTGCTGATTTGGTGAGACGATCAACTATTACCCAAATAGTATCAAAACCACTTGCAGTCCTTGGCAATTTAGTGATGAAATCCATGGTAATGTTTTCCCATTTCCATTCCGGGATTTCGGGTTGTTGAAGTAGACCTGATGGTTTCTGATGCTCAGCTTTGACCTTAGAACACGTCAAACATTCTCCTACGTATTTAGCAACATCGGCTTTCATACCCGGCCACCAAAAATGTTTCTTGAGATCCTTGTACATCTTCCCCGTTCCAGGATGTATTGAGTATCTGGTTTTATGAGCTTCTCTAAGTACCATTTCTCTCATATCTCCAAATTTTGGTACCCAAATCCTTTCAGCCCTATACCGGGTTCCGTCTTCCCGAATATTAAGATGCTTCTCCGATCCTTTGGGTATTTCATCCTTTAAATTTCCCTCTTTTAAAACTCCTTGTTGCGCCTCCTTTATTTGAGTAGTAATGTTATTATGAATCATTATATTCATAGATTTTACTCGAATGGGTTCTCTATCCTTCCTGCTCAAGGCATCGGCTACCACATTTGCCTTCCCCGGGTGGTAACGAATCTCAAAATCGTAATCATTCAATAATTCAATCCACCTACGCTGCCTCATATTCAATTGTTTCTGATTAAATATGTGTTGAAGACTTTTGTGGTCGGTATATATAATACTTTTGACCCCATATAAGTAGTGCCTCCAAGTCTTTAATGCAAAAACAACCGCGCCTAATTCCAAATCATGCGTCGTATAATTTTGTTCGTGAATCTTCAATTGTCTAGACGCATAAGCAATCACCTTCGTTCGTTGCATTAATACACAACCGAGACCTTGCTTTGATGCATCACAATAAATCACAAAATCATCATTCCCTTCAGGCAATGACAATATAGGTGCCGTAGTTAGCTTTTTCTTCAATAACTGAAACGCTTTCTCTTGTTCATCATTCCATTCAAATTTCTTCCCTTTATGCGTTAATGCAGTCAAGGGTTTTGCTATTCTGGAAAAGTCTTGGATGAACCTTCTGTAGTAACCAGCTAGTCCTAAAAACTGGCGTATGTGTTTCGGAGTTTTCGGGGTTTCCCACTTTTCAACAGTTTCTATCTTTGCCGGATCCACCTTAATACCTTCTTTGTTCACTATGTGACCGAGGAATTGAACTTCTTCCAACCAAAATGCACACTTTGAAAACTTAGCGTACAATTCTTCCTTCCTCAATACTTCTAACACCTTTCTCAAATGTTCACCGTGTTCTTGGTCATTCTTTGAGTAAATAAGTATGTCATCAATGAAAACAATGACAAACTTGTCAAGGTATGGTCCACACACTCGGTTCATAAGGTCCATGAACACAGCTGGTGCATTAGTTAAACCAAACGGCATGACCATAAACTCGTAATGACCGTAACGTGTTCTGAAAGCAGTCTTTGGAATATCATCTTCTTTCACCCGCATTTGATGATACCCGGAACGTAAGTCAATCTTTGAATAAACAGACGAGCCTTGTAGTTGATCAAATAAGTCGTCGATTCTCGGTAGTGGGTAGCGGTTCTTGATGGTAAGTTTGTTCAACTCTCGGTAGTCGATACACAACCTGAATGTACCATCTTTCTTCTTGACAAACAAAACAGGAGCTCCCCACGGTGATGTGCTTGGTCGAATGAAACCACGCTCTAAAAGTTCTTGTAATTGGCTTTGCAGTTCTTTCATCTCGCTGGGTGCAAGTCTGTAAGGAGCACGAGCTATTGGTGCAGCTCCTGGTACAAGATCTATTTGAAATTCAACGGATCGATGTGGGGGTAATCCCGGTAATTCTTTCGGAAATACATCGGGAAATTCTTTTGCAATGGGAACATCATTGATGCTCTTTTCTTCAGTTTGTACTTTCTCGACGTGTGCTAGAACAGCATAGCAACCTTTTCTTATTAGTTTTTGTGCCTTCAAATTACTAATAAGATGTAGCTTCGTGTTGCCCTTTTCTCCGTACACCATTAAGGGTTTTCCTTTTTCTCGTATAATGCGAATTGCATTTTTGTAACAAACGATCTCCGCTTTTACTTCTTTCAACCAGTCCATACCGATTATCACATCAAAACTCCCTAACTCTACTGGTATCAAATCAATCTTAAATGTTTCGCTAACCAGTTTAATTTCTCGATTCCGACATATATTATCTGCTGAAATTAATTTACCATTTGCTAATTCGAGTAAAAATTTACTATCCAAAGGCGTCAATGGACAACTTAATTTAGCACAAAAATCTCTACTCATATAGCTTCTATCCGCACCCGAATCAAATAAAACGTAAGCAGATTTATTGTCAATAAGAAACGTACCCGTAACAAGCTCCGGGTCTTCCTGTGCCTCTACCGCATTAATATTGAAAACTCTTCCACGGCCTTGTCCATTCGTGTTCTCCTGGTTCGGGCAATTTCTAATAATGTGGCCTGGTTTTCCACATTTATAACAAACTACATTGGCATAACTTGCTCCGACACTACTTGCTCCGCCATTACTCGTTCCGACACCATTTATTCCTTTCGTTCTATTAACCCCTGGTCCGTAGACCTCACACTTCGCCGCGCTATGACCATTTCTTTTACACTTGTTGCAAAATTTGGTGCAGAACCCCGAGTGATTCTTTTCACACCTTTGGCATAGTTGCTTCTGATTGTTGTTGTTGTTGCGGTTATTATTATTGTTGGGATGATTGTTGTAGTTGCTGTTGTTGTTGTTGTTGTTGTTGTTGGGCCGTTTGTTGTAGTTGCGATTGATGTTGCGATTGTTGGGATAATTGTTGCGATTATTGTTGTAATTGCTGTTGTTGTTGTATTGGTGATTCTTATCACCGTTTTCCTCCCACTTTCTTTTGACTTGCTTCACATTGGCCTCTTCAGCAGTCTGTTCTTTAATTCTTTCTTCAATCTGGTTCACTAGTTTGTGAGCCATTCTACATGCCTGTTGTATGGAGGCGGGCTCGTGTGAACTTATATCTTCTTGGATTCTTTCCGGTAATCCTTTCACAAACGCGTCGATCTTCTCTTCCTCATCTTCGAATGCTCCCGGACACAATAGGCACAATTCTGTGAATCGTCTTTCGTACGTGGTAATATCAAATCCTTGGGTTCGTAACCCTCTAAGTTCTGTCTTGAGCTTATTGACCTCGGTTCTGGGACGGTACTTCTCGTTCATCAAGTGCTTGAATGCTGACCACGGTAGTGCGTACGCATCATCTTGTCCCACTTGCTCTAGATAGGTATTCCACCATGTTAACGCAGAACCTGTGAAGGTATGCGTAGCGTACTTCACTTTGTCCTCTTCAGTACACTTACTTATGGCAAACACCGATTCAACCTTCTCGGTCCACCGTTTCAATCCGATCGGTCCTTCGGTTCCATCAAATTCCAAAGGTTTGCAGGCAGTGAATTCTTTGTAGGTGCATCCTACACGATTTCCTGTACTACTAGATCCAAGGTTATTGTTGGTATGTAGCGCAGCCTGTACTGCAGCTATGTTTGAAGCTAGAAAAGTACGAAATTCCTCTTCATTCATATTCACGGTGTGTCGAGTAGTCGGTGCCATTTCCTTCAAAATAGTTAAATGGAACAAGTTAATCATACAGAATATTAAGAGTAGTTAATAGTATTTCGTAGCATAATATGAACTCATTTATAAAAGCTTTTTCTTCATATTAGCGTTTTATAAGTTTAAATTCGGGTAGTACCTACCCGTTAAGTTCATACTTAGTAGCTAATATACAATTCAACTACTACAATTCTATATGAAAAACTGATTATAATAATATTTCGCGTTCAAACTTTTATACAATATTTTACAAACTTACAATAACGCTTATTTTACATAAAGCATGAAATATAGCACACAATAACTTTGATACAAGATAGTTGTGAAGACAATTCTAGCTAGTACACAAGTCGTTCAGCAAAGGCAATAAAGACACGTAATTCATACGTCCAGAAACAAGTCATGCATTCTGGTTTTACTAGGACTACTTCCCATCCTTGGTCTTGTGCAACATAACCGTTATGGCCGTTGATAAGACAGCGTGTTGTAACGTCATCAAAGGGACGAGGGTTACGTAATGTCCAACAGTCCCGTAATAATCTAAAAACCTCATTTCTTACCCCAATTACCGACTCCGTCACTTGTGGAAACGTTTTGTTTAATAGTTGTAGCCCGATGTTCTTGTTCTCACTTTGGTGAGAAGCGAACATTACTAATCCGTAAGCATAACATGCTTCTTTATGTTGCATGTTAGCCGATTTTTCTAAATCACGAAGTCCAATATTCGGATATATTGAGTCAAAATAATTTCTTAACCCGTTGCGTAAAATAGCATTTGGGTTCCCCGCAATATATGCGTCAAAGTAAACACATCGTAACTTATGGGTTTCCCAATGTGATATCCCCCATCTTTCAAACGAAAGTCTCTTATAAACCAAGATATTCTTGGAACGTTCTTCGAATGTCTTACAAACTGATCTCGCCTTAAATAGTTGTGCCGAAGAATTCTGGCCGGCTCTAGACAAGATTTCATCAATCATGTCTCCGGGTAGGTCTCTTAAAATATTGGGTTGTCTATCCATTTTGTGTTTTTAAACTGTAAAATAGACAAGAGTTAGATTCATAAAAAAAATACTTATTAATACAAGCAATTTTTACATATATCATAAAGCATAAGAACACTATATTCCATATATTACACCACACGAATACAACTATCTTATTCCGACTCGCTCGTTTCTTCTTCTTCGGTTTTGGTTCGTTTTGCCAAGTTTCTAGGGATATATGATGTTCCCCTAATACGAGCCGTCGTTGTCCACATTGGTTTAGAAAAACCTGGTGGTTTAGAGGTTCCCGGGTCATTGTTACAACTTAAGGACTTCGGGGGTTGACGATACATATAAAGTTCATCGGGGTTGGAATTAGATTTCTCTATTTTTATGCCCTTTCCCTTATTATTTTCTTTTGCCTTTTTAAATTCAGTTGGGGTAATTTCTATAACATCATCGGAATTCTCGTCGGAATCCGATTCATCGGAGAATTGGTAATCCTCCCAATATTTTGCTTCCTTGGCGGAAACACCATTGACCATAATTAACTTTGGTCGGTTGGTTGAGGATTTTCTTTTACTTAACCGTTTTATTATTTCCCCCACCGGTTCTATTTCTTCATCCGGTTCCGATTCTTCTTCCGGTTCCGATTCTTCTTCCGGTTCCGACTCTTCTTCCGGTTCCTCTTCGGGAACTTGTGAATCAGTCCACAAATCATTCCAATTTACATTTGACTCTTCATTATTATTAGGTGAGTCAATGGGACTTGTTCTAGAGGTAGACATCTATCACATAATATCAAACACGTTAAGAGATTAATATATCACATAATATTCATATGTTAAAAATATATAGTTTCCAACAAAAATGTTAAGCAATCATTTTTAAAGAAAACACGGTCGAAGTCCAGACTCACTAATGCATCCTAACAAACTCGATAAGACACACTAATGCAAATTTTCTGGTTCTCTAAGACCAACGCTCGGATACCAACTGAAATGTCCCGTTCTTATTGATTAAAAACGTTCCATATTAATTGATTTCGTTGCGAGGTTTTGACCTCTATATGAGACGTTTTTCAAAGACTGCATTCATTTTTAAACAAACCATAACCTTTATTTCATCAATAAAGGTTTAAAAAGCTTTACGTAGATTATCAAATAATGATAATCTAAAATATCCTGTTTACACACGACCATTACATAATGGTTTACAATACAAATATGTTACAACAAAATAAGTTTCTTGAATGCAGTTTTTACACAATATCATACAAGCATGGACTCCAAATCTTGTCCTTATTTAAGTATGCGACAGCGGAAGCTCTTAATAATCACCTGAGAATAAACATGCTTAAAACGTCAACAAAAATGTTGGTGAGTTATAGGTTTAACCTATATATATCAAATCGTAACAATAGACCACAAGATTTCATATTTCAATACACATCCCATACATAGAGATAAAAATCATTCATATGGTGAACACCTGGTAACCGACAATAACAAGATGCATATATAAGAATATCCCCATCATTCCGGGACACCCTTCGGATATGATATAAATTTCGAAGTACTAAAGCATCCGGTACTTTGGATGGGGTTTGTTAGGCCCAATAGATCTATCTTTAGGATTCGCGTCAATTAGGGTGTCTGTTCCCTAATTCTTAGATTACCAGACTTAATAAAAAGGGGCATATTCGATTTCGATAATTCAACCATAGAATGTAGTTTCACGTACTTGTGTCTATTTTGTAAATCATTTATAAAACCTGCATGTATTCTCATCCCAAAAATATTAGATTTTAAAAGTGGGACTATAACTCACTTTCACAGATTTTTACTTCGTCGGGAAGTAAGACTTGGCCACTGGTTGATTCACGAACCTATAACAATATATACATATATATCAAAGTATGTTCAAAATATATTTACAACACTTTTAATATATTTTGATGTTTTAAGTTTATTAAGTCAGCTGTCCTCGTTAGTAACCTACAACTAGTTGTCCACAGTTAGATGTACAGAAATAAATCGATAAATATTATCTTGAATCAATCCACGACCCAGTGTATACGTATCTCAGTATTGATCACAACTCAAACTATATATATTTTGAAATCAACCTCAACCCTGTATAGCTAACTCCAACATTCACATATAGAGTGTCTATGGTTGTTCCGAAATATATATAGATGTGTCGACATGATAGGTCGAAACATTGTATACGTGTCTATGGTATCTCAAGATTACATAATATATAATACAAGTTGATTAAGTTATGGTTGGAATAGATTTGTTACCAATTTTCACGTAGCTAAAATGAGAAAAATTATCCAATCTTGTTTTACCCATAACTTCTTCATTTTAAATCCGTTTTGAGTGAATCAAATTGCTATGGTTTCATATTGAACTCTATTTTATGAATCTAAACAAAAAAAGTATAGGTTTCTAGTCGGAAAAATAAGTTACAAGTCGTTTTTGTAAAGGTAGTCATTTCAGTCGAAAGAACGACGTCTAGATGACCATTTTAGAAAACATACTTCCACTTTGAGTTTAACCATAATTTTTGGATATAGTTTCATGTTCATAATAAAAATCATTTTCTCAGAATAACAACTTTTAAATCAAAGTTTATCATAGTTTTTAATTAACTAACCCAAAACAGCCCGCGGTGTTACTACGACGGCGTAAATCCAGTTTTACGGTGTTTTTCGTGTTTCCAGGTTTTAAATCATTAAGTTAGCATATCATATAGATATAGAACATGTGTTTAGTTGATTTTAAAAGTCAAGTTAGAAGGATTAACTTTTGTTTGCGAACAAGTTTAGAATTAACTAAACTATGTTCTAGTGATTACAAGTTTAAACCTTCGAATAAGATAGCTTTATATGTATGAATCGAATGATGTTATGAACATCATTACTACCTTAAGTTCCTTGGATGAACCTACTGGAAAAGAGAAAAATGGATCTAGCTTCAATGGATCCTTGGATGGCTCAAAGTTCTTGAAGCAAAATCATGACACGAAAACAAGTTCAAGTAAGATCATCACTTGAAATAAGATTGTTATAGTTATAGAAATTGAACCAAAGTTTGAATATGATTATTACCTTGTATTAGAATGATAACCTACTGTAAGAAACAAAGATTTCTTGAGGTTGGATGATCACCTTACAAGATTGGAAGTGAGCTAGCAAACTTGAAAGTATTCTTGATTTTATGAAACTAGAACTTTTGGAATTTATGAAGAACACTTAGAACTTGAAGATAGAACTTGAGAGAGTTCAATTAGATGAAGAAAATTGAAGAATGAAAGTGTTTGTAGGTGTTTTTGGTCGTTGGTGTATGGATTAGATATAAAGGATATGTAATTTTGTTTTCATGTAAATAAGTCATGAATGATTACTCATATTTTTGTAATCTTATGAGATATTTCATGCTAGTTGCCAAATGATGGTTCCCACATGTGTTAGGTGACTCACATGGGCTGCTAAGAGCTGATCATTGGAGTGTATATACCAATAGTACATGCATCTAAAAGCTGTGTATTGTACGAGTACGAATACAGGTGCATACGAGTAGAATTGTTGATGAAACTGAACGAGAATGTAATTGTAAGCATTTTTGTTAAGTAGAAGTATTTTGATAAGTGTATTGAAGTCTTTCAAAAGTGTATAAATACATATTAAAACACTACATGTATATACATTTTAACTGAGTCGTTAAGTCATCATTAGTCGTTACATGTAAGTGTTGTTTTGAAACCTTTAGGTTAACGATCTTGTTAAATGTTGTTAACCCAATGTTTATAATATCAAAAGAGATTTTAAATTATTATATTATCATGATATTATGATGTACGAATATCTCTTAATATGATATATATACATTAAATGTCGTTACAACGATAAACGTTACATATATGTCTCGTTTCAAAATCATTAAGTTAGTAGTCTTGTTTTTACATATGTAGTTCATTGTTAATATAATTAATGATATGTTTACTTATCATAATATCATGTTAACTATATATATAACCATATATATGTCATCATATAGTTTTTTTACAAGTTTTAACGTTCGTGAATCACCGGTCAACTTGGGTGGTCAATTGTCTATATGAAACTTATTTCAATTAATCAAGTCTTAACAAGTTTGATTGCTTAACATGTTGGAAACATTTAATCATGTAAACATCAATCTCAATTAATATATATAAACATGGAAAAGTTCGGGTCACTACAGGGGGTTTATGTATTTCTGTTAGAGTTAGATTGTCTGTTTTTGTGTAGTTCTCGAAAATGGAACCCGAACGGTCTTTCCCTAGCAGACCCTAAAGAACTAGTCTTCTCCCCCCATTCTGAATTTTTATTTTTTTTAGGAAATGAAGACTGCCTGTGAACTAAACCATGGTCTAATGCTACACGCTTTGATCACTAAACGTAATAATGACACACTACCGAGTGAAATAGTATCAGTAATCAGAGAAAGATTAGACGGAGTAAGAAAAGAATCCAGATGCGAAGATAATAAGTTACAATTTGGTAAAGGGAAATCAAAATCCGCAGCGAAAAGAAGAGCACGACACCTTGAAAGATGTCACAAATGCAGAAAATGGTCACATGGAGGTAAATGTTCAAATAATCAAACCTATTCAAATACCGAATTTGTTACTTTATGCAGAGACGGACCGTTCATATGTTTAGAAGAAAAAACACTGAATGCTCGAGGTTACGCCTATGTAGCTATGGAAAACCAATTAAACCGACTATCTTATGAATGGGACAGATCATATAATTAAGAATACTATCTCACAGGTAAGTCTGTACAGTTTTTATTTTTTATTTTTATTTTTAACCTTTTGATAATAAACGCTAATTTGTTCGCTATAAAGTATTAAATTGGTATTAAATAAAATTAGGTTTGGCGACCGAAATTATTGATATCATACAAAAATTTATTACATCACTGCGAAATTTAACGTTTATTCTTAAGGTATAAATATCTTTAATCAATCAACCCAAAATATTTCAAAAATTCGTCATGAGTTAAATTAGGTCATGGAACCGAAATTACTTTACCGAAAAGAGGGGCGCATATTTTTGATAATATTTGATTGATAAAAGTGGGATAAAAAGCCAAAAAGATTTTTAATTTTATTTTTACCATGTTTTTAAAATTAATATATAAATCTTAAATTAATATTGTAAACTTTGTAAAAACAATATATTTAAAATTGTAAATATTTGAAAAATATAATATAAGTTTGGTGTGAATTTTTAATTTTTAAAATAAGAATTTTTAATTTTATGCATTTCAAATTTTAAGTTTGGTGTGAATTTTTAATATTAATTTTGAATTTTATGTATTTTTATTTTAAGTTTGGTGTGAATTTAAAAACAAAAATTTACTTTATCTCATTAAGTTAAAAATATGATTTTTAAAATTCGTCGTAAGTTGAAGACTAGGTCATTGAACCGAAATTGCTTTACCCGAGGGAGGGACGAGAACTTTTATTATCATTATTTTTAATCTTATTGAATTAAGGTATGCCAAAAAAATTAAAAAAACCCAAAAATCTAAGCTTTTAAAACAATCGCTTGAAAAAGACAAATTTTAAAATTTTGTCGAAGGACGGACAAGGACATCGATCCAAAACGACCTCGTCCTAAGACAAAGGGAAACAAAATTTTAAAATTAATCACTTAATTGTTTTATAAGTTAAAGTTTTAAAAAAAAAAACCAAAAACACTGTAGCCGGGTACCCATGCGATCGCATGGGAATCACCCTATCCATCCATGCGATCGCATGGAGGCCAATTACAGGCCTGATACATACAGCAGGCTGGTCTGTTTCTTCTCCACAAAACACACACATTCACGAAACTCACCCAAAAATTCACCAATTTTCGCCATTTTTCCATCGTAATTCATCAAATTTCTTGCTCTAATCATGCCTAGATTCTCATTCTTCAGCAAATTGGTAAAAATTACACCCCTAAACTCTATAAATTCCTAGTTTTTGTGATAATTACCAATTTTTTACCTAATGAAATTTTGTTAATTTCTAGTGTAATTAGTGTTAAATTGTTAGTATTTTATGCATGTATAACCTAGATTGATGCTATTTAATATGATTTGAAGCCAAAAACTTCAAAATCTTTAGAAATCTAGGGTTTGTGTTCTTGAGCAATTTGGGGTTTTTTGATATAAACAGGTTATGGCCGATTTTTGTCATGAATTATTGCTAAATTGAGTAGTGTAACATGTTTAGATAGTTAAATGATCCAAACATTGATCCTAAACATGATTTTTGGAGATTAAAGTGGACTTTTTAAGTCCAAAATTCATGAACTTGATTAATTTGATATATTTGCCATTTGAGACTTGTTTAATTATTAGTAATGAATATTTTGACATGTTATTTAAGTTAAATGCTTATGAATTTTGTATACATTTTCATATGTGCTTATTTGAAAAGTGTAGAATTGTGAAAAATTGTGAAAATGTGTATAAGTTTAATTTTGATTTAACATGTTATAGTGATTGTTTTAAGTTGTTATTTTGCTAACACTAATGCATATTTGGATGCACAAATTTTGTGTTTAATGTGTTTTGCAGAAAGCCGATACTGGAGGTTCAGGAGCATCATCATCTAGACGACCAGCACCAGCACCAGCACCAGAACCAGAACCAGAAATGCAACACGAACAAGAACCACAACAGGAACAACAACAGCCTAATCAGCACATACCTTATTATGATCCGGTACAGTTTGTTGATGAATTCATAGTATTCCCAATGAGGCCACCAGTAGAATTCCCAACGATTCCTGAGCACACTCTGCAACCTAATCTGAGATTTGATAGGAGATGGAGAGATTACGAGACATATCAAAGAAACAAATTCAAATTGGTAACAAAAAATGTAGAGGTGCCAAGGGTAATCGATTGGGCCCCTTTGGAAACGGTCCATCTAGCTGACCGTGTTAGACAACTTTTATTTCAAAGGTATGGCAGTTCTTCTTTTACAGATTGGGAATGTCTTTTCACCATTCGTAGACCTGTATATAAGGAATGGTGTGTTGAGTTGATGAGTACTGTATCACTTGATACAAATATAGTTAGAATAGATGATAGAAGATTTCTTAGGTTTATCCTTGGCGGTAGGATGTACAGAATGTACAAATTTGATTCATAGATTTTTGGCTAACTCGATTACACAGAGAGGTCATAATAAAGAAAAAATTACCTTACATGATTTATTCTACCTAAAGTGTATTCGGGATCCTAGAAGCTTTGTCAATATCCCTTACTGTGTTGCTTTTTATTTATCTAAAATGGTAGAGGGAATGCAGGACGGGAGTATAATAGGAGGAGGTATTTTTGTTACTCTCATTGGAGAGTATTTAGGTGTTGATAGGAACCAAGGGGGTCCATTACAGCTTTGTAGAGAACAGGTTGAGCCCTTAGGATTGAAAGTTTATGTGGGTGCTAAGGTATTGAAAAGTAGACATAACCAGGCAGTACCCTATGAGGGATCTCATCCTCAGGTAGAGAGAGGCTCAGACGAGGAAATGGAGGAGGCGGAAGACATTAGGGATGTCTTTCGAGATGCTATTCTTGACGTCCACGTTCGTATAGATGAGGAAGCAATGACGAACACGGCCAGACATAGTATGTATGAGCAGTGGAACTCCGAGCGAGTATACGAGGATTATAGGCGACGCCAACACGATAGCTGGTTAGTTCATCAGCACCAAATCATGAGCCAGCTATCATATGAGGTACCAAATAACTATGTACCTACTCGACCTGCTCATTTTCCGCCACATAGCCCCGATATCCGACCACCCTTTAACCGGTATGACTATAACCAAGCCTATCAAAACACCTATAACCAACAATGGAACCCACCTGACGAGATGAACTGGAACCCATATCCAGACTGATTTAGTTCCATTTGGTTATTTTTATGATTTTTATGTTTTTATCTTTTGACTTTTTCATGTTTAAACTTATGTTATTGGATATATTTGTGTAATTTTTATTATTTTTATTATTATTGTGTACTAATATTTCATATTTAGAATTTGAAAGTGGGATATTAAGTCCCATTTCAAATTGCCATGCATGATTATATTTGTATGTATGTATATTGTCGATTGTACAAAACAGGGTAAAACAGCGCATTTTCAAAGACTGGCATTAAGTTCAGCAAAAGCTACTAATTTTGACGACAAGATGACAAATAAATGTGATGTAACAACAGACGAAATGAACAAATGATATGCACCATTTATCATTCAGCAACCAAACGCCAATATGTTTGGAAACTTTGGTAAAATTTAATCATTTTTACGCTAATCACTCTCAATAATTTAAATTGTTACTGATTTCTTGCAAATGAGGGCATTGCAAGATCTTAAGTGTGGGAAGGGGTTAAATTCTTTCGGATTTTTAAAATTTTTATCTTAAACACTTGGTTACCATTAAAAATACTAGTAACGTAGTAGTTGTATTAGAATCTAGGGCTCTCTGATGATAAAGAACAGCCCTAGTCTTATATACTGACTACCCAAATCTAGTAAAATTTTTCAAAATTTTCAATTAAATGAACTCAAAATCATGTTTATACATATTTATGAACGATAAAACTAGGTGTTAACACCGAAATTATTGTTAGCTCAGAAAGGACATAAATTGAGAAACAAACTAAAATGTTAAAATTCATTTAAAATGGATTAGAGGACAATAAAAAAAGAAAATAAAAGCCAAGTGTGGGAAAAATTACCAAGTTATCTTAAAACATATGTCACATATTTCTGTAACAAATAACTGAAAATACTTTTGCTTTGGACTAAACTAAACTATTTTACCCGATGAAAGAAAAGAAGAGATGGATCTACACGATGAATCAATTCCATCACTAAAAGGAAGTAAAGTCTTCCGAAAAAGAAACGCGCTTCTTGATTTAGGTCAAGAAGTTGTCGTCCAGACCAGCTGTAGGTTGACGAAAAACCTAGAAAAGTCATCACTTAAATCAGCAGGAAATCTACGGACCTCAGCATTAAACAGGGTTGCCAAGTGGTCAGACTTATCCTAACCATGAGAGGATCTGTCTCGTAAAATGGGGAGGGTGCCGTGCAAATTAGCTTGATAAGACTAATGAATCAGAACCCCAGAAAAGGATAATCTCCTTAAAGATAAAAAATCAGCATTTAAGCCTGATATTACTCAATCCTTGAGATTGACTTTAAAGATTGAGAATTACAAACTCATGGAATTCGATGATATCTAAACTCGAGCTTGAACGAGAAAATATTTTGATCAAATTAAAACCGATTTGTTTTCTGAAAACCCATTTTCAATGCGTTCATTACCATTGAACGTAAAATCCTAGGAATTCACCCGAAATTCATTAGGTCACCTGAACCAAATCGGGTGTCAACCGTAAGAACGGTGGTTGCATAGCATGGTCGAAGACAGGACCTTGTGCCAGACCGAAAAATTATAAGGGCGATCTTTACTATTGCTCCTACAAAGGATAGTAATTGCGTCCGACACGTTATAGACCATAATTAAAAGCATGTCAGGGGACATTGCCTTAACAGTTGCTTGTTCAACGCTTTCCTTTACAACCGGACGGTAGTTTACCGAAAGGTAATATACGGGACAAGTAAACTGGACGTGTTGCTTTCCTAATACAAGGTTAGCAAGTGGGTGACACAAAACCGCAAGTTTTGAGCAAAATTTTTCAAATCTGAAACCCACCAAGCCCACAAAAATATTTTGCAAACACCGGTGAAGGGTTATTCTGGAAAACTTATCTAGGGTAAAAACTAGATTTAATTTTCAAAAGATCAAATGTTTTCATAAAGATCCAATTTCCTTAATGGATCTAAATTTTATAGTCATGTGGGACTGTAAACCACATCGTTACTACCATTGTTTATACCGCCGTATTGAAATCACTGATGTACAAAATGTGAAGAATAAAGAAGTGATTCTTGTATTTCAAGACTATATTTCTTGAGGACAAGCAACGCTCAAGTGTGGGAATATTTGATAATGCTAAAAACGAACATATATTTCATAGCATTATTCCTCAAGAAAGACAAGCTTTTAGTTGCAACTGTTCTATTTACAAGTGATATTCGTTTAAATAATAAAAGGTGAAGACAAAAGACAGATTCGACAAATTGAAGACGCAAACGACCAAAAAGCTCAAAAGTACAAAATACAATCAATGAGGTTCCAATTATTGATAAGAAACGTCTCAAAATTACAAGAATACAAGATTCAAAGCGCAAAGTACAAGATATTAAATTGTACGCAAGGACGTTCGAAAATCCGGAACCGGGACCAGAGTCAACTCTCAACGCTCGACGCAACGGACTAAAAATTACAAGTCAACTATGCATATGAATATAATATAATATATAATTAATTCTTAAAATTAATATATATATTATATTATATTTATAAAACGTCGGCACAAGGAAACAAGCAACATGTGAGCTCTCCCAGCTGGCCATGCGATCGCATGGCCAGGAAGAAGAAAGTCCATGCGATCGCATGGCATGAAAAGTCAGGCCACATCTCCTATAAATTCGCAGTTTGGTGAACGCAAAAACATATATCTTTCTCTTCTCCATTCATACGTAATATTTATATTTATAATTTATATTTTAATTTTAATTTTAATTATAATTCTAATAATAAGGGTATGTTAGCGAATGTTGTAAGGGTGTAAGTCGAAATTCTGTCCGTGTAACGCTACGCTATTTTTAATCATTGTAAGTTATGTTCAACCTTTTTAATTTAATGTCTCGTAGCTAAGTTATTATTATGCTTATTTAATCCGAAGTAATCATGATGTTGGGCTAATTACTAAAATTGGGTAATTGGGCTTTGTACCATAATTGGAGTTTGGACAAAAGAACGACACTTGTGAAAATTAGACTATGGGCTATTAATGGGCTTTATATTAGTTTAACTAAATGATAGTTTGTTAATGTTAATATAAAGATTTACAATTAGGCGTCCCTATAAATTACCATATACACTCGATCGGACACGATGGGCGGGGTATTTATATGTACGAATAATCGTTCATTTAACCGGACACGGGAATGGATTAATAGCCACTAGAATAATTAAAACAGGGGTGAAATTATGTACAAGGACACTTGGTATAATTGATAACAAAATATTAAAACCTTGGGTTACACTCAGTCGACATCCTGGTGTAATTATTAAACAAAGTATTAAAATCTTGTTACAGTTTAAGTCCCCAATTAGTTGGAATATTTAACTTCGGGTATAAGGATTATTTGACGAGGACACTCGCACTTTATATTTATGACTGATGGACTGTTATGGACAAAAACCAGACGGACATATTAAATAATCCAGGATAAAGGACAATTAACCCATGGGTATAAAACTAAAATCAACACGTCAAACATCATGGTTACAGAAGTTTAAATAAGCATAATTATTTTATTTCATATTTTATTTCATTTATTTTATATTTAATTGCACTTCTAATTATCGCATTTTATTTATTGTTATTGTATTTAATTGCACTTTAATTTTCGTACTTTTTAATTATCGCAAGTTTATTTTATCGCACTTTTATTTATTGCAATTTCATTATCGTTATTTACTTTACGCTTTAATTTAAGTCTTGTATTTATTTATTATTTTACATTTGGTTTTAACTGCGACTAAAGTTTTAAAATCGACAAACCGGTCATTAAACGGTAAAAACCCCCTTTATAATAATAATATTACTTATATATATATATTTGTATTTTTATAAAAGTAAACTAATATAGCGTTAAGCTTTGTTTAAAGATTTTCCCTGTGGAACGAACCGGACTTACTAAAAACTACACTACTGTACGATTAGGTACACTGCCTATAAGTGTTGTAGTAAGGTTTAAGTATATCAATTCTATAAATAAATAAATATCTTGTGTAAAATTGTATCGTATTTAATAGTATTTCCTGCTAAAATATAAAGCTATTTTATATACACCTCGCATAACATCACTGCACCAATAGCAAAGTCACTAGCATCACACATAAGTTCGAATGGAATTGACCAATTCGGCGATATGAGAATGGGTGATTGCGTGAGTTTTGCTTTAAGGAGGTTAAAGGCGTTAAGACACTCGTCTGTAAAGACAAATGGAGCGTCTTTCTCAAGAAGTTTGTTCATCGGGGTTGCAATTTTGGAAAAATCTTTAATGAACCGCTGGTAAAAACCGGCGTGCCCCAGAAAACTTCTTACACCTTTCACATTTGACGGTGGTGGTAATTTGGCTATGACTTCCACTTTAGCTCTGTCCACCTCCAGTCCCGCAGAGGAAATTTTATGACCTAAAACAATGCCCTCTCTTACCATAAAATGGCATTTTTCCCAGTTAAGAACAAGATTAGATTCTTCACACCGAATCAACATACGCTCAAGATTATGAAGACATGAATCAAAAGAATCACCGAAGACTGAAAAGTCATCCATGAATACTTCCATAAAGTCTTCAATCATATCATGAAAAATAGCTACCATACACCTTTGGAAGGTAGCAGGAGCATTGCATAAGCCAAAGGGCATACGTTGATAGGAGAAAGTACCATAAGGGCATGTAAAGGTGGTTTTTTCTTGGTCCTCGAGTGCTATAGGGATTTTGAAATATCCCTAGAAACCGTCAAGAAAACAATAAAAATTCTTTCCTGCCAACCTTTCCAACATTTGATCAATGTAAGGAAGGGGAAAATGGTCTTTTCGGGTAGCATCATTTAATTTTCTGTAATCAATGCATACCCTCCAACCCGTGATAGTCCTGGTGGAAATTAATTGGTCGTCTTCATTGGTGATAACGGTCATGCCACCCTTTTTGGGTACACATTGGACTGGACTCACCCAAGGACTATCCGAAATTGGGTAAATAAGACCTGCATCAAGGAGTTTGACAATCTCCTTTTTAACGACTTCCTGCATATTAGGGTTCAGTCGCCTTTGTCTTTGTACACATGGTTTATAGTTATCTTCCATTAATATCTTATGCGTACAATAAGAGGGACTTATACCCTTGATGTCATGAATTTTCCATGCTAGAGCCGGTTTATGGGCTTTTAACATGGAAACAAGCTTAGACTTCTCACTTACAGAGAGTTCGGATGAAATGATAACCGGAAGAGTAGAACCCTCTTAAAGGTAAACATATTCCAAGTGTTTTGGAAGTGGCTTGAGTTCTAAAACGGGGGGTTCTTCAATTGATGTTTTACATCGGTATTCATTTCCCAAATCCAACTTTCTGTACTCTTCATCATTTGGCTCATAACCGTTAGCCATCAAGGTGGTCAACATCTCCACTTCTTCCACCATATTCTCTTCATCACCTTCCGCAAAAATGCATTCTCCCGTACCTTGCAATTCTGGAAATTCCTGCAACAACTCCGAATATGTGTCTACGGTTTGCAAATAATAACATTGATCATCAGTAGACTCGGGGTATTGCAAGGCATGGTCAACGGAAAAGGTAACCTTCATATCCTCAATACTAAGAGTCAATTTCTGCCCATGAACATCTATCATAGCTCTAGCGGTATTGAGGAAAGGTCGACCTAATATAAGAGGCACACGTGTGTCCTCCTCCATGTCCAAAATTACAAAATCAGCCGAAAATACTAGGGTACCCACTTTTACTAACATATTCTCTAAAATTCCACGGGGGAATTTAACGGAGTAGTCCGCTAGTTGAATTGCCATTTGGGTTGGTTTTAGTACCCCGGGGTTTAGCTTAACATATAATGAATAAGGCATTAAATTTATGCTAGCCCCTAAATCCGCTAATGCTTTAATGCATTCCAAATCTCACAGGAGACATGGTATTGTAAAACTACCAGGATCAGCTAACTTCTTTGGTATTTTGTTCATCAAAATTGCTGAACAATTGGCATTCATGGTGACGAATGAAAGTTCCTCCATTTTCTTCCGATTTGTAAGTAAGTCTTTTAAGAACTTAGCATACTTGGGCATACCCGAGATTACATCAATGAAAGGCATATTTATGTTAATTTGTTTAAACATATCTAGGAATTTTGACCTTTCGGCCTCTAGCCTTTCTTGTTTTTGCTTTCTTGGGTATGGGAGCGGTGGTTGATATGGTTTCACTACGAGTTTTTCCCGTTCTTCCTTTTAAACCACTTTTTCTGGCTCCTTAACCGGTTCATCATTTTGGTTCAACAGAACACTGAAATCAGAATTTTCGGGCATTTTTTGAGCATCGTATGCTAAACCACTCCGTGTGGTGATAACATTGGCGTGCTCATTTCGGGGGTTCTTATTGGTATCGCCTGGTAAACTTCCTGGTTTTCTCTCACTAAGTAAACTAGCTAACCCACTCATTTGCTTCTCCAAGTTCTGTATTGAGGCTTGTTGGTTTCTAAACTGGTGTTCGTTTTTCTCGTTGGTTTGGTTTATGTTTGTGACAAGCTGAGTTTGTGATGCAATTAAATTTTCCAACATACTCTTCAAATTTGACTTTTTCTCTTCCTGTTGGGGTTTTTGATAAAAACCGGAGTTTGTTGTTGGTAACCGCTACTTGACCCTTGTTGGTAATTGGAATTTTGACCTTGAGGGTTGTAGGGGTTGTTAAAGTTCCGGTTAAACTGGGCTCTTCCTTGAAATTGATTATTATTTCTTTGGCTTATGAAAGCCACCTCTTCTTTTTGAGCCATAGTTAAACCGGCATCACAATCTTTTCCTAAATGGAGTCCACCGCAGTATTCACAACCTACTTTCATACTATGAATTTCCTTGGTGATTTTGTCCATGTTTCGAGCAACACCGTCTATTTTCACACTTAGGGAACTAAGGTCATCATAAGCACCGGTGCTTTGGACTTGAGCATTACGAGTAATTGGGCGTTCTTGATGCCACTCATGAGAATAATCGGCTAGCTTCTCGATTATCTCATAAGCCTCTTGCTCGGTTTTGTCCATGAGTGAACCTCCGGACGCTTGATCAATGGAAATTCGGGTTGCAACATCACAACCCTTGTAAAAGATTTGGACTTTTTGAAAGGTATCCAAGCCATGGTTTGGACAACCTCTTAGCATTTTGGAAAATCGATTCCATGCTTCGTACAAGGTTTCCATCAGCTTTTGACAGAATTGGGTAATTTTGTGTTGGAGTCTCGCGGACTTAGAAGCTGGAAAATATTTCTTAAGAAAATTTTCCAACATACCATCCCAAGTTTCTATCGTAGCCTCGGTCAATGAATCTAACCAACTTCGTGCTTCCCCGTGGAGTGTCCATGGGAAAAGTCTTAAAAATATGGCCTGGTCACTGTCTGGTTTAAGTTTAAAAAGAAGACATATATCTTGAAAGAGACGAATATGTTCGTTTGCATCTTCATTCGGACCACCACTAAATTGACACCTGTTATTAATCATTTGAAGAATAGGTCCTTTTATTTCAAAATTTACCTCACCAGTGGGTGGAGTAATGGCACTACCTTGTCCGGTTCGAGTTGCCTTCATCTTTGCTGCCATTGATTGTCTTGGTATCAACGGTCTTTCTCCTTCCATTTCAAATTTTGGAGGAGGAACGGGCTCACCAAATTCAGAATATCTCGGCTTGGTTGTACTTGATTCTGTATCAAAAGTTTCCTGTTTTGATGAAGATTCAAAAAGTTCAAGTACTTCTTTTGGGATCCTACCAAGCTTTCTATCAGGTTCTGTAAGCGGCGTAATTAATGGAGAATCTGAACTTCGGGTATGTGGCATATGCAACCTAAAATCTGTCAATCACACAACTAACAAAACTATTAAATGCATCGATTCTATAAGGCTAAAATTCAAAGAATATTAATAATTTAAAATAATTAAGAAACTACTTAATCACAAATTAGTCAATAATTCTATTTTGACACTAAACTGTCCCCGGCAACGGCGCCAAAAACTTGATGTGCGAAAAGTGGTATATGAATTGTTGTATAAAATAATATGGAAAAATACCGATTAGAGATTGCTACACACTAACGGGCAGTGTACCCGATCGTGTAGTAGTATAGTAACTGGTTTAGTTCCGTGTATCGTTCCAAGGACAGTTGTATTAGTCAAACTAGAATTATAAACTATATTATGATTAACTAAGTAAATGAAGCTTAAAGGTACAAGTTTTATGTTTTGGTGGCTATTTAACGATTTAGCCAAATCAGAGAAGGTTAAATGTAAAAACAATATTTTTGGTCTTTTAAGTTTATAAGATGAAAATAAGTGCAAAGAAAGTAAGTAAGATAGATTTGATATCAATTTAAAGAAAAATGCTCATCTAGACTTTTTACCCTCGATGTTGAATGTTATTTAAGATTAAGACCGGATTGATTGGTTATGCACGAGAACTAATTGATCGGTTCACCAAGAGTAGTCTTGAGTAAACACTCAAACGAGATTACAAGACGCAAGTGATGTTCTTGTCATCTAAGACCTCCTATTTGTAATCAACTAATTCAACTAGTCTAAAGACTTGAAGAATGATCAAGTCAATGGTGTGTTGATCATGATCCACTCCTATGTCAACTTATGATTTAGCCTAGCTCATTCCCTTGGTCCGGTTAAATGCTCAATTCACCTAACCCAAGTAATCAATTTAGTGTGGTAATAAGATCGCTATAAACGTCACTAGATAAGGCAAATTACTAACACCTATTAGTTATATGGAATCGAGTAATGAAAATATGTATAACATAATCTAGGGAATTGATCGTTCACCTATATAACTACACATATCAATTAGGCTATCCGAAAGTATCTACAAGAGTCGTTCTTACATCCCTATATAAACTAACCATTTGAACTCAACTTATCCCTTTTGGTAAAAGATGGATAAACACATGTCACTAGATGTAAATCAATACATTAATTTAACAAGATGATGTTTCTTAATCAAATGAACATATCAACTAGTTGAATCGAAAGGATTAAGCTTTAACAAGAATGGTTCTTGTATTCAAACATCAAACTATCGTGCATAATAACAATCAATCAAAAGTAAACATTCAACATCTCAGTTATTTATCTAGATGAACATTATAGAGTTTAGCCAACAATCATAATTACAAACAAAATAACAATCAACTGATAAGTAGAATTCATTGTTGGAGAACAAGAAAACAACCTACTAGCGAATGAATCTTGGATGGAGAAGGTTTTGATCTTTGAAGACTTGATGTTGATCCTCTTCCAAGAGCTTGGAGTTCACCAAATTTGCTCCCAAAATCGTCTCAGTAACCTCTGGTTTCGTATGTGGTAAAACAGTTCCTCAATCAGTAGGTTTTAAAGTGGAGAAAGTAGGTCAAAAGGCAAAAGTAGGCTGAAACCTACTTCCGGACAGCGTCCAGAATGCTGGACGGCGTCCCGTTGTTAAGGGCTGGACGGCGTCCTAAAATCCCGGACGGCATCCCAGTTTGAAAGGAAGGACGGCATCCCACATTATTGGACGGCGTCCCGATGTACTGAAAGTTGCTGTTTCATTTTCTTTTCAATCTTCTTTCATTTGGATGAAGCCTAACACCTTTGGAGTCTTGTTTTACCATTTTAGAGCATAAATTAGACCTTAACTTGTATCGGGATCAACCAAGGTCATAAATCATCAAAACTCTATATAAATTACTCTCCGATACAAATTTGCACATCTTGGCCTATTACTTGTAGAAACACCTTCATTATCCTTGATTCTAGAGCATTTTTACACGATACTGCGATAGATATATATGATGTTATTGAGCAATATCAATAACATCCATTAGCGTACTTAACACCGCATAATCACTAATCCCCCGGGTGATGTCTTAACACCGCGACTAACTCACCCCCATGACAATGTGGTGTCTTACACACCGCAACTATCCCACATGTCAATCAAACTCATGAGTGGTGTCTTAAACACCGCGACTATCCCACTCCCATGACAATGTGGTGTCTTAAACACCGCGACTATCCCACATGTCAATCAAACCCATGAGTGGTGTCTTAAACACCGCGACTATCCCACTCATTACGTAGAATGTGGTGTCTTAAACACCGCGACTATCCCACATTTCACGCTACACAAATAAATACATTATATACGTACACGCATAATTATTCCACTCACCTTATCACGTCGGTGGTGATTAAACACTTCCGTAAGCTTCAAAGTAAGTACCTAATTCATTAATTACACATTTAATACACAAACTAGTTGGACTAGTCACCAACATTTAACACTTGAGCATTTAATTACCCACTTGCATTAAATGTCTCATTTACACCACAACAGCCCATTAAAGGCCAAGACTCGTCATTAATCACTAAAAGCTAGTGATTAAAGTCTACTAACACCAACTAACCCGAACTTAGGGCATTTCATACCTATTTTCATCCAATTAGGTTAACCATTACCTATTTGACGCATTTTAACACTTAGACTTACAAATTTGGTCAAACTTGAAACCCTTAACAATCTTTCATCATTTTACAAGTGTATTAGTGACTAACAACACAATTAACACTCCCAAACCTCAATTTACATGACCACACCCTAGGTTATAACCATTAGGGTTTCCTTCCATCAATTTAATCCAAATTCACCCATTTAACCCCCAAATGGGTCTTACAAGTCTCAAATGAACAAACCCTAGCCATAAATCAATTAAAACTCAAAATACGGAGTTAAGACTTACCAACACTATCACAACGTAGCTAGAGACGTAAGGAACAACTTTAAAACTTGGATTCGGGTGAGATTTGGTATCCTTCTTCTCCAAGTTAGCTTTCTCTCACTAAAACCTTAACTCTCTCTCTAAAATTGAACGTGGTGTAGTTGAAGGTGTGATAAATGAGCTAGAATAACTCATGTATCAGTTTTCTAGATCTAAAATCGTCCACAAGTGAAAAGACCAATAAACCCCCAAAAGATGCCATTTAATTCGGGTCAAAATTGTCAAACAGCGACACCTGTCACGTTTCGTGACAACTTGTCGCGTCCCGCGACACCAGAACGCGACAAAAAAATTTCAAACGCGATAATATTGACAGAAGTGGGGTTCTGGAGCCGTCGCGTTCCAGGCTGCTTTGTCGCGTATCGCGACCGACCAAAACGTGATGAAACACTTCAAAACGCGACAAAAGGCCTGATCAACCCATTTTCAACATTTAAACTATATACAAACATTCGCGATTAATATTAAACGTTTACAAGGTAAAATGCGTACCTTTAGACTACGTACGAGGAAAACGGGGTGTTACAACTCTCCCCCACTTGAATCGGAGCGCGTCCTTGCGATCCAAGCCGCATGACAAGCCGGAAGATAAACCAAAACAAACTCTTCGGGTTCCCACGTAAACTCGAAACCTTTTCGAAGTCGCCATTGCACCTTGAAAGTTCTAACTTCTTTGTTTCGAAACGTTTTAACCTTCTCATCAAGAATGGCAATCGGCTCTTCAACATACTCTAATTTTTTGTTCAAAGCGATCTCATCTAATGGCACCCAAGTCGAGTCATCCGCAAGACACTTACGGAGATGGGAAACATGAAATGTGTTATGGATTCCCGCAAGCTCTTCGGGTAACTCTAGTCTATAAGCAACCTCACCAACACGAGCCAAAACCTTGAAAGGACCAATAAACCGAGGAGCTAACTTTCCTCGTTTTCGAAAACGAATAACACCCTTACATGGCGAAACCTTAAGCATCATGATATCGGCCAAAAAGTCTCGTTTTTACCCCCGATATTGAGCCCTAAAACCATAAAGTTCCAAAATTTATCGCCAAAATAATCACTTTATTGGTTAATTTGGTAGATTTAGTCATTACAAAGGCTATGTTTCAAGAATCACTAAAAACGGATGAGAAACGAGGAAAAACGAGCAAAATCGGCTAAGACGATTAACTTGCGTTTAAATAACTTATTTTATAATTTTTGGAAAAGATTAATTACTTAACCTCATGTTGTAGGATATTCAATTACGAACACGTGGGCACAAGAATCGTCAAAGACGGAGCTAAAACGAAGATTCTAGAGCGAAAACGAGAAATCAAGTTACGATCCAGGGAATCAAGGCTGACCAGCACAAAATCCGTCCTGCCATACCACCTGCCAAACGGCCTGCCAGTATGCAAACGGCCTGCCAGTGCACCTTGCCAAAAGGCCTGCCAGGCATTTTTCAGAAAATACGGGCTGCCAGTGCACCTTGCCAAACGGCCTGCCAGGCGTTTTTTGGCCAAAAATTACAATTTTGCCCCCAAGCTTTGCTTATAAAAGGAGGACTTCACTTCTCATTTCAAGACACCAAAAAACACACCAATTCTTCACTTCTCTCTCTAAAATATCTCTCTATAGTCGTTCTCTAGTGATCTATAGGAGATTAGTTCTCTCTCTACTTTCTCTCTATAGTTTCTAGAGAGAGAAAAGTACAGAGATTAGGAAATGTAATTATCTCTCTATTGTCGCTCTCTAGTGATCAATAGGAGATTAGTATGTAGTTAGTAGTAGAAGCTATCAAGCATTGTAACGCTATGGATATTATGAAGAAATACAAGTGTTATTCTGCCGACATTATTCGGTATTATCTATCCTCTCTTTTATCAGTTTATTATAATATTCTTGTTCGATGTTTATGATTTAATGATGTTAGAAATGCTTGTTTCCATGATGTGTGAGTAATTGCTTGATTGTTTGCCATGATTTATTAATGTTAGTTAGGGATGATTATCGTCTCGTACTCACTTTCTGTCTATGATATTAAACCTCGTTATTATCGTCCTTCCACCAATAAACGTGATTAAAACCTTTTATAAAGTCGACATTATAAAGGTAATTAATTATCTGTGTTTATACATTGGTCAAGGTATGAACCCATCGGAAATACTATAAAGTACATGGGGAATTACCATAGGACCAGATCAAGACATTGGTCAAGAGTATAAGACTCATGTCGATGTATTATAGGACCACTTGGGCATGGTCAAGGTTAGAAGCTATGGAACCAATATAAGTCTAGTACATGGTGGATAACTAAGGGATTTATTGGGTAGATTTAAGTAAGGGCTGGTTTAAGTCATAAATGGGAGTTTAACGCACTATAATACAAACTAAGCTTATGAATCTTCAAGGATGACTGAGAACTATCAGATGTTCTAATTTGTCTACGAACCCTTAGATTTTACCAAACCATTGACAGAAAGAGATTCGAAACACAATCATAACCACTCACTTGGGTGATACACTAAGGTGTTAAGAAAGGTTGGATATTATTATGGCTATGCTACTTTATTCGTGCACCCAAGGTATGCACTGCATCCAAGATGGGCCGCTTATATTCTTAAACCGGATAAAGCGTCGGGAGTTGAGCATAGTCCATCTGATCAGAATCTTCAAAGCCTAGTTCCTCGTGACATGCTAATCGGGAAACCTCTTAGTAGGGAATCTAGTGTTCACACCAAGGTATATCTATCCAATGAGTGTCTCATAATCGTCCCGACACTACGTTATCTTAAATCATGGTGAACCACGTCTTCTCTGTCCTTAGCTGTTGCATGCTAGCTAGCTTATTTTAATTATATTGCTTTAATATTTTAATTACAATTATATAAACAAATCAACCTAACTATTGCCTTTACATAATTTGATATTCCGGATAAAGTGGTGTCTAGAATAAACCGGTTGGACTTGGTTATTGGATTTTCCGAACAGTCGCCAATTTATTGGGACCAAAAGGATCATGCCTCTCCACACAAGGTGTACCTGGCCACTAGTCTTGGATACTGAATTGTGTATAAACCCAATCTTAATTACTAAATTATCTAGATAAGCTCCGTTTCAAATTCAACCGCTCAAGGAACGACCCTAGGTCATATTTACCCTTGCTAACCCATAGGAAGGAATAATAGATTTAGGCCCAGCACATATAAATTAAATAATTGACTTCTCCCGTTGGTATCCCGAGTTGACGTTTTGCGACCTAACGACACCGCATAAATAAACCGTCCGATTCGGGCATATCACGGGGTAGTTAAGTTATTAGCGCCGCTGCCGGGGAACGGTAGTACGATTTGGAGCCTGTTTAGGTTAGTTAGTTTTTAAGAGAACCTTTTGATAGAAACTAGCTTTGTCATAAGTTACTAGTTTACCGTAGTTAGGTTAGATAATATTAGCTTAATTTAGATTAATTGAAAAGTTTAAAATGGACTTCCTTATTAGTGAACCTTTAGGATGGTTTAACCTACTTAGACCGCTAAGAATTCTTCCGACACATCCTTTCTTCTATTCGATATCATGCATTGTACCCATCCGACGAGATCCACACTTACATGCCGATAGTTCGACGATGGCCGCACGCATCACTCTCGCCGACATCACCAAACCCTCGTTAGAAGGATGAGGAGGACCAATACTCTATCCAGAGGTTAACGGAGCGTCTTTTATGCTTAAGCATAGCATCATTCAACTCATTCACAATCATTGCTAGTTCCACGGCTTACCAATTGATGATCCCAACTCTCACTTAGATAGATTCCTCTCCTTATCCAACTCATATAAGCAAGACGGGGTTGAACAAGATGTAGTTCGTCTGTATCTGTTCCCCTATTCCTTAAATCTTCATGCAAAAGCCTGGTTCGAGGGGTTAGAACCCAATTCTATCACCTCATGGGAGGAAATGGCAACAACTTTCTTAATCAAGTACTTTCCCCCATAAAAAAAAAATCAGACTTAGGAATGATGTCGTAAACTTTCAACAAGTATACGATGAATCACTCTACACCGCATGGGAAAGATTCAAACACTTGCTTCGAAGATGCCCGAATCACCGTCTTGAGAGCTCTGATAAGATTTTGACCTTCTATAAAGGTCTGAATCAGAACAACAAGTCTACTCTTGATGCTGTTTCTCGAGGTAACTTCATGAACTTCACTTCTGACGAGGCCTGGAGATTGATCGAGGAGATGACTATGCACCATCACGATTGGAACACGGAAGAGCACATTTCATCAGCAACACCGCTTTCCGCCTCCGATCCTATCAAAACCATCAAATTTCTCTCGGAACAAATAGAAAACCTCACCGAAGAAGTTGGAGAGCTAAAGAAACTCCTGCAACATGTGTCTCAAGTTCAATTATGCCAGAATTGTACTGACCCACATCTGGCCAAGGTATACGAGGCCGAATGTGAGGACTCTGTTGTCTACACCGATAAGATCCTAGGTCATCCACACAACCCACCCACTAAACCCATTACCCCACCAGAGATAAGTCCAGACGATGTCCTACTGCGAATCATCAACATGATCACATCAAGAGAAGATGCAACTGACTTAGTCATGACTAATCACCTGAGTAGTCTTGAAAATCAAATAAGCCAGCTAAATCAACGTCTCGATTCTCTTGGTTGTCCTAAAAATGACTCAAAGGTGGCACATAGCCAACCTTCAGTTTCTTCTAAGGAGAAGAAACTAGCTAATACCCATTCGGTAGTAGTCATTGAGTCATCACCTAAACCTACTGGGAAAACACCCATTCCATTCCCGAGCCGTCTCAAGCAAAGACATAACAAGATGAAATCTTTCAAGCTTGACGGTAAATTTTTGGACACTATGTCTAAAAATCCTCATAGTAAGAAGTATTTTAGGAAACTCCTATCAACCAAGGATAATGTACCCGAAGTACCCAATGTCCCGCTGTTGTTCAGTCATTCTCTTAAATACTCTTCCTGAAAAACTAGGGGACACCGGACGATTTACCCTTCCTTGTTCTATCTACCAATCTGGTACTATCCATTCTCTCACTGACCTTGGTGCCAGCATCAATCTCATGCCCTACTCACTGTTCCAGAGACTCGAATTTGGAAACCTTAACCCTACCAAAATGAGCATCCAGCTAGTTGACCAATCCACTAGATATCCTAAGGGAATAGCTGAGAACGTCATGGTTAAGATCGACAAATTCCTTTTTCCGATCGACTTTGTGGTTATGGACTATAAAGAAGACATGAAAACCCCTATCATCTTAGGAAGGCCTTTCATGAATACAACCAAAGCGATCGTTGACGTTTATTCACGGACTTTCACCTTGAGAGCCCGTGGAGAAGAAGTCACTTTCACGATCGACGAATCTGTATGTCCTTCTGATGGGAACGGCGAAGTAAATACCATCTCCACTACAAAAGTCACATTCTATTCCAAGAATGAAGAGAAGAAGATAGAAGTAGAAGACAAGAAGAATAACCACTCCACACCAACCCAATCTTCACTCCCACCTTACTTTGATCTTTTAATGACTGGAAAGGATTTTGTTCTAGAAGAACTCTCTGAACCAATTATTCTTGAAACTTCTGACCAGAGTGACGAGGAGGTGGATGAAGAAATTGAAATGGAGAGCCCGGAGAAGAAGAAAGAGATGAAGGATTCTAGCATTGAAGTAGTTGTTAATGTTGCTACCGTATTGGAGACGTCAATGGACATCGTCCCACCTCCATCCTTAGAGTACAACATTACCACCAACCTGAAGTCACAAAGAAGAAAGACGGGTTTTGATTCAGGGCTACCCTATAAACCATCACTCAAATACATAATGCAATACACATCATGGAGTGATGAGGACCCCTTTGACCAACCTGCACAAATCAAGGAGGTAGAAGAAACTGATAGCTTTGTTATACCTCAAGTTAAACAAAGCAGTCACTTCAAACCACCTTCTCCTCTCATTGGACATACCTTATTCTATGTCCGCTTCAATCTCATCGATATGTTCCAATATTACCTCTTGTGTCTACTGATAGATGCAAGGGAGCCGCTTAGATTTCCTGAGAAATAAGGCTAGAGTCAGGCTCGTGACTCGAACAAAAACAAGCGCTTCTCGGGAGGCAACCCATGTGTTTATTTTTCTATAGCTTTAGTAGTAGTTAAATTAGGATAATTAGGTTAATTGAATAAATGAGAAAGTGAAACTTAAAATGAGATTTTCAAAATTTCTTACTTGTCATGAACTTAATTGCAATATTTACATTTTCAAAGTCTTAAAATTATAGGCAGTCAACACTTTAAGTGTGGGATTAAACTTTTTAGTCATACACTGATTTGTTAAATTTTCCAAAACCTAATTTTGAAACCCTCAAGTTTTCAAATAACTTTTTCATCGAAATGCAAATCAGTGAGTCTATGGCCTAAAGCTTAATCACCTGTCTAGGATTAATGTTTTCTATCTTTACAAGTAATAGACAGTTATTGATGCCTGTGGTGGAGTCTCTTTGAATAATGATGAAACGACAAGGAAACCCGTTGATTATTTCATTGCAAGTTATTAGTGAATGTTGTATGGAGATGAGAACGCGCTAATGAGCTCGAGTACACTTCAAGAAGACCGATTCGAATCCAGCCGAAGATGGTTCCGACTCAGTCTACCTTCAGATCCTCAGCTCACAACCGCACCTAAGGGGAGTAATTCGTTTCTTTATCTTCGTTTATTTAGTTTGCTTCGTTATATCCTTAAACTATACCCTATCCTAAGCTTATCACTAAGTGTGGGATTCCAACCCAATAATGAGCTTAGATACATTTTCCGACATGTTCAAACTCTAAGTGTGGGATTTTAGTCCCTAAAATCCAAGAATGAACATTAGGAACAATGTTCCTCTAAGTGTGGGATAGCGGTGTAGTACACCGTAATTAGCTATGGGATGCTCGAAAAATGTTCTTAACTTAAAATATTACTAAGCTTTTCGAGTATACCTACTATTTAGATTCTTTATCCTCAAGGTAAATTTTTCAAAATTTTTGACTTAATGATACTTTCTGAAAAAGTACTTTCGAAAATCAAGCGTGTTTGTTCTAAAATTAAGACAAATGAGGACATAAATCTTCTTAAGGATGAACCGATTCTCTAAAAGAGCATTGCATGACTAGGCATTATCAACCCAATATAATTGTTGTGAGGCACCCCAAAAATGGCCCAATAAGCATTCATTTTTAATGCTTCACTATCTTTTCCGTCGAGAGTGCCGATGTTAGCATTTAGAGTTAGAACTTGACCTTGACATACATTTTGAGGCCAATGGTTAGTAAGCGCCATACGTGGTGTAGGTGCGATACTCTTTCCGAAATCATTCTGAATAGAGAAGACAAAAACCATCCATTTCCGTTTCCACTCCACGCATTTAAATCGACCAACTCACGTCAAGGAGTTGATGAATCAGAAAATACTCACCCCTAAATTCACTATCAAATATGTTACCCTTTCCACCCTCTTTCCTTTCTCATTTCCAAAATTTAGAAATTCAAAGAGATAGATCGACCAAGTTTACTTCAAACACTTGTCGAAAAATTCTGAAATTCCAGACTGTTTTTGATAGGTCAAAAAGACCTATTTCTGGTGAAATACCTTTCTCTCTGGGCACAAGAAGAAATAGACAAAGTTATGAAGATGGGATATCTAAAAAAAAAAAAAAATAGTTGAGCAAAGTCTCAAAAATAAAGAAGAGAAAAGTCTTCAAATAAAAGCATTGATCCCCCCAAGAAAATGAAGATTGTGACCCAGGAGGATTGCAGAAAAGAAGCAAAGTCTTCGTTGAAAATCAGCACCCTCTAAAGGAACTCTTCAACAAAAATAGAGTATCATATTTCCTAGAAAAAGTATATCCTCATAAAACCGAAATCTATCAAATCTCTCTAAATTTCAATGATTCGAAAATCACCTTTTTCGCCGTATCAAAACCTTCGCTTTTCTCCGTAAACCAACCTTTAAACCCGCTCTTCCTCTTGAAAGAATGATTAGGGAGAAGATCAGTGCCGTCCTTATCTAACCGGTGGAGATTTGATTCTTGGTCAAGCCTATGACAATACTTGCAACATGACTGGCTATGAGCGAATTCATTTCATAGATTGATAGGGAACCCCACATGAGTGATTTAAGTGACCCTTGTAAGGAAGCCAAAGTCATGTAACCTCCTCTCATGCTTTCAGAGATAGTTTCTACCCTTTTAGAAGACGATTTGTCTGATCTTGCTCTTATAATAAATAACAAGCCACTTGAATAATAGAATGAAACCTCAGAAGCATCCTTGAACTCAAAATAAAAGAAAGGTTTGCTTGAGGACAAGAAAAGTCTAAGTGTGGGATATTTGATATCGGCCAAAAAGTCACGTTTTTACCCCCGATATTGAGCCCTAAAACCATAAAGTTCCAAACTTTATCGCCAAAATAATCATTTTTTTGGTTAATTTGGTAGATTTAGTCATTACAAAGGCTATGTTTCAAGAATCACTAAAAACGGATAAGAAACGAGGAAAAACGAGCAAAACCGACTAAGACAATTAACTTGCGTTTAAATAACTTATTTTATAATTTTTGGAAAAGATTAATTACTTAACTTCATGTTGTAGGATATTCAATTACGAATGCGTGGGCACAAGAATCGTCAAAAACGGAGCTAAAACGAAGATTCTAGAGCAAAAACGAGAAATCAAGTTACGATCCAGGGAATCAGGGCTGACCAGCACAAAATCCGCCCTGCCATACCACCTGCCAAACGGCCTGCCAGTATGCAAAAGGCCTGACAAAAACGGCCTACCAGTGCACCTTGCCAAACGGCCTGCCAGGCGTTTTTCAGAAAATACGGGCTGCCAGTGCACTTTGCCAAACGGCCTGCCAGGCGTTTTTTGGCCAAAAATTACAATTTTACCCCCAAGCTTTGCTTATAAAAGGAGGGCTTCACTTCTCATTTCAAGACACCAAAAAACACACCAATTCTTCACTTCTCTCTCTAAAATATCTCTCTATAGTCGCTCTCTAGTGATCTATAGGAGATTAGTTCTCTCTCTACTTTCTCTCTCTAGTTTCTAGAGAAAGAAAAATACAGAGATTAGAAAATGTAATTATCTCTCGATTGTCGCTCTCTAGTGATCAATAGGATATTAGTATATAGTTAGTAGTAGAAGCTATCAAGCATTGTAACGCTATGGATATTATGAAGAAATACAAGTGTTATTCTGCCGACATTATTCGGTATTATCTATCCTCTCTTTTATCAGTTTATTATAATATTCTTGTTCGATGTTTATGATTTACTGATGTTAGAAATTCTTGTTGCCATGATGTGTGAGTAATTGCTTGATTGTTTGCCATGATTTATTAATGTTAGTTAGGGATGATTATCGTCTCGTACTCGCTTTCTGTCTATGATATTAAACCTCGTTATTATCATCCTTCCACCAATAAACGTGATTAAAACCTTTTATAAAGTCGACATTATAAAGGTAATTAATTATCTGTGTTTATACATTGGTCAAGGTATGAACCCATCGAAAATACTATAAAGTACATGGGGAATTACCATAGGACCAGATCAAGACATTGGTCAAGAGTATAAGACTCATGTCGATGTACTATAGGACCACTTGGGCATGGTCAAGGTTAGAAGCTATGGAACCACTATAAGTCTAGTACATGGTGGATAACTAAGGGATTTATTGGGTAGATTTAAGTAAGGGCTGGTTTAAGTCATAAATTGGAGTTTAACGCACTACAATACAAACTAAGCTTATGAATCTTCAAGGATGACTGAGAACTATCAGATGTTCTAATTTGTCTACAAACCCTTAGATTTTACCAAACCATTGACATAAAGGGATTCGAAACACAATCATAACCACTCACTTGGGTGATACACTAAGGTGTTAAGAAAGGTTGGATATTCTTATGGCTATGTTACTTTATTCGTGCACCCAAGGTATGCACTGCATCCAAGATGGGCCGCTTATATTCTTAAACCGGATAAAGCATCGGGAGTTGAGCATAGTCCATCCGATCAGAATATTCAAAGCCTAGTTCCTTGTGACATGCTAACCAGGAAACCTCTTAGTAGGGAATCTAGTGTTCACACCAAGGTATATCTATCCAATGAGTGTCTCATAATCGTCCCGACACTACGTTATCTTAAATCATGGTGAACCACGTCTTCTCTGTCCTTAGCTGTTGCATGCTAGCTAGCTAGCTTATTTTAATTATATTGCTTTAATATTTTAATTACAATTATATAAACAAATCAACCCAACTATTGCCTTTACATAATTTGATATTCCGGATAAAATGGTGTGTAGAATAAACCGGTTGGACTTGGTTATTCGATTTTTCGAACAGTCGCCAATTTATTGGGACCAAAAGGATCCTGCCTCTCCACACAAGGTGTACCTGGCCACTAGTCTTGGATACTGAATTGTGTATAAACCCAATCTTAATTACTAAATTATCTATATAAGCTCCGTTTCAAATTCGACCGCTCAAGGAACGACCCTAGGTCATATTTACCCTTGCTAACCCATAGGAAGGAATAATAGATTTAGGCCCAGCACATATAAATTAAATAATCGACTTCTCCCGTTGGTATCATGAGTTAACGTTTTGCGACCTAACGACACCGCATAAATAAACCGTCCGATTCGGGCATATCAAATCACCATGTCACCTTCTTGAAACTCAATCAATCGCCTTCGTTTATCGGCATAAGATTTTTGTCTATCTTGCGCCGCCTTAAGTCGAGCCCGAATCATCTCAATTTTACTATTCATCTCTAAAACCAAATCGGTGCTCCCGATTTCTCTTTGTCCCACTTCACCCCAACATATAGGAGTCCTACACCGATGCCCATAAAGCATTTCATAAGGTGACATTCCAATACTATCATGATAGCTATTGTTGTACGAGAATTCCACCAAAGGCAAGTGCTCGTCCCAACTACCACCGAAATCAATAATACACGCCCGTAACATATCCTCCAATGTTTAATTCGTACGTTCGGTTTGACCGTTCGTTTGAGGATGGTACGCCGTGCTCATTCTCAATTGTGTACCTATATCTTCATGAAACTTATTCCAAAACCGAGATGTGAAACGAGTATCCCGATCTGAAATAATAGATATAGGAACCCCATGTCTCGATATCACCTCCTTGATAAACAACTTTGACAAAGTCTCCGGCGATATCGTTTCCCGAATGGGAAGAAACAAAGCACTCTTCATCAACCTATCAACTATCACCCAAATCGTATCAAATTGGGTTCTCGCTATCTTTGGTAGTTTTGTAATGAAGTCCATGGTAATGTGCTCCCATTTCTATTTCGGGACTTCCAATGGTTGTAACTTACCATACGGCTTTTGGTGCTCGGCCTTAACTTGTAAACACGTGACGCATTGTTCAACATACTTTACAACATCACGTTTCATGCCCGGCCACCAATACTCTTTTCTTAAATCAAGGTACATCTTTGTTGCACCCTGATGAATGGAATACTTTGACTTATGTGCTTCATCAAGTAGCACTTGTTGGAAATCCCCCATTCTAGGCACCCACACTCGTCCTTGGAAAGACAACAAACCATGCGAGCCTAAGGTAATAGACTCCGTTTGCCCCACGATTCGTTCTTCATGCTTGTTGTTAACAAAAGCTTCAATTTGAGTCTCACCAAGCTTTACAAGAAAGTCGTTAGTAATAATCATGCGTAACGATCCTACTCGTATTGCCGGATGTTGACTCTTTCGACTTAACGCATCCGCGACCACATTCGCCTTACTCAGATGATAAAGTATCTCACAATCATAATCCTTTATCACATCCATCCATCTACGTTGACGATAATTTAAATCTCGTTGATCAAAAAGATGTTTCAAACTCTTATGATCCGAATAAATCGTACACTTGACACCATACAAGTAATGGCGTCAAATTTTCAACGCATGTACCACCACCACCAATTCAAGATCATGAGTCAGGTATCTCTTTTTGTGATCCTTTAATTGTCGAGAGGCATAAGCGATGACTTTACCTCTTTGCATTAGAACACACCCGATTCCATTTAATGAGGCATCACAATAAACCGTCATATCTTCTACACCTTCCGGTATTACTAACACCGGAGCTTGACACAATTTCTCTTTCAACAATTGGAAAGCGATCTCTTGCTCATTTTCCCAATTAAATCTCGCGTTCTTTCTCGTCAACTTCGTCAATGGAGAAGTGATCTTAGAAAAGTCTTGGATAAACCGACGATAATAACCGGCCAATCCGAGAAAACTTCGGATTTCCGTAGGCGTAGTCGGTTGTTCCCAACTCGTCACCGTCTCTATCTTCACCGGATCCACTTGAATGCCTTCTTTATTCACAATGTGGCCAAGGAATTGCACTTCCCTTAGCTAAAATTCGCACTTTGAGAATTTAGCATACAACTTATCCTTTCGCAAAGTCTTCAATACTTCACACAAATGATGTTCATGTTCCTTCATACTCTTAGAATAAACGAGGATGTCGTCAATGAACACAATTACTGACTTGTCCAACATAGGTTGGCACACTCGGTTCATAAGATCCATGAATGCCGCCGGTGCATTCGTAAGACCAAAAAGCATAACTACAAACTCAAAATGCCCATAACGCGTTCGAAAGGCCGTTTTCTCATTTCTTTCTCATGAACCCGCATTTGGTGATAGCCGGACCGTAAGTCAATTTTAGAAAAATATGACGCACCTTGGAGTTGGTCAAACAAATCGTCAATCCGAGGCAATGGATAACGATTCTTGATCGTCACTTTGTTCAACTTGTGACGACCCGAAAATTTCCGACCAAATTTGAACTTTATCTTTAAATAATTTCGACACGATAAGCAAAGTCTGTAATGTTGAGTCTTGAAAATTTTGAACTGTTTCATATATTCAATTGAACTTCGACCAGTTCCGACGATTCACAAATAATTAATTGTAAATAGATATGTGTGTATGTATATATAAATAATAATTCAAAATATAATTTAAAGTATTATATGTTGTTGTTATTAAAAATTAATAAAATAAAAAATAGGATATTATAATAATTATTATTTAAAATATATCTCTATAAATAAATAAAGTATATTAAAAATAAATATTAAATGATTGAAATAATCGTTTGATGATCCAATTGATATTAAGCAAGTTAAATTCAAATTTATGTAATTTTAAAATAAACGGTGATCCGAAAATGAGTTCTATAAATTTTAGGCTTATTAAAAATGTAATTAGGAACTATTTGTTAAGTTTTAACACTTTCTATATTTTACCCATAAATGAGAGGGACAGTTGATGTAATTTTTATTTAACGAATTAAGGATTGAATTTTATACCATAATGACCAAAATAAATAAATATAGTTAATTTAAAAATTTGGGATTTTTCCGAAGACTTTTATCCGTCATTGATTAACCAACGGGGTACGATATACTATCCGGAAAGATTGTCGGTAGAGTAATCAACTTGAGGCTGCTAATTAATTGTTTATTATTATTTCAATTGGCACATCTGGTTTGAATTAGATTATAATTATTATGTAATATATATTATTACTATGATTACCTAGTTTATATATACATATACATATATTTACACAATGATGAAACCATTCTCCATCCTAACTCCATCGTCTTATCACCATCCCTTGCTACACCGGCTCGCCACTCGACCACTGTACACCTGCAATCATTCAGCCACCACCCTCCAAGAACCATCACCAACCACCAATCATCATCACAAACACATCTTTATCAGCACCCATTTAATATTACTGTTACTGTATATTTTTCTTTTTGTCATTCGAGAGCCATCAACCGTCAACAACCACCTCTAAGTTTTATAATTTCTTTCTGTTTCTTTCATGATGATCGAGCACCACAACGTATACATCATCGAACTACCCCACTTTTTTTAATCACCTGCGAAAAACCCACTTCAACCGTAAACAATAAACCACCTCACCTGCGTTTTATTTTCCCATCCATCTTCGAAAACATCAAGCTACCATTAATCGATCCCTGCCCACTGTTTCTGTTTTGGGTCAGACCAAATCAACCACTCGAACCAATTATGCTCTATTTTTTCTGTAATGACCCGGATTTTTCCGATCATTTTATACATATGAGATTAATATTTACATAAATTAAACATTACCAACATGATAAGCAATCCAAATTGTTGAGTCTTGTATTTTTGAAAAGAGTTTTACACAACGTTTGACCGTCCAATTTGACCGATGATATCACGAACTATATAACATACGATAATTATACGATTGTGCACATATACGTATTTATACATATTTAACATGATCTAAAGATGGTTTAACATATCATTGTGTACTAATAACAATGAGTTATAAGTATACTTTGAGACTACTAACTTAAGTTTTCAAAACGGTAACTATATGTAACGTTCTTGGACATATATACCTATTACCTATAATGCTTATACAAGTATCGTATAAATACGTATTTAATCACTTTTAAAGGGCTTAAATACATAAAACAATATAAGTATATTCACAAAAGATAGTTATATTTGGATTCTCATTCCGTTTCCTCAAGATTTCTACACGTATACCTAGGGTATATGTACCCGTATTGTACGCAGCTTCTAGATGTATTTACTATTGATAAATACCAATTATTAGACCTCAATTATCTGCTCATAGCAGCCTTTGTTAGTCAACAATATGTGGGATCAAATGTTAACATATAGGAAGACTTATGAGCTAGAAATCAAAACATAAAATCCTTATATATACATGCATATATCACGCCTACATACACATACATACACTTTCATATCAACTTTCTTTCAAGCTAGATTATCTTCTAAACTCTCTTATCTTCAACCTTCAAGTGTTCTTCAAGGTCTTCATAAGTTTCTAGCTTCATAATCAAGGTAAAACTATGTTTAAACTTTGATTCAATTCATGTAAGTTAATTATCTTAAATCAAAATATAAACTTACTTACAACCTTTGTTTCTTTTCATGATTTCACTTCTTAATCTTCCAAGTCATCAAGAACAAGTTCATATCTTGTTTATTCAGTAACTTTCTTCATCATACTTGAGGTATAACATTGGTTCATCATCTTGTTCAATTCATATATAACTATCTTACTACGAATATATAACAACAAGAACATAGTTTGAATGATTTTAAACTTGTTCGCAAACTAAATAGATTCTTCTAACTTGACTTTTAAAACACTTCAAGACCTGTAATATATCATAATGATATGCTAACTTAACAAGATACAACTTGATTTTACAAAGAACACCTTAAAACTGAATCTACGTCGTTGGAGTGCAACCGGGGGCTGTTTTGGGTTGGATAATTAAAAACCATCTTAAACTTTGAATTGCAAGTTTATATTCTGGAAAAATGATATTTCTTATGAATATGTTAACATATAAGAATCTCATGGTGTAACTCAAAGTGTAAGTATTTTTATAAAAATGATCATCTAGATGTTGTTTTTACGACGAAAATGATCACTTTCATATGATTCACCCAAGTTTGACCTATAACCTATGATTTTGAATACAAACCAAGGTATTTACAGTTCATATTCATAAATAATGGCTCGATCCAAAGAAGTGGCAAGTTGAACCAACAAAAACGGAGTTGTATTGAAGAAACTACGGCTAAAACAAAATCGGGTATCTGAAGCTAGTTTAGCTAGGAAAATATTTTGAGTAAAACTAAACTAATCATATATTTGCTGATTAATATGATATTTTATATATATTTACTCATGATTTGATTTTATATATTTCAGGACCACCCGTAAACAACACGTGAAGATTAATTATAAGACCTCATGATTGTACATAACACGTCATTTGACAATACGGTACTTTGGTCACGATATTAAATCATATGACACCATGTACACAATACGCCATTTGACAAAACGGTACCATGGGTCAAGATTAATTCTGATCAATACGAATACGATGGGGTCTTTTGTGACGACCCGAAAATTTCCGACCAAATTTAAACCTAACCTTTATATGTTTCCGACACGATAAGCAGAATTTGTAATGTTGAATCTCAAAAAGTTTGGAACTACATTCATGTAATCAATTACCCTTTGACCGTGTTCGATGATTCACGAACAATTATGTGTATATAGATATGTATATATAATATATAATATTAACTGAAAACATTAACAAAGTATTAGATATATGATACTTTACATGAACATATTTGTTTCGATATATTTATCGACAGAATTAAGAGATAATATCAAATGATTGAATTATCAGATACATTATGATATGATTACGGGCCAATGTTATGAGGTCCACTGTGATTTAAGAAATCTATTCTTTTTGACAATATTCGGAAAATGGTAAAGTGATCTATAAGTAAGAACGTGGAGTGTAAATAACTTAGATGTTGGATATCGACAAGATAAGTAACTCGACATTTTTCATTAAGATGATTTCATACGTTTATTAAACCTTTGGACTTTATCCCATGCTTCACCAACATACTGTAATTTAAAAACTTGAAACCTATTATGAATATATATAATTCTACTTTTCTAAAATGTTTTATGATATAACGATTTAAATTAATATTAAATATATTTATACGCATATTATACGTACATAGTTTTATACTTTTACTATACTTTAACTTTACCTTTACTTTACTTTTACTTTACTTTTACTTTACTTTAACTTTAATAATTCACTTTAATAATTCACTTTAATACTTCATACTTTAATAATTCACTTTAATAATTCATACTTTAATAATTCACTTTAATAATTCATACTTTAATAATTCACTTTAATAATTTATACTTTAATAATTCACTTTAATAATTCATACTTTAATAATTCACTTTAATAATTCATACTTTAATAATTCACTTTAATAATTCACACTTTAATAATTCACTTTAATAATTCAAGAATCTATTATAAATAGAATTCAATAGGTTTTATTATTTCATAGAAACTTGAAAATATATTTCTCTAAACTCTCTCAATCGATATATATATATATATATATATATATATATATATATATATATATATATATATATATATATATATATATATATATATATATATATATATATATATATATATATATATATTGCTCTGTATTATTTCAAGATATTATTAGTATACATAAAATATTACGACGGAGTGATGTCCGAGTGATTTCAAAATAGTTTTTTGAATGAGTCGAAGCTAAGGAAATTATGGGTTATAGCTATGGAGGTGATGGGTATGGTTCATGGGTATGCTCGTGAGGTCAATCTAGTGTTTATCATCTCCGTTGCGTCTACGTACTTTCCTGCAATATTGAATCTGAATATTGATACGTGAGCACTCATAACTTAACTTTTATATATTAATAGTGTATCCCTGACTAGTGCTCAAGTATATAAGATTATGCATGCTTGTACATTCGATATTGTCCTTAGATAGGTTTGTTGAATCCTGAATTAGATACATATGCTACTGAGATAGGGTATATGATATGCATATCATTGGAAAGCTAGCGAAAAATTAAGAACTTTTCATTTAGATATCGAATGGTTTCAATGAACGGATTAGAAGTTATAATCAACTGAATTTTAGTATTATTGTTAAAATGATTATTATTACTATCGTCGTTATTATTTTAATAGAAATATCATTGTTATTATAAAATATCATTATTACTATTATGTTAGTATTATCATTTTTATCATAATACCATTTTTAGTAAATATAAATATTGTTATTTTTTTATAGAATAATAATTATTATTATTACAAAATAATACAACTTTTACTTATTATTATTATGATCAATATTATTTTATCAAATAAATAGGGGATATAAAGATATTTTTCACCACGCGTAATATAATTACATTAATAATACTTACCACTATAGTTTTACGATATTAAGTGAACTTTATAAATTTTACTACTTAAGATATATAAAAGTATATTTTATCATATATAAACGTTAATATAAATTTTTATTAATAAATGACTTTTATTATTATAAAATCTAATAAATATATTTAAATATATAAAACGATTATAGTTAAGTTATATAATAAACACGTATAAATTTTAGAAGTCATTTTAGGTCAAGTTGACTTTTGTTGACTTTTGCATATTAGTCTCGAGCATTAGGATTGTGGTACACTATGACTTGACCAAAAATTGTTAGACAAATATTGACCAACATATAAATATATATAATTAATATAGGTTCGTGAATCCGAGGCCAACTTTGCACTTGCTAAATGACGTTATATGTATTTTTACTACGAAATACAGTATGGTGAGTTTCATTTGCTCCCTTTTATATATATTTTTGGGACTGAGAATACATGCGCTGTTTTTATAAATGTTTTATGAAATAGGCACAAGTACTAAAACTAATTCTACGTGGGTTTAAACCAGAAATATACCCTTAGCTTGGTAACATTAAACTACTTGTCTATGTACGGTAGGTGCGAATCCTAAAGATAGATCTATTGGGCCTGACAAACCCCATCCTGACTATGGGATGCTTTAGTACTTCGAGGTTATTTTAAACACACCTGATCTGGTGTATTTCAGAGGGTAAAACATGAACGTTAAGGCTTGTTACCGGGTGCCTACAACTTATAGAATACTTTTATACACTTGCGAGTGTACATATATTTATAAATGGAAATCTTGTGGTCTATTAATATATTGAAATGATTGCTATGATAAACCTATGAACTCACCAACCTTTTGGTTGACACTTTAAAGCATGTTTATTCTCAGGTATTAAAGAAATCTTCCGCTGTGCATTAGCTCATTTTAAGGATATTACTTGGAGTCATTCATGGCATACTTTGAAAGACGTTGCATTCGAGTCGTTGAGTTCATCAAGATTAATATTAAGTCAATTATAGTTGGATGTAATATGAAATGGTATGCATGCCGTCAATTTTTGATGTAAAGAAAGTTTGTCTTTTAAAAACGAATGCAATGTTTGTAAAACGTATCATATAGAGGTCAAATACCTCGCGATGTAATCAACTATTGTGAATCGTTTATAATGTATATGAACGGGTCCTTTCATCTTTATTTTATTAAGCAAATAATTGTGAACCACTAACATCGGATTGCTAACTATGGACTAATAGATATTAAAAGTATTAAAAGTATATATGTAACGATTATTTGAAAAGAAAACATGTTGATATATTATATATGGTTAGGTTCGTGATATCTATCGGAGACCAGGTCGTGTTATATATATTCAAGACAAAAGTGAGTATATAGTCCCATTTTTAAACTCTAAATATTTCGGGATGAGAATACATGCATTTTATGATTTACGTTATGGACACAAGTGATTAAAAATATATTCTACGTTGAGTTGTACCACTGGCATACTTCACTGTAGCTTGGTAACTACTATTTACATGCGGTATTGTAAACGCGAATCCTGTTGATAGATCTATCGGGCCTGACAACCCCAACCGAACTGGACGACCAGTATTCAACGGTTACACAGTACTTTGTTTCGGTGACTACACTTGGTACGGTGTAGTGAAATTTCATAATAAAGGGAATATTCGACGTTGATTAAATGTTAAGTATGGTTATCAAGTGCTCAACCACTTAGAATATTTTTATTAAAATGTTTAAGTATATGAAATCTTGTAGTTTATATTTTTAACGCTGCTAGCATTAAACCTATATCTCACTAACTTTATGTTGACATTTTAAGCATGTTTATTCTCAGGTGATAAATAAAAGCTTCCGCTGCATTATGCCGAATTTAAGCAAGATTTGGAGTATGCATATTTGTGTCAAAAATAAAACTGCATTTCGGAAGATTTGTAATGTGAAATATGTTGGAAATCGTATTGTTGTTATCAAATGTAAAGTTTGTAAGACTAAGATTATCGCTAAACGATAATCATTATTATGTTGTTTAAATCCTTTGGTTGTAATAAAGGTTATGGTTTGTATTATAAAAACGAATGCAGATTTTGAAAAATGTTGCATATAGAGGTCAATACCTCGCAATGAAATCATATGTTATTGTATTCGTCCTTATGGATTGGGACGGGTCGTCACATGTGGTATCAGAACGGTGGCCTTAGCGAACCAGATTTTTGCATAAAACGTGTCTAAACTAGTTTTTGATGCATTAGTGAGTCCGGACTTTGACCGTGACTGATTTAAAAAATTATTGCTTATCATTGTTGGTTAAAAATTAATATGTAAATATTATGTGGTACTAACGTGCTAGTTGTAGTGTGATAGATGTCTGGCTCAAAATTTGTTATCACATTCAGCGACTCCGAACCAGAATCTCCAGATAGTGTTCCAGTCATTAATCTATCCGACGATGAAAATGACACCTTTGGGGAAGACTCACAATTTCTGGATGAACCAATTGAAGAGGAACCGGAAAGTGATCCCGAGGAGGAAGAAATACAGGAAATTACGAAAGACAAGTTCGAACGAGGAAAGAAACGAAAGGATACTGAATTGAAAAATCCAAATCCCGAGTTTAGTGAGGATGTTGTTGTAGTGACCCGAACTTTTCCATGTTTATATATATTAATTGAGATTGATATTTACATGATTAAATGTTTCCAACATTTTAAGCAATCAAACTTGTTAAGACTTGATTAATTGAAATATGTTTCATATAGACAATTGACCACCCAAGTTGACCGGTGATTCACGAACGTTAAAACTTGTAAAAACTATATGATGACATATATATGGATATATATATAGTTAACATGATACTATGATAAGTAAACATATCATTAAGTATATTAACAATGAACTACATATGTAAAAACAAGACTACTAACTTAATGATTTTTAAACGAGACATATATGTAACGATTATCGTTGTAAAGACATTTAATGTATATATATCATATTAAGAGATATTCATACATGATAATATCATGATAATATAATAATTTAAAATCTCATTTGATATTATAAACATTGGGTTAACAACATTTAACAAGATCGTTAACCTAAAGGTTTCAAAACAACACTTACATGTAACGACTAACGATGACTTAACGACTCAGTTAAAATGTATATACATGTAGTGTTTTAATATGTATTTATACACTTTTGAAAGACTTCAATACACTTATCAAAATACTTCTACTTAACAAAAATGCTTACAATTACATCCTCGTTCAGTTTCATCAACAATTCTACTCGTATGCACCCGTATTCGTACTCGTACAATACACAGCTTTTAGATGTATGTACTATTGGTATATACACTCCAATGATCAGCTCTTAGCAGCCCATGTGAGTCACATAACACATGTGGGAACCATCATTTGGCAACTAGCATGAAATATCTCATAAAATTACAAAAATATGAGTAATCATTCATGACTTATTTACATGAAAACAAAATTACATATCCTTTATATCTAATCCATACACCAATGACCAAAAACACCTACAAACACTTTCATTCTTCAATTTTCTTCATCTAATTGATCTCTCTCAAGTTCTATCTTCAAGTTCTAAGTGTTCTTCATAAATTCTAAAAGTTCTAGTTTCATAAAATCAAGAATACTTTCAAGTTTGCTAGCTCACTTCCAATCTTGTAAGGTGATCATCCAACCTCAAGAAATCTTTGTTTCTTACAGTAGGTTATCATTCTAATACAAGGTAATAATCATATTCAAACTTTGGTTCAATTTCTATAACTATAACAATCTTATTTCAAGTGATGATCTTACTTGAACTTGTTTTCGCGTCATGATTCTGCTTCAAGAACTTCGAGCCATCCAAGGATCCGTTGAAGCTAGATCCATTTTTCTCTTTTCCAGTAGGTTTATCCAAGGAACTTAAGGTAGTAATGATGTTCATAACATCATTCGATTCATACATATAAAGCTATCTTATTCGAAGGTTTAAACTCGTAATCACTAGAACATAGTTTAGTTAATTCTAAACTTGTTCGCAAACAAAAGTTAATCCTTCTAAATTGACTTTTAAAATTAACTACACACATGTTCTATATCTATATGATATGCTAACTTAATGATTTAAAACCTGGAAACACGAAAAACACCGTAAAACCGGATTTACGCCGTCGTAGTAACACCGCGGGCTGTTTTGGGTTAGTTAATTAAAAACTATGATAAACTTTGATTTTAAAGTTGTTATTCTGAGAAAATGATTTTTATTATGAACATGAAACTATATCCAAAAATTATGATTAAACTCAAAGTGGAAGTATGTTTTCTAAAATGGTCATCTAGACGTCGTTCTTTCGACTGAAATGACTACCTTTACAAAAACGACTTGTAACTTATTTTTCTGACTATAAACCTATACTTTTCTGTTTAGATTCATAAAATAGAGTTCAATATGAAACCATAGCAATTTGATTCACTCAAAACGGATTTAAAATGAAGAAGTTATGGGTAAAACAAGATTGGATAATTTTTCTCATTTTAGCTACGTGAAAATTGGTAACAAATCTATTCCAACCATAACTTAATCAACTTGTATTGTATATTATGTAATCTTGAGATACCATAGACACGTATACAATGTTTCGACCTATCATGTCGACACATCTATATATATTTCGGAACAACCATAGACACTCTATATGTGAATGTTGGAGTTAGCTATACAGGGTTGAGGTTGATTCCAAAATATATATAGTTTGAGTTGTGATCAATACTGAGATACGTATACACTGGGTCGTGGATTGATTCAAGATAATATTTATCGATTTATTTCTGTACATCTAACTGTGGACAACTAGTTGTAGGTTACTAACGAGGACAGCTGACTTAATAAACTTAAAACATCAAAATATATTAAAAGTGTTGTAAATATATTTTGAACATACTTTGATATATATGTATATATTGTTATAGGTTCGTGAATCAACCAGTGGCCAAGTCTTACTTCCCGACGAAGTAAAAATCTGTGAAAGTGAGTTATAGTCCCACTTTTAAAATCTAATATTTTTGGGATGAGAATACATGCAGGTTTTATAAATGATTTACAAAATAGACACAAGTACGTGAAACTACATTCTATGGTTGAATTATCGAAATCGAATATGCCCCTTTTTATTAAGTCTAGTAATCTAAGAATTAGGGAACAGACACCCTAATTGACGCGAATCCTAAAGATAGATCTATTGGGCCTAACAAACCCCATCCAAAGTACCGGATGCTTTAGTACTTCGAAATTTATATCATATCCGAAGGGTGTCCCGGAATGATGGGGATATTCTTATATATGCATCTTGTTATTGTCGGTTACCAGGTGTTCACCATATGAATGATTTTTATCTCTATGTATGGGATGTGTATTGAAATATGAAATCTTGTGGTCTATTGTTACGATTTGATATATATAGGTTAAACCTATAACTCACCAACATTTTTGTTGACGTTTAAAGCATGTTTATTCTCAGGTGAATACTAAGAGCTTCCGCTGTTGCATACTAAAATAAGGACAAGATTTGGAGTCCATGTTTGTATGATATTGTGTAAAAACTACATTCAAGAAACTGATTTCGATGTAACATATTTGTATTGTAAACCATTATGTAATGGTCGTGTGTAAACAGGATATTTTAGATTATCATTATTTGATAATCTACGTAAAGATTTTTAAACCTTTATTTATGAAATAAAGGTTATGGTTTGTTTTAAAAATGAATGCAGTCTTTGAAAAACGTCTCATATAGAGGTCAAAACCTCGCAACGAAATCAATTAATATGGAACGTTTTTAATCAATAAGAACGGGACATTTCAGTTGGTATCCGAGCGTTGGTCTTAGAGAACCAGAAAATTTGCATTAGTGTGTCTTATCGAGTTTGTTAGGATGCATTAGTGAGTCTGGACTTCGACCGTGTTTTCTTTAAAAATGATTGCTTAACATTTTTGTTGGAAACTATATATTTTTAACATATGAATATTATGTGATATATTAATCTCTTAACGTGTTTGATATTATGTGATAGATGTCTACCTCTAGAACAAGTCCCATTGACTCACCTAATAATAATGAAGAGTCAAATGTAAATTGGAATGATTCGTGGACTGATTCACAAGTTCCCGAAGAAGAACCGGAAGAAGAGTCGGAACCGGAAGAAGAATCGGAACCGGAAGAAGAATCGGAACCGGATGAAGAAATAGAACCGGTGGGGAAAATAATAAAACGGTTAAGTAAAAGAAAATCCTCAACCAACCGACCAAGGTTAATTATGGTCAATGGTGTTTCCGCCAAGGAAGCAAAATATTGGGAGGATTACCAATTCTCCGATGAATCGGATTCCGACGAGAATTCCGATGATGTTATAGAAATTACCCCAACTGAATTTAAAAAGGCAAAAGAAAATAATAAGGGAAAGGGCATAAAAATAGAGAAATCTAATTCCAACCCCGATGAACTTTATATGTATCGTCAACGCCCGAAGTCCTTAAGTTGTAACAATGACCCGGGAACCTCTAAACCACCAGGTTTTTCTAAACCAATGTGGACAACGACGGCTCGTATTAGGGGAACATCATATATCCCTAGAAACTTGGCAAAACGAACCAAAACCGAAGAAGAAGAAACGAGCGAGTCGGAATAAGATAGTTGTATTCGTGTGGTGTAATATATGTAATATAGTGTTCTTATGCTTTATGATATATGTAAAAATTGCTTGTATTAATAAGTATTTTTTTATGAATCTAACTCTTGTCTATTTTACAGTTTAAAAACACAAAATGGATAGACAACCCAATATTTTAAGAGACCTACCCGGAGACATGATTGATGAAATCTTGTCTAGAGTCGGCCAGAATTCCTCGGCACAACTATTTAAGGCGAGATCAGTTTGTAAGACATTCGAAGAACGTTCCAAGAATGTCTTGGTTTATAAGAGACTTTCGTTTGAAAGATGGGGGATATCACATTGGGAAACCCATAAGTTACGATGTGTTTACTTTGACGCATATATTGCGGGGAACCCAAATGCTATTTTACGCAACGGGTTAAGAAATTATTTTGACTCAATATATCCGAATATTGGACTTCGTGATTTAGAAAAAGCGGCTAACATGCAACATAAAGAAGCATGTTATGCTTATGGATTAGTAATGTTCGCTTCTCACCAAAGTGAGAACAAGAACATCGGGCTACAACTATTAAACAAAACGTTTCCACAAGTGACGGAGTCGGTAATTGGGGTAAGAAATGAGGTTTTTAGATTATTACGGGACTGTTGGACATTACGTAACCCTCGTCCCTTTGACGACGTTACAACACGCTGTCTTATAAACGGCCATAACGGTTATGTTGCACAAGACCAAGGATGAGAAGTAGTCCTAGTAAAACCAGAATGCATGACTTGTTTCTGGACGTATGAATTACGTGTCTTTATTGCCTTTGCTGAACGACTTGTGTATTAGCTAGAATTATCTTCACAACTATCTTGTATCAAAGTTATTGTGTGCTATATTTCAAGCTTTATGTAAAATAAGCGGTATTGTAAGTTTGTAAAATATTGTATAAAAGTTTGAACGCGAAATATTATTATAATCAGTTTTTCATATAGAATTGTAGTAGTTGAATTGTATATTAGCTACTAAGTATGAACTTAACGGGTAGGTACTACCCGAATTTAAACTTATAAAACGCTAATATGAAGAAAAAGCTTTTATAAATGAGTTCATATTATGCTACGAAATACTATTAACTACTCTTAATATTCTGTATGATTAACTTGTTCCATTTGACTATTTTAAACGAAATGGCACCGACTACTCGACACACCGTGAATATGAATGAAGAGGAATTCCGTACTTTTCTAGCTTCAAACATAGCCGCAGTACAGGCTGCGCTACATACCAACAATAACCTTGGATCTAGCAGTACAGGAAATCGTGTAGGATGCACCTACAAAGAATTCACTGCCTGCAAACCTTTGGAATTTGATGGAACCGAAGGACCGATCGGATTGAAACGGTGGACCGAGAAGGTCGAATCGGTGTTTGCCATAAGTAAGTGTACTGAAGAGGACAAAGTGAAGTACGCTACGCATACCTTCACAGGTTCTGCGTTAACATGGTGGAATACCTATCTAGAGTAAGTGGGACAAGATGATGCGTACGCACTACCGTGGTCAGCATTCAAGCACTTGATGAACGAGAAGTACCGTCCCAGAACCGAGGTCAATAAGCTCAAGACAGAACTTAGAGGGTTACGAACCCAAGGATTTGATATTACCACGTACGAAAGACGATTCACAGAATTGTGCCTATTGTGTCCGGGAGCATTCGAAGATGAGGAAGAGAAGATCGACGCATTTGTGAAAGGATTACCGGAAAGAATCCAAGAAGATATAAGTTCACACGAGCCCGCCTCTATACAACATGCATGTAGAATGGCTCACAAACTAGTGAACCAGATTGAAGAAAGAATTAAAGAACAGACTGCTGAAGAGGCCAATGTGAAGCAAGTCAAAAGAAAGTGGGAGGAAAACGGTGATAAGAATCACCAATACAACAACAACAGCAATTACAACAATAATCGCAACAATTATCCCAACAATCGCAACATCAATCGCAACTACAACAAACGGCCCAACAACAACAACAACAGCAACTACAACAATCATCCCAACAACAATAATAACCGCAACAACAACAACAATCAGAAGCAGCTATGCCAAAGGTGTGAAAAGAATCACTCGGGGTTCTGCACCAAATTTTGCAACAAGTGTAAAAGAAATGGTCATAGCGCGGCGAAGTGTGAGGTCTACGGACCAGGGGTTAATAGAACGAAAGGAACAAATGGTGTCGGAACGAGTAATGGCGGAGCAAGTAGTGTCGGAGCAAGTTATGCCAATGTAGTTTGTTATAAATGTGGAAAACCGGGCCACATTATTAGAAATTGCCCGAACCAGGAGAACACGAATGGACAAGGCCGTGGAAGAGTTTTCAATATTAATGCGGCAGAGGCACAGGAAGACCCGGAGCTTGTTACGAGTACGTTTCTTATTGACAATAAATCTGCTTACGTTTTATTTGATTCGGGTGCGGATAGAAGCTATATGAGTAGAGATTTTTGTGCTAAATTAAGTTGTCCATTGACGCCTTTGGATAGTAAATTTTTACTCGAATTAGCAAATGGTAAATTAATTTCAGCAGATAATATATGTCGGAATCGAGAAATTAAACTGGTTAGCGAAACATTTAAGATTGATTTGATACCAGTAGAGTTAGGGAGTTTTGATGTGATAATCGGTATGGACTGGTTGAAAGAAGTGAAAGCGGAGATCGTTTGTTACAAAAATGCAATTCGCATTATACGAGAAAAAGGAAAACCCTTAATGGTGTACGGAGAAAAGGGCAACACGAAGCTACATCTTATTAGTAATTTGAAGGCACAAAAACTAATAAGAAAAGGTTGCTATGCTGTTCTAGCACACGTCGAGAAAGTACAAACTGAAGAAAAGAGCATCAATGATGTTCCCGTCGCAAAAGAATTTCCTGATGTATTTCCGAAAGAATTACCGGGATTACCCCCACATCGATCCGTTGAATTTCAAATAGATCTTGTACCAGGAGCTGCACCAATAGCTCGTGCTCCTTACAGACTCGCACCCAGCGAGATGAAAGAACTGCAAAGCCAATTACAAGAACTTTTAGAGCGTGGTTTCATTCGACCAAGCACATCACCGTGGGGAGCTCCTGTTTTGTTTGTCAAGAAGAAAGATGGTACATTCAGGTTGTGTATCGACTACCGAGAGTTGAACAAACTTACCATCAAGAACCGCTACCCACTACCGAGAATCGACGACAAATTTGATCAACTACAAGGCTCGTCTGTTTATTCAAAGATTGACTTACGTTCCGGGTATCATCAAATGCGGGTGAAAGAAGATGATATTCCAAAGACTGCTTTCAGAACACGTTACGGTCATTACGAGTTTATGGTCATGCCGTTTGGTTTAACTAATGTACCAGCTGTGTTCATGGACCTTATGAACCGAGTGTGTGGACCATACCTTGACAAGTTTGTCATTGTTTTCATTGATGACATACTTATTTACTCAAAGAATGACCAAGAACACGGTGAACATTTGAGAAAGGTGTTAGAAGTATTGAAGAAGGAAGAATTGTACGCTAAGTTTTCAAAGTGTGCATTTTGGTTGGAAGAAGTTCAATTCCTCGATCACATAGTGAACAAAGAAGGTATTAAGGTGGATCCGGCAAAGATAGAAACTGTTGAAAAGTGGGAAACCCCGAAAACTCCGAAACACATACGCCAGTTTTTAGGACTAGCTGGTTACTACAGAAGGTTCATCCAAGACTTTTCCAGAATAGCAAAACCCTTGACTGTATTAACGCATAAAGGGAAGAAATTTGAATGGAATGATGAACAAGAAAAAGCATTTCAGTTATTGAAGAAAAAGCTAACTACGGCACCTATATTGTCATTGCCTGAAGGGAATGATGATTTTGTGATTTATTGTGACGCATCAAAGCAAGGTCTCGGTTGTGTATTAATGCAACGAACGAAGGTGATTGCTTATGCGTCTAGACAATTGAAGATTCACGAACAAAATTATACGACGCATGATTTGGATTTAGGCGCGGTTGTTTTTGCATTAAAGACTTGGAGGCACTACTTATATGGGGTCAAAAGTATTATATATACCGACCACAAAAGTCTTCAACACATATTTAATCAGAAACAACTGAATATGAGGCAGCGTAGGTGGATTGAATTATTGAATGATTACGACTTTGAGATTCGTTACCACCCGGGGAAGGCAAATGTGGTAGCCGATGCCTTGAGCAGGAAGGACAGAGAACCCATTCGAGTAAAATCTATGAATATAATGATTCATAATAACCTTACTACTCAAATAAAGGAGGCGCAACAAGGAGTTTTAAAAGAGGGAAATTTAAAGGATGAAATACCCAAAGGATCGGAGAAGCATCTTAATATTCGGGAAGACGGAACCCGGTATAGGGCTGAAAGGATTTGGGTACCAAAATTTGGAGATATGAGAGAAATGGTACTTAGAGAAGCTCATAAAACCAGATACTCAATACATCCTGGAACGGGGAAGATGTACAAGGATCTCAAGAAACATTTTTGGTGGCCGGGTATGAAAGCCGATGTTGCTAAATACGTAGGAGAATGTTTGACGTGTTCTAAGGTCAAAGCTGAGCATCAGAAACCATCAGGTCTACTTCAACAACCCGAAATCCCGGAATGGAAATGGGAAAACATTACCATGGATTTCATCACTAAATTGCCAAGGACTGCAAGTGGTTTTGATACTATTTGGGTAATAGTTGATCGTCTCACCAAATCAGCACACTTCCTGCCAATAAGAGAAGATGACAAGATGGAGAAGTTAGCACGACTGTATTTGAAGGAAGTCATCTCCAGACATGGAATACCAATCTCTATTATCTCTGATAGGGATGGCAGATTTATTTCAAGATTCTGGCAGACATTACAGCAAGCATTAGGAACTCGTCTAGACATGAGTACTGCCTATCATCCACAAACTGATGGGCAGAGCGAAAGGACGATACAAACGCTTGAAGACATGCTACGAGCATGTGTTATTGATTTCGGAAACAGTTGGGATCGACATCTACCGTTAGCAGAATTTTCCTACAACAACAGCTACCATTCAAGCATTGAGATGGCGCCGTTTGAAGCACTTTATGGTAGAAAGTGCAGGTCTCCGATTTGTTGGAGTGAAGTGGGGGATAGACAGAGTACGGGTCCGGAGATTATACAAGAAACTACCGAGAAGATCATCCAAATTCAACAACGGTTGAAAACCGCCCAAAGTCGACAAAAGAGCTACGCTGACATTAAAAGAAAAGATATAGAATTTGAAATTGGAGAGATGGTCATGCTTAAAGTTGCACCTTGGAAAGGCGTTGTTCGATTTGGTAAATGAGGGAAATTAAATCCAAGGTATATTGGACCATTCAAGATTATTGATCGTGTCGGACCAGTAGCTTACCGACTAGAGTTACCTCAACAACTCGCGGCTGTACATAACACTTTCCACGTCTCGAATTTGAAGAAATGTTTTGCTAAATAAGATCTCACTATTCCGTTAGATGAAATCCAAATCAACGAAAAACTTCAATTCATCGAAGAACCCGTCGAAATAATCGATCGTGAGGTTAAAAGACTTAAGCAAAACAAGATACCAATTGTTAAGGTTCGATGGAATGCTCGTAGAGGACCCGAGTTCACCTGGGAGCGTGAAGATCAGATAAAGAAGAAATACCCGCATCTATTTCCAGAAGATTCGTCAACACCTTCAACAGCTTAAAATTTCGGGACGAAATTTATTTAACGGGTAGGTACTGTAGTGACCCGAACTTTTCCATGTTTATATATATTAATTGAGATTGATATTTACATGATTAAATGTTTCCAACATGTTAAGCAATCAAACTTGTTAAGACTTGATTAATTGAAATATGTTTCATATAGACAATTGACCACCCAAGTTGACCGGTGATTCACGAACGTTAAAACTTGTAAAAACTATATGATGACATATATATGGATATATATATAGTTAACATGATACTATGATAAGTAAACATATCATTAAGTATATTAACAATGAACTACATATGTAAAAACAAGACTACTAACTTAATGATTTTTAAACGAGACATATATGTAACGATTATCGTTGTAAAGACATTTAATGTATATATATCATATTAAGAGATATTCATACATGATAATATCATGATAATATAATAATTTAAAATCTCATTTGATATTATAAACATTGGGTTAACAACATTTAACAAGATCGTTAACCTAAAGGTTTCAAAACAACACTTACATGTAACGACTAACGATAACTTAACGACTCAGTTAAAATGTATATACATGTAGTGTTTTAATATGTATTTATACACTTTTTAAAGACTTCAATACACTTATCAAAATACTTCTACTTAACAAAAATGCTTACAATTACATCCTCGTTCAGTTTCATCAACAATTCTACTCGTATGCACCCGTATTCGTACTCGTACAATACACAGCTTTTAGATGTATGTACTATTGGTATATACACTCCAATGATCAGCTCTTAGCAGCCCATGTGAGTCACCTAACACATGTGGGAACCATCATTTGGCAACTAGCATGAAATATCTCATAAAATTACAAAAATATGAGTAATCATTCATGACTTATTTACATGAAAACAAAATTACATATCCTTTATATCTAATCCATACACCAACGACCAAAAACACCTACAAACACTTTCATTCTTCAATTTTCTTCATCTAATTGATCTCTCTCAAGTTCTATCTTCAAGTTCTAAGTGTTCTTCATAAATTCCAAAAGTTCTAGTTTCATAAAATCAAGAATACTTTCAAGTTTGCTAGCTCACTTCCAATCTTGTAAGGTGATCATCCAACCTCAAGAAATCTTTTTTTCTTACAGTAGGTTATCATTCTAATACAAGGTAATAATCATATTCAAACTTTGGTTCAATTTCTATAACTATAACAATCTTATTTCAAGTGATGATCTTACTTGAACTTGTTTTCGTGTCATGATTCTGCTTCAAGAACTTCGAGCCATCCAAGGATCCGTTGAAGCTAGATCCATTTTTCTCTTTTCCAGTAGGTTTATCCAAGGAACTTAAGGTAGTAATGATGTTCATAACATCATTCGATTCATACATATAAAGCTATCTTATTCGAAGGTTTAAACTCGTAATCACTAGAACATAGTTTAGTTAATTCTAAACTTGTTCGCAAACAAAAGTTAATCCTTCTAACTTGACTTTTAAAATTAACTACACACATGTTCTATATCTATATGATATGCTAACTTAATGATTTAAAACCTGGAAACACGAAAAACACCGTAAAACCGGATTTACGCCGTCGTAGTAACACCGCGGGCTGTTTTGGGTTAGTTAATTAAAAACTATGATAAACTTTGATTTTAAAGTTGTTATTATGAGAAAATGATTTTTATTATGAACATGAAACTATATCCAAAAATTATGATTAAACTCAAAGTGGAAGTATGTTTTCTAAAATGGTCATCTAGACGTCGTTCTTTCGACTGAAATGAATACCTTTACAAAAACGACTTGTAACTTATTTTTCCGACTATAAACCTATACTTTTCTATTTAGATTCATAAAATAGAGTTCAATATGAAACCATAGCAATTTGATTCACTCAAAACGGATTTAAAATGAAGAAGTTATGGGTAAAACAAGATTGGATAATTTTTCTCATTTTAGCTACGTGAAAATTGGTAACAAATCTATTCCAACCATAACTTAATCAACTTGTATTGTATATTATGTAATATTGAGATACCATAGACACGTATACAATGTTTCGACCTATCATGTCGACACATCTATATATATTTCGGAACAACCATAGACACTCTATATGTGAATGTTGGAGTTAGCTATACAGGGTTGAGGTTGATTCCAAAATATATATAGTTTGAGTTGTGATCAATACTGAGATACGTATACACTGGGTCGTGGATTGATTCAAGATAATATTTATCGATTTATTTCTGTACATCTAACTGTGGACAACTAGTTGTAGGTTACTAACGAGGACAGCTGACTTAATAAACTTAAAACATCAAAATATATTAAAAGTGTTGTAAATATATTTTGAACATACTTTGATATATATGTATATATTGTTATAGGTTCGTGAATCAACCAGTGGCCAAGTCTTACTTCCCGACGAAGTAAAAATCTGTGAAATTGAGTTATAGTCCCACTTTTAAAATCTAATATTTTTGGGATGAGAATACATGCAGGTTTTATAAATGATTTACAAAATAGACACAAGTACGTGAAACTACATTCTATGGTTGAATTATCGAAATCGAATATGCCCCTTTTTATTAAGTCTGGTAATCTAAGAATTAGGGAACAGACACCCTAATTGACGCGAATCCTAAAGATAGATCTATTGGGCCTAACAAACCCCATCCAAAGTACCGGATGCTTTAGTACTTCGAAATTTATATCATATCCGAAGGGTGTCCCGGAATGATGGGGATATTCTTATATATGCATCTTGTTATTGTCGGTTACCAGGTGTTCACCATATGAATGATTTTTATCTCTATGTATGGGATGTGTATTGAAATATGAAATCTTGTGGTCTATTGTTACGATTTGATATATATAGGTTAAACCTATAACTCACCAACATTTTTGTTGACGTTTAAAGCATGTTTATTCTCAGGTGAATACTAAGAGCTTCCGCTGTTGCATACTAAAATAAGGACAAGATTTGGAGTCCATGTTTGTATGATATTGTGTAAAAACTGCATTCAAGAAACTGATTTCGATGTAACATATTTGTATTGTAAACCATTATGTAATGGTCGTGTGTAAACAGGATATTTTAGATTATCATTATTTGATAATCTACGTAAAGATTTTTAAACCTTTATTTATGAAATAAAGGTTATGGTTTGTTTTAAAAATGAATGCAGTCTTTGAAAAACGTCTCATATAGAGGTCAAAACCTCGCAACGAAATCAATTAATATGGAACGTTTTTAATCAATAAGAACGGGACATTTCAGTTGTGGCACCAACTTCACCAAATACTACCACCCCTATTCCCGCTATTCCTATTAGTTCTATCCCGGCATTCAATTCTTCGGTCCCTCAGCCAAAACGCAGGGAGACAGTCAGGATAAGCGTTAAGCGATTTTTTTGAACACAAACGTTTTGGGTTAAATGATGCGCTGTTGTTTTAAACCATGGGATCATATAACGTTTTATATAATATTACTAGTGTGGTTTACTTAATGTTTGATGTAAGATAAGCATATGTAAAATAGTGAAGTGTGAAATGCAATAATTTTCCATGGTGGAGTATTATTTGGATGGTAGTAATTAATTTCCGTACTAAGCTATTAAGTATGAACTTTAACGAGTAGGTACTACCCTAGATATAATTATAAAATGCTAATAGGAAGAAAAGACTTTTATAATAATAACTGGTTCATATTATTAATAAGCTACGATGTACTGTAAATACACACTACATCTATAATATTCTATGTGAATAATTATTTTTTTTCATTCTTATTGAAGAATATGGCGCGATTGAACCGAATGACGGAACAAGAAATCAAGGAACTCATCAATCAGTGAGTGAACGACAGAATGTTATGGGTCGAGGCTGCAAGAGGTGCTGCAGTTAACCCAAATCCTCGTGTGGAATGCACCTTCAAAACTTTTCAAGGTTGCAAGCCCTCATCATTCAGTGGAACAGAAGGACCGATCGGTTTAACCCGGTGGATCGAAAAAATTGAGTCTGTGTTTAAAATCAGTGGTTGTATTAAGCAGGACATGACCAAGTATGCATCGTGCACCTTACAAGATAGTGCACTCACGTGATGGAAAAACTATGTGAAGGCCGTAGGAGGAGATGTAGCTTATGATACTCCATGGGAAGAATTCAAAACAATGCTAATCAACGAGTATTGTCCAAGGAACGAGGTTAGGAAGTTGGAAGCTGAACTACGAAGCCTGAAAGTTGTTGGTACTGAACTCACCAACTACAATCAGCGATTCATGGAATTAGCTTTGCTATGTCCCGAATTGTGTGACGATCGCTCCAAATCCATATGGACAAACACGTCATTCATCAATTTCATTGCGAGGTATTTGACCTCTATATGATACATTTTGTAAATATTGCATTCTTTTGAAAAGGTACACCATAAATGAATATTTAAATCAAAGGTTTTCCACATCTGATGATTTCTACATATAGACAATCACCGTAATATAATAGTTTACAATAGTACTTCCGCTCACAATGCAGTCAAAATAAGATACATGGTGATGATTTGGTGAATGCAACGTTTCCTTGAAAAATATGCCATGTAAGACTCCATGCACATAGCTTGTCTAACATATAAGCAAACAGCGGAGGACTTCTAGGGAACCTGAGAATAAACATGCTAACAAGTGTCAACACAAAGGTTGGTGAGTTCATAGTTTTAATGTTTTGCATAATCTGTACATAAAGGTGGATCACAAGATTTCAGTTGTTTCATCCAGAAACGTTTATCAAAATATTCTACAAGATTGAGCACCATGGTAACTAAACTTAACGTATATATAATTTATACCCTTTGTATAATCATCTTAATAATACACGTAAACCAACGTGTACGCTTCTCAAATAGCATACGTCCGTTAAAAGGCTAGTGCTCTAGCTCGGACGGGGATATCAAGCCCTATGGATCCATATACTACTACTCGCGCCCACCAGTTCTTATAACCAGCAATTACTATTTACCAAAGCTAAGGGATTTTCGGTTTAAACTCAGTGTAGAATTTAGTATGTACTTGTATCCATTGCGTTTAAAATAAAGTGCATGTATTCTCAGCCCAAAAATATAGATTGCAAAAGCAATTAAAAAGGGAGCAAATGAAACTCACCTTAGCAGCATATAAAGTCGTTCACCAAAATGTGACCGAAACTCGGATTACCAAATAACCGTAGATCTCAACCTAGAGAACATATGTTGGTTAATAAATGTCTATCAAGCTAGGTCAGGTCATAGTGTATCATAATCCTAATGCTCGAGATCGACATACAAATGTTATCAAAAGTCATTTCAAAAAGTCAATCTAATTCAATACTATAGTTAAATGATTATGATAATCGAAACATTTTAACATTTCACATAGTTTCCCAATTCTTGTAAAATTAGACTATAGTTTTTATACGGCTTTAAAATATGATAAAACAATCAATTTTGACCATTGTTCAACAAAACGAGACATGCCTTATTTAAGAATTCATTTACTCGGCTAGTAGTATTTAAAAACCTAATTTATCAATCTCGTAAATAGGTGAAACAACCCAACCCGTATTAAAATCGGCCCATAAAATTTTTTCCTTTTAATACGCTTTAAATAACACTTTAGGTCCCAATTGTGTTTCCATAAACATCTTTAATACAATAGAAGGTTTAATAAACCTTAAAACATTTAATACATTAATTAATTGTCCAAACGGACATACACGACCCGACTAGTTTAGTTTCCAACCAAAACCGAGCATGGTGATTTGGGACTACGCTGTAGTGACCCAAACTTTTCCATGTTTATATATATTAATTGAGATTGATTTTTACATGATTAAATATTTCCAACATGTTAAGCAATCAAACTTGTTAAGACTTGATTAATTAAAATAGGTTTCATATAGACAATTGACCACCCAAGTTGACCGGTGATTCACGAACGTTAAAACTTGTAAAAACTATATGATGACATATATATGGTTATATATATAGTTAACATGATATTATGATAAGTAAACATATCATTAATTATATTAACAATGAACTACATATGTAAAAACAAGACTACTAACTTAATGATTTTGAAACGAGACATATATGTAACGATTATCGTTGTAACGACATTTAATGTATATATATCATATTAAGAGATATTCGTACATCATAACATCATGATAATATAATAATTTAAAATCTCTTTTGATATTATAAACATTGGGTTAACAACATTTAACAAGATCGTTAACCTAAAGGTTTCAAAACAACATTTACATGTAACGACTAACGATGACTTAACGACTCAGTTAAAATGTATATACATGTAGTGTTTTAATATGTATTCATACACTTTTGAAAGACTTCAAGACACTTATCAAAATACTTCTACTTAACAAAAATGCTTACAATTACATCCTCGTTCAGTTTCATCAACAATTCTACTCGTATGCACCCGTATTCATACTCGTACAATACACAGCTTTTAGATGTATGTACTATTGGTATATACACTCCAATGATCAGCTCTTAGCAGCCCATGTGAGTCACCTAACACATGTGGGAACCATCATTTGGAAACTAGCATGAAATATCTCATAAAATTACAAAAATATGAGTAATCATTCATGACTTATTTACATGAAAACAAAATAACATATCCTTTATATCTAATCCATACACCAACGACCAAAAACACCTACAAACACTTTCATTCTTCAATTTTCTTCATCTAATTAATCTCTCTCAAGTTCTATCTTCAAGTTCTAAGTATTCTTCATAAATTCCAAAAGTTCTAGTTTCATAAAATCAAGAATACTTTCAAGTTTGCTAGCTCACTTCCAATCTTGTAAGGTGATCATCCAACCTCAAGAAATCTTTGTTTCTTACATTAGGTTATCATTCTAATACAAGGTAATAATCATATTCAAACTTTGGTTCAATTTCTATAACTATAACAATCTTATTTCAAGTGATGATCTTACTTGAACTTGTTTTCGTGTCATGATTCTGCTTCAAGAACTTCGAGCCATCCAAGGATCCATTGAAGCTAGATCCATTTTTCTCTTTTCCAGTAGGTTTATCCAAGGAACTTAAGGTAGTAATGATGTTCATAACATCATTCGATTCATACATATAAAGCTATCTTATTCGAAGGTTTAAACTTGTAATCACTAGAACATAGTTTAGTTAATTCTAAACTTGTTCGCAAACAAAAGTTAATCCTTCTAACTTGACTTTTAAAATAAACTAAACACATGTTCTAAATCTATATGATACGCTAACTTAATGATTTAAAACCTGAAAACACAAAAAACACCGTAAAACCGGATTTACGCCGTCGTAGTAACACCGCGGGCTGTTTTGGGTTAGTTAATTAAAAACTATGATAAACTTTGATTTAAAAGTTGTTATTCTGAGAAAATGATTTTTATTATGAACATGAAACTATATCCAAAAATTATGGTTAAACTCAAAGTGGAAGTATGTTTTCTAAAATGGTCATCTAGACGTCGTTCTTTCGACTGAAATGACTACCTTCACAAAAACGACTTGTAACTTATTTTTCCGACTATAAACCTATACTTTTTCTGTTTAGATTCATAAAATAGGGTTCAATATGAAACCATAGCAATTTTATTCACTCAAAACGGATTTAAAATGAAGAAGTTATGGGTAAAACAAGATTGGATAATTTTTTTCATTTTAACTACGTGAAAATTGGTAACAAATCTATTCCAACCATAACTTAATCAACTTGTATTGTATATTATGTAATCTTGAGATACCATAGACACGTATACAATGTTTCGACCTATCATGTCGACACATCTATATATATTTCGGAACAACCATAGACACTCTATATGTGAATGTTGGAGTTAGCTATACAGGGTTGAGGTTGATTCCAAAATATATATAGTTTGAGTTGTGATCAATACTGAGATACGTATACACTGGGTCATGGATTGATTCAAGATAATATTTATCGATTTATTTCTGTACATCTAACTGTGGACAACTAGTTGTAGGTTACTAACGAGGACAGCTGACTTAATAAACTTAAAACATCAAAATATATTAAAAGTGTTGTAAATATATTTTGAACATACTTTGATATATATGTATATATTGTTATAGGTTCGTGAATCAACCAGTGGCCAAGTCTTACTTCCCGACGAAGTAAAAATCTGTGAAAGTGAGTTATAGTCCCACTTTTAAAATCTAATATTTTTGGGATGAGAATACATGCAGGTTTTATAAATGATTTACAAAATAGACACAAGTACGTGAAACTACATTCTATGGTTGAATTATTGAAATCGAATATGCCCCTTTTTATTAAGTCTGGTAATCTAAGAATTAGGGAACAGACACCCTAATTGACGCGAATCCTAAAGATAGATCTATCGGGCCCAACAAGCCCCATCCAAAGTACCGGATGCTTTAGTACTTCGAAATTTATATCATATCCGAAGGGTGTCCCGGAATGATGGGGATATTCTTATATATGCATCTTGTTAATGTCGGTTACCAGGTGTTCACCATATGAATGATTTTTATCTCTATGTATGGGATGTGTATTGAAATATGAAATCTTGTGGTCTATTATTATGATTTGATATATATAGGTTAAACCTATAACTCACCAACATTTTTGTTGACGTTTTAAGCATGTTTATTCTCAGGTGATTATTAAGAGCTTCCGCTGTCGCATACTTAAATAAGGACGAGATTTGGAGTCCATGCTTGTATGATATTGTGTAAAAACTGCATTCAAGAAACTTATTTTGTTGTAACATATTTGTATTGTAAACCATTATGTAATGGTCGTGTGTAAACAGGATATTTTAGATTATCATTATTTGATAATCTACGTAAAGCTTTTTAAACCTTTATTGATGAAATAAAGGTTATGGTTTGTTTTAAAATGAATGCAGTCTTTGAAAAACGTCTCATATAGAGGTCAAAACCTCGCAACGAAATCAATTAATATGGAACGTTTTTAATCAATAAGAACGGGACATTTCAGTTGGTATCCGAGCGTTGGTCTTAGAGAACCAGAATTTTGCATTAGTGTGTCTTATCGAGTTTGTTAGGATGCATTAGTGAGTCTGGACTTCGACCGTGTTTACTTGAAAAATGATTGCTTAACAAATTTTGTTGGAAACTATATATTTTTAACATGTGAATATTATGTGATATATTAATCTCTTAACGCGTTTGATATTATGTGATAGATGTCTACCTCTAGAACAAGTCCCATTGACTCACCAAATAATAATGAAGAGTTAAATGTAAATTGAAATGATTCGTGGACTGATTCACAAGTTCCCGTAGAGGAACCGGAAGAAGAGTCGGAACCGGAAGAAGAGTCGGAACCGGAAGAAGAATCAGAACCGGATGAAGAAATAGAACCGGTGGGGGAAATAATAAAACGGTTAAGTAAAAGAAAATCCTCAACCAACCGACCAAGGTTAATTATGGTCAATGGTGTTTCCGCCAAGGAAGCAAAATATTGGGAGGATTACCAATTCTCCGATGAATCGGATTCCGACGAGAATTCCGATGATGTTATAGAAATTACCCCAACTGAATTTAAAAAGGCAAAAGAAAATAATAAGGGAAAGGGCATAAAAATAGAGAAATCTAATTCCAACCCCGATGAACTTTATATGTATCGTCAACCCCCGAAGTCCTTAAGTTGTAACAATGACCCGGGAACCTCTAAACCACCAGGTTTTTCTAAACCAATGTGGAAAATGACTGCTCGTATTAGGGGAACATCATATATCCCTAGAAACTTGGCAAAACGAACCAAAACCGAAGAAGAAGAAACAAGCGAGTCGGAATAAGATAGTTGTATTTGTGTGGTGTAATATATGTAATATAGTGTGCTTATGCTTTATGATATATGTAAAAATTGCTTGTATTAATAAGTATTTTTTTTATGAATCTAACTCTTGTCTATTTTACAGTATAAAAACACAAAATGGATAGACAACCCAATATTTTAAGAGACCTACCCGGAGACATGATTGATGAAATCTTGTCTAGAGTCGGTCAGAATTCTTCGGCACAACTATTTAAGGCGAGATCAGTTTGTAAGACATTCAAAGAACGTTCCAAGAATGCCTTGGTTTATAAAAGGCTTTCGTTCGAAAGATGGGGGATATCACATTGGGAAATCCATAAGTTACGATGTGTTTACTTTGACGCATATATTGCGGGGAACCCAAATGCTATTTTACGCAATGGGTTAAGAAATTATTTTGACTCAATATATCCGAATATTGGACTTCGTGATTTAGAAAAAGCGGCTAACATGCAACATAAAGAAGCATGTTATGCTTACGGATTAGTAATGTTCGCTTCTCACCAAAGTGAACAAGAACATCGGGCTACAACTATTAAACAAAACGTTCCCACAAGTGACGGAGTCGGTAATTGGGGTAAGAAATGAGGTTTTTAGATTGTTACGGGACTGTTGGACATTACGTAACCCTCGCCCGTTTGACGACGTTACAACACGCTGTCTTATCAACGGCCATAACGGTTATGTTCCACAAGACCAAGGATGGGAAGTAATCCTAGTAAAACCAGAATGCATGACTTGTTTCTGGACGTATGAATTACGTGTCTTTATTGCCTTTGCTGAACGACTTGTGTACTAGCTAGAATTATCTTCACAACCATCTTGTATCAAATTTATTGTGTGCTATATTTCATGCTATATGTAAAATAAGCGGTATTGTAAGTTTGTAAAATATTGTGTAAAAGTTTGAACGCGAAATATTATTATAATCAGTTTTTCATATAGAATTGTAGTAGTTGAATTGTATATTAGCTACTAAGTATGAACTTAACGGGTAGGTACTACCCGAATTTAAACTTATAAAACGCTAATATGAAGAAAAAGCTTTTATAAATGAGTTCATATTATGCTACGAAATACTATTAACTACTCTTAATATTCTGTATGATTAACTTGTTCCATTTGACTATTTTGAAGGAAATGGCACCGACTACTCGACACATCGTGAATATGAATGAAGAGGAATTCCGTACTTTTCTAGCTTCAAACATAGCCGCAGTACAGGCTGCGCTACATACCAACAATAACCTTGGATCTAGCAGTACAGGAAATCGTGTAGGATGCACCTACAAAGAATTCACTGCCTGCAAACCTTTGGAATTTGATGGAACCGAAGGACTGATCGGATTGAAACGGTGGACCGAGAAGGTCGAATCGGTGTTTGCCATAAGTAAGTGTACTGAAGAGGACAAAGTGAAGTACGCTACGCATACCTTCACAGGTTCTGCGTTAACATGGTGGAATACCTATCTAGAGCAAGTGGGACAAGACGATGCGTATGCACTACCGTCGTCAGCATTCAAGCACTTGATGAACGAGAAGTACCGTCCCAGAATCGAGGTCAATAAGCTCAAGACAGAACTTAGAGGGTTACGAACCCAAGGATTTGATATTACCACGTATGAAAGACGATTCACAGAATTGTGCCTATTGTGTCCGGGAGCATTCGAAGATGAGGAAGAGAAGATCGACGCGTTTGTGAAAGGATTACCGGAAAGAATCCAAGAAGATATAAGTTCACACGAGCCCGCCTCCATACAACAGGCATGTAGAATGGCTCACAAACTAGTGAACCAGATTGAAGAAAGAATTAAAGAACAGACTGCTGAAGAGGCCAATGTGAAGCAAGTCAAAAGAAAGTGGGAGGAAAACGGTGATAAGAATCACCAATACAACAACAACAGCAATTACAACAATAATCGCAACAATTATCCCAACAATCGCAACATCAATCGCAACTACAACAAACGGTCCAACAACAACAACAACAACAACCACAATAGCAACTACAACAACCATCCCAACAACAATAATAACCGCAATAACAACAACAATCAGAAGCAGCTATGCCAAAGGTGTGAAAAGTATCACTCGGGGTTCTGCACCAAATTTTGCAACAAGTGTAAAAGAAATGGTCATAGCGCGGCAAAGTGTGAGGTCTACGGACCAGGGGTTAATAGAACGAAAGGAACAAATGGTGTCGGAACGAGTAATGGCGGAGCAAGTAGTGTCGGAGCAAGTTATGCCAATGTAGTTTGTTATAAATGTGGAAAACCGGGCCACATTATTAGAAATTGCCCGAACCAGGAGAACACGAATGGACAAGGCCGCGGAAGAGTTTTCAATATTAATGCTGCAGAGGCACAAGAAGACCCGGAGCTTGTTACAGGTACGTTTCTTATTGACAATAAATCTGCTTACGTTTTATTTGATTTGGGTGCGGATAGAAGCTATATGAGTAGAGATTTTTGTGCTAAATTAAGTTGTCCATTGACGCCTTTGGATAGTAAATTTTTACTCGAATTAGCAAATGGTAAATTAATTTCAGCAGATAATATATGTCGGAATCGAGAAATTAAACTGGTTAGCGAAACATTTAAGATTGATTTGATACCAGTAGAGTTAGGGAGTTTTGATGTGATAATCGGTATGGACTGGTTGAAAGAAGTGAAAGCAGAGATCGTTTGTTACAAAAATGCAATTCGCATTATACGAGAAAAAGGAAAACCCTTAATGGTGTACGGAGAAAAGGGCAACACGAAGCTACATCTTATTAGTAATTTGAAGGCACAAAAACTAATAAGAAAAGGTTGCAATGCTGTTCTAGCACACGTCGAGAAAGTACAAACTGAAGAAAAGAGCATCAATGATGTTCCCGTCGCAAAAGAATTTCCCGATGTATTTCCGAAAGAATTACCGGGATTACCCCCACATCGATCCGTTGAATTTCAAATAGATCTTGTACCAGGAGCTGCACCAATAGCTCGTGCTCCTTACAGACTCGCACCCAGCGAGATGAAAGAACTGCAAAGCCAATTACAAGAACTTTTAGAGCGTGGTTTCATTCGACCAAGCACATCATCGTGGGGAGCTCCTGTTTTGTTTGTCAAGAAGAAAGATGGTACATTCAGGTTGTGTATCGACTACCGAGAGTTGAACAAACTTACCATCAAGAACCGCTACCCACTACCGAGAATCGACGACTTATTTGATCAACTACAAGGCTCGTCTGTTTATTCAAAGATTGAATTACGTTCCGGGTATCATCAAATGCGGGTGAAAGAAGATGATATTCCAAAGACTGCTTTCAGAACACGTTACAGTCATTACGAGTTTATGGTCATGCCATTTGGTTTAACTAATGCACCAGCTGTGTTCATGGACCTTATGAACCGAGTGTGTGGACCATACCTTGACAAGTTTGTCATTGTTTTCATTGATGACATACTTATTTACTCAAAGAATGACCAAGAACACGGTGAACATTTGAGAAAGGTGTTAGAAGTATTGAGGAAGGAAGAATTGTACGCTAAGTTTTCAAAGTGTGCATTTTGGTTGGAAGAAGTTCAATTCCTCGGCCACATAGTGAACAAAGAAGGTATTAAGGTGGATCTGGCAAAGATAGAAACTGTTGAAAAGTGGGAAACCCCGAAAACTCCGAAACATATTCGCCAGTTTTTAGGACTAGCCGGTTACTACAGAAGGTTCATCCAAGACTTTTCCAGAATAGCAAAACCCTTGACTGCATTAACGCATAAAGGGAAGAAATTTGAATGGAATGATGAACAAGAGAAAGCGTTTCAATTATTGAAGAAAAAGCTAACTACGGCACCTATATTGTCATTGCCTGAAGGGAATGATGATTTTGTGATTTATTGTGACGCATCAAAGCAAGGTCTCGGTTGGGTATTAATGCAACGAACGAAGGTGATTGCTTATGCGTTTAGACAATTGAAGATTCACGAACAAAATTATACGACGCATGATTTGGAATTAGGCGCGGTTGTTTTTGCATTAAAGACTTGGAGGCACTACTTATATGGGGTCAAAAGTATTATATATACCGACCACAAAAGTCTTCAACACATATTTAATCAGAAACAACTGAATATGAGGCAGCGTAGGTGGATTGAATTATTGAATGATTACGACTTTGAGATTCGTTACCACCCGGGGAAGGCAAATGTGGTAGCTGATGCCTTGAGCAGGAAGGACAGAGAACCCATTCGAGTAACATCTATGAATATAATGATTCATAATAACCTTACTACTCAAATAAAGGAGGCGCAACAAGGAGTTTTAAAAGAGGGAAATTTAAAGGATGAAATACCCAAAGGATCGGAGAAGCATCTTAATATTCGGGAAGACGGAACCCGGTATAGGGCTGAAAGGATTTGGGTACCAAAATTTGGAGATATGAGAGAAATGGTACTTAGAGAAGCTCATAAAACCAGATACTCAATACATCCTGGAACGGGGAAGATGTACAAGGATCTCAAGAAACATTTTTGGTGGCCGGGTATAAAAGCCGATGTTGCTAAATACGTAGGAGAATGTTTGACGTGGTCTAAGGTCAAAGCTGAGCATCAGAAACCATCAGGTCTACTTCAACAACCCGAAATCCCGGAATGGAAATGGGAAAACATTACCATGGATTTCATCACTAAATTGCCAAGGACTGCAAGTGGTTTTGATACTATTTGGGTAATAGTTGATCGTCTCACCAAATCAGCACACTTCCTGCCAATAAGAGAAGATGACAAGATGGAGAAGTTAGCACGACTGTATTTGAAGGAAGCCATCTCCAGACATGGAATACCAATCTCTATTATCTCTGATAGGGATGGCAGATTTATTTCAAGATTCTGGCAGACATTACAGCAAGCATTAGGAACTCGTCTAGACATGAGTACTGCCTATCATCCACAAACTGATGGGCAGAGCGAAAGGACGATACAAACGCTTGAAGACATGCTACGAGCATGTGTTATTGATTTCGGAAACAGTTGGGATCGACATCTACCGTTAGTAGAATTTTCCTACAACAACAGCTACCATTCAAGCATTGAGATGTCGCCGTTTGAAGCACTTTATGGTAGAAAGTGCAGGTCTCTAATTTGTTGGAGTGAAGTGGGGGATAGACAGATTACGGGTCCGGAGATTATACAAGAAACTACCGAGAAGATCATCCAAATTCAACAACGGTTGAAAACCGCCCAAAGTCGACAAAAGAGCTACGCTGACATTAAAAGAAAAGATATAGAATTTGAAATTGGAGAGATGGTCATGCTTAAAGTTGCACCTTGGAAAGGCGTTGTTCGATTTGGTAAACGAGGGAAATTAAATCCAAGGTATATTGGACCATTCAAGATTATTGATCGTGTCGGACCAGTAGCTTACCGACTTGAGTTACCTCAACAACTCGCGGCTGTACATAACACTTTCCACGTCTCGAATTTGAAGAAATGTTTTGCTAAAGAAGATCTCACTATTCCGTTAGATGAAATCCAAATCAACGAAAAACTTCAATTCATCGAAGAACCCGTCGAAATAATGGATCGTGAGGTTAAAAGACTTAAGCAAAACAAGATACCAATTGTTAAGGTTCGATGGAATGCTCGTAGAGGACCCGAGTTCACCTGGGAGCGTGAAGATCAGATGAAGAAGAAATACCCGCATCTATTTCCAGAAGATTCGTCAACACCTTCAACAGCTTAAAATTTCGGGACGAAATTTATTTAACGGGTAGGTACTGTAGTGACCCGAACTTTTCCATGTTTATATATATTAATTGAGATTGATATTTACATGATTAAATGTTTCCAACATGTTAATCAATCAAACTTGTTAAGACTTGATTAATTGAAATAGGTTTCATATAGACAATTGACCACCCAAGTTGACCGGTGATTCACGAACGTTAAAACTTGTAAAAACTATATGATGACATATATATGGTTATATATATAGTTAACATGATATTATGATAAGTAAACATATCATTAATTATATTAACAATGAACTACATATGTAAAAACAAGACTACTAACTTAATGATTTTGAAACGAGACATATATGTAACAATTATCGTTGTAACGACATTTAATGTATATATATCATATTAAGAGATATTCGTACATCATAACATCATGATAATATAATAATTTAAAATCTCTTTTGATATTATAAACATTGGGTTAAAAACATTTAACAAGATCGTTAACCTAAAGGTTTCAAAACAACATTTACATGTAACGACTAACGATGACTTAACGACTCAGTTAAAATGTATATACTTGTAGTGTTTTAATATGTATTCATACACTTTTGAAAGACTTCAAGACACTTATCAAAATACTTCTACTTAACAAAAATGCTTACAATTATATCCTCGTTCAGTTTCATCAACAATTCTACTCGTATGCACCCGTATTCGTACTCGTACAATACACAGCTTTTAGATGTATGTACTATTGGTATATACACTCCAATGATCAGCTCTTAGCAGCCCATGTGAGTCACCTAACACATGTGGGAACCATCATTTGGCAACTAGCATGAAATATCTCATAAAATTACAAAAATATGAGTAATCATTCATGACTTATTTACATGAAAACAAAATAACATATCCTTTATATCTAATCCATACACCAACGACCAAAAACACCTACAAACACTTTCATTCTTCAATTTTCTTCATCTAATTAATCTCTCTCAAGTTCTATCTTCAAGTTCTAAGTGTTCTTCATAAATTCCAAAAGTTCTAGTTTCATAAAATCAAGAATACTTTCAAGTTTGCTAGCTCACTTCCAATCTTGTAAGGTGATCATCCAACCTCAAGAAATCTTTGTTTATTATAGTAGGTTATCATTCTAATACAAGGTAATAATCATATTCAAACTTTGGTTCAATTTCTATAACTATAACAATCTTATTTCAAGTGATGATCTTACTTGAACTTGTTTTCGTGTCATGATTCTGCTTCAAGAACTTCGAGCCATCCAAGGATCCATTGAAGCTAGATCCATTTTTCTCTTTTCAAGTAGGTTTATCCAAGGAACTTAAGGTAGTAATGATGTTCATAACATCATTCGATTCATACATATAAAGCTATCTTATTCGAAGGTTTAAACTTGTAATCACTAGAACATAGTTTAGTTAATTCTAAACTTGTTCGCAAACAAAAGTTAATCCTTCTAACTTGACTTTTAAAATAAACTAAACACATGTTCTGAATCTATATGATACGCTAACTTAATGATTTAAAACCTGGAAACACGAAAAACACCGTAAAACCGGATTTACGCCGTCGTAGTAACACCGCGGGCTGTTTTGGGTTAGTTAATTAAAAACTATGATAAACTTTGATTTAAAAGTTGTTATTCTGAGAAAATGATTTTTATTATGAACATGAAACTATATCCAAAAATTATGGTTAAATTCAAAGTGGAAGTATGTTTTCTAAAATGGTCATCTAGACGTCGTTCTTTCGACTGAAATGACTACCTTCACAAAAACGACTTGTAACTTATTTTTCCGACTATAAACCTATACTTTTTATGTTTAGATTCATAAAATAGGGTTCTATATGAAACCATAGCAATTTGATTCACTCAAAACGGATTTAAAATGAAGAAGTTATGGGTAAAACAAGATTGGATAATTTTTCTCATTTTAGCTACGTGAAAATTGGTAACAAATCTATTCCAACCATAAATTAATCAACTTGTATTGTATATTATGTAATCTTGAGATACCATAGACACGTATACAATGTTTCGACCTATCATGTCGACACATCTATATATATTTCGGAACAACCGTAGACACTCTATATGTGAATGTTGGAGTTAGCTATACAGGGTTGAGGTTGATTCCAAAATATATATAGTTTGAGTTGTGATCAATACTGAGATACGTATACACTGGGTCGTGGATTGATTCAAGATAATATTTATCGATTTATTTCTGTACATCTAACTGTGGACAACTAGTTGTAGGTTACTAACGAGGACAGCTGACTTAATAAACTTAAAACATCAAAATATATTAAAAGTGTAGTAAATATATTTTGAACATACTTTGATATATATGTATATATTGTTATAGGTTCGTGAATCAACCAGTGGCCAAGTCTTACTTCCCGACGAAGTAAAAATCTGTGAAAGTGAGTTATAGTCCCACTTTTAAAATCTAATATTTTTGGGATGAGAATACATGCAGGATTTATAAATGATTTACAAAATAGACACAAGTACGTGAAACTACATTCTATGGTTGAATTATCGAAATCGAATATGCCCCTTTTTATTAAGTCTGGTAATCTAAGAATTAGGGAACAGACACCCTAATTGACGCGAATCCTAAAGATAGATCTATCGGGCCCAACAAGCCCCATCCAAAGTACTGGATGCTTTAGTACTTCGAAATTTATATCATATCCGAAGGGTGTCCCGGAATGATGGGGATATTCTTATATATGCATCTTGTTAATGTCGGTTACCAGGTGTTCACCATATGAATGATTTTTATCTCTATGTATGGGATGTGTATTGAAATATGAAATCTTGTGGTCTATTATTATGATTTGATATATATAGGTTAAACCTATAACTCACCAACGTTTTTGTTGACGTTTTAAGCATGTTTATTCTCAGGTGATTATTAAGAGCTTCCGCTGTCGCATACTTAAATAAGGACGAGATTTGGAGTCCATGCTTGTATGATATTGTGTAAAAACTGCATTCAAGAAACTTATTTTGTTGTAACATATTTGTATTGTAAACCATTATGTAATGGTCGTGTGTAAACTGGATATTTTAGATTATCATTATTTGATAATCTACGTAAAGCTTTTTAAACCTTTATTGATGAAATAAAGGTTATGGTTTGTTTTAAAATGAATGCAGTCTTTGAAAAACGTCTCATATAGAGGTCATAACCTCGCAACGAAATCAATTAATATGGAACGTTTTTAATCAATAAGAACGGGACATTTCATACGCTACCCAAATCCTAATCGAATACAAAAGTAAGATCTTCTAAGCAACCTAGCCAAGATCTCTAATCCCTAAGCTTACCCGAGCCGCCAAGCATGCGAACCTAAAAAAATATCAACAATGAAAGGGTAAGCTAACGCTTGGTGAATGATAATATACTACATACATATATATGTATAAAATGGACACGCCACACAAATATCAAATACCGCATACCGAAGCATCCATGTATAAGGCAACTACACTAAGTAAGCAATAAGCTAAAGATATCAACAAAGTATAAGTTCACCAACGACGATGTGAACAAATCCAATAAGCTACACCTGGAGGGTTAGCTACAACACAACATTACATTAATATATATAACAATATAAAACGAATAAGGTTAACCCCTTAACCCATTACCGAATACCAAACGCCACAATGAAGATTGGCCGAACTACACGAGCCTTAGTAATCCGAACCCACACGAGATTACTAACTTCACAACATCGAGGTTGGCCGAACTACACGAGCCTTAGTAATCCGAAATCACACGAGATTACTACCTCAATAAGATGACCGAACTACACGAGTCATCGTGAATCCGAACTACACGCGATTCACTTCTCAACATCAAAACCCAAGGTCACGGGATTATAAAATCCACCACATCGGGGTCATCCACATCACAACCAAGTGTGATGACGTACACACATAGTGTGCACCTCGCCAAAGGTAGTCAACCAAAACGCACAACCGTGCCAATTGGACCTATACACAATGTAGTGACCCGAACTTTTCCATGTTTATATATATATTAAATGAAATTGTTATTTTACATGATTAAGTGTTTCCAACATGTTAAGCAATCAAACTTGTTAAGACTTGATTAATTGAAATAGGTTTCATATAGAAAATTGACCACCCAAGTTGACCGGTGATTCACGAACGTTAAAACTTGTAAAAACTATATGATGACATATATATGGTTATATATATCGTTAACATGATATTATGATAAGTAAACATATCATTAAGTATATTAAAAATGAACTACATATGTAAAAACAAGACTACTAACTTAATGATTTTGAAACGAGACATATATGTAACGATTATCGTTGTACCGACATTTAATGTATATATATCATATTAAGAGATATTCATACATCATAATATCATGATAATATAATAATTTAAAATCTCTTTTGATATTATAAACATTGGGTTAACAACATTTAACAAGATCGTTAACCTAAAGGTTTCAAAACAACACTTACATGTAACGACTAACGATGACTTAACGACTCAGTTAAAATGTATATACATGTAGTGTTTTAATATGTATTCATACACTTTTGAAAGACTTCAAGACACTTATCAAAATACTTCTACTTAACAAAAATGCTTACAATTACATCCTCGTTCAGTTTCATCAATAATTCTACTCGTATGCACCCGTATTTGTACTCGTACAATACACAACTTTTAGATGTATGTACTATTGGTATATACACTCCAATGATCAGCTCTTAGCAGCCCATGTGAGTCACCTAACACATGTGGGAACCACCATTTGGCAACTAGCATGAAATATCTCATAAAATTACAAAAATATGAGTAATCATTCATGACTTATTTACATGAAAACAAAATTACATATCCTTTATATCTAATCCATACACCAACGACCAAAAACACCTACAAACACTTTCATTCTTCAATTTTCTTCATCTAATTGATCTCTCTCAAGTTCTATCTTCAAGTTCTAAGTGTTCTTCATAAATTCCAAAAGTTCTAGTTTCATAAAATCAAGAATACTTCCAAGATTGCAAGTTTACTTCCAAGTTTTCTAAATCCATTCCAAGTAATCATCCAAGATCAAGAAACCTTTGTTACTTACAGTAGGTTATCTTTCTAATACAAGGTAATAATCATATTCAAACTTTAATTCAATTTCTATAACTATAACAATCTTATTTCGAGTGGAAATCTTACTTGAAATTGTTTTCGTGTCATGATTCTGCTTCAAGAACTTTCAAGCCATCCAAGGATCCTTTGAAGCTAGATCAATTTTTCTCATTTCCAGTAGGTTTATCCAAGGAACTTGAGGTAGTAATGATGTTCATAACATCATCCGATTCATACATAAAAAGCTGTCTTATTCAACGTTATAAACTTGTAATCACTAGAACATAGTTTAGTTAATTCTAAACTTGTTCGCAAATAAAGTTAATCCTTCTAACTAGACTTTTAAAATCAAATAAACACATGTTATATATCTATATGATATGCTAACTTAATGATTTAAAACCCGAAAACACGATAAACACCATAAAACTGGATATACGCCGTCGTAGTAAAACCGGGGGCTGTTTTGGTTGGGATAATTAAAAGCTAAGAAGAACTTTGATTTAAAAGCTATAATTCTGGAAAAATGATTTTTCTTATGGACATGAAACTATATCCAAGAATCATGGTTAAACTCAAAGTGAAAGTATGTTTTTCAAAATGGTCATCAAGATGTCGTTCTTTCGACGGAAATGACTACCTCTTTCAAAAACGACTTGTAACTTGTATTTTTGACTATAAACTTATACTTTTTCTATTTAGATTCATAAATTTTAGTTCAATACGAAACCGTGACCACTGGAATCACTCAAAACGGATTAGAAACGAAGAAATGGCGAGTAAAACAAGATTGATAAAAACTACTCATTTTACCTACGTGAAAGTTAGTAATAAATCTATTCCAACCATAACCTAATCAACTTATATTGTATATTATGTAATCTTGAGATACCATAGACACGTATACAATGTTTCGAACTATCATGTCGACCCATCTATATATATATATTGCGGAACAACCATAGACACTCTATATGTGAATGTTGGAGTTAGCTATACAGGGTTGAGGTTGATTCCAAAATATATATATAGTTTGAGTTGTGATCAATACTGAGATACGTATACACTGGGTCGTGGATTGATTCAAGATAATATTTATCGATTTATTTCTGTACATCTAACTGTGGACAACTAGTTGTAAGTTACTAACGAGGACAGCTGACTTAATAAACTTAAAACATCAAAATGTATTAAAAGTGTTGTAAATATATTTTGAACATACTTTGATATATATGTATAAATTGTTATAGGTTCGTGAATCAACCAGTGGCCAAGTCTTACTTTCCGACGAAGTAAAAATCTGTGAAAGTGAGTTATAGTCCCACTTTTAAAATCTAATATTTTTGGGATGAGAATACATGCATGTTTTATAAATGATTTACAAAATAGACACAAGTACGTGAAACTACATTCTATGGTTGAATTATCGAAATCGAATATGCCCCTTTTTATTAAGTCTGGTAATCTAAGAATTAGGGAACAGACACCCTAATTGACGCGAATCCTAAAGATAGATCTATTGGCCTAACAAACCCCATCCAAAGTACCGGATGCTTTAGTACTTCGAAATTTATATCATATCCGAAGGGTGTCCCGGAATGATGGGGATATTCTTAAATATGCATCTTGTTAATGTCGGTTACCAGGTGTTCACCATATGAATGATTTTTATCTCTATGTATGGGATGTGTATTGAAATATGAAATCTTGTGGTCTATTATTATGATTTGATAATATATAGGTTAAACCTATAACTCACCAACATTTTTGTTGACGTTTTAAGCATGTTTATTCTCAGGTGATTATTAAGAGCTTTCGCTGTCGCATACTTAAATAAGGACGAGATTTGGAGTCCATGCTTGTATGATATTGTGTAAAAACTGCATTCAAGAAACTTATTTCGTTGTAACATATTTGTATTGTAAACCATTATGTAATGGTCGTGTGTAAACAGGATATTTTAGATTATCATTATTTGATAATCTACGTAAAGCTTTTTAAACCTTTATTGATGAAATAAAGGTTATGGTTTGTTTTAAAATGAATGCAGTCTTTGAAAAACGTCTCATATAGAGGTCAAAACCTCGCAACGAAATCAATTAATATGGAATGTTTTTAATCAATAAGAACGGGACATTTCACACAAGTCCATCAAAACCACCTATATGTGAAGTGAGCTCTATAACCGAGAACCACTTCACCCGACCCGCACCCATCCTACACATACATATGCATATAGGATATTAACACTCACCTTGTCGCCTTGAAGAAAAGCTTTCAAGTAATCCGCAACTCGTCAATGGAAGGTACCTAATCCATTATCACAAATTCAACAACACACTTAGATTGGATCTACAAACCAACCCAATTCGACACTTAGTGCAATTTTGACCCAAATGCACTTCCAAGGACAAACCGCGCCCAAACTAACCAATAATCACTAACACAAGTGATAATGGTCCTAATATGCCAATTAAACCCAAACACAAGTGTTAAACATTTATCGTTCTCAAAATCGCCCATAAACCCTAAATTTGACCCATAAGGTCAAAATCTCACCATTAACAAGTTTTGACACCAAAACATGTTTAACTCGGTTTTATACTTTAACTTAATCCATTTTAAGTTTACAAACCTCATCGAATCGACATTCGGGTCATAATCCTCAACAAACCCTAATTTTGACTCTAGTCAAAATTAGTCAACCACGAAAACCCTAAAAGTATCCAAAACACCAATAATCACTAATGCTAGTGATTGTACACCATTTACAAGTCTTAAACATGGTTATATCATTAACCAACCCAAAACCCGCCTTTAACACTTATAAACCCAAATCTTGGTGTTACCCTCCAATTAACAACTAAATGGGTTCCATCTATGAATCATACAATCAAAAGCCTCAAATTTGAATGATGAACATGAAAATGAAATTCGGAGCTAGAGCTTACCACAAGTATCATCGTGTAGCCAAGAACGAGGAGAACAAGCTAGTCAACTACGCCAAAGATCAAATCTCGCTTCTTCCTTTCCAAAAATCCTTTTGAAATCAAATGGGTGTTTGAGTTTTTGAGAGGAAAATGAAATGAAAAGGAAAATGAAATTAGGAAAATGAAATGAGTGGATGAGGTTAAAGCCTCAAATCTGGCTCAAACGTAAAATGACTAAATTGCCCTTGAACTTCATTTAAAATTACAAGAATCCGGTGTCAGTTCGCACTGTATGCCGCGCCGCGGCCTAATTCGTCGCGCCGCGACCTATAACTAGGTCTGGGATCATTTTATATCAAGCTTCTGATCTGGATTCTTTCAAAACGCCGCGCCGCAGCTCCATTTGTCGCGCCGCGACACTCTGCTTTCCCTGATTCATTTTTCTCACGTACTAACTTCAACATGCGAGTACGCCTTGAACCATTCGTAAACTAGTCGTACGCACACTTTACACCTATAAGTCATGTACGGGGAAAACGGGGTGTTACAACTCTCCCCCATTTAGATTCGATCACGTCCTCGTGATCCTCGTCACTTAACCAAACGGACCACACTTCACGGTCCTCAAACATAAGTCCCAACTGACTTTCCTAAGCAATTCTTCCCAATGAATTGCCTTCGACAACTAAATCGTCACCCGCGATTTATCAATTCCACAATTCGAGGACTAAAACTTGCTCAATCCCTCACATCGGGAAATACTCAACCAATCTCGAACCGAGATATCAACCCTCTAGCGTACCATTACCAAGTACAATACTAAAAGCAACCAAGTCTAAACCTAAGGTCAACAACCCGAAACGATGAAGACCGAACCAAACTAATCCTTACGGATAACACCAAATCACTAACCATCCATTGTAGTGCGCAACACAACCAATACGCAACTACCGTAACATCATAATTCAACGGTTAAAACCGATAGCGCCCAAAATGACTATGGAAACGCAAATCCTAAGGTGTACAAAATTGACTATCGTCACACCCGTAGCAACATGTGAGCGAAACATGGCTATCGCATCACTAATCAGACAACCCCACCATCGGCGTATAAAACAACCGATAGTTCACACAAAACGGTCCTTACGACCCCACCATTGGTGTATCAAATAACCAATAGATCACGCAACACGAAGGCTGGCCGAAAACACACGCGCCTTAGTGAATCCGAACTACACGCGACTCACTACCTTCACCACAACAACAATCAGGATTGGCCAAACTACACGCGCCTTAGTGAATCCGAACTACACGAGAGTCACTATCCCGGAGGAATGATCGAACTACACGAGTCATTTATGAATCCGAACTACTCGAGACTCACTCCTCAATACAATGACCGAAACCACACGAGTCATTTGTGAATCCGAACTACACGAGATTCACTTCCACAATAAGATGACCGAAACCACACGCATCATCGTGAATCCGAAACCACACGCGATCCACTACCATGATGAAGTCAGCGGACCCCGAAGGTCATGCTTCACCAATCTCAACACCGGATGAAGTCAGCGGACCCCGAAAGTCATGCTTCACCGATATAACACTACGCCTATGATGAAGTCAGTGGACCCCGAAGGTCATGCTCCACCAATCGCATACTCCCATGATGAAGTCAACGGACTCGAAAGTCATGCTCCACCAATCAATAACCATGATGAAGTCAGCGGACCCCGAAGGTCATGCTTCACCAATCAACGCCCTTTTGGCCTCGAACAACGAGTAGCGTAACATCGCGCTCTGCTACACTATAGTGAACCCTAATAGATACCACTAACCATCCACACAATCGAGCAAGAACCACCTATATCAAACATAGGCACAAAACAAAAGTTCTCTAGAAGAGAATCCGATACACACATCCCTTAACCGAGGGATTTCACCTTGCTCGTCAAACACGTCCATTATCTCTCAACGAGATTTACCACATTACCACATCGGTGATAATTCAAATCCAAAATCATAAGTACAATTTAACCGAAATTGTACTCTACCACAAACCGACCAAAACTAGGTCCCAACACAATTTTCGGACCTACTAAAACGTCATCCGAAATCTCACCCTAAGGCCTCCTCGTGCGGGAGTGTAACTCCCCCACTTGGAACTACGTTCCATCTCCACAACTCGTACAACCGTATAATGCTACCAAGGGTAGACTTTACAACAATTGGGTTCACACGACCCATCACCATATCTTGCTCCAACCTTGAGCATACTAAGGATCTTAACCTATCCTTAAACACTTCGAACGAAAAGTGTACCACCAATTACACAACCCAAATCCCTCGCAATCATCCAATTTCTTTAGTTTGTCAACTTCCACCTTGTCACTCATGTACCTAAGGGTTTCACTTCGGTACCCTAAGTAAAATGTAACCACAACATAATCAGAGTCGAACACCACGCTAGTAGGTATAAAAGAGGCACCTAATGTCGCGTCACGTAGACTCCTTTACCAACGTACATCGAGATTCAAAACACTCAATTTCAAGGGTTTCATCCCACCCGTCGAACCTCATGGTTCATCAACTCCAACATACAAGCGAACACACGCTTAACAATCGAACACCAAAACCCATTTCCATGGCTTGGTAGAAACATTTCCCAAATACTAAGGAATGCTTAGTTACGCCAAGTCTTACACCCTTCGCCCAACAATCAAAACGTCACCATAGGGTACTTCCATTAGGAACGTCACCCATGACGATAACATGCACAACACAATGCATTTAACATACTCCAATTCAAACGGCACTTAATAAATGATCAAAGGGCATATTTATTAAAATGAAACGTACCTTAACGTCTCCTTGCTGCACCCGTCCCCGCTAACTTGTGACATTTCGACTCACGATGTCCTTCTTCTTGGCAATTGAAACACACCATACCATCACCCTTTGGTACCAAACATTCTGATAATGCTAAAAACGAACATATATTTCATAGCATTATTCCTCAAGAAAGAAAAGCTTTTAGTTGCAATTGTTCTATTTACAAGTGATATTCGTTTAAATAATAAAAGGTGAAGACAAAAGATAGATTCGACGAATTGAAGACGCAAACGACCAAAAAGCTCAAAAGTACAAAATACAATCAAAGTGATTCCAATTATTGATAAGAAACATCTCAAAATTACAAGAATACAAGATTCAAAATGCTAAGTACAAGATATTAAATTGTACGCAAGGACATTCGAAAATCCGGAACCGGGACCAGAGTCAACTCTCAACGCTCAACGCAACGGACTAAAAATTACAAGTTAAATATGTATATAAATATAATATAATATATAATTAATTATATAAATTATATATATATTATATTTATATATTAAAACCGTCGACAGACTAGGATCCAAACTTGTGTGAGCTGGGTTTACGAACTCCGCGACTTGCGGAGTTTGTAGTGCAAAGGGACCGCGACTCGCGGAGATACCCTGGACAAAAATGCCTATAAAAGCTAACGCATTTTGATCGTTTTATATATCCATATATCAATCTCTCTATCATCAACGTATATATATATATATATATATATATATATATATATATATATATATATATATATATATATTTATATTATAATTTTAATTTTAATTTTAAATCCTAATAATAAGGGTATGTTAGCGAATGTTGTAAGGGTGTAAGTCGAAATTCTGTCCGTGTAACGCTACGCTATTTTTAATCATTGTAAGTTATGTTCAACCTTTTTAATTTAATGTCTCGTAGCTAAATTATTATTATGCTTATTTAAGATGAAGTAATCATGATGTTGGACTAATTACTAAAATTGAATAATTGGGCTTTGTACCATAATTGGGGTTTGGACAAAAGAACGACACTTATGGAAATTAGACTATGGGCTATTAATGGGCTTTATATTTGTTTAACTAAATGATAGTTTGTTAATTTTAATATAAAGATTTACAATTGGATGTCCCTATAAATAACCATATACACTCGATCGGACACGATGGGCGGGGTATTTATATGTACGAATAATCGTTCATTTAACCGGACACGGGAATGGATTAATAGCCACTAGAATTATTAAAACAGGGGTGAAATTATGTACAAGGACACTTGGCATAATTGATAACAAAGTATTAAAACCTTGTTACAGTTTAAGTCCTCAATTAGTTGGAATATTTGACTTCGGGTATAAGGATAATTTGACGAGGATACTCGCACTTTATATTTATGACTGATGGACTGTTATGGACAAAAACCAGACGGACATATTGAATAATCCAGGACAAAGGACAATTAACCCATGGGCATAAAACTAAAATCAACACGTCAAACATCATGATTACGGAAGTTTAAATAAGCATAATTATTTTATTTCATATTTAATTTTCTTTATTTTATATTTAATTGCACTTCTAATTATCGCACTTTTATTTATTGTTATTGTACTTAATTGCACTTTTAATTATCGTACTTTTTAATTATCGCAATTTTATTTAATCGCACTTTTATTTATCGCAATTTCATTATCGTTATTTACTTTACGCTTTAAATTAAGTTATATTTATTTTTAATATTTTACATTAGGTTTTAACTGCGACTAAAGTTTTTAAAATCGACAAACTGGTCATTAAACGGTAAAAACCCCCTTTATAATAATAATATTACTTATATATATATTTGTATTTTTATAAATTAAAACTAATACAGCATTAAGCTTTGTTTAAAAGATTCCCTGTGGAACGAACCGGACTTACTAAAAACTACACTACTGTACGATTAGGTACACTGCCTATAAGTGTTGTAGCAAGGTTTAAGTATATCCATTCTATAAATAAATAAATATCTTGTGTAAAATTGTATCGTATTTAATAGTATTTAGTTGTAAAATATAAAGTTATTTCATATACACCTCTGCGCACATCAAGTATTTTTGGCGCCGTTGCCGGGGACCAATCTAGCTTAAAAGCCGGAAGCGCAACGCTATATAAAAAAAATGGATTTTTATTTTTAGTTTACTTTTATAAAAAATACGCTTTTGTAAAAATACGTTTTAAAAATTCAAAAATATAAAAAAGAAAAACAAAAATTTATATATTTTTAAAAGTTTGTTAAAAGTTTTATAAAGTTTCTTTATTTTTATTTTAGTGTTAAAAAAATATAAGTTTTATTTAAATATTTCGTATTTATTTAAAATAAAAAAATCAATATAAAATTAAAAAAATATATATATAAATCTATTTTTAAGATTTTTATTTATAAAATTATAAAGTATTTCTATTTTTTTATTTTAGTTTTTAAAATATAAGTTTTTATTTATTATATTTTATATAATTATTAAAAACAGAAAAATATATAAAATATAATTTAAAAAAACTACAGAACCTGTCGAACGATATTTGTGCATTTAAAATTTTAACCTCCGCGACTCACGGAGTTTTCTGGTACGTGGCACCGCGACTCGCGGAGCCACCCTGACACGCGTACACAGAAACCCTAACCAGCATCATTACGGAGTAATTATTATTATTATTATTTTATTTAAAACCCTAATTAGGTTTTTAGTTTTTAATTAGTTAATTTAAGTTATTATTTTGTTTAATTAGTTTAATTAGTTTAATTAATTTACAAAATTAATAGTTTTATAAAATAAATAATATAAAAATAATATTTTTATAAAAATTGTACTTTTTACAACTTTTAGTATATTTTTATATTTTATCTTTTTTTAATTGTTTTAGCGTAATTTATTGTATTTTTCGCTCGTAATTAGTTTTAAGTCATAGTTTTTGCCTTAGTTGTTTTTTATTTCTAGATTTTTAGGCTTTGCCGTAAAATCCCTTAAGTGCTTTCTTTTTAGACAAAGATCTAGGTGCTTTAGAATTTTGCGACGCCTTTTTAAGTTTTAGTACCTTTTTAAGATATTGCCATTTGGGATATAGTTTTACTTGTAAGGTTTAATATTTTTAGACGCAACATTTAATTTTTTAGTTTTTAGTTCCTTTTTAAGTTTTGACGCGCTGTTTTCTTATTTTTATTTTTCGACGCCTTTTACCTATGTATCAATTATCACTCCAATTAGTAATCTCAATTTGCAATTTTAATTTTAAGTTAGTAATAATAATAAGGTTGGGTTAGTCGAGTGTTTTAAAGTTTTATAGTCACTCTTTTTCTTTCTTATTTTTCGACGCCTTTTATTTTTCAACCCTTTTCTTTTTCGACCTTTTTCGACGCGCTCTTTTTCTTTCTTATTTCTCGCCATCCTAGTTTTTAGGACATAGATTTTTATTCTACTTCTTATCTAAATTTCTTAAAATTACGAAAATTTATTTTAAGTGGTTAAATTGATAGACATCAAAATTTTCTGGTTCGTAGTAATAGTTGGATTTGTACGTGGACCGGGTTATTGGAGCCAAACAGTACTCAATTATATTGAGACCAAACGAATCCTGCCCCTCTGCTACATCTTTTGGCTATTCGAAACGTGGGCAAAATCAGAAAAGTCTATTAATTGGATAACTTATATAATTTTTCTTTCCTTTTAAAAACTAATAGGATATTCAGTGAATACACCGAGCAAGACGTTCACCACCTTTTGTACGTTCACCACCTGTAACTCGATCAAGACATCTAGCTAATATTACCGCCGTTGATTTTTCTTTAGAATCGTCATCCAGTCGACCAAGTACTCCAATTCAAATTTCCGATAATCCATTTTTTGAACCCGACCTCGCAATTGAGAATCCGGAGAATATTCAGGGACAATTCATAGATCCTGAACCATTAATTTTTCCTCCAGAACCACCAATCATTCAAACAGAGATTGTTGAGGAACGAACCATTAAATCAGAATCCTCTAGTGATTTAGATTCAACAAATTCAATCATGGAAAATTTGGAACCTTTAAGTATGGAAGACCGAATGCGAGCTAAACGCACTGGTCAAGGTCACGCAATTACTCATCCTGACATTAATGCGCCAGATTATGAAATCAAAGGACAAATTCTACACATAGTGACTGATCAATGCCAATTTAGTGGTGCGCTGAAGGAAGATCCAAATGAACATCTTCGTACCTTTAATAGGATCTGTACACTATTTAAAATAAGAGAAGTTAAGGATGAACAGATATATCTCATGTTATTTCCCTGGACTTTAAAAGGAGAAGCCAAAGATTGGTTGGAATTGTTACTTGAAGGGGCGATTGATACATGGGATGTTTTAGTTGAAAATTTTCTTAAACAATTCTTTCCGGCATCTAAAGCCGTAAGACTTCAAGGAGAAATTGTTGCATTCACACAGAAACCGAATGAAACTCTATATGAGGCGTGGACAAGATTTGGAAAGTTATTAAGAGGATGTCCCCAACATGGTTTAGACACCTGTCAAATAGTACAAATATTCTACCAAGGATGCGATATCACTACAAGGAAAGACATAGACATAGCAGCTGGTGGTTCCATTATGAAGAAAACCGAAACTGATGCTTACAAAATTATTGATAACACTGCTTCCCACTCACATGAGTGGCACCAAGAAAAAGATATCGTTAGATCATCTAAAGCAGCTAGAGCCGATTCTAGCCATGACTTAGATTCCATTTTCGCAAAGATAGATGCTGTGGAGAGACGAATGGAAAAGATGACTAAAGATATTCACTCAATACGAATTAGTTGTGAGCAGTGTGGAGGACCACATTTGACAAAAGATTGTCTCAGTATTGAACTAACAATGGAACAAAGAGAGAATGTTTCATATCTAAACCAAAGGCCTGGAAATAATTATCAGAATAATTATCAACTACCAAGACCAATCTACAATCAAAACCAGAATTATAACCGAAATGTTCCATACAACAAAAAACAAGGTCCTAGTAATCAATAAGTATCCAACAATACTTACAACCAGCAAAGACCTAATTTTCAAAACAAACCACCACAAACCGATGATAAAAAGCCGAATTTAGAAGATATGATGACGAAGCTAGTTGAATCTCAAACACAGTTTTTCACATCTCAGAAACAAACGGATGAACAAAATGCTCAAGCATTTAGAAATCAACAAGCTTCTATTCAAAATCTGGAACAAGAAGTAAGTAACCTAGCAAGGTTAATAGGTGAAAGAAAATCGGGAAGTTTACCTAGTGATACAAATGCTAACCCCCGGAATGAAACAGCTAAAGCTATTACCACAAGAAGTGGTACAACACTTAAACCACCTGAAATACCTGTAATTTCTGAGAAAACTATTCCTACTCCACAAGAACCATAACCTGAACAAGATAAGGAAAAAGAACCGGTAGTTGAAAAGGTTAATGAAGATAACACAGTTAAAGCTAAACCTTATGTTAAACCATACCAACCACCACTTCCTTACCCGAGTAAAATGAAGAAAGAGAAACTTGAAGCCGAGCAATCCAAATTCTTGGATATGTTTAAACAGATAAATGTAAATCTTTCTTTCATTGATGTAATTTCAGGAATGCCTAGATATGCTAAATTTCTGAAAGATCTAATATCGAATAGAAAGAAAATGGAAGAACTCTCGGCTGTTACTATGAATGCTAATTGTTCAGCAGTGCTGTTGAATAAGATACCAGAAAAATTATCTGATCCAGGAAGTTTCACAATTCCATGTTTTCTGGGTAGTCTTAGTTCAATAGAAGCATTGGCAGACTTAGGTGCTAGAATAAATTTAATGCCATATTCACTATACACTAAACTAGACCTTGGAGAATTAAAACCAACAAGAATAAGTATACAACTAGCCGATCGATCAATAAAATATCCTAGAGGGATAATGGAGAACATGCTAGTTAAAGTTGGTACTTTAGTATTTCCAATAGATTTTGTTGTTCTGGACATGAAAGAAGATTCTCAAGTTCCTCTCATATTAGGAAGACCATTCTTAAACACGGCTAAAGCAATGATAGACGTGTTTGGTAAGAAACTGACCCTAAGTATAGAGGACGAGAGTGTTACCTTTTCAGTTGATAGAGCTATGCAACAACCGCAATCTGCAGATGATACATGTTATTATATTCAAACTATAGATTCACATGCAGAATTGTTAGAAGAATTTCCAGAATTACAAGGAACAGGAGAATGTTCTTTAGGAGAAGGAACTGAACCAATTGATGAAACTGAAATGTTAGCTACACTAATAGCTAATGGATATGAACCAACAACAGAAGAAATTCAAATGCTAAAAGAAGAAGACATATATCGATATAAATCATCGATAGAAGAACCACCGACATTAGAGTTAAAGCCACTTCCAAATCATTTGGAATACGCTTATTTACATGGTGAATCTAAATTACCTGTAATAATATCGTCTTCTCTTACTGAAAATGAAAAATCTCAACTCATTTCTGTATTAAAAGCTCATAAACCAGCCATTGCATGGAAGATTCATGATATTAAAGGAATAAGTCCTTCGTATTGCACACATAAAATCCTTATGGAAGAAGGTCATAAAACGTATGTGCAACGCCAACGAAGACTAAATCCTAATATGCAAGATGTTGTTAAGAACGAAATTATTAAACTGCTTGATGCAGGTTTAATTTATCCAATTTCTGATAGTCCATGGGTAAGTCCAGTTCAATGCGTACCTAAGAAGGGTGGCATGACTGTCATTACAAATGAGAAAAATGAGCTTATTCTGACTAGGACTGTAACAGGATGGCGTGTATGTATTGATTATAGAAAATTAAATGACACCACCAGAAAATATCACTTTCCCTTACCTTTCATTGATCAAATGTTGGAAAGATTAGCCGGAAATAGTTACTATTGTTTTCTTGATGGTTTTTCCGGATATTTTCAAATTCCAATAGCACCCGAAGACCAAGAGAAAACCACATTCACATACCCTTATGGTACTTTTGCTTACAAACGCATGCCATTTGGACTTTGCAACGCCCCTGCAACCTTTCAAAGGTGCATGATGGCGATTTTTCATGACATGATAGAAGAATGCATGGAAGTTTTCATGGATGACTTTTCAGTCTTTGGTGATACATTTGAATCATGTCTAGTGAATCTTGAACGAATGCTTATTAGATGCGAACAATCAAATCTAGTACTTAATTGGGAGAAATGTCATTTCATGATTAAAGAAGGCATCGTTCTTGGTCATAAAATTTCAAAGGAAGGAATTGAAGTGGATAGAGCTAAAGTAGATGTAATTGCTAAACTTTCACATCCCACCAATGTTAGAGGAGTTAGGAGTTTTCTAGGGCTTGCCGGTTTTTACCGACGTTTCATTAAAGATTTTTCTAAAATTGCCACTCCTATGAATAAACTCCTAGAAAAGGATGCTCCATTCATCTTTTCAGATGAATGCATCAAATCTTTTAATATTCTTAAAGAGAAACTCACTAATGCACCGATCATGATAACTCCAAATTGGAATCTACCGTTTGAACTTATGTGCGATGCAAGTGATTTTGCAATGGGAGCCGTTTTAGGACAAAGGATTGAAAAACGATTTCAACCTATATATTATGCTAGTAAGACATTACAAGGAGCACAAACGAATTACATAACTACTGAAAAAGAACTCCTTGCTATTATCTTTGCTTTTGACAAATTTCGTTCATATCTCGTTCTAGCTAAAACGGTGGTCTATACCGACCATTCTGCTCTTAGATACCTATTTTCGAAACAAGATGCTAAACCAAGATTAATCCGTTGGATCTTACTCTTACAAGAGTTCGATATTGAAATCCGAGATAAAAGAGGAGCAGAAAATCTCGCCGCTGATCATCTTTCTCGTCTTGAAAATCCTGAATTAGAAGTTCTAAATGAATCGGCCATACAAGACAACTTTCCTGATGAATATCTATTGAAGATAGATTATAATGAAATTCCATGGTTTGCAGACTATGCAAACTATTTAGTATGTGGATTCCTTGAAAAAGGATTATCGTACCAAAAACGAAAGAAATTCTTTAGTGATATAAAACACTATTTCTAGGAAGATCCACATTTGTTTAAAAGTTGTCCGGATGGAATAATACGCCGATGTGTATTCGGAGATGAAGCTAGTAAAATCTTAAACCATTGTCACACAGGACCAACAGGAGGGCATTATGGGCCTCAACTCACATCAAGAAAAGTTTATGATGCTGGGTTCTATTGGCCTACAATTTACAAAGACGCACACCTTCTTTGCAAATCCTGTGATGCTTGTCAAAGGGCCAGAAAAATAAGTCAACGTGATGAAATGCCACAAAATGGCATTCAAGTATGTGAAGTATTTGACATTTGGGGTATTGACTTTATGGGTCCATTTCCAAAATCTCATAATAATCTCTACATACTCGTTGCCATTGATTATGTATCTAAATGGGTGGAAGCACAAGCTCTCCCAACTAACGATGCACGAGTTGTAGTCAACTTTTTAAAACGTCTTTTTGCAAGGTTTGGAACACCGAAAGCTTTAATAAGTGATCGGGGAACTCATTTCTGTAATAATCAACTTGAGAAAGTTCTTAAAAGATATGGGGTAACTCATAAAATCTCCACCGCATATCATCCATAAACAAGTGGACAAGTTGAAAATACCAACCGAGCTTTAAAACGTATTCTAGAAAAAACCGTAGGATCAAATCTGAAGGAATGGTCCATTAAATTGGAAAATGCACTCTGGGCTTTTAGAACAGCCTACAAAACTCCAATTGGAACCACACCTTTTAGACTCGTTTACCGAAAAGCATGTCATCTTCCAGTAGAAATTGAACACAAAGCATTTTAGGCTTTGAAGACATGTAATCTTGATTTACATGAAGCTGGACGTCTACCGTTAAGTCAACTAAACGAATTAGAAGAATTAAGACATGAAGCATACGAAAATTTGTTAATATATAAGGAAAGAACGAAGAAATGGCATGATAAAAGAATCAGAAGTTCAAAAGAATTTAAAGAAGGAGATAGAGTTCTTCTTTTTAATTCACGATTCAAGCTATTTCCTAGAAAATTGAAATCAAGATGGTCTGGATCATTCATAGTCAAAAGAGTTTTCCCATACGGAACAGTAGAATTGATAAATTCAAATGGAATTGAATTTAAGGTTAATGGTCACAGAGTTAAACATTACATAGATAGTCCAATGAAAGTTGACAACGAAGTTAATCACAATTTCAACACCACAGCCAACTAAGTGTGGGGAGAATCAAGTCTTTTAAAGGATAATATGTATTTCTGTTAGAGTTACATTTTCTGTTTTCGTGTAGTTCTCGAAAATGGAACCCGAATGGTCTTTCCCAAGCAGACCCTAAAGAACTAGTCTTCTCCCCCCATTCTGAATTTTTATTTTTTTTAGGTTTTTACGAAATGAAGGCTTCCTGTGAACTAAACCATGGTCTAATGCTACACGCTTTGATTACTAAACGTAATAATGACACACTTTCGAGTGAACTGGTATCAGTAATCAGAGAAAAATTGGACGGAGTAAGAAAAGAATCCAGATGAAAAGATAATAAGTTACAATTTGGTAAAGGAAAATCAAAATCCGTAGCGAAAAGAAGAGCACAACACCTTGAAAGATGTCACAAATGCGGAAAATGTTCACACGAAGGTAAATGTTCAAATAATCAAACCTATTCAAACACCGAATTTGTTACTTTATGCAGAGATGCACCGTTCATATGTTTAGAAGAAAAAACATTAAATGCTCGAGGTTACACCTATGTAGCAATGGAAAATCAATTAGTCCGACTATCTTATGAGTGGGCTAGAGCATATCACTAAGAAATATATTTCACAGGTAAGTTTTTACAGTTTTTATTTTTATTTTTATTTTTAACCTTTTAATAATACAAGCTAATTTGTTCGCTATAAAGTATTAAATTGGTATTCTATGAAATTAGGTCTTGCGACCGAAATTGTTGATATCATACAAAAATTTATTACATCACTGCGAAATTTACCGTTTATTCTTAAGGTATAAATATCTTTAATCAATCAACCCAAAATATTTCAAAAATTCATCATGAGTTAAATTAGGTCATGGAACCGAAATTACTTTACCGAAAAGAGGGGCGCATATTTTTGATAATATTTGATTGATTAAAGTGGGATAAAAGCCAAAAAGATTTTTAATTTTATTTTTACCATGTTTTTAAAATTAATATATAAATCTTAAACTGATATTGTAAACTTTTTAAATCAATATATTTAAAATTGTAAATATTTTAAAAATTAATATTTTTAATATAAGTTTGTATGTATAAAAACAAAATATAATTTAAGTTTGGTGTGAATTTTTAAAATATGAATTTTTAATTTTATGCATTTTAAATTTAAGTTTGGTGTGAATTTAAAAACAAAAATTTACTTTATTTTGCTAAGTTAAAAATATGATTTTTAAAATTCGTCGTGAGTTGAAGACTAGGTCGTTGAACCGAAATTGCTTTACCCGAGGGAGGGACGAGAACTTTTATTATCATTATTTTTAATCTTATTGAATTAAAGTATGCCAAAAACATTAAAAAACCCAAAAATCTTTGCTTTTAAAACCGCGCTTTAAATAGATAAATTTTAAAATTTTGTCGATGGACGGACTAGGACATCGATCCGAAACGACCTCGTTCTAAATAACAAGGGAAACAAATTTTTAAAATTAGTTAATATTTGTTTTATAAGTTAAAGATTTAGAAAAAAAAATAATAAATAAGCTCCGCGACTCGCGGAGTTTGAAGAGAAACACCACCGCGACTCGCGGAGGTTGCGAAATCCAGAAAAAAATAAAAGGGATCGAACAAACCAGTTTCTTCCCAACCAAACTCAAATACTGCGAAAAACACACACGAAAACACACACAAATTCGCAATTTTTGGCCATTTTTCATCAAATCTTTCACAAAATCATGTTGAGAAGGATGCTATCAAGGAATTACTCAAGGAAAACGGTAAATTTCTACACCAAATCACCCTTTAATACGAAAAATTAGTGTTCTTGAGTAATTTTATACCCAATTCAATTTTGATGCTTTTTAGTGTAATTATGCTTAAATTGCTTATGTATTATGCTTGTATAACCTAGATTGGTGCTATTTAACATGATTAGAAGCCTTAAACATCAAATTTTGAGTAATCTAGGGTTTGTGTTCTTGAGCAAAATTGGGGCTTTTTGATATAAATAGGTTATGGCCGATTTTTATCATGAATTATTGCTAAATTAAGTAGTGTAACATGTTTAGGTAGTTAAATGATCCAAACTTTGAGCCTAAACATGATTTTTGAGAATTAAAGTGGACTTTTTCAAGTCTAAAATTCATGAACTTGATTTTTGAGAGATAATGTCATTTGAAACTTGTTTAATTGCTAATAATGATTATTTTGACATGTTATTTGAGTTGAATGCTTATGAACTTGGCGAACATTTTCGTATATGCTTATTTGAAAAAGTGTAGATTTGATAAAAATATAAAAATGAGCATAAGTTTGATATAAATTGAACATGTCATTGTAATTATTTTGATTGATGATTTTGCTGACACTAATGCATATTTGGATGCACAAAAATTGTGTTTGATGTGTTTTGCAGACTGAAAGGGGTGAATCTTCATCCCAAGCTCGCATTGCTCCTCCTGAGAATGCGGAACAACAGGATGTTGATAACTATTACAAACAAGATATACCTTATCCAGTTATGACATTTTCAGATATGCACGTGGAAGATTTGCACCCGAACTTGAGATTAGACAGACGTTGGATAGATTATCTAAAATACCAAAGGAGCTTGCACACTCTACATTCTAAAGCTGTTGAAGTACCTAGGGTAATAGAATGGGAATCGTTAGAAGCCATAGGATTGGGCGAACGGATTAGAGAATTACTTACACAGAGGTATGGTAATTCTACTTTTAACGATTGGGTACGATTATTCAACATACGTAGACCTGTATATAAAGTATGGTGTGAAGAATTATTGTGTAGTATAGAAATAAATGATCGGGTAGCTAGTTTAACCGATCGAACTTTTATTAGATTTTTCTTAGGAGGTTCGATGCGCCACATGTCTCTACTAGACATGGCTCAGGCCTTACGTATATATACGCCTGAGGAGCTAGCATTTGTCGATTGTCGAGGGTTGATATTAAATGGTAGGAAGATTGATGAAAATTTTGATACGCATGGTGTATGGAGTCAAATGACTAGCCATCACCGATTTAAAGGAGAAAATTACTCTTATTTAGATATAGATAGAGCTGAGTTAAGAGTAATTCACAGGTTTCTAGCGAACTCGATTACACAGCGAGGTAAAAATAAGGAAAAGGTAAATGAGCAAGATTTATTTTACCACATATGTATTCGAGACCCACAAAGCGCTGTAAGTATACCTTATTGTGTGGGTTATTATTTATCAGCTATGGTTAGGGGGATGAGACCGCACAGTATAATAGGAGGTGGTATATTTATTACATTAATTGCTGAGTATCTCGATGTGGATATAAGTCGGGGGGATTATTAATCGAAGAACCAGAACCCCACGATACAATTCGTTTAAATGTATATCATGGTGCTAAGGTTTTGAAGAGGCGAAATAACGCCGCAGTACAATATAATGGAAGACATCCACATGTTGAAAGAGATCAACAGCCAGGTAATGTGGGAGGGGGAAATGAAATGGCAGAAATGCAAAGGTTTATAGCTTCACAAGAGTATGAAAATGCTAGACATCGAGCATTTGAAGATTGGCAAGTTCATCAAAACCACATCATAGCTCATTGCCAACATATAGGTAGAAACTATATTCCTACTCCAAAGCCCGTATTTCCTCCCTGGTCTATAGAGATCCAACCACCGTATCCTACTTATAACCCAGCTGAAGCATTCTATAACACATATGGTTATGCATGGAACCCCTACTGGTATCAGTATCAACCCTAGTTTATTTAGTTTTATTTATTTTATTTTTGTAATGTTACTACATTTAGCACTTATGTTGATATTGTAATAGTTTTTATAATTTTCTAACTTTTATTATTAGATTTTAATAATTTTTGAATGTGAGGTAATATACCAAACTTCAAAAATATGTATATATGTTTGCAGTTTATCTTATGTACACAACAGGGTAAAACAACGCATTTTCAAAGACTGGCATTAAGTTCAGCAAAAGCAACTAATTTTGACGACAAGATGAAAAATAAATGTGATGTAACAACAAGACGGAATGAACAAATGATATGCACCATTTATCATTCAACACAAACAACAATATGTTTTAAAATTTTGGTAAAATTTAATCATTTTTTCTGCGCTAATCACCCTCAATAATTTAAATTGTTACTGATTTCTTGCAAATGAGGGCATTGCAAGATCTTCAGTGTGGGAAGGGGTTAAATTCTTTCGAATTTTAAAATTTTTACTTTATACACTTGGTTACCATTAGAAATACTAGTAAAGCAGTAGTTATATTAGAATCTAGTGCTCTCTGATAATAAAGAACAGCCCTAGTCTTATATACTGACTACCCAATTCTAGTAAAAATTTTTAAAATTTTCAATTAAATGAATTCAAAATCATGTTTATACATATTTATGAACGATAAAACTAGGTGTTAACACCGAAATTATTGTTACCTTGGAAAGGACATAAATTGAGAAACAGACCAAAATGTTAAAATTCATTTAAAATGGAATAGAGGACAATAAAAAGGAAAATAAAAGCCAAGTGTGGGAAAATTTACCAAGTTATTTTAAACATATGTCACATATTTCTGTAACAAATAATTAAAGATACTTTTGCTTTGGACTAAACTAAACAGTTTTACCCGATTTACTGTAAGAAAGATGGATCTACACGATGAATCAATTCCATCATTAAAAGGAAGTAAAGTCTTCCAGAAAAAACACGCGCTTCTTGATTTAGGTCAAGAAGTTGTCGTCCAGACCAGCTGTAGGTTGACGAAAAATCTAGAAAAGTCATCTCTAAAATCAGCAGGAAATCCACGGACCTCAGCATAAAACAGGGTCGCCAAGTGGTCAGACTTATCCTAACCATGAGAGGATCTGTCTCGTAAAATGGGGAGGATGCCGTGCAAATTAGCTGGATGAGACTAATGAATCAGACCCCCAGAAAGGATAATCTCCTTTAAAGATCAAAAATCAGCTTTTAAGACTAATATTACTCAATCCTAGAGATTGACCTTAAAGATTGAGAAATTCAAACTCATGGAATTCAATGATATCTAAACTCGAGCTTGAACGAGAAAATATTTTGATAAAAAAATTAAAACTGATTTGTTTTCTGAAAACCCATTTTCAATGCGTTCATTACCTTTGAATGTAAAATCCTAGAAATTCACCTGGAATTCATTAGGTCACCTGAACCAAATCGGGTGTCAACCGTAAGAATGGTGGTTGCATAGCATGGTCAAAGACAGGACCTTGTGCCAGACCAAAAAATTATAAGGGTGAGCTTTACTATTGCTCCTACAAAGGATAGTAATTGCATCCGACACGTTATAGACCATAATTAAAAGCATGTCAGGGGACATTGCCTTAACAGTTGCTTGTTCAACGCTTTCCTTTACAACCGGACGGTAGTTTACCGAAAGGTAATATACGGAGCAAGTATACTGGACGTGTTGCTTTCCCAATACAAGGTTAGCAAGTGGGTGACACAAAATCACAAGTTTTGAGCTAAAAATTTCAAATATGAAACCCACTAAACCCACAAAAACATTTTGCATACACCGGTGAAGGGTTATTCCGGAAAACTTATCTAAGGTAAAAGCTAGATTTAATTTTCAAAAGATCAAATGTTTTCATAAAGATCCAATTTCCTTAAAGGATCTAAATTTTTATAGTCATGTGGGACTGTAAACCATAACGTTACTACCATTGTTTATACCACCGTAAAGAAATCACTGATGTACAAAGTGTGAAGAATAAAGAAGTGATTCTAGTATATTTCAAGACTATATTGCTTGAGGACAAGCAACGCTCAAGTGTGGGAATATTTGATAATACTAAAAACGAACATATATTTCATAGCATTATTCCTCAAGAAAGACAAGCTTTTAGTTGCAATTGTTCTATTTACAAGTGATATTCGTTTAAATAATAAAAGATGAAGACAAAAGATAGATTCGACGAATTGAAGACGCAAATGACCAAAAAGCTCAAAAGTACAAAATACAATCAAAGTGGTTCCAATTATTGATAAGAAACGTCTCAAAATTACAAGAATACAAGATTCAAAACGCAAAGTACAAGATATTAAATTGTACGTAAGGACATTCGAAAATCCGGAACTGGGACCAGAGTCAACTCTCAACGCTCGACGCAACGGACTAAAAATTACAAGTAAACTATGTATATAAATATAATATAATATATAATTAATTATATAAATTATATATATATTATATTTATATATTAAAACCGTCGGCAGACTAGGATCCAAACTTGTGTGAGCTGGGTTTACGAACTCCGAGACTTGCGGAGTTTGTAGTGCAAAGGGACCGCGACTCGCGGAGATACTGTAGTGACCCGAACTTTTCCATGTTTATATATATTAATTGAGATTGATATTTACATGATTAAATGTTTCCAACATGTTAAGCAATCAAACTTGTTAAGACTTGATTAATTGAAATATGTTTCATATAGACAATTGACCACCCAAGTTGACCGGTGATTCACGAACGTTAAAACTTGTAAAAACTATATGATGACATATATATGGATATCTATATATAGTTAACATGATACTATGATAAGTAAACATATCATTAAGTATATTAACAATGAACTACATATGTAAAAACAAGACTACTAACTTAATGATTTTTAAACGAGACATATATGTAACGATTATCGTTGTAAAGACATTTAATGTATATATATCATATTAAGAGATATTCATACATGATAATATCATGATAATATAATAATTTAAAATCTCATTTGATATTATAAACATTGGGTTAACAACATTTAACAAGATCGTTAACCTAAAGGTTTCAAAACAACACTTACATGTAACGACTAACGATGACTTAACGACTCAGTTAAAATGTATATACATGTAGTGTTTTAATATGTATTTATACACTTTTGAAAGACTTCAATACACTTATCAAAATACTTCTACTTAACAAAAATGCTTACAATTACATCCTCGTTCAGTTTCATCAACAATTCTACTCGTATGCACCCGTATTCGTACTCGTACAATACACAGCTTTTAGATGTATGTACTATTGGTATATACACTCCAATGATCAGCTCTTAGCAGCCCATGTGAGTCACCTAACACATGTAGGAACCATCATTTGGCAACTAGCATGAAATATCTCATAAAATTACAAAAATATGAGTAATCATTCATGACTTATTTACATGAAAACAAAATTACATATCCTTTATATCTAATCCATACACCAACGACCAAAAACAACTACAAACACTTTCATTCTTCAATTTTATTCATCTAATTGATCTCTCTCAAGTTCTATCTTCATGTTCTAAGTGTTCTTCATATATTCTACAAGTTCTAGTTACATAAAATCAAGAATACTTTCAAGTTTGCTAGCTCACTTCCAATCTTATAAGGTGATCATCCAACCTCAAGAAATCTTTGTTTCTTACAGTAGGTTATCATTCTAATACAAGGTAATAATCATATTCAAACTTTGGTTCAATTTCTATAACTATAACAATCTTATTTCAAGTGATGATCTTACTTGAACTTGTTTTCGTGTCATGATTCTGCTTCAAGAACTTCGAGCCATCCAAGGATCCGTTGAAGCTAGATCCATTTTTCTCTTTTCCAGTAGGTTTATCCAAGGAACTTAAGGTAGTAATGATGTTCATAACATCATTCGATTCATACATATAAAGCTATCTTATTCGAAGGTTTAAACTTGTAATCACTAGAACATAGTTTAGTTAATTCTAAACTTGTTCGCAAACAAAAGTTAATCCTTCTAACTTGACTTTTAAAATCAACTAAACACATGTTCTATATCTATATTATATGCTAACTTAATGATTTAAAACCTGGAAACACGAAAAACACCGTAAAACCAGATTTATGCCGTCGTAGTAACACCGCGGGCTGTTTGGGGTTAGTTAATTAAAAACTATGATAAACTTTGATTTAAAAGTTGTTATTCTGAGAAAATGATTTTTATTATGAACATGAAACTATATCCAAAAATTATGGTTAAACTCAAAGTGGAAGTATGTTTTCTAAAATGGTCATCTAGACGTCGTTCTTTCGACTGAAATGACTACCTTTACAAAAATGACTTGTAACTTATTTTTCCGACTATAAACCTATACTTTTTCTGTTTAGATTCATAAAATAGAGTTCAATATGAAACCATAGCAATTTGATTCACTCAAAACGGATTTAAAATGAAGAAGTTATGGGTAAAACAAGATTGGATAATTTTTCTCATTTTAGCTACGTGAAAATTGGTAACAAATCTATTCCAACCATAACTTAATCAACTTGTATTGTATATTATGTAATCTTGAGATACCATAGACACGTATACAATGTTTTAACCTATCATGTCGACACATCTATATATATTTCGGAACAACCATAGACACTCTATATGTGAATGTTGGAGTTAGCTATACAGGGTTGAGGTTGATTCCAAAATATATATAGTTTGAGTTGTGATCAATACTGAGATACGTATACACTGGGTCGTGGATTGATTCAAGATAATATTTATCGATTTATTTATGTTCATCTAACTGTGGACAACTAGTTGTAGGTTACTAACGAGGACAGCTGACTTAATAAACTTAAAACATCAAAATATATTAAAAGTGTTGTAAATATATTTTGAACATACTTTGATATATATGTATATATTGTTATAGGTTCGTGAATCAACCAGTGGCCAAGTCTTACTTCCCGACGAAGTAAAAAAAATCTGTGAAAGTGAGTTATAGTCCCACTTTTAAAATCTAAAATTTTTGGGATGAGAATACATGCAGGTTTTATAAATGATTTACAAAATAGACACAAGTACGTGAAACTACATTCTATGGTTGAATTATCGAAATCGAATATGCCCCTTTTTCTTAAGTCTGGGAATCTAAGAATTAGGGAACAGACACCCTAATTGACGCGAATCCTAAAGATAGATCTATTGGGCCTAACAAACCCCATCCAAAGTACCAGATGCTTTAGTACTTCGAAATTTATATCATATCCGAAGGGTGTTCCGGAATGATGGGGATATTCTTATATATGCATCTTGTTAATGTCGGTTACCAGGTGTTCACCATATGAATGATTTTTATCTCTATGTATGGGATGTGTATTGAAATATGAAATCTTGTGGTCTATTATTATGATTTGATATATATAGGTTAAACCTATAACTCACCAACATTTTTGTTGACGTTTTAAGCATGTTTATTCTCAGATGATTATTAAGAGCTTCCGCTGTCGCATACTTAAATAAGGACGAGAGTTGGAGTCCATGCTTGTATGATATTGTGTAAAAACTGCATTCAAGAAACTTATTTTGTTGTAACATATTTGTATTGTAAACCATTATGTAATGGTGGTGTGTAAACAGGATATTTTAGATTATCATTATTTGATAATCTACGTAAAGCTTTTTAAACCTTTATTGATGAAATAAAGGTTATGGTTTGTTTTAAAATGAATGCAGTCTTTGAAAAACGTCTCATATAGAGGTCAAAACCTCGCAACGAAATCAATTAATATGGAACGTTTTTAATCAATAAGAACGGGACATTTCAGTTGGTATCAGAGCGTTGGTCTTAGAGAACCAGAAAATTTGCATTAGTGTGTCTTATCGAGTTTGTTAGGATGCATTAGTGAGTCTGGACTTCGATCATGTTTTCTTTAAAAATGATTGCTTAACATTTTTGTTGGAAACTATATATTTTTAACATATGAATATTATGATATATATTAATCTCTTAACGTGTTTGATATTATGTGATAGATTTCTACCTCTAGAACAAGTCCCATTGACTCACCTAATAATAATGAAGAGTCAAATGTAAATTGGAATGATTCGTTGACTGATTCACAAGTTCCCGAAGAGGAACCGGAAGAAGAGTCGGAACCGGAAGAAGAATCGGAACCGGAAGAAGAAATAGAACCGGTGGGGGAAATAATAAAACGGTTAAGTAAAATAGAATCCTCAACCAACCGACCAAGGTTAATTATGGTCAATGGTGTTTCCGCCAAAGAAGCAAAATATTGGGAGGATTACCAATTCTCCGATGAATCGGATTCCGACGAGAATTCCGATGATGTTATAGAAATTACCCCAACTGAATTTAAAAAGGCAAAAGAAAATAATAAGGGAAAGGGCATAAAAATAGAGAAATCTAATTCCAACCCCGATGAACTTTATATGTATCGTCAACCCCCGAAGTCCTTAAGTTGTAACAATGACCCGGGAACCTCTAAACCACCAGGTTTTTCTAAACCAATGTGGACAACGATGGCTCGTATTAGGGGAACATCATATATCCCTAGAAACTTGGCAAAACGAACCAAAACCGAACAAGAAGAAATGATCGAGTCGGAATAAGATAGTTGTATTCGTGTGGTGTAATATATGTAATATATATGTAATATAGTGTGCTTATGCTTTATGATATATGTAAAAATTGCTTGTATTAATAAGTATTTTTTTTTATGAATCTAACTCTTGTCTATTTTACAGTATAAAAACACAAAATGGATAGACAACCCAATATTTTAAGAGACCTACCCGGAGACATGATTGATGAAATCTTGTCTAGAGTCGGTCAGAATTCTTCGGCACAACTATTTAAGGCGAGATCAGTTTGTAAGACATTCGAAGAACGTTCCAAGAATGCCTTGGTTTATAAAAGGCTTTCGTTCGAAAGATGGGGGATATCACATTGGGAAATCCATAAGTTACGATGTGTTTACTTTGACGCATATATTGCGGGGAACCCAAATGCTATTTTACGCAATGGGTTAAGAAATTATTTTGACTCAATATATCCGAATATTGGACTTCGTGATTTAGAAAAAGCGGCTAACATGCAACATAAAGAAGCATGTTATGCTTACGGATTAGTAATGTTCGCTTCTCACCAAAGTGAGAACAAGAACATCGGGCTACAACTATTAAACAAAACGTTCCCACAAGTGACGGAGTCGGTAATTGGGGTAAGAAATGAGGTTTTTAGATTGTTACGGGACTGTTGGACATTACGTAACCCTCGCCCGTTTGACGACGTTACAACACGCTGTCTTATCAACGGCCATAACGGTTATGTTCCACAAGACCAAGGATGGGAAGTAATCCTAGTAAAACCAGAATGCATGACTTGTTTCTGGACGTATGAATTACGTGTCTTTATTGCCTTTGCTGAACGACTTGTGTACTAGCTAGAATTATCTTCACAACCATCTTGTATCAAATTTATTGTGTGCTATATTTCATGCTATATGTAAAATAAGCGGTATTGTAAGTTTGTAAAATATTGTGTAAAAGTTTGAACGCGAAATATTATTATAATCAGTTTTTCATATAGAATTGTAGTAGTTGAATTGTATATTAGCTACTAAGTATGAACTTAACGGGTAGGTACTACCCGAATTTAAACTTATAAAACGCTAATATGAAGAAAAAGCTTTTATAAATGAGTTCATATTATGCTACGAAATACTATTAACTACTCTTAATATTCTGTATGATTAACTTGTTCCATTTGACTATTTTGAAGGAAATGGCACCGACTACTCGACACACCGTGAATATGAATGAAGAGGAATTCCGTACTTTTCTAGCTTCAAACATAGCCGCAGTACAGGCTGCGCTACATACCAACAATAACCTTGGATCTAGCAGTACAGAAAATCGTGTAGGATGCACCTACAAAGAATTCACTGCCTGCAAACCTTTGGAATTTGATGGAACCGAAGGACCGATCGGATTGAAACGGTGGACCGAAAAGGTCGAATCGGTGTTTGCCATAAGTAAGTGTACTGAAGAGGACAAAGTGAAGTACGCTACGCATACCTTCACAGGTTCTGCGTTAACATGGTGGAATACCTATCTAGAGCAAGTGGGATAAGACGATGCGTACGCACTACCGTGGTCAGCATTCAAGCACTTGATGAACGAGAAATACCGTCCCAGAACCGAGGTCAATAAGCTCAAGACAGAACTTAGAGGGTTGCGAACCCAAGGATTTGATATTACCACGTACGAAAGACGATTCACAGAATTGTACCTATTGTGTCCGGGAGCATTCGAAGATGAGGAAGAGAAGATCGACGCGTTTGTGAAAGGATTACCGGATAGAATCCAAGAAGATATAAGTTCACACGAGCCCGCCTCCATACAACAGGCATGTAGAATGGCTCACAAACTAGTGAACCAGATTGAAGAAAGAATTAAAGAACAGACTGCTGAAGAGGCCAATGTGAAGCAAGTCAAAAGAAAGTGGGAGGAAAACGGTGATAAGAATCACCAATACAACAACAACAGAAATTACAACAATAATCGCAACAATTATCCCAACAATCGCAACATCAATCGCAACTACAACAAATGGCCCAACAACAACAACAACAACAACTACAACAATCATCCCAACAACAATAATAACCACAACAACAACAACAACAACAACAATCAGAAGCAGCTATGCCAAAGGTGTGAAAAGTATCACTCGGGGTTCTGCACCAAATTTTGCAACAAGTGTAAAAGAAATGGTCATAGCGCGGAGAAGTGTGAGGTCTACGGACCAGGGGTTAATAGAACGAAAGGAACAAATGGTGTCGGAATGAGTAATGATGGAGCAAGTAGTGTCGGAGCAAGTTATGCCAATGTAGTTTGTTATAAATGTGGAAAACCGGGCCACATTATTAGAAATTGCCCGAACCAGGAGAACACGAATGGACAAGGCCGCGGAAGAGTTTTCAATATTAATGCGACAAAGGCACAGGAAGACCCGGAGCTTGTTACGGGTACGTTTCTTATTGACAATAAATCTGCTTACGTTTTATTTGATTCGGGTGCGGATAGAAGCTATATGAGTAGAGATTTTTGTGCTAAATTAAGTTGTCCATTGACGCTTTTGGATAGTAAATTTTTACTCGAATTAGCAAATGGTAAATTAATTTCAGCAGATAATATATGTCGGAATCGAGAAATTAAACTGGTTAGCGAAACATTTAAGATTGATTTGATACCAGTAGAGTTAGGGAGTTTTGATGTGATAATCGGTATGGACTGGTTGAAAAAAGTGAAAGCAGAGATTGTTTGTTACAAAAATGCAATTCGCATTATACGAGAAAAAGGAAAACCCTTAATGGTGTACAGAGAAAAGGGCAACACGAAGCTACATCTTATTAGTAATTTGAAGGCACAAAAACTAATAAGAAAAGTTTGCTATGCTATTCTAGCACACGTCGAGAAAGTACAAACTGAAAAAAAGAGCATCAATGATGTTCCCATTGTAAAAGAATTTCCCGATGTATTTCCGAAAGAATTACCGGGATTACCCCCACATCGATCCGTTGAATTTCAAATAGATCTTGTACCAGGAGCTGCACCAATAGCTCGTGCTCCTTACAGACTCGCACCCAGCGAGATGAAAGAACTGCAAAGCCAATTACAAGAACTTTTAGAGCGTGGTTTCATTCGACCAAGCACATCACCGTGGGGAGCTCCTGTTTTGTTTGTCAAGAAGAAAGATGGTACATTCAGGTTGTGTATCGACTACCGAGAGTTGAACAAACTTACCATCAAGAACCGCTACCCACTACCGAGAATCGACGACTTATTTGATCAACTACAAGGCTCGTCTGTTTATTCAAAGATTGACTTACGTTCCGGGTATCATCAAATGCGGGTGAAAGAAGATGATATTCCAAAGACTGCTTTCAGAACACGTTACGGTCATTACGAGTTTATGGTCATGCCGTTTGGTTTGACTAACGCACCAGCTGTGTTCATGGACCTTATGAACCGAGTGTGTGGGCCATATCTTGACAAGTTTGTCATTGTTTTCATCGATGACATACTTATTTACTCAAAGAATGATCAAGAGCACGAAGAACATTTGAGAAAAGTGCTAGAAGTATTGAGGAAAGAAAAACTGTACGCTAAGTTTTCAAAGTGTGCATTTTGGTTGGAAGAAGTTCAATTCCTCGGTCACATAGTGAACAAAGAAGGTATCCAGGTGGACCCGGCAAAGATCGAAACCGTTGAAAAGTGGGAAACCCCAAAAACTCCGAAGCATATACGTCAATTTTTAGGATTGGCTGGTTACTACAGAAGATTCATCCAAGACTTTTCCAGAATAGCAAAACCCTTGACTGCATTAACGCATAAAGGGAAGAAATTTGAATGGAATGATGAACAAGAGAAAGCGTTTCAGTTATTGAAGAAAAAGCTAACTACGGCACCTATATTGTCATTGCCTGAAGGGAATGATGATTTTGTGATTTATTGTGACGCATCAAAGCAAGGTCTCGGTTGTGTATTAATGCAACGAACGAAGGTGATTGCTTATGCGTCTAGACAATTGAAGATTCACGAACAAAATTATACGACGCATGATTTGGAATTAGGCGCGGTTGTTTTTGCATTAAAGACTTGGAGGCACTACTTATATGGGGTCAAAAGTATTATATATACCGACCACAAAAGTCTTCAACACATATTTAATCAAAAACAACTGAATATGAGGCAGCGTAGGTGGATTGAATTGTTGAATGATTACGACTTTGAGATTCGTTACTACCCAGGGAAGGCAAATGTGGTAGCCGACGCCTTGAGCAGAAAGGACAGAGAACCCATTCGAGTAAAATCTATGAATATAATGATTCATAATAACCTTACTACTCAAATAAAGGAGGCGCAACAAGGAGTTTTAAAAGAGGGAAATTTAAAGGATGAAATACCCAAAGGATCGGAGCAGCATCTTAATATTTGGGAAGACGGAACCCGGTATAGGGCTGAAAGGATTTGGGTACCAAAATTTGGAGATATGAGAGAAATGGTACTTAGAGAAGCTCATAAAACCAGATACTCAATACATCCTGGAACGGGGAAGATGTACAAGGATCTCAAGAAACATTTTTGGTAGCCGGGTATGAAAGCCGATGTTGCTAAATACGTAGGAGAATGTTTGACGTGTTCTAAGGTAAAAGCTGAGCATCAGAAACCATCAGGTCTACTTCAACAACCCGAAATCCCGGAATGGAAATGGGAAAATATTACCATGGATTTCATCACTAAATTGCCAAGGACTGCAAGTGGTTTTGATACTATTTGGGTAATAGTTGATCGTCTCACCAAATCAGCACACTTCCTGCCAATAAGAGAAGATGACAAGATGGAGAAGTTAGCACGACTGTATTTGAAGGAAGTCGTCTCCAGACATGGAATACCAATCTCTATTATCTCTGATAGGGATGGCAGATTTATTTCAAGATTCTGGCAGACATTACAGCAAGCATTAGGAACTCGTCTAGACATGAGTACTGCCTATCATCCACAAACTGATGGGCAGAGTGAAAGGACGATACAAATGCTTGAAGACATGCTACGAGCATGTGTTATTGATTTCGGAAACAGTTGGGATCGACATCTACCGTTAGCAGAATTTTCCTACAACAACAGCTACCATTCAAGCATTGAGATGGCGCCGTTTGAAGCACTTTATGGTAGAAAGTACAGGTCTCCGATTTGTTGGAGTGAAGTGGGGGATAGACAGATTACGGGTCCAGAGATTATACAAGAAACTACCGAGAAGATCATCCAAATTCAACAACGGTTGAAAACCGCCCAAAGTCGACAAAAGAGCTACGCTGACATTAAAAGAAAAGATATAGAATTTGAAATTGGAGAGATGGTCATGCTTAAAGTTGCACCTTGGAAAGGCGTTGTTCGATTTGGTAAACGAGGGAAATTAAATCCAAGGTATATTGGACCATTCAAGATTATTGATCGTGTCGGACCAGTAACTTACCGACTTGAGTTACCTCAACAACTCGCGGCTGTACATAACACTTTCCATGTCTCGAACTTGAAGAAATGTTTTGCTAAAGAAGATCTCACTATTCCGTTAGATGAAATCCAAATCAATGAAAAACTTCAATTCATCGAAGAACCCGTCGAAATAATGGATCGTGAGGTTAAAAGACTTAAGCAAAACACGATACCAATTGTTAAGGTTCGATGGAATGCTCGTAGAGGACCCGAGTTCACCTGGGAGCATGAAGATCAGATGAAGAAGAAATACCCGCATCTATTTCCAGAAGATTCGTCAACACCTTCAACAGCTTAAAATTTCGGGACGAAATTTATTTAACGGGTAGGTACTGTAGTGACCCGAATTTTTCCATGTTTATATATATTAATTGAGATTGATATTTAAATGATTAAATGTTTCCAACATGTTAAGCAATCAAACTTGTTAAGACTTGATTAATTGAAATATGTTTCATATAGACAATTGACCACCCAAGTTGACCGGTGATTCACTAACGTTAAAAATTGTAAAAACTATATGATGACATATATATGGATATATATATATAGTTAACATGATACTATAATAAGTAAACATATCATTAAGTATATTAACAATGAACTACATATGTAAAAACAAGACTACTAACTTAATGATTTTTAAACGAGACATATATGTAACGATTATCATTGTAAAGACATTTAATGTATATATATATCATATTAAGCGATATTCATACATAATAATATCATGATAATATAATAATTTAAAATCTCATTTGATATTATAAACATTGGGTTAACAACATTTAACAAGATCGTTAACCTAAAGGTTTCAAAACAACACTTACATGTAACGACTAACGATGACTTAACGACTCAGTTAAAATGTATATACATGTAGTGTTTTAATATGTATTTATACACTTTTGAAAGACTTCAATACACTTATCAAAATACTTCTACTTAACAAAAATGCTTACAATTACATCCTCGTTCAGTTTCATCAACAATTCTACTCGTACGCACCCGTATTCGTACTCGTACAATACATAGCTTTTAGATGTATGTACTATTGGTATATACACTCCAATGATCAGCTCTTAGCAGCCCATGTGAGTCACCAAACACATGTGGGAACCATCATTTGGCAACTAGCATGAAATATCTCATAAAATTACAAAAATATGAGTAATCATTCATGACTTATTTACATGAAAACAAAATTACATATCCTTTATATCTAATCCAAACACCAACGACCAAAAACACCTACAAACACTTTCATTCTTCAATTTTCTTCATCTAATTGATCTCTCTCAAGTTCTATCTTCAAGTTCTAAGTGTTCTTCATATATTCTACAAGTTCTAGTTACATAAAATCAAGAATACTTTCAAGTTTGCTAGCTCACTTCCAATCTTATAAGGTGATCATCCAACCTCAAGAAATCTTTGTTTCTTACAGTAGGTTATCATTCTAATACAAGGTAATAATCATATTCACACTTTGGTTCAATTTCTATAACTATAACAATCTTATTTCAAGTGATGATCTTACTTGAACTTGTTTTCGTGTCATGATTCTGCTTCAAGAACTTCGAGCCATCCAAGGATCCGTTGAAGCTAGATCCATTTTTATATTTTCCAGTAGGTTTATCCAAGGAACTTAAGGTAGTAATGATGTTCATAACATCATTCTATTCATACATATAAAGCTATCTTATTCGAAGGTTTAAACTTGTAATCACTAGAACATAGTTTAGTTAATTCTAAACTTGTTCGCAAACAAAAGTTAATCCTTCTAACTTGACTTTTAAAATCAACTAAACACATGTTCTATATCTATATGATATGCTAACTTAATGATTTAAAACCTGGAAACACGAAAAACACCGTTAAACCGGATTTACGCCGTCATAGTAACACCACGGGCTGTTTTGGGTTAGTTAATTAAAAACTATGATAAACTTTGATTTAAAAGTTGTTATTCTGAGAAAATGATTTTTATTATGAACATGAAACTATATCCAAAAATTATGGTTAAACTCAAAGTGGAAGTATGTTTTCTAAAATGGTCATCTAGACGTCGTTCTTTCGACTGAAATGACTACCTTTACAAAAATGACTTGTAACTTATTTTTTCGACTATAAACCTATACTTTTTCTGTTTAGATTCATAAAATATAGTTCAATATGAAACCATAGCAATTTGATTCACTCAAAACGGATTTAAAATGAAGAAGTTATGGGTAAAACAAGATTGGATAATTTTTCTCATTTTAGCTACGTGAAAATTGGTAACAAATCTATTCCAACCATAACTTAATCAACTTGTATTGTATATTATGTAATCTTGAGATACCATAGACACGTATACAATGTTTCGACCTATCATGTCGACACATCTATATATATTTCGGAACAACCATAGACACTCTATATGTGAATGTTGGAGTTGGCTATACGGGGTTGAGGTTGATTCCAAAATATATATATTTTGAGTTGTGATCAATACTGAGATACGTATACACTGGGTCGTGGATTGATTCAAGATAATATTTATCGATTTATTTCTGTACATCTAACTGTGGACAACTAGTTGTAGGTTACTAACGAGGACAGCTGACTTAATAAACTTAAAACATCAAAATATATTAAAAGTGTTGTAAATATATTTTGAACATACTTTGATATATATGTATATATTGTTATAGGTTCGTGAAACAACCAGTGGCCAAGTCTTACTTCCCGACGAAGTAAAAAAAATCTGTGAAAGTGAGTTATAGTCCCACTTTTAAAATCTAATATTTTTGGGATGAGAATACATGCAGGTTTTATAAATGATTTACAAAATAGACACAAGTACGTGAAACTACATTCTATGGTTGAATTATCGAAATCGAATATGCCCCTTTTTATTAAGTCTGGTAATCTAAAAATTAGCGAACAGACACCCTAATTGACGCGAATCCTAAAGATAGATCTATTGGGCCTAACAAACCCCATCCAAAGTACCGGATGCTTTAGTACTTCGAAATTTATATCATATCCGAAGGGTGTCCCGGAATGATGGGGATATTCTTATATATGCATCTTGTTAATGTCGGTTACCAGGTGTTCACCATATGGATGATTTTTATCTCTATGTATGGGATGTGTATTGAAATATGAAATCTTGTGGTCTATTATTATGATTTGATATATATAGGTTAAACCTATAACTCGCCAACATTTTTGTTGACGTTTTAAGCATGTTTATTCTCAGGTGATTATTAAGAGCTTCCGCTGTCGCATACTTAAATAAGGACGAGAGTTGGAGTCCATGCTTGTATGATATTGTGTAAAAACTGCATTCAAGAAACTTATTTTGTTGTAACATATTTGTATTGTAAACCATTATGTAATGGTCGTGTGTAAACATGATATTTTAGATTATCATTATTTGATAATCTACGTAAAGCTTTTTAAACCTTTATTGATGAAATAAAGGTTATGGTTTGTTTTAAAATGAATGCAGTCTTTGAAAAACGTCTCATATAGAGGTCAAAACCTCGCAACGAAATCAATTAATATGGAACGTTTTTAATCAATAAGAACGGGACATTTCAGATACCCTGGACAAAAATGCCTATAAAAGCTAACGCATTTTGATCGTTTTATATATCCATATATCAATCTCTCTATCATCAACGTATATATATATATATATATATATATATATATATATATATATATATATATATATATATATATATATATATATATATATATATATATATATATATATATATATATATATATATTTATATTATAATTTTAATTTTAATTTTAATTTTAAATCCTAATAATAAGGGTATGTTAGCGAATGTTGTAAGGGTGTAAGTCGAAATTCTGTCCGTGTAACGCTACGCTATTTTTAATCATTGTAAGTTATGTTCAACCTTTTTAATTTAATGTCTCGTAGCTAAATTATTATTAAGCTTATTTAAGACGAAGTAATCATGATGTTGGACTAATTACTAAAATTGGGTAATTGGGCTTTGTACCATAATTGGGGTTTGGATAAAAGAACGACACTTGTGGAAATTAGACTATGGGCTATTAATGGGCTTTATATTTGTTTAACTAAATGATAGTTTGTTAATTTTAATATAAAGATTTACAATTGGACGTCCCTATAAATAACCATATACACTCGATCGGACACGATGGGCGGGGTATTTATATGTACGAATAATCGTTCATTTAACCGGACACGGGAATGGATTAATAGCCACTAGAATTATTAAAACAGGGGTGAAATTATGTACAAGGACACTTGGCATAATTGATAACAAAGTATTAAAACCTTGTTACAGTTTAAGTCCCTAATTAGTTGGAATATTTGACTTCGGGTATAAGGATAATTTGACGAGGATACTCGCACTTTATATTTATGACTGATGGACTATTATGGACAAAAACCAGACGGACATATTGAATAATCCAGGACAAAGGACAATTAACCCATGGGCATAAAACTAAAATCAACACGTCAAACATCATGATTACGGAAGTTTAAATAAGCATAATTATTTTATTTCATATTTAATTTCCTTTATTTTATATTTAATTGCACTTCTAATTATCGCACTTTTATTTATTGTTATTGTATTTAATTGCACTTTTAATTATCGTACTTTTTAATTATCGCAATTTTAATTTATCACACTTTTATTTATCGCAATTTCATTATCGTTATTTACTTTACACTTTAAATTAAGTTATATTTATTTTTAATATTTTACATTAGGTTTTAACTGCGACTAAAGTTTTTAAAATCGACAAACTGGTCATTAAACGGTAAAAACCTCCCTTTATAATAATAATATTACTTATATATATATATATATATATTTGTATTTTTATAAATTAAAACTAATATAGCGTTAAGCTTTGTTTAAAAGATTCCCTGTGGAACGAACCGGACTTACTAAAAACTACACTACTGTACGATTAGGTACACTGCTTATAAGTGTTGTAGCAAGTTTTAAGTATATCCATTCTATAAATAAATAAATATCTTGTGTAAAATTGTATCGTATTTAATAGTATTTAGTTGTAAAATATAAAGCTATTTCATATACACCTCTGCGCACATCACATTCCCAAGACTTGTGACCCCTCATGCTTTCCCTGATTCATTTTTCTCGCGTACTAACTTCAACATGCGAGTACGCCTTGAACCATCCGTAAACTAGTCGTACGCACACTTTACACCTATAAGTCATGTACGGGGAAAATGGGGTGTTACAATAGGTTGTTTAAATATTAATTGCAGATTCAAAAGCAATTCCAATTAACGTCAATCATAATTCAGTTGACCATATCTTTTAATTCGTTCATCGAAATTACACGATTTCTAAATGAAAAGTTATTGATTTTTCGCCAGCTTTCCAAAAACATGCATATCATATACCTTTTATCAGTAATATTTGCAGTAATATATGTATTTAATTCGTGATTCATCATAAACTGTTTAATGATGAAATTTATCATACAAGCATGCATAAATATATATACTCGAGCACTAGACATGGATACACAAATAATATATAAAAGATAAGATATGAATGCTCACGTATCAATATTGTAATTCAATATTGCAGGAAAGTACGTAGACGCAACAGAGATGATAAACACTAGGTTTGACTTGTGAACAATACCCATGAGCATTACCCATAACCTTCATAACTATAACCCATAGTTTCCTTAGCTCTATCCCGCTCGAAAACTCGTTTTGAAAGTGATACGCTCATGATCTCGTCGTAGTATTTTATGTATATATACTACAAATAATAATATTAGGGTTAATAATAATAATAATAATAATAATAATAATAATAATAATAATAATAATAATAATAATAATAATAATAATAATAATAATAATAATATAAATATAATAAATAATAATACGGAGGAATGAAGGAATGAAGAATGAATCAGAAATCAGAAAACGTTATAGCTTTATAGCACTTGGCCTGTCCCAGCACCTCATGCGATCGCATGAGGTTTGTATGGGATTCTCATGCGATCGCATGAGTCCCTCAGCCAGCTCACATCATTTTGTTTTTATTCTTGTCGACATGTTTAAATAATATAAATATAATATATTATATTTATATAATTAATTATATTATATTAAATTCATGTGCATAGTTAACCTGTAATTTTTGTTCCGATAAGTCGTACGTTATCACTCGACTCATGTCCCGGTTCCGGTTTCTCGAACGTCCTTTCGTACGCTTAAATAACTAGTACTTTACATTTCGTGACTCGTACCTTTGTCAAAATATAGTCTTAATTTATCCATAAACTATACCACTCGAGATATAACTTATACATTTGAGTGTTTTGGTCATTTACTTCTATAAATTATTGTCTCGTAGTATATACATATACATATATACATTTTCATTTTGAAATAGTGTTTTAATGTAGCAAAGTTACTGTAGCAAAGTTTTTACTGTAGCAAATAGTGATTTTCGAAAACACTGTAGCTTTTCGGGTACAGTAGCAATTCGAAAAATACTGTAGCAAATTAGTGTTTTACTGGTTCATCTTAAACGTTTTAGTTAACTTATCTAAATATCAATCGAATCAATAATCGAATGTTACTATCGTTTACTAAATAACTTGAAATCATATATATATATATATATATATATATATATATATATATATATATATATATATATATATATATATATATATATATATATATATATATATATATATATATATATGCACATTAAGTTATATATATATTATTCGTGAATCTAGTCAAAGAATAATTGATTACATGAATATAGTTCCAAACTTTGAGACTCAACATTACAGACTTTGGTTATCGTGTCGAAAACATTAAATCATATCGTGTCGAAAACATTAAATCATTTAAAGATAAAGTTTAAATTTGGTCAGAAATTTCCGGGTCATCACAAATTGGTACCAACCGAAGAACGGAAGATAGAACTGTACAAAGATGGTTTGCCTAAAAATGTCAAGGCAAATATTATAGCATCGAAACCCAAGACTATTCATGAAGCCATCACCATGGCAAACGAGTTGATGGACCAGATTATTCTGGATAAGAACACCGATGTCAAGACATCGGAAAACAAAAGAAAGTGGGAGGGTAATCATCAACAATCCAACAAGAAACAAGAAACCACACAAGGTGCGGGTAGTGGTTCAAGTTCAGGTTACAAAGGACGAAATCCTTTATGTAACAGATACCACAAACATCACTCTGGTTATTGTAATGTGGTGTGCAACAATTGTAATCGAAGGGGTCATCTTGCTGAAGATTGTAGGATTCCCGTTACAAATACAAATGACACCAAGACTCCTGCCACCAATGCAAATAGAACTGCCCTGACCACTGTTACTTGTTATGGATATGGGAAACAGGGTCATATTAAGAGCCAGTGCCCGAATCCAGAGAAGAATAACGGATCTGCACGTGGAAGAGCATTTATTATTAATGCTAGAGAGGCGTGTGAAGACCCGGAGCTTGTTACGGGTACGTTTACCATTATTAACTTATCAGTATCTATTATATTTGAGACTGGTGCCGATAGAAGTTACGTGTGTAGAGACTTTTACGCTAAATTGAATTGTTCATCATTACCTCTAGATGCTAAGTACATGATTGAGTTAGCTAATGGTAAACTAATTAAAGCTGATAAAATTTGCCGTGATTGTAAAATAAATTTAGCTGAAAAAACGTTTAAAATTGATTTGATACCCGTAGAATTAGGAAGTTTTGACATAATAGTCGGCATGGACTGGATGTCTAAAATAGGAGCTGAAGTTGTGTGTGCCAAGAAGGTAATTTGCATTCCTCGTAAGGATAAAATGCCAGTAATGATTTATGGAGAGAAGGGTAACTCAAAGTTAAAACTCATTAGCTATTTGAAAGATCAAAAGTGCTTGAAGAAAGGGTGCTATGCTATCCTAGAACATGTTAGTAAAGTCGAAACGAAAGAAAAAGAGAAGTGCATCAACGATGTGCCTGTGGCAAGAGAATTTCCTGAAGTCTTTTCGGAAGAGTTGCCGGGATTACCTCCATTTAGATCTGTAGAATTTCAAATAAATCTAGTACCAAGAGCTGCACCAGTGGCTCGTGCTCCATACAGACTTGCACCATCTGAGATGAAAGAGTTACAAAGCCAGTTACAAGAATTACTGGACCGTGGTTTCATTCGACCGAGCACTTCACCGTGGGGAGCTCCGATTTTATTCGTCAAGAAGAAAGATGGATCCTTCCGAATGTGTATAGATTACCGTGAATTAAATAAGTTAACTATCAAAAATCGGTATCCACTACCGAGAATTGACGACTTATTTGATCAAATGCAAGGATCGTGTGTTTACTCGAAAATCGACCTAAGATCGGGCTATCATCAACTACGCATAAAAGAAGAAGATATTCCAAAAACTGCTTTCCGGACACGCTACGGTCATTACGAATTTTTGGTCATGCCGTTTGGATTGACGAACGCACCAGCTGTATTCATGGACCTTATGAATCGAGTTTGTAGTCCGTATTTAGATAAGTTTGTTATCGTTTTCATTGATGATATTCTCATCTATTCCAAAAATGAGCAAGAGCATGAGCAGCATTTAAGGTTGGTATTAGAATTGTTAAGAAAAGATCAGTTATACGCCAAATTTTCTAAGTGTGCATTTTGGTTGAAAGAAGTGTAATTTCTTGGTCACGTTGTTAGTAGCAAAGGAATTCAGGTTGATCCAGCTAAAATTGAGGCCATTGAAAAGTGGGAGACTCCTAAGACACCAACACAAATACGTCAATTTTTAGGTTTAGCCGGTTATTATAGAAGGTTTATTCAAGATTTTTCCCGAATAGCTAAACCATTGATAGCGTTAACGCAAAAAGGGAAGAAGTACGAATGGACCTCTGAGCAAGAGAGTGCATTTCAATTACTAAAAAAGAAGTTGACTACAGCGCCTATTTTATCGTTACCTGAAGGGAACGATGATTTTCAGATATATTGTGACGCTTCGCGACAAGGTTTTGGTTGCGTCCTTATGCAACGAAAGAAAGTTATTGCGTACGCATCCCGACAATTGAAGATTCACGAGCGAAATTATACGATGCATGATCTAGAACTAGGAGCAGTAGTGTTTGCATTGAAGATATGGAGACACTACTTATATGGGGTTAAATGCACTGTGTTTACCGATCATAAAAGCCTTCAACATATTTTCGATCAAAAACATCTGAACATGAGGCAACGTAGGAGGGTCGAGCTGATAAACGACTATGATTGTGAGATTTGCTATCATCCTGGGAAAGCGAATGTAGTGGCCGATGCTCTAAGCAGAAAGGAACGAGAGCCAATTCGAGTACGAGCGATGAACATAAAAATTCGTGCGAATCTCAACTCACAAATCAAAGAGGCTCAACGAGAAGCTCTTACTAAAGAAAACATAGGAAATGAAATAATGAAGAAGTATGAGAAGCAACTCGTTATACGGGAAGATGGAATTCGATATTTCGCAAAACGTATTTGGGTACCAAAGTTGGGTGGATTAAGGAAGTTGATATTGAACGAGGCACATAAGACAAGATACTCGATACATTCTGGAGTTGGAAAGATGTATCAAGATCTTAAGACGCATTATTGGTGGCCTAATTTAAAGACAGACGTTGCAACATATGTCGGGGAATGTTTAACTTGTTCCAAAGTCAAAGTAGAACACCAGAAGCCGTCAGGGTTACTTCAACAACCAGAAATCCCAGAATGGAAGTGGGACGGTATTACTATGGATTTTATCACGAAGTTACCCAAGACTGCATGGGGTTATGACACCATTTGGGTAATAGTTGATCGTCTCACCAAATCTGCACATTTCTTGCCTATAAAAGAAACAGATAGAATGGAGAAACTATTACGATTATACATAAAGGAAATTGTTTCAAGGCATGGAATACCTATTTCCATTATATCCGATCGTGATAGTAGATTTACATCAAAGTTCTAGCAATCACTACAGGAGGCCCTGGGAACTCGTTTGGATATGAGCACCGCATATCATCCGCAAACTGACGGGCAGAGTGAAAGAACAATTCAGACTCTTGAAGACATGCTCAGGGCATATGTGATCGATTTTGGAAACGGATGGGATAAATATCTACCATTAGCAGAATTCTCGTATAATAATACTTATCATGCGAGCATTAAAGCTGCACCATTCGAAGCACTGTATGGAAGGAAGTGTAGATCCCCTATATGTTGGAATGAAGTAGGAGATCGACGATTAACTGGTCCCGAGATCATACACGAAACTACTGAGAAGATAGTACAAATCAAGGAGAGATTGAAAACAGCCCGTAGTCGCCAAAAGAGCTACGCCGATGTTTGAAGGAAACCATTAGAGTTTCAGATCGGTGACATGGTTATGCTAAAGGTGTCACCTTGGAAAGGTGTAATACATTTCGGCAAAAGGGGTAAACTGAACCCAAGGTATGTAGGCCCGTTCAAGATCATCAAACGCATTGGACCGGTAGCTTATCGACTCGAGTTACCACAACAACTCACCGGAGTACATAATACGTTTCACGTTTCAAACCTTAAGAAGTGTCTTGCAAGGGAAGACCTCACCATTTCTCTTGAAGAAATCCAAGTCGACGAGAAACTACAATTCATAGAAGAACCAGTCGAAATCATGGACCGTGAAGTTAAACAGCTCAAGCAGAGCAACATACCAATCGTTAAGGTTCGTTGGAATGCTCGAAGGGGTCTCGAGTTTACTTGAGAACAAGAGGATCAGATGAAACAAAAGTACCCACATTTGTTTCCCGAGAACGCAAAATAGGTACAACTTTAAAATTTCGGGACGAAATTTATTTAACGAGTAGGTACTGTAACGACCCGGATTTTTTTGATCATTTTATACATATGAGATTAATATTTACATAAATTAAACATTACCAACATGATAAGCAATCCAAATTGTTGAGTCTTGTGTTTTTGAAAAGAGTTTTACACAACGTTTGACCGTCCAATTTGACCGATGATATCACGAACTATATAACATATGATAATTATACGATTGTGTACATATATGTATTTATACATATTTAACATGATCTAAGGATGGTTTAACATATCATTGTGTACTAATAACAATGAGTTATAAGTATACTTTGAGAATACTAACTTAAGTTTTCAAAACGGTAACTATATGTAACGTTCTTGGACATATATACCTATTACCTATAATGCTTATACAAGTATCGTATAAATACGTATTTAATCACTTTTAAAGGGCTTAAATACATAAAACAATATAAGTATATTCACAAAAGATAGTTATATTTGGATTCTCGTTCCGTTTCCTCAAGATTTCTACACGTATACCTAGGGTATATGTACCGTATTGTACGCAGCTTCTAGATGTATTTACTATTGATAAATACCAATTATTAGACCTCAATTATCTGTTCATAGCAGCCTTTGTTAGTCAACAACATTTGGGATCAAGTGTTAACATCTAGGAAGACTTATGAGCTAGAAATCAAAACATAAAATCCTTATATATACATGCATATATCACGCCTACATACACATACATACACTTTCATATCAACTTTCTTTCAAGCTAGATTATCTTCTAAACTCTCTTATCTTCAACCTTCAAGCGTTCTTCAAGGTCTTCATAAGTTTCTAGCTTCATAATCAAGGTAAAACTATGTTTAAACTTTGATTCAATTCATGTAAGTTAATTATTTTAAATCAAGATATAAACTTACTTACAACCTTTGTTTCTTTTCATGATTTCACTTCTTAATCTTCCAAGTCATCAAGAACAAGTTCATATCTTGTTTATTCAGTAACTTTCTTCATCATACTTGAGGTATAACCTTGGCTCATCATCTTGTTCAATTCATATATAACTATCTTACTACGAATATATAACAACAAGAACATAGTTTGAATGATTTCAAACTTGTTCGCAAACTAAATAGATCCTTCTAAATTGACTTTTAAAACACTTCAAGACCTGTAATATATCATAATGATATGCTAACTTAACAAGATACAACTTGATTTTACAAAGAACACCTTAAAACTGAATCTACGTCATCGGAGTGCAACCGGGGGCTGTTTTGGGTTGGATAATTAAAAACCATCTTAAACTTTGAATTGGAAGTTTATATTCTGGAAAAATGATATTTCTTATGAATATGTTAACATATAATAATCTCATGGTGTAACTCAAAGTGTAAGTATTTTTATAAAAATGATCATCTAGATGTTGTTTTTACGACGAAAATGATCACTTTCATATGATTCACCCAAGTTTGACCTATAACCTGTGATTTCTAATACAAACCAAGGTATTTATAGTTCATATTCATAAATAATGGCTCGATCCAAGGAAGTGCCAAGTTGAACCAACAAAAACGGAGTTGTATTGAAGAAACTACGGCTAAAACAAAATCGGGTATCCGAAGCTAGTTTAGCTAGGAAAATATTTTGAGTAAAACTAAACTAATCATATATTTGCTAATTAATATGATATTTTATATATATTTACTCATGATTTGATTTTATATATTTCAGAACCACCCGTAAACAATACGTGAAGATTAATTATAAGACCTCATGATTGTACACAACACGTCATTTGACAATACGGTACTTTGGTCACGATATTAAATCATAAGACACCATGTACACAATACGCCATTTGACAAAACGATACCATGGGTCAAGATTAATTCTGATCAATACGAATACGATGGGGTCTTTATTTTATTAAGCAAATAATTGTGAACCACTAACATCAGATTGCTAACTATGGACTAATAGATATTAAAAGTATTAAAAGTATATATGTAATGATTATTTGAAAAGAAAACATGTTGATATATTATATATGGTTAGGTTCGTGATATCTATCGGAGACCAGGTCGTGTTATATATCTTCAAGACAAAAGTGAGTATATAGTCCCATTTTTAAACTCTAAATATTTCGGGATGAGAATACATGCATTTTATGATTTACGTTATGGACACAAGTGATTAAAAATATATTCTACGTTGAGTTGTACCACTGGCATACTTCCCTGTAGCTTGGTAACTACTATTTACATGCGGTATTGTAAACGTGAATCCTGTTGATAGATCTATCGGGCCTGACAACCCCAACCGGACTGGACGACCAGTATTCAACAGTTGCACAGTACTTCGTTTTGGTGACTACACTTGGTACGGTGTAGTGAAATTTTATAATAAAGCGAATATGCGACGTTGATTAAATGTTAAGTATGGTTATCAAGTGCTCAACCACTTAGAATATTTTTATTAAAACGTTTAAGTATATGAAATCTTGTGGTCTATATTTTTAACGTTGCTAGCATTAAACCTATATCTCACCAACTTTATGTTGACATTTTAAGCATGTTTATTCTCAGGTGATAAATAAAAGCTTCCGCTGCATTATGCCGAATTTAAGCAAGATTTGGAGTATGCATATTTGTGTCAAAAATAAAACTGCATTTCGGAAGATTTGTAATGTGAAATATGTTGGAAATCGTATTGTTGTTATCAAATGTAAAGTTTGTAAGACTAAGATTATCGCTAAACGATAATCATTATTATGTTGTTTAAATCCTTTGGTTGTAATAAAGGTTATGGTTTGTATTATAAAAACGAATACAGATTTTGAAAAATGTCGCATATAGAGGTCAATACCTCGCAATGAAATCATATGTTATTGTATTCGTCCTTATGGATTGGGACGGGTCGTCACAGTTTCTGTCTTTCTATTACTATAATCGAAACCCAACACCCAAAACAGTCACCTTGCATTTTCTATTTCTAATCGATCTTCTAGTACTGTCGCTGCTATTTTTTGTTTGTTTCTGTCTCGATCGAAGAACAGCAGCCACTGCAGTTCCTGCTTTTGTTCCTACAACATTTAAGTGCAACAGTAAACGAAACCCTTTTGTTGAGTTGTTTACGGATACTGTTTCGTTTAGCAAGAATGATGATGATACAAGAATGATTATGATTCATGTATGATAATGATGATCATCGAAGATGATGATGAATAGTTAACGAATGATGATGATGATTCGTGTATGATAATGAGATGATGAAGAGATGATGATGTTAGATGATAGATAATGATGTTATATGATGATGATTGTAATCGTATTATGATCATGTTTATGATTATGATTATTGATGATGATGATGACACAAGTATGGTGATGATGAGATAACATGAATGGTGAACTGTAAAGTTGAAAATAATGTGGTTGTTGTTTCTACTTTTCAAACGAATCCCACAATCACAAAAATCAATTGAGCAAATTAATTGAAACATGTATTTGGACTGATTAAATTGGCTGACTTGTTGGGCCGTGTAAATGTTTCGGTATTGGGCCGAGTTCCCTAGCTTGTTGGGACGTGTTCCATTTTGTGATTGGGCCGAAACGAAAATAAATGGTTTAAAGGATTTTAACTGGGAGTATAAACAGAAAAATAGAAATGGTGGAGTGGTATAGAGTGTTGAATGGTTTGCGTGAGGTCGCGGGTTCGAGTCCCGTTTTGGGCATTCTTTTTATAAAAAGCTTGGAATGGGTATACACTCTTATTTTATTTCTCGTAATTATCATGATTATTATTATTATTATTATTATTATTATTATTATTATTATTATTATTATTATTATTATTATTATTATTATTATTATTATTATTGTTGTTGCTGTTGTTGTTATTATTATGATTATGATTAAAATTATTATTTTTATATATTCATCAATATTGTTAGGATTATCATTGTTATCTATATCAAAATCAATAAAAGTATTTTTATTAAAATTTTAGAATTATTAGTATTATTAATATAGGAATTACTATTATCACTATGATTAAGTTTAATATTATTATTATGAAAATAATCCAAATTATTTTCATTAATATTAGTACTTGTATCATTTTATAAATTATTAGTATTATTATTATCATTAACATAGGTATTATTATTAGTATTATCATTATTATTATTAATATTACAAAGTATCATTAATCGAATTATCAGTTAAACTTTAATATTAGTAATACGGTATGATTACTCAAATTTCTATTAAGACTATTAAAAATTACCATTTTTATTAAAAGTATTATTTTTACTAAAGCTATCATTATTATTGTTATTAGTATTATCTATATCATTATTATTAAGATAATTACGATATTGAAAATAAAAGTATTAATGACATTATTAAAGTTATAAGCATAAAAATAAAGATTATATATATAAATATATATTTGATACACATAACTCAACTATATTAATATATCTATATATAAAATGAAAATATATATATAATGAAACTTATTAATCTACTATATAAATGAATTACATCACTAATAATAATATATTTGTTCAATCACAATTATGTGCATTAATATATATACAAATGATATAGGTTCGTGAATCCGAGGCCAACCCTGCATTGTTCAATGTCGTCATATGTATTTTTACTACAAAATACAGTATCGTGAGTTTCATTTGCTCCCTTTTAAATGCTTTTGCAATATATATTTTTGGGACTGAGAATACATGCGCTTTTATAAATGTTTTACGAAATAGACACAAGTAATCGAAACTACATTCTATGGTTGAATTGTTATACCGGATATCGCCCTTGTTGAAATTGGCAGCCTAAGAATTGGTGTTTATTATAATTGCCACCAAATGACGCGAATCCTAAAGATATATCTATGGGCCTTGACAAGCCCTAGTCAGAGAATTTGAACTGCTTTAGTACTTCGATTTTATTTTTGGGGATATTCTAGATGCATTTGTTAATGTCGGTTACCAGGTGTTCAATCCATATGAATGATTTTTATGCATGATGTTTATGAGAAATGGAAATATGAAATCTTGTGGTCTATTAAAATGCGGAAATGATTGATTTCGATAAACTAATGAACTCACCAACCTTTTGGTTAACACTTGAAAGCATGTTTATTCTCAGGTATTAAAGAAATCTTCCGCTGTGCATTTGCTCATTTTAGAGATATTACTTGGAGTCATTCATGACATATTTCAAAAGACGTTGCATTCGAGTCGTTGAGTTCATCAAGATTATTATTAAGTCAATTATAGTTGGATATATTATGATATGGTATGCATGCCGTCAACTTTCGATGTAATGAAAGTTTGTCTTTTTAAAAACAAATGCAATATTTGTAAAATGTATCATATAGAGGTCAAGTACCTCGCGATGTAACCAAATGTAATGTATTCATCCAGATGGAATAGGACGGGTCATGAAAGTTGGTATCAGAGCGGTGGTCTTAGCGAACTAGGTCTTGCATTAGTGTGTCTAACTGATAGTTGTTTAGATGGATTAGTGAGTCTGGACTTCGACCGTGTCTGCATGTCAAAAGTTTTGCTTATCATTTCGGGTCAAAAATTACCTGCTTATCATTCTTAGAGAATCACTGCTTATCACTCTTAGTCTAGACACATCTTACTACATTGATTGCATGAATAGTGTATAGACAAATTCATATCTTAGCGTATCTGCCCATCCATATCTTAGCGTATCTGTTACTGTAGATTTTATCTGACACGTTTCCTTAATTCCCTCCGTAATCTACGGGATCTTCTGTACTATGTATAGGTATTCTATGTAATTAGAATATCATCCGATATCCGAAAATCATTTCATATCGAAAAACCCTTTACTCAATCGTATGGAATGGAACTCGCCACTAGTTCAAGTTCTTCGGAATCCGACAACTATTCTGACATGAATGCTCACCTAAACTCTGAAAGCAGCGTCACCGGAATGAATCAACCAATCAGCCATCATTTATTCTGAATGAATTGGAGATGGGTTCGTAGTCGACTTAATCAATGGAGACGCGAAGAAGGCGATCCTTTCCACCAACCAAATTGCCCTCTTGGCGAAAAACCTGAAGCACTTACCGGCGAACCTATCCGAAACACCATTTTCAGCCTCATTTCTAGAGTGACTCGACACGATTATATTCTATCCACAATTCTAAACCTTATTCATCCGCTCGTTCCGACCGACAATCATCCCAGAATAATAGAAGAAGTCAACGAACTTCGCGCTCGAGTAATCAATTTGGAGAATATGGTGCAAAATTTACCAGCTTTAACAACATCACCGACATCAACAGAATCACCAGCAACAGCACCCGTACCATCAACAACACACGCCTCAACATCTCATTCTGTATCTCGAGTATAATCATCGTTCTACGTATCGTTCTACATCAATTACCTTCGTTCTTCATGGAGATTATGTAATCTCTAATGTTTTAGAGATTATGTATTCTAGATCTAACGATAAATCAAATGAGAATAATATCATATTGACTCATTAAAATCCATGATTACATCTGAAGAAAATATATATATGTATATATGTTTTCATAAAGATTGTAATTAAAAATTCTTTTGTACAAACTGTTGATGGTAAAAATATTTTAACGGGTAGGTAATAACCGAGAAATATTTAGATTTCACAGTAATAAGTTACACTGTACATTCTTCGAATCTGATTCAACGATCATTTACTATCCTACTTACACAGATATACGTATCCGTTCACCGCAGAATAACTATTTTCATTCAATTTCATATTTGAATTTTGACCTATCACAATCCAACAAGTGGCATAATGAAGAAAAAATTGGACAAAAATAAAATTTGTTAGAAACAAACAAATAAACTATGAGAAATTTTGTTAAGAATCCACGCTAACTGTTCCTAGCTAACTGTTCCTAGCTAACTGATTTCATTTTATTTATCGCAATTTAATTATCGCAATTTATATTCTCGCAATTTTATTTATTGTCATTTAATTTCTGTTATTTATTTTATGCACTTTAAATATCGGGACACGTATACAAGGTTTTGACATATCATATTGACGCATCTATATATATTATTTGGAATAACCATAGACACTCTATATGCAGTAATGCTTGAGTTAGCTATACAGGGTTGAGGTTGATTCTATAATAATATATATACTTTGAGTTGTGATCGAGTCTGAGACATGTATACAATGGGTCATGATACGTATTAGTTAATTCGAATATTATACATTAAACTATATATGAACTATTGAATTACTAATTGTGGACTGCTAACTGTGGACTGCCGACATTGGACAATTGAAATGAATTAAAATATTGATTATAACAAATGAAACTAAACAATTCTTCAAGTTTGCCACTTGATTTCATCTTAAACTTCATTTATATCTTGACGATTACAATCTGCGTTTAAACCTTTCATGATTCTTGAAAACACCTCAATCAATAGGATGAATCAACCGCACTTCATCTACGGAAGGAAATATTTATGCATATAGTTATGCACCTGAGAAACTCTCGGCAAATGAGTAAACGTTTAACACGTGGCTGTGCTAATTCCTTAGTGTTATTATTATCCAAAATAACTTGGTAATCCCTTTCAAAGTAGCAAATTTTGTCACAGCTCCAGCAAGTCAACTTCGACTTTTCATTCGAAACAACCTTATTATAACCTTGATATATATGCGTGCTCTTTTATTGTTGCCAGGGAACCTTTTATATTCCACCATATTACCAGCAGACGTACCAGCAACCTTGTTGCTTGTTGGCTTAAATCTCTCTGATAAATCATTATATTTATTCATTGAAACCCTACATATACTCATCCGCATCTTGTAACGAGAACTGCCATACCAATTACCGGGAATCAGCAATCGGTACTTTGAAAACTCATAGCATATCTACATCAACAGTTATATGTATAACATTTATCTCTTAGAATTATGATCTTTCATTCTGAAATTCTGAAAAGCACTCAATTTACAAATCAATACTCTGAATGTTGAAAAAGCTGAATGAAGCAGCAGAAACCGTAGACAACCGTAAACGACCTTAATCATCGGAAGTTTGATGATAAAGAATAGTATGTTGGAAAAGCTCAGAAAAGTTGGAACTGGAAAACGGATTGAGCTAACCACGAAGGAGACCAAGGACAAATACAAGGACCATACCCTATATTCAAAGAATCCAGGTAATTCTGGATCCGTTGAAATCTTTAGAGAATATCTTGCTCCGAAGTCATGTTAAAATCTTGCGAAAAAATTTTCTTCATTAACCTTCAAACTTGGAAATTACAAAAATATCATTATAAATATCTTCGATATTTCTGAGGATATTTTCATAAATATTCTCGTCCGAAATTATATACCTCTTCGTGCTTCATGTGTTTCATTATATTGGAAACTTCTGTAAAATCTAGGTTTAATTTATGAATGAATTCTGGAGAAATGTAAAGAAATTGATGCATGAATTAGTATAATATAATGACACTTGATCAACGTGATTATATTACAGTAAGTCATGCTGAGTTTCTAATAGAACGTGATGATTCACAGATCATAACGTCATCATGTGCCATGTTACATAACTCTTTCATTCTGCTTAACTTCTGAACATATTAAGAAAGTATATTCTTGATAGTTTTATTCTCAGTGATTCTGGTAATTTGACAAATCAAATCGTGCTAATACGTTCTTTCTTGTTTAGAACATGATGTTCATCCAAAATTCCATACTTACGAATTCTGGACCGTTACTCGCTTTACTAGAGGTCAGGAGGATAATAAAAAGGCAAAGAGCTCCAAAATATAAGAGAAAATATAAAGCCCAATAACAACACGGAGGTTACAAACCGTGGATATTAATACAAATAGCAATATAAGGACACGATAGAATTAAGAATAGTATCACCCCAAGGTAATGGTAAAAGTAAACAGATTTTTCTGGCGGAAGATTGAAAAGAAGGATGACAGAAATGATAATTAGAAAAAAAAAAATATCAAGGATTAGAATGGGATTAAGCATTTTCACAATCTTTTGGATGTATGAACTAGGAAAGAAAGTATTGAGGTGGTGGAAAATAATGGAACGGAAAAAGTTTAATTTATAGTGAAATATCCGACAGAGTAATCGAGGCAGATCACCGTATTTAATTATAGAGATCTTAATTTCCTTACTCGCCGAAGAATCAAATCTTTTAGATTTCGAAGATTTTCTTTAAATTCCTTGAATTCCAGAATTCAACCAAGACAACGTCAAAAGTTAAGACGCACCTTATTTTCTAAATTCAAACCTGACTACGTCAAAAGATATGACAATTCTTCATTTACTCATTTTCACACTTTTGTGATAGCTTCACTCGTACTCTTCACGAAATCAAACTGTTCTATCTATATTACTCAATGATGATAAAACTCTATTTTATCAACTCGTATGTGTCATGAAAACATACTTATTGTCAGCCATGACGATCCCAACCAAATTTCAGGACGAAATTTCTTTAACGGGTAGGTACTGTGACGACCTGGAAATTTCCGACCAAATTTAAACTTTATCTTTAAATGATTTCGACACAATAAGCAAAGTCTGTGATGTTGAGTCTTGAAAATTTTGAACTGTTTCATATATTCAATTGAACTTCGACCAGTTCCGATGATTCACGAATAATTAATTGTAAATAGATATGTGTGTATGTATATATAAATAATAATTTGAAATATAATTTGAAGTATTATATGTTGTTGTTATTAAAAATTAATAAAATAAAAAATAGGATATTATAATAATTATTATTTAAAATATATCTCTATAAATAAATAAAGTATATTAAAAATAAATATTAAATGATTGTAATAATTGTTTGATGATCCGATTGATATTAAGCAAGTTAAATTCAAACTTATGTAATTTTAAAATAAACGGTGATCCGAAAATGAGTTCTATAAATTTTAGGCTTATTAAAAATGTAATTAGGAACTATTTGTTAAGTTTTAACACTTTCTATATTTTACCCATAAATGAGAGGGACAGTTGATGTAATTTTTATTTAACGAATTAAGGATTGAATTTTATACCATAATGACCAAAATAAATAAATATAGTTAATTTAAAAATTTAGGATTTTTTCGAAGACTTTTATTCATCATTGATTAACTAACGGGGTACGATATACTATCCGGAAAGACTGTCAGTAGAGTAATCAACTTGAGGCTGCTAATTAATTGTTTATTATTATTTCAATTGGCACGTTTGGTTTGAATTAGATTATAATTATTATGTAATATATATTATAACTATGATTACCTAGTTTATATATACATATACATATATTTACACAATGATGAAACCATTCTCCATCCTAACTCCATTGTCTTATCACCATCCCTTGCTACACCTGCTTGCCATTAGACCACCATACACCTGCAATCATTCGAACACCACCCTCCAAGAACCATCACCAACCACCAATCATCATCACAAACACATCTTTATCAGCACCCATTTAATATTACTGTTACTGTATATTTTTCTATTTGTCATTCGAGAGCCATCAACCGTCAACAACCACCTCTAAGTTTTATAATTTCTTTCTATTTATTTCATGATGATCGAGCACCACAACGTATACATCATCGAACTACCCCACTTTTTTTAATCACCTGCGAAAAACTCACTTCAACCGTAAACAATAAACCACCTCACCTGCGTTTTATTTTCCCATCCATCTTCGAAAACATCAAGCTACCATTAATCAATCCCTGCCTACTGTTTCTGTTTTGGGTCAGACCAAATCAACCACTCGAACCAATTATGCTCTATTGTTTCTGTCTTTCTATTACTATAATCGAAACCCAACACCCAAAATAGTCACCTTGCATTTTCTGTTTCTAATCGATCTTCTAGTACTGCTCGCTGCTATTTTTTTTATTTCTGTCTCGATCGAAGAACAGCAGCCTCTGCAGTTCCTGCTTTTGTTCCTACAACAGTTAAGTGCAACAGAAAACGAAACCCTTTTGTTGAGTTGTTTACTGATACTGTTTTGTTTAGCAAGAATGATAATGATACAAGAATGATTATGATTCATGTATGACAATGATGATCATCGAAGATGATGATGAATAGTTAACGAATGATGATGATGATGATTCGTGTATGATAATGAGATGATGAAGAGATGATGATGTTAGATGATAGATAATGATGTTATATGATGATGATAGTAATCGTATTATGATCATGTTTATGATTATGATTATTGATGATGAAGACACAAGTATGGTGATGATGAAGATGATGATGATGAGATAACATGAATGGTGAACTGTAAAGTTGAAAATAATGTGGTTGTTGTTTCTACTTTTCAAACGAACCCCACAATCACAAAAATCAATTGAGCAAATTAATTGAAACATGTATTTGGACTGATTAAATTGGCTGACTTGTTGGGCCGTGTAAATGTTTCGGTATTGGGCCGAGTTCCCTAGCTTGTTGGGCCGTGTTCCATTTTGTGATTGGGCCGAAACAAAAATAAATGGTTTAAAGGATTTTAACTGGGAGTATAAACAGAAAAATAGAAATGGTGGAGTGGTATAGAGTGTTGAATGGTTTGCGTGAGGTCGCGGGTTCGAGTCCCGTTTTGGGCATTCTTTTTATAAAAAGCTTGGAATGGGTATACACTCTTATTTTATTTCTCGTAATTATCATGATTATTATTATTATTATTATTATTATTATTATTATTATTATTATTATTATTATTATTGTTGTTGTTGTTGTTGTTGTTGTTATTATTATGATTATGATTAAAATTATTATTTTTATATATTCATCAATATTGTTAGGATTATTATTGTTATCTATATCAAAATCAATAAAAGTATTTTTATTAAAATTTTAGAATTATTAGTATTATTAATATAGGAATTACTATTATCACTATGATTAAGTTTAATATTATTATTATGAAAATAATCCAAATTATTTTCATTAATATTAGTACTTGTATCATTTTATAAATTATTAGTATTATTATTATCATTAACATAGGTATTATTATTAGTATTATCATTATTATTATTAATATTACAAAGTATCATTAATCGAATTATCAGTTAAACTTTAATATTAGTAATACGGTATGATTACTCAAATTTCTATTAAGACTATTAAAAATTACCATTTTTATTAAAAGTATTATTTTTACTAAATCTATCATTATTATTGTTATTAGTATTATCTATATCATTATTATTAAGATAATTACGATATTGAAAATAAAAGTATTAATGACATTATTAAAGTTATAAGCATAAAAATAAAGATTATATATATAAATATATATTTGATACACATAACTCAACTATATTAATATATCTATATATAAAATGAAAATATATATATAATGAAACTTATTAATCTACTATATAAATGAATTACATCACTAATAATAATATATTTGTTCAATCACAATTATGTGCATTAATATATATACAAATGATATAGGTTCGTGAATCCGAGGCCAACCCTGCATTGTTCAATGTCGTCATATGTATTTTTACTACAAAATACAGTATCGAGAGTTTCATTTGCTCCCTTTTAAATGCTTTTGCAATATATATTTTTGGGACTGAGAATACATGCGCTTTTATAAATGTTTTACGAAATAGACACAAGTAATCGAAACTACATTCTATGGTTGAATTGTTATACCGGATATCGCCCTTGTTAAACTTGGTAGCCTAAGAATTTGTGTTTATTATAATTGCCACCAATTGACGCGAATCCTAAATATAGATCTATGGGCCTTGACAAGCCCCAGTCAGAGAATTTGAACTGCTTTAGTACTTCGATTTTATTTTTGGGGATATTCTAGATGCATTTGTTAATGTCGGTTACCAGATGTTCAATCCATATGAATGATTTTTATGCATGATGTTTATGAGAAATGGAAATATGAAATCTTGTGGTCTATTAAAATGCGGAAATGATTGATTTCGATAAACTAATGAACTCACCAACCTTTTGGTTAACACTTGAAAGCATGTTTATTCTCAGGTATTAAAGAAATCTTCCGCTGTGCATTTGCTCATTTTAGAGATATTACTTGGAGTCATTCATGACATATTTCAAAAGACGTTGCATTTGAGTCGTTGAGTTCATCAAGATTATTATTAAGTCAATTATAGTTGGATATATTATGATATGGTATGCATGCCATCAACTTTCGATGTAATGAAAGTTTGTCTTTTTAAAAACGAATGCAATGTTTGTAAAATGTATCATATAGAGGTCAAGTACCTCGCGATGTAACCAAATTTAATGTATTCGTCCAGATGGAATAGGACGGGTCATGAAACAACTCCCGATAATCGATGCACATCCGCATACTACCATCCTTCTTTTTCACAAATAAAACCGGAGCGCCCCATGGCGAAGAACTCGGTCGGATAAAACCCTTCTCAATTGAAATGTCCCGTTCATATTGATTATAAAAGTTTCATATTAATTGATTTCGTTGCGAGGTTTTGACTTCTATATGAGACGTTTTTTCAAAGACTGCATTCGATTTTCAAAATAAACCATAACCTTTATTTTATCGATAAAGGTTTAAAAACATTACGACGATTATCAAATAATGATAATCTAAAATATAGCGTTTTTCACACGACCATTACATAATGGTTTACAATAATATTACACATCAAATTAAGTCTTCGAATGCAGTTTTGAATCAATATTATACAAGCATGCAGACTCCAATCTTGTCTTTATTTAGCATGCAACAGCGGAAACTCTTAATAATCACCTGAGAATAAACATGCTTTAAACGTCAACAAAAATGTTGGTGAGTTATAGGTTTAACCTATATATTTATCAAAACATAATAATAGACCACAAGATTTCATATTTCCATTTCTCATAAACAACATGCAATCTGCATAAAATCATTAATATGATGAACACCTGGTAACCGACCTTAACCGGATGCATATAGAATATCCCCATCATTCCGGGACTCTCATCGAACATGATAAATCGAAGTACTAAAGCATCCGTAACTCGAATGAGGCTTGTTGGGCCAAATAGATCTATCTTTAGGATTCGCGTCAATTGGTGGCAATTATAATAAACACCAATTCTTAGGCTACCAAGCTAAAAAGGGGCATATTCGGTTCGATAATTCAACATAGAATGTAATTTCGATCACTTGTGTCTATTTTGTAAAACATTTATAAAACTGCATGTATTCTCATCCCAAAAATAATAGATTTTAAAAGTGGCACTATAACTCACTTTCACAGATTTTTACTTTGCCAGAAATAAGACTTGGCCACTGGTCGATTCACGAACCTATAACAAATATATACATATATATATCAAAGTATGATTGAAATATATTCACAACGTATTTTATTTATGTTTTTAACGATTTAAGTTGTTAAGTCATCAGTCCACGTTAGTAGTTCACAATTAATTGTCCACAGTTAGTAGTACAGAAATAAATCAATATATTATCTCGAATCAATCCACGACCCAGTGTATACAAGTCTCAGACTCGATCACAACTCAAAGTATATATATTATTTTGGAATCAACCTCGACCCTGTATAGCTAACTCGAACATTACCGCATATAGAGTGTCTATGGTTGTTCCAAGTAATATATATAGATGACGTCGATATGATATGTCAAAACATTGTATACGTGTCTATGGTCTATCAAGGTTACATAATATATATTAGATGACATGTATAATACAATATAAGTTAGTTAAGTTATGGTTAGTAAAGATTTTTGTAAATTCATCCCGTAGTCAAATTAACCATTTTTAACCAATTTTGTTTTACCCATCATTTATTCGTTTTAAATCCGTTTTGAGTGAATCAAATTGCTATGGTTTCATATTGAACTGAAATTTATGAAACTAAACAGAAAAAGTAAAAGTTTATAGTCAGAAATATAAGTTACAAGTCGTTTTTGTAAGAGGTAGTCATTTCAGTCGAAAGAACGACGTCTTGATGACCATTTTGGAAAACATACTTCCACTTTGAGTTTAACCATGATTTTTGGATATAGTTTCATGTTCATAAGAAAAATAATTTTCCCAGAAGAACAACTTTTAAATCAAAGTTTATCATAGTTTTTAATTATCTAACCCAAAACAGCCCCCGGTTTTACTACGACGGCGTTTGTCCGGTTTTACAGTGTTCTTCGTGTTTCCAGTTTTTAAATCATTAAGTTAGCATATCATGTAGATATAGAACATGTGTTTATTTGATTTTTAAAGTCAAGTTATAAGGATTAACTTTGTTTGCGAACAAGTTTAGAATTAACTAAACTATGTTCTAGTGATTACAAGTTTAAATCTTCGAATAAGATAGTTATATATATATGAATCGAATGATGTTATGAACATCATTACTACCTCAAGTTTAGTAGGTAAACCTACTTGAAGTGACAAGAAATGATCTAGCTTCAAAGGATCTTGGATGGCTTGAAAGTTCTTGAAGTAGAATCATGACACGAAAACAAGTTCAAGTAAGATTTTTACTCGAATTAAGATAGTTTATAGTTATAGAAATTGAATCAAAGTTTGAATATAAATTATACCTTGCATTATAATGATAACCTACTATAAATAACAGAGGTTTCTTGATCTTAGATGATTACTTGGAATGGATTAGAAAGCTTGGAAATAGACTTGTAAACTTGAAAGTGTTCTTAATGTTTTCTTGAGTAGTTGTTTTATAAGTTGATATAGGTTAGGATTTATGAGCTAGATTGATGTAGATTATGAAGGAAATGATGAAGAACACTTAGAACAATATGAGAGAACAAGAGAGAGATCAATTTAATACATGAAAGTTGAAATGAAAGTGTGTTTGTGGTGTGCTAAATTCACGTGAATATGGGGTGTCCATATAGGCTCCATAAGTTTGTAATTTTGTGAGATATTTCATGCTAGTTGCCAAATGATGGTTCCCACATGTTTGATGACTTACTAAGGGCTGCTAAGAGCTGATCATTGAAGTGCATATACCAATAGTATGTACATCTAGGAGCTGTGTATTGTACGAGTACGAATACGGGTGCATACGAGTAGAATTGTTGATGAAAATGAATGAGAATGTAATTGTAAACATTTTTGTTAAGTAGAAGTACTTTGGAATGTGTCATGAAGTCTTTCAAAAGTGTAACAATACATCTTAATACACTACATGTATATACATTTTAACTAAGTGGTTAAGTCATCGTTAGTCGTTACATGTAGGTGTTGTTTTGAAAACTTTAAGTTAACGATCTCATTTAATGTTGTTAACCCATTTTTTATTATATCTAATGAGATGTTAAATTATTATATTATCATGATATTATGATGTATGAATATATCTTAATATGATATATATACATTAAAATGTCGTTACAACGATAATCGTTACATATATGCCTTGTTTCGAAATTCTTAAGTTAGTAGTCTTGTTTTACATATGTAGTTCATTGTTAACATACTTAATGATATATATAATTATCATTTTATCATGTTAAATATAGTGTAACAATATCTTAATATGATACATATGTATTTAGTAAGACGTTGTTATAACGATAATCGTTATATATATCGTTTCGAGTTTCTTAACTTAGTAGTCTCATTTTTATGTATATAACTCATTGTTAATATACCTAGTGAGATACTTACTTATCATAATATCATGTTAACTATATATATATATATATATATATATATATATATATATATATATATATATATATCCATATATATCATCATATAGTTTTTACAAGTTTTAACGTTCTTGAATCGCCGGTCAACTTGGGTGGTCAATTGTCTACATGAAACCTATTTCAATTAATCAAGTCTTAACAAGTTTGATTGCTTAACATGTTGGAAACATTTAATCAGGTAAATATAGTTTCCATTTAATATATAATCATGGAAAAGTTCGGGTCACTACATCAAGTAACTCTTGGGTTTGATTTAACAACTCTTGCATTTCTGTTGGTGCTAAACGATAAGGAGTCTTAGCAATGGGAGTAGCCCCCGGAACCAACTCAATGCGAAATTCAACTTATCTTTTCTCCGGAACACCCGGTAATTCATCCAGAAAAACGTCTTTGAATTCATTAACCACCGGAATTTCACGAATGGATGGTGGCTCTTCACGAGTATCAACTACATGAGCAAGAAAAGCTATGCCACCACTAGTAGGAAAATGACGTGCCCATACATAAGTGCATAATGGCACAAGTCTCCATCGTTTCTCGCCATGGATGATCAACTCTCCCCCACTTGGGGTCTTCACACTAATAAACTTTTCATGGCATGAAATATCGGCTCTATAACGATCGAGCCAATCCATACCAACGACAATATCAAACTCACCCAAGGTCATCGGAATGAGATCAATTTTAAACGTTTCGGCACCAAATACAATATTACAATCTTTACAAACGTCAACACCTAGCACCGTCTTGCCATCCGCTATTTCGACTTCTATCGGATGACTTAACTTAGCTAGCGGTTCGTTAAGCTTAGACACAAATCGAGGCGACACAAAAGACAAATTAGCACCGCTATCAAATAATACCCTTGCCGGTTTAGAGTTAACCATGAAAGTACCTGAGACAACTTCATTGGATTGCTTGGCCTCACCATTGGTCATCAAATAATTTCGCCCCTTAGCAGTACCCGCCGCTTTCTCCAACTTCTTAACATGATCATCCCTCAACTCGGGACACTCCGTCCTTCGGTGCCCTTCTTTACCACAATTAAAACATGTGAGTTTGGTTGTAGAAGATGGTTTCGTGCAATCACGGGCCATATTCCCCTTTCGTCCACAATTGTGACAAGAATAAGGAAAAACTCCGGAACCACCTTTCTTCACACTACTGACACTCTCGGTTGCACTTTACTCTTCTTGTTCGAATGACTAGTAGCTTCGAACTTCCTTTTGCCAAAAGTAAAGCCACTCTTTCTCAGCACAAGCGCCTCAAAACCTTTGACCATATTGAACAACTCGTCAAAACTTTTCACCACGTTTACACTAATATTCTCTTGATAGCTATCGTTCAAGATTCGGTAAAAATCTTCTTTCAACATTTTATCATTTCCGACATACTCGGGGCAAAATTGGGTCTTTGACAAGAAAACGGATTTGAGAGTGTTCAAATCCATCGACCCTTGCCTCAAGGCACGCAACTCGTCCTTAAGCCTAGTAAGATCGGCCGAAGTTCGGTACTCTTGGAAAAACTCCGCCTTGAACTCGTCCCACATGAAATCCATACATTGTTCTTCACCGTAAAGTTGGATTTTCGCATCCCACTACAACTTGGCATCACCTCTTAACATGCTACAACCATACCTCGTCTTCTTATCAAGAGGGCATTCACAAGTACGAAAAGCCCCCTCCATATCGGAGATCCAACGGGCACTCTTAAGTGGGTCCCATTCACCCTCAAAAGTGGGAGGTTGAGCATCTTTGAAATTCTTGTAGAAAAAGTCTCGCCTTCCAACATTATCTTCGTGAAGAACAGCCTTAATTTGTTCTTTAACTAAATCGACTACTTGCTCGTTAATCGAATCTAGGAACATTTTTCTAACGTCCTCGAGAAACTCCGTTCTTTGACGTTTAAAGATGGCCTCAACTTTGGCCGTGAATTTGGAGTCCTCGCTCGGGCCTTCATTTTCGGTATCATGACCGTTTCTCATCTTCATTCTATAAAACGAAATAAATTAGACAACGAAACAATAAGTCATGACACACATATATACACATATACACCTTATCGCCCCATCTTACTCAACAATCGTCGTACTTCGCTTGTTTGACACGATTTGCACCCGTAACAATGGTAGCTAGTCATTATTACGCGAGCATCTAGCATTAACTTGCTAGTACAACGTCTATCTCGCTTGATGGATTTCAAATACAACACAAAACAAATGGCGCAAGGTTAGTTCTCATTAACCTATGCACAAACCAAACCCGGTCCGACCCGTCTCCTACAAGTCCCGCATAAAACGCATACACAATAAAGTCTAAGTCTAGGCACCTATCTCAAGTCGTCTAAATCCCTTAGACCATGCTCTGATACCACTTGAAACATCCCAACCCGTAATCAACCGGATAATATTTTTTTTTAAATTAATAAACCATTAACGCCCAATTAAATGATTACATAACGTAAACCGTTTCATACAATCCGTTTAAACCAAGACAACAAGTTTAATGTTTACAAAGAAGGCATGAAGGCCCTTAATCAATGTAATGTAACTTCGACCCATTAACAAGATAGTTTTTAATCCAAACAACACCCGAGCATGGTTTGGGGCTAAACTACCCAAAACGCTAGGTCGACTTCCAAAAGCTTCAACAAGCATCCAACAAGGAGAACTAGTGCCCAACAACCCCCTTCCCTTTCTCCGCACCTGCATCTAAAAAGTGAACAACGAGAGGGGTAAGCTAACGCTTAGTGAATGCAATAATTATACATATACATATATAACCTACTTACTTGCAATCACTTACACAATACCGCATACAAGCTAGCAATTCGACAATCATGCAAACATTATGCATAAAACTAATATCCCCAAATCACAATAAGCTAGCAACACCAAATAGCATATAGTTCACAATTTAATATGCTAATACAAGAATTCATATGACCATGGTTAACCAATCGTACAAGGGAACGGTATTCGTGAAAGACCCTCGGAGTTCATAACATCCATTAGCGGACTTAACACCGCGTAATCACTAATCCCCCGGGTGATGTCTTAACACCGCGACTAACTCACCCCCATGACAATGTGGTGTCTTAAACACCGCGACTATCCCACATGTCAATCAAACCCATGAGTGGTGTCTTAAACACCGCGACTATCCCACTCCCATGACAATGTGGTGTCTTAAACACCGCGACTATCCCACATGTCAATCAAACCCATGAGTGGTGTCTTAAACACCGCGACTATCCCACTCGTTACGTAGAATATGGTGTCTTAAACACCGCGACTATCCCACATTTCACGCTACACAAATAAATACATTATATACGTACACGCATAATTATTCCACTCACCTTATCACGTCGGTGGTGATTAAACACTTCCGTAAGCTTCAAAGTAAGTACCTAATTCATTAAGTACACATTTAATACACAAACTAGTTGGAGTAGTCACCAACATTTAACACTTGAGCATTTAATTACCCACTTGCATTAAATGACTCATTTACACCACAACCGGGGATCAAAGGCCAAGACTCATCATTAATCACTAAAAGCTAGTGATTAAAGTCTACTAACACCAACTAACCCGAACTTAGGGCATTTCATACCCATTTTCATCCAATTAGGTCAACCATTACCCATTTGACGCATTTTAACACTTAGACTTACAAATTTGGTCAAACTTGAAACCCTTAACAATCTTTCATCATTTTACAAGTGTATTAGTGACTAACAACACAATTAACACTCCCAAACCTCAATTTACATGACCAACCCCTAGGTTATAACCATTATGGTTTCCTTACATTAATTTAACCCAAATTCACCCATTTAACCCCCAAATGGGTCTTACAAGTCTCAAATGAACAAACCCTAGCCATAAATCAATTAAAACTCAAAACACAGAGTTAAGACTTACCAACACTATCACGACGTAGCTAGAGACGTAAGGAACAACTTTAAAACTTGACTTAATAATCATTTTTATGTTTGAATCGTGATAGTTTTACATATTTGAATGTGTGGTTAAAAGCGTTTCGTCTAAAAATGTCGGGAACTAGCCGATCTTTTTCGCATTTTAAAACTTTCCGGACAGACCAGTTTGGCGCGCCGCACCCCTACCTGGCGCGCCGCGCGGGTATGCTGCACAGGAATTTTTTTTTTTATTTTTTATTTTCTCGTGGTTTGGTCGAGGGTTGGTTTGGGTTGTTACAAACAACCCCTTCCCTTTCTCCGCACCTGAATCTAAAAAGTGAACAACGAGAGGGGTAAGCTAACGCTTAGTGAATGCAATAATTATACATATACATATATAACCTACTTACTTGCAATCACTTACACAATACCGCATACAAGCTAGCAATTCGACAATCATGCAAACATTATACATAAAACTAATATCCCCAAATCACAATAAGCTAGCAACACCAAATAGCATATAGTTCACAATTTAATATGCTAATACAAGAATTCATATGACCATGGTTAACCAATCGTACAAGGGAACGGTACTCGCGAAAGACCGTCGGAGTTCATAACATCCATTAGCGTACTTAACACCGCGTAATCACTAATCCCCCGGGTGATGTCTTAACACCGCGACTAACTCAACCCCATGACAATGTGGTGTCTTAAACACCGCGACTATCCCACATGTCAATCAAACCCATGAGTGGTGTCTTAAACACCACGACTATCCCACTCCCATGACAATGTGGTGTCTTAAACACCGCGCCGCGACTATCCCACATGTCAATCAAACCCATGAGTGGTGTCTTAAACACCGCGACTATCCCACTCGTTACGTAGAATATGGTGTCTTAAACACCGCGACTATCCCACATTTCACGCTACACAAATAAATACATTATATACGTACACGCATAATTATTCCACTCACCTTTTCACATTGGTGGTGATTAAACACTTCCGTAAGCTTCAAAGTAAGTACCTAATTCATTAAGTACACATTTAATACACAAACTAGTTGGACTAGTCACCAACATTTAACACTTGAGCATTTAATTACCCACTTGCATTAAATGACTCATTTACACCACAACCGCCCATTAAAGGCCAAGACTCATCATTAATCACTAAAAGCTAGTGATTAAAGTCTACTAACACCAACTAACCCGAACTTAGTCCATTTCATACCCATTTTCATCCAATTAGGTCAACCATTACCCATTTGACGCATTTTAACACTTAGACTTACAAATTTGGTCAAACTTGAAACCCTTAACAATCTTTCATCATTTTACAAGTGTATTAGTGACTAACAACACAATTAACACTCCCAAACCTCAATTTACATGACCAAACCCTAGGTTATAACCATTATGCTTTCCTTACATCAATTTAACCCAAATTCACCCATTTAACCCCCAAATGGGTCTTACAAGTCTCAAATGAACAAACCCTAGCCATAAATCAATTAAAACTCAAAACACAGAGTTAAGACTTACCAACACTATCACGACGTAGCTAGAGACGTAAGGAACACCTTTAAAACTTGGATTCAGGTGAGATTTGGTCTCCTTCTTCTCCAAGTGAGCTTTCTCTCACTAAAACCTTAACTCTCTCTCTAAAATTGAATGTGGTGTAGTTGGAGGTGTGATAAATGAGCTAGAATAACTCATGTATCAGTTTTCTAGATCTAAAATCGTCCACAAGTGAAAAGACCAATAAACCCCAAAAGATGCCATTTAATTCGGGTCAAAATTGTCAAACAGCGACACCTGTCGCGTTTCGCGACAACTTGCCACGTCCCGCGACATCGGAACGCGACAAACAAATTTCAAACACGATAATATTGTCAGAAGTGGGGTTCTGGAGCCGTCGCGTTCCAGGCTGCTTTGTCGCGTATCGCGACCGACCCAAACGCGATGAAACACTTCAAAACGCGACAGAAGACCTGATCAACCCATTTTCAACATTTAAACTATATACAAACGTTCGCGGTTAATATTAAACGTTTACAAGGTAAAATGCGTACCTTTAGACTACGTACGAGGAAAACGGGGTGTTACACGTGTGCTCACGATGATGTTCATCATTGATTCGATGATTTGATGTTGTTTTGATCCATGATGCTTTACAAAACTTGTTAATTAGTGTCTCGGGAACTTATCTCGGTCATCAATTGGATTCAATTCGAATTGTTGTTACGATGAAGATGAACGCATGATAACGACGGTTAGTGTTTCACAAGAACATATTCGGGGATTGATCTGCAATTGATTAAGGGATTGATCTGCACTTGATAAAAAAATTAGGGGATTGATCTGCAATTGATCTAAGGGTTGAGATTTATCCATTGATCTTAATTTAAATTAAGAATGCAAATTAATATTTCTCATAAATTATTATTATTATATTGTTACATTTGAAAATTAATTGATTATTAACTACTATTATTTGTTACATTTGAAAAATTAATTTAAATTTAACATACGACAATTAATTGATTAATGCAAAATTCCCTCCATGGAGCATGGGTTTCTAAACTAGTTGAAATGAACGACACGGCGAATTGTTTATTAAGTTAATTCATTTTTGAATTCTTTGTTAGATATCATGTTATCTCAACCTTTATTTATTTATGTTTAGATTTATGATTGTCATAAACTCGAATTTTTTTAAGAAAAATTGTAGATCAGCAGAAACACTCAAATCCTGTGTACTTTGGCAGTTAGATCAAAACCTAACTTGGAAATTCTTTTGATCAAGAAGTTGTGATTTGAGTCAAGTAATATATTCGTGAAAAATAAGTTTATATAAATTTTTTATTTTTTGAACAGCGACTTTGGGATCACCTGAGGGGGACTTAACCACCCGTTGCGATCATCTCCCGTTTCGACTATGCCGATGCAGTGATATTAACCCGTCTCCTATCGCTGTCCGGGAGGAAACCTTGAACCGATCCAAGGGCACGGCCAAGTAAAACCCCCCTCTCCTTTACCCCCAACATAATGTGGGAAAGTTGCCATAGGTGGATCCTTAACAAATATAATTAACCTAAAAATTAATCGAAAGCAGATAAATGATAGAAACAAATATAATTAACCTTATTTTTTATTTATATATTTTTTTCTTTACAAAAAATAAACATAAACATAAACATTTATATTAAACTAAGGCAATTTAATGCCAATGATAAAAGACTACTTAGTACAAGATACAAACCAAACCCAAACAAACTAATCGAGCCAAACAAAACTTGTGTAGTTAGTGTAAATAGATTCGATTAAACCTTAAAATCAATGTACTTGATTTTATCCCGATCTGAAATTGAAGACGGAAGTTGGACCGTACGATCAGTCATAAGGTCCATTTCAGCAATGAGTTAGTCAAGATTAAACAAGTCAACGCTATCCACTTGATGAAACCAAAAGGTCAAAACGGTCCAAAATTATTTCCAAAATTAACCTACTTCCACTTCAGGTTTCTTAAAATAGCACCCCTCACTCACCTCAATCCTGCATTCTTACACCCTAATTCCGCCGCCGTCTTCAGTACATGACCACCTCCGACGACGAAGAAATCAATCCGGTGACAATGCTTCTATTAGACAACAACAACAACGATACCGATACTGCTCAACAACATAACGGCAACAAATTCGAATTACTTCCTACACCGATTCAACACCAGACGTACCACCTCAATTCAGTCAGTTCCGCCGTCGTTATCCGTCAACTTCCGTCACAAGGTCTCTCATTCCAGCTCTGGCCAGCCGCCGATACTTTCGTCAAGCTTCTAGACTCTTATCACGAATCTAACGCCGATAGGTTCTCCGGCGCCGTTACTTCCGTCAACCCACGTTCACGACCGATTCGTATTTTAGAACTAGGTTCCGGCACCGGCGTCGTTGGGATCGCGGCAGCTGCCATACTCGGTGCTGACGTCACGGTAACGGATTTGCATCACGTGCTTCCGAATCTCAAGTTTAATGTCGACGTGAATTCCGGAGCGTTGGAGCCACGTGGCGGGGAAGTACACGTGGCGGCACTTAGTTGGGGTGAAAATGATGAAATGAAAGTGATTGGGAGGGAGTTTGACCTAATTATCGGTTCGGATGTAGTGTATCATGATAATTTGTTTGATCCGTTACTTGAGACGTTAAAATATCTTTTGTTAGATAACGGTAACTGTAACGGAGTTGACGGTATAAGTAACGGTAACGGAGGTGAGGGTGAGAAGGTGTTTTTGATGGGGCATTTGAGGAGGTGGAAAAAAGAATCTGGTTTTTTTAAGAAAGCAAAAAAGTATTTTAAAGTTGAATTGGTACATGAAGATGGTCCATCAAGTGTGTCTAGAACTGGTGTTGTTGTTTACCGTTTTGCTAGAAAAGATGCTGTTTTTAGATAATAATTATTGTCTCTTGTTGTGCAAGTTTGATTTATTTCATGGTATCAGAACAAGGGTGGTCGAAATTGCTAGTCGAAACTTCTTGATTTGGTAACTACATTATTCACATGTAAGCGAATCAAGATTTGGGGTATGAATAAGATGTAAGGAAACAATGTGGTACCATTCAGACTGTTTTGATCCGTTGCTCAACTGTTTTGGACTTTGGGTACAAATGACTATGTGGTATCATCTGGGTTGTTTTGATTTTTGCATAACTGCTTCCAGCTATACGTATACCTTCATACGGAAACTATGTCGTACCATCCGGGCTGATTGAGTGAGATAAAATTGTTAATACATTTGTAAATACATACAAATTTTAAGGAAAAAAAGATAAAATTTACACCGCGAAAACACTGGTTCAATTCCCATGTTTTTGTTGCAAAGAGAACATATGCTATTAGGTGTGATCTTCAGTTTGAGTTGTTTTGGATATACATTTTGTTAAAACTAGTAATCTAAATACATAGACACCACAAACTATACTAGACTAGATAACAAAACCATATTATCCTATTTAATCGTAAAAATGAATTGTGACGTTCAGTTCTCTTTTGGTAAGAATTTCATTGCCGAAACCAACTGATCCCCCTACTACATTGTTGTAATAATCGAAGATTAATCCGAACAAACCTTTTATAGATTTGAATGAACTATTTATGAATATAGTAACAGTTTAATAATTTCTTATTAAAAAAAAACTGAAAATAATAAATTGTGAAATGAATAGTAGTTGGCCCTTTTCTAATTGAATATACATACAATATATTTAGAAGCATACCATACAAACAATAGTTTGGTTTGTAGGCGTTGTTTTGTCGATTTAAGACCTTGCTCTATTGTTTGTTGTTTCTTATGTTTTATTGTGGTTTGATGTCTGAGGCTCTCTTGGGCCGGTTTGTAATTGTTCTCTAAAGAGTTCTTTCATTATTTATAAAGGCCTAGATTACATAAAAAGTTTTTGATTTTTATTTAAACAAAAAAACAAATCAAGGAACTTGAAAATTTTTATTAGGAGGACTGTTGCTAGATGAAAGAAAAAAGACACTATGTAACTTTATTGCATTGGAAAAGACACTATGAGTATGTTATCCTATTTAGTGGATTATTTCAACATAAGAGTTCATTTTGTTCTATTATGTTGGTAATAATGGAACAGTTTTGTTCGTAGGAACAAAGAGAAGCAGATTTATTCTACACTCGATAAGTACCAATACGCAATGGGGAGGTTAATGCCTTCCAATCCAGTTCCAACAATGAACTTCTCGGACTGAGAAAGAGGGACTACTTGACGTTGCATGTTAGAGCTCATTAAAGCCCGATTCACATCATTATGCTCGATAAAAGGAATGAGGGTATACAACGGGCGAACGTGCCGATATATAGCTCCGCAATACAACATTCATAGAGTTTTCTGGTATTAAATATTCAAGTAGAAGTAGATTCGATATCAATATTCAAGTAGATTACAATATCAATATTGTTATACATTATTATTTATTATAATTATAATATTAAGAAACCGAAACTGAATCGGTTTTGATATTCTAAAAAAAAAAAAAAAAATCCCAAAGCATAGTAAGCCCAAGTGGGAGAATTCTGTTTCTAAGACTGTTTATCAATTCCGTTTCGGTTGCATTTCTTAATTGCATCTCTTAAAAATGAAAATTCAAGTTTAGTATAAATTTTTATTCCACTCATAGATTCGAGTATGCATTTCCTCTGGCTCCAGAAAAAGACATTATATGCACTGGATTAAAAGGATCGGTTATTCGAAAATTAGGATTCATTTCTTGTCGCAAATATTCTCTTGTGGCATGCCCAACCGCATATTTTTTGTTTTTTGGGCTCTTTCATTAACTGATAAAAATATCAGTCAGTCCGCCATTTTTATTTTTGACAAAAAAATAAGGAGATGGCTCCATGTGCTCTGAGTCATTATGTGGATTCAAATTCAGGAACACTACCAAAGTTTTTCAGGGGGGTTATCTTGACGTAGGTCTGCCTCTTGCCTAGATTAACCTATCCTAAAATATGAGTAATTTTTACACTAGTAGTCCGAATTCAAGGAGAGTCATGGCCCTCTTAAATCAACTCACAGTTCCACCTTTGCATACAAAAACATAAACAAACATACACTTTAACATGATTGTCTTGAAACACAAACATAATCGTTCAATTGTTCAAATGTTCTAAAATATTATTTTAAATTTATGTATTAAAATGTTGACAAACTTTAACTTTGATTTTTAATTAACTTTGACCGACTAAATTTGACTTTGACCAAATAAATCCAATTTAAACTCATTCACCGATGTTGACTGATTAACTAGACGGAATAGTTGGTGACTAGTTTGGTTTTTGGGCTCTAGCGGGATTACTTGTGTCGGCAAACCTTGTGAAGCGGAATGTGACATGGCGTAGAAAAACATTCAAGCTCTTAATTCAGCCCGGTTGGCATCTGTCAGGTCATCTTCGTTGAGGACGCCTAAAAAAGGTTTTGGATGTTGGATTGGGTGTGGGTAACGGGTTGGATTCCCTTGTGTTAATATCCCCCCAAGTGTTATTCATGAGGATGACATGGAAGCGGATGCGGATGTGAAGGAGGGCTTTTTGACCTTTTTTAGCAAGGGCAAGTGTATTCTTTCTTAGGGCCACATTGATGATCGAGTTAGGCGAGTTCCACGTTTGGTTTCTTCGAATCGATAATGAAAGACGTGGAGTTCGATCAGGTTGAAACCTAACTTATTAACTTTAAGCCGCCGTCTAAAGTCAAGAAGCCTAAAAAGAAGAAGATTGTTCAAGGTGCCAAATTGAAGAGTTTTTCAACCTTAATGAAAGACAAGTGATTGTTTGTTTGTTTGTGTTTGCGGTTGGTTGTTTTGCTCAAGGTGGAGATGTCTCATAATCATGGCGTTGATCTTGATCGCGGGACCTCTTTCTTTTGTCTCTTTGATGTTTGTTTTATCGTTTCTCTTTTGGTTACTGTTCTAGTTTAGCTCGTGTTCAAGTTGTTTCTTGTCTAGGGTTGAGCTCGTTTGGTTTGCAGTTTCTTTGGTTGTAACTTTCATGGTTGTATCTTTTGTTTGGTCTTCTCTAATTTTATACAATGTTTTTTTTTGTCAATAAAAAATAAAACATCTTGCTGATATTTTCTCTTCTCCTTCTCAAACTCAACAAGTCTAAGTTGATATAGGTCAGAACGCGCAATTATTAGCACAATAAGGCCGCTCCCTATCGTGACTAACACTATTCATTCTCTTAACTGCCACATCAGCGCCACATCAACACTTATATCCTATAACTAACCCATAAAATTCTATAACTAAACACTCCCTATAATAATTACCAATAACTAACAATGTACAAAAAATAGGGATTATAGTCAAAATGCCCATTCCCAGCAAGTTTCTTGCGCTGGAGCCCAATAAAAAAAAAATTTGCCAGGTTGTCCTCGCAAAACGTAAGGTGCCTTGCGAGTTGCCCTCACAAGGCGCAAGATTGCATCCTTGCGTCTTGCGAGCTTGCGACCTTATCTGATCAGATGTTGGATTTTCAGATAAGATTTAGTAGGATTTCTTAGATTTTTGTCGGATAAGATTTTACCCTATTTATAGGATGACCCTGGAACTTTGATTTCACAGTCTCATAAAAATTCCATTCTTGTGCAATTCATTGATTAAAGGTACTTTAAGGTACTAATTTAAGCATTTTTCTTCACTAATTATAGTATTTATTATTTGTTTGTATGATGATTATTTTTAATTAGTTTGTTATTTACAGTTAATCTCAGTTAATATCCATGGACAGAAGAGCTAGAGCTTCACACCGACCATCACAAGGAGATTCATCACAACAAGTTGCTGAAAGACGACGACTATTAGCCGACCGTCCCATTCTTCCTGGTATTAAAGTTGTTGCTCAAGGTGGTTTTTCCGCGTACTGGCGGGGAATAGATGCTGGAGATTTTCTATATCGTCAAGTTAATGAGTACTATCCCAGACTTGTTAGGGAATTCTATGCTAACTATGTCTTTGATCCACGTAAACTGAAATGTGTTCACGTGAACATGTTTGGTTATTCCTACGATTGGACGTTGGAGGAGTTTGGTGAGATTCTGGATATTCCAGATGGAGATTTCAAGTTTTTCAGTCTTAGCAAGGATGTGAAAAAGGCCCCGAGGAGGTCAGCTACAGGAAATTCATTCTCAGCTTCTGAGTTTGTTTCGGGACTATGTAAACCTGGTTTTTACATGCCAAACAGTGGTCCTGTCATTATCAGGGAGGAAGATATTCAGGACCAGTATCAACAGATGATGAATGTCATCAAGAAGAATGTCATGTTGTGCTGATGTGGAGCTATCTGTAACTGAAGTTTTGATTTTGATGTGTTTGCTCGAACAAATCCCAATTAATCTGGCATATGTGGTTGCTAATCGGATGGCAGGATTGCCTGCAGCTGGTGGGAGTGGATTGCCGTATGGCATGTTGTTGAACAACTTCTTTACTGATGAAGACGAGTTGGTGTATCCTTCTGATCGAGAAGTGTTGAATGCTCATATTATGTATGCTGCTCCAATTTAATTAATCTTGGTTGATCATGTTATAAAGTAGGTCGTAGGGCCTTTTGTACTACTGGTTAATGAAATGGTATTTTAATTTTAGCCTATCTGTTTTATTGGTCATTTTAATTTTCAGTACAAGTTCAAGGATGACGGGAGTAATTTGGTCAATAACAACTTACACTTAAGCACTAGATAAATATTTGTAAACATAGATGGACATATACATTAACAGTAGTTAAACAAATAAAAAAAACTCAAATAGCAGCTACATAAAATAGTAATCATAGCATACGCAAAGACGCAAAACAAGCCTTGCGAGACGCAAGACGCAAGACGCAAAGTTTGTGGATCTTGCGTGCTTGCGTCTTTGCGTCTTGTGTTTTTAATTATTAGGTTATAAACCTAATAATAACATTCACTTGACACACACACACACTTCGCAAATACGCACAGACGCAGAGAAGCAAATTACGTGAAACCTAGCCAAACGCAAATACGCAAAGATCCATCATCTTCTCTCTCGTTCAAACAGTAGATCGAAACCACCATCACCACCTGCACTACCACCAGTTCATCCATCGTATTCACCACCACCACCACGTACCAGCGTCTACGTCACCAACTATGTCACCATCGTCTTCGTCTGCTCCATTTTAACTACGAAATAAATCAAGATATCAACCTAATAACAATGGCAAATCCGCAGGTTAGTTATTCCTTCACTATATATGTTAGTTATTTGGGAGGTGTATATCAATTTCATATGTTCATATATAAATCTGAAAATGTGCACACCAACTGTTCGATGAAATGTCTCTGTGATAATCATCATTATTAAACCGTATTCTTGATTTTTTTTTTTTAATAATGGGGTATATTATGTCTTGTTTTGTATAGTGTTTTGGTGAAACAACAATTTGTTGCTGGTCAAATTAATTTGACTGTCCAGGCAAAATGGTCGTTTTGCGTCCTTGCGTTCGGGACACAATCAAGTCGCAAGACCATATTTGTGACCTTGCGTACCGGTAGTTTAGGACGCAAGACCAATTTTGCGTATTTGCGTATCATATGCTGATGTTGTTATTGTTAATTTTACAGGGATGGGTTGAAGGTAAACTGACGATGAAGAATAAAATAAGTATTATAGGTGATGTGAGGAAAGTAATGACCGAAAATCAAATAAAAATATTTAAAGAAACGTGTTTTGGTGTATGGTTAGATCTTGAATACATGGGAAACGATCTCGGACTTGTATATGCAATGCTCCAACGTAAAACTGTACGGCCGGAAGGTATTGATGATGATAAGTACCCCGAGGAGCAAGATGACATATGGTTTAGATTTAAGCCTAATTTTTCTATTAGATTTGATCGCCGTGAATTTTGTCTAGTAACGGGGTTTTTGTTTGGTACCCGTACGGATATGGCACATTACATCCCTAAAAATTATGAAAAAGAGACGGCTCCAATTAGACAACGTTTATTTCCGTCCATTAAAGAGAGCACAAACATTTTGATTGGTGATATTGAAAAGAAGCTTCTAAAAAGTAGTCGGGTTGGTGTTTCGGACGATGATGTGGTTCGACTAGCAATCATATTAGTTGTAGAGAGAGCTTTTATGGGTAAACAATCTGCCCATGTGGTGAACAAGAAGTTCTTATATTTAGTTGAAGATTTTTTAAGTGTTAATAAGTACCCATGGGGGTCTCGTATATGGGAACCGACTTACGAAGCGGTTAGTGAAGGGATTGTTGTTCGGGAAAGCCAATTAGAGAGCGGCAAGGCGTACACTTTGGCGGGATTTATGTGGGCATTTAAGGTAACGACATGTTTGATTTCAAATAGTTTTATTATTTAAAGATAATATATATATTGATATTGTTTAAACAAAAATGATTTGTAGATTTGGATCCTCGAGGCTTACCGTCATACCATTAAATCCTTTGCTACAAAAACGGACAAGAATGGAGTACCGAGGGCTCTTTTTTGGAAGCGTACAACAGCGGAGACTTTTGGAATCTCTGATTACATTAAACTCTTAGATATTCAGGTCAGTGGGCTTTAATATTTGGAATTACCATTGACTGGTAAATGACTGTTGAAACAGAGAGGAAATGGCAAGGACGCAAGACCATTCCTGCGTCCTTGCGTCTTTGGTAAGTGTGGTCGCAAGGGAGTACTTGCGTCTTTGCGTACGTGCTACTATGGAGACGCAAAGAATTGTTTGCGTCCTTGCGTCTGTTTGACCAGAAAAGTTCCAAGTATTTTTTTTGTTATCTTGTGTATAAAGTCGTGTTTGATTATGCAGGATGATTGTCCCAAGAACAAGATGAAATGTCCCGTTCTTATTGATTAAAAACGTTCCATATTAATTGATTTCGTTGCGAGGTTTTGACCTCTATATGAGACGTTTTTCAAAGACTGCATTCATTTTAAAACAAATCATAACCTTTATTTCATCAATAAAGGTTTAAAAAGCTTTACGTAGATTATCAAATAATGATAATCTAAAATATCCTGTTTACACACGACTATTACATAATGGTTTACAATACAAATATGTTACAACGAAATAAGTTTCTTGAATTCAGTTTTTACACAATATCATACAAGCATGGACTCCAAATCTTGTCCTTATTTAAGTATGCGACAGCGGAAGCTCTTAATAATCTCCTGAGAATAAACATGCTTAAAACGTCAACAAAAAAATGTTGGTGAGTTATAGGTTTAACCTATATATATCAAATCGTAACAATAGACCACAAGATTTCATATTTCAATATACATCCCATACATAGAGATAAAAATCATTCATATGGTGAACACCTGGTAACCGACATTAACAAGATGCATATATAAGAATATCCCCATCATTCCGGGACACCCTTCGGATATGATATAAATTTCGAAGTACTAAAGCATCCGGTACTTTGGATGGGGTTTGTTAGGCCCAATAGATCTATCTTTAGGATTCGCGTCAATTGGGTGTCTGTTCCCTAATTCTTAGATTACCAGACTTAATAAAAAGGGGCATATTCGATTTCGATAATTCAACCATAGAATGTAGTTTCACGTACTTGTGTCTATTTTGTAAATTATTTATAAAACCTGCATGTATTCTCATCCCAAAAATATTAGATTTTAAAAGTGGGACTATAACTCACTTTCACAGATTTTTACTTCGTCGGGAAGTAAGACTTGGCCACTAGTCGATTCACGAACCTATAACAAATATGTACATATATATCAAAGTATATTCAAAATATATTTACAACACTTTTAATACATTTTGATGTTTTAAGTTTATTAAGTCAGTTGTCCTCGTTAGTAACCTACAACTAGTTGTCCAACGTTAGATGTACAGAAAAAAATTGATATATATTATCTTGAATCAATCCACGACCCAGTGTATACACGTCTCAGGCTAGATCACAACTCAAAGTATATATATTTTTGGAATCAACCTCAACCCTGTATAGGTAACTCCCACATTACTGCATATAGAGTGTCTATGGTTGTTCCAAATAATATATACACATGGGTCGATATGATATGTCAAAACATTTGCATACGTGTCGATGGTATCCCAAGATTACATAATATATTATAATACATGTATAATACAATATAAGTTAGCTAGGATATGATTAATATAGATTTGTTACCAATTTTCACGTAGCTACAACAAGAAAAATTATCCAATCTTGTTTTACCCATAACTTCTTCGTTTTAAATCCGTTTTGAGTGAATCAAATTGCTATGGCTTCATATTGAACTCTATTTTATGAATCTAAACAGAAAATTATAGGTTTATAGACGAAAATATAAGTTACAAGTCGTTTTTGTAAGAGGTAGTCATTTCAGTCGAAAGAACGACGTCTTGATGACCATTTTGAAAAACATACTTCCACTTTGAGTTTAACCATGATTTTTGGATATAGTTTCATGTTCATAAGAAAAATCATTTTCCCAGAAGAACAACTTTTAAATCAAAGTTTATCATAGTTTTTAATTAACTAACCCAAAACAGCCCGCGGTGTTACTACGACGGCGTAAATTCGGTTTTACGCTGTTTTTCGTGTTTCCAGGTTTTAAATCATTAAGTTAGCATATCATATAGATATAGAACATGTGTTTAGTTTATTTAAAAAGTCAATTTAGAAGGATTAACTTTTGTTTGCGAACAAGTTTAGAATTAACTAAACTATGTTCTAGTGATTACAAGTTTAAACCTTCGAATAAGATAGCTTTATATGTATGAATCGAATGATGTTATGAACATCATTACTACCTCAAATTTTCTGGATAAAGCTACTGAAAATGAGAAAAATAGATCTAGCTTCAAAGGATCCTTGGATGGCTTGAAAGTTCTTGAAGCAGAATCATGACACGAAAACAGTTCAAGTAAGATTTTCACTCGAAATAAGATTGTTATAGTTATAGAAATAGAATCAAAGTTTGAATATGAGTATTACCTTGTATTAGAAAGATATCTTACTATAAATAAGAAAGATTTCTTGAGGTTGGATGATCACTCTACAAGATTGGAAGTAAGCTAGCAAACTTGGAAGTATTCTTGATTTTATGAAACTAGAACTTGTAGAATTTATGAAGAACACTTAGAACTTGAAGATAGAACCTGAGAGAGATCAATTAGATGAAGAAAATTGAAGAATGAAAGTGTTTGTAGGTGTTTTTGGTCGTTGGTGTATGGATTAGATATAAAGGATATGTAATTTTGTTTTCATGTAAATAAGTCATGAATGATTACTCATATTTTTGTAATTTTATGAGATATTTCATGCTAGTTGCCAAATGATGGTTCCTACATGTGTTAGGTGACTCACATGGGCTACTAATAGCTGATCATTGGAGTGTATATACCAATAGTACATACATCTAAAAGCTGTGTATTGTACGAGTACGAATACGGGTGCATACGAGTAGAATTGTTGATGAAACTGAACGAGGATGTAATTGTAAGCATTTTTGTTAATTAGAAGTATTTTGATAAGTGTCTTGAAGTCTTTCAAAAGTGTATGAATACATATTAAAACACTACATGTATATACATTTTAACTGAGTCGTTAAATCATCGTTAGTCGTTACATGTAAGTGTTGTTTTGAAACCTTTAGGTTAACGATCTTGTTAAATGTTGTTAACCCAATGTTTATAATATCAAATGAGATTTTAAATTATTATATTATCATGATATTATGATGTTCGAATATCTCTTAATATGATATATATATACATTAAATGTCGTTACAACGATAATCGTTACATATATGTCTCGTTTCAAAATCATTAAGTTAGTAGTCTTGTTTTTACATATGTAGTTCATTATTAATATACTTAATGATATGTTTACTTATCATAATATCATGTTAACTATATATATAACCATATATATGTCATCATATAGTTTTTACAAGTTTTAACGTTCGTGAATCATCGGTCAACTTGGGTGGTCAATTGTCTATATGAAACCTATTTCAATTAATCAAGTCTTAACAAGTTTGATTGCTTAATATGTTGGAAACACTTAATCATGTAAATAACAATTTCATTTAATATATATATATATATATATATATATATATATATATATATATATATATATATATATATAAATATGGAAAAGTTCCGGTCGCTACAGTACCTACCAGTTAAATAAATTTCTTCCCGAAATTTTAAGCAGTTGGAGGTGTTGACGTATCTTCTGGAAATAAATGCGGGTTATTCTTCTTCATCTGATCTTCTCATTCCTAGGTGAACTCGGGTCCTCTACGAGCATTCCATCGAACCTTAACAATTGGTATCTTGTTTTGCTTAAGTCTTTTAACCTCACGATCCATTATTTCGACGGGTTCTTCGATGAATTGAGATTTGGATTTCATCTAACGGAATAGTGAGATCTTCTTTAGCAAAATATTTCTTTAAATTCGAGACGTGTAAAGTGTTATGTACAGCCGCGAGTTGTTGAGGTAACTCAAGTCGGTAAGCTACTGGTCCGACACGATCAATAATCTTGAATGGTCCGATATACCTTGGATTTAATTTCCCTCGTTTACCAAATCAAACAACACCTTTCCAAGGTGCAACTTTAAGCATGACCATCTCTCCAATTTTAAATTCTATATCTTTTCTTTTAATGTCAGCGTAGCTCTTTTGTCGACTTTGGGCGGTTTTCAACCGTTGTTGAATTTGGATGATCTTCTCGGTAGTTTCTTGTATTATCTCCGGACCCGTAATCTGTCTATCCCCCACTTCACTCCAACAAATCAGAGACCTACACTTTCTACCATAAAGTGCTTCAAACGGCGCCATCTCAATGCTTGAATGGTAGCTGTTGTTGTAGGAAAATTCTGCTAACGGTAGATGTCGATCCCAACTGTTTTCGAAATCAATAACACATGCTCGTAGCATGTCTTCAAGCGTTTGTATCGTCCTTTCGCTCTGCCCATCAGTTTGTGGATGATAGGCAGTACTCATGTCTAGACGAGTTCCTAATGCTTGCTGTAATGTCTGCCAGAATCTTGAAATAAATCTGCCATCCCTATCAGAGATAATAGAGATTGGTGTTCCATGTCTGGAGACGACTTCCTTCAAATACAGTCGTGCTAATTTCTCCATCTTGTCATCTTCTCTTATTGGCAGGAAGTGTGCTGATTTGGTGAGACGATCAACTATTACCCAAATAGTATCAAAACCACTTGCAGTCCTTGGAAATTTAGTGATGAAATTAATGGTAATGTTTTCCCATTTCCATTCCGGGATTTCGGGTTGTTGAAGTAGACCTGATGGTTTCTGATGCTCAGCTTTGACCTTAGAACACGTCAAACATTCTCCTACGTATTTAGCAACATCGGCTTTCATACCCGGCCACCAAAAATATTTCTTGAGATCCTTGTACATCTTCCCTGTTCCAAGATGTATTATCTGGTACCCAAATCCTTTCAGCCTTATACCGGGTTCCGTCTTCCAGAATATTAAGATGCTTCTCCGATCCTTTGGGTATTTCATCCTTTAAATTTCCCTCTTTTAAAACTCCTTGTTGCGCCTCCTTTATTTGAGTAATAAGGTTATTGTGAATCATTATATTCATAGATTTTACTCGAATGGGTTCTCTGTCCTTCCTGCTCAAGGCGTCGGCTACCACATTTGCCTTCCCCGGGTGGTAACGAATCTCAAAATCGTAATCATTCAACAATTCAATCCACCTACGCTGCCTCATATTCAGTTGTTTCTGATTAAATATGTGTTGAAGACTTTTGTGGTCGGTATATATAATACTTTTGACCCCATATAAGTAGTGCCTCCAAGTCTTTAATGCAAAAACAACCTCGCCTAATTCAAAATCATGCATCGTATAATTTTGTTCGTGAATCTTCAATTGTCTAGACGCATAAGCAATCACCTTCGTTCATTGCATTAATACACAACCGAGACCTTGCTTTGATGCATCACAATAAATCACAAAATCATCATTCCCTTCAGGCAATGACAATATAGGTGCCGTAGTTAGCTTTTTCTTCAATAACTGAAACGCTTTCTCTCGTTCATCCTTCCATTCAAATTTCTTCCCTTTATGCGTTAATGCAATCAAGGGTTTTTCTATTCTGGAAAAGTCTTGGATGAACCTTCTGTAGTAACCAGCTAGTCCTAAAAACTGGCGTATGTGTTTCGGAGTTTTCGAGGTTTCCCACTTTTCAACAGTTTCTATCTTTGCCGGATCCACCTTAATACCTTCTTTGTTCACTATGTGACCGAGGAATTGAACTTCTTCCAACCAAAATGCACACTTTGAAAACTTAGCGTACAATTATTCCTTCCTCAATACTTCTAACACCTTTCTCAAATGTTCACCGTGTTCTTGGTCATTCTTTGAGTAAATAAATATGTCATCAATGAAAACAATGACAAACTTGTCAAGGTATGGTCAACACACTTGGTTCATAAGGTCCATGAACACAGCTGGTGCATTAGTTAAACCAAACGGCATGACCATAAACTCGTAATGACCGTAACGTGTTCTGAAAGCAGTCTTTGGAATATCATCTTCTTTCACCCGCATTTGATGATGCCCGGAATGTAAGTCAATCTTTGAATAAACAGACGAGCCTTGTAGTTGATCAAATAAGTCGTCGATTCTCGGTAGTGGGTAGTGGTTCTTGATGGTAAGTTTGTTCAACTCTCGGTAGTCGATACACAACCTAAATGTACCATCTTTCTTCTTGACAAACAAAACAGGAGCTCCCCACGGTGAAGTTGAAACAACCCCAAATCGTTTAACCAAAAACGGAGTACTTTTTTTTTTTTTTTTTTTTTGTTAGGTCCCAATATCACCCAAGTATACAAACCATTTCGAAATAGTTATTCATATACAATTTATCATAATAACACGTTAAACATTTTATCTCGACTCTTAGTTTACAATGACACCATACATCCTTACGAGAATGTATTTCACATACAAGGTTTGACTCGACACAACCAAACGACGCGACCTCGAAACATTTATACAACACCACGGTTAAGACACAATAGCCCAACCCGATACCAAGAGCATAATCCCGAGGATCTACAAAATCCCCAATCCACATCCATATCCGAAAGCTACCCCATAGAGCCCAAGCGCTACTACGCAACTAGTCTATCAACTAGCTAGCTTCACAATCACAATACCTGTAAAAAGGTAAACAACGAGAGGGGTAAGCTAACGCTTAGTGAATGCAATAATTATACATATACATATATAATCTACTTACTTGCAAACACTTACACAATACCGCATACAAGCTAGCAATTCGACAGCCATGCAAACATCATGCATAAACTACTATCCACAATTCACAAGAAGCTAGCAACAACAATAGCATACAGTTCACAATTTAATATGCTAAATACAAATTCACTCAACCATGGTTAACCAATCGTACAAGGGAACGGTACTTGAAAGACCATCGGAGTTCATAACATCCATTAGTGTTACTTAAACACCGCGTAATCACTAATCCCCCGGGTGATGTCTTGAACACCGCGACTAACTCACCCCCATGACAATGTGGCGTCTTGAACACCGCGACGATTCCACATGTCAATCAAAACAATGAGTGGTGTCTTGAACACCGCGACAATTCCACTCCCATGACAATGTGATGTCTTGAACACCGCGACAATACCACATGTCAATCAAACAATGAGTAGTGTCTTGAGCACCGCGACAATGCTACTCGTTACTTAGAATGTGGTGTCTTGAACACCGTGACAATTCCACATTCATATCACACAAATAAATACATTATATACGTACACGCATAATTATTCCACTCACCTCGAGATGCATGCACAAGTCATGTATGTAAAGTCGCCACCAAACGCAACCGAGCAAGCTTTTACCTATAATATACATATAGGTATTCACACAATCAACACACATTCCCTTCAAGAGAATTTGACGCAAACACCCTTAACCAAGGGTTTATACCTACCTCCACAATCCACCCATTTAGACACCTAAGTGCAAAATACACCTTTTTATACATTTAACGACACCCGAAGGTCCAAAACTAACGAGACTAGTTCCCGCGTTCCCGAAATACCCAAATACATCAACTTTAGCCATTAAATGCATACTATCTTGTATATTGCCCAAAAACCCGTTTCATGGTTGACCAAGTTTGACTTTATGGTTAAAATACCAATTTCAACCCGAAATCATTTCTCACGTTCACTTTCATTCAAAAATGCCATTTAACACTTAACAAAAAGTGTTTAACATCCATTTAATTCAATTTAGTGTCATTACCAAATTTGACCCAATCAAAGTCGACCCATTTTGACCTAAGTCTCAAAAACGCCCAAAATCACTAACGACTAGTGATTATATTACCAAAACACCAAATAACACCTAAAACAAGTATTTACATACTTAATTCACCAAAACTTGACTCAAAACCCATTTTGACACATAAACCCTAATTTTGACCCATTACAAAATTAGTCAACTCAAATACACCCAAAAAAAAGGTTCCAACGCTTCCAAAATCACTAAACTAAGTGAGTACACCCAAAACCAAAGCCTAATCATGGCCAAAACGTCAATCAACCCAAAACCCGCCATGTATCAAAAATAACTAGTTTCCATAAACCCACTTCATCATCTAAATGAGTTTTACAACTAAAAACCTAAAAACCCTAACTTGAATATTAAATCATAAAGATGAATTTCGGAATTAGAACATACCATTACTACCACAACGTAGCCGTGAACGAGGAGAACAACTTTAACTCTTGTGACCCGACCCAAAACACTCTTCTTCTTCCCCGATTTGAGCTTTCTCTCTCTAAACCCTTTACTCTCTCTCTAGGGTTTGGTGTGTGAGTGGGAGGGAAGGAGAATGAAGAGAATGAGGTTTGGATAAGATTGGGATCAGTTTTATGGCCAAAAACCCGTCCATATGTGAAATACCAACTTTGCCCTTCATTTAACTCATTAAAAGGCTGAACAGCACCAGATCGTGCCTATTGTCGCGCCGCGGAGCAATTTGTCGCGCCGTGGCCCAAAGGGTGATTTTAGAACATGTTTTTCAAGCTTTCTGACCTTCAACATAGGCATTTGTCGCGCCGCGGAGCAATTTGTCGCGCCGTGACAATTGCCTGTTTCATCCGAACTTCAGCAAACTTGTTTTGGCCATAACTTTTTGACCGTAACTCCGTTTTCGATGAATCAAATATCGTTGGAAACGTAATAAGATTTCCTTTCTAATGGTAAGGTTTTGAAATGTCAACTCAAACTTTATTTGGGATCGAAAAGGTACGTACACATCATGTAACTCAAACAACGTCCAGTTTTCTTCGACATTCGAACAAGCAACACGTGTACGCTTGGTACACTTCATGCACTCATCGTACAATCATCTTTATACTATTATACAACCAAGTATGAACATTCTAAAGATCAATCAAGTACCTCAGACATGTATGAAGAAAAACGGGATGTTACAACTCTCCCCCACTTAAATTCAATCACGTCCTCGGGATCCTAGTCGCTTAACTAATCCGAACCTACACTCTATAGTCCTCCGACACACATCCAAACTCGATGTCTGCAACAATTCCATTAACAATTTCCATTAATCCGAAGTTTTCACCACACGCTAATAATCCCTAGCGTGCATTACCGCAACAAGCGATATTTCACGCGCTCAACGTTCAAGCTGCCTCCATTAAAACTCTGCACTTTAACAGTCCATAACGCAATACTCAACCGGTCAATCAAGTATGTTCTCTATTTCAAGAACCAACCTCCCTCATTTCCGCAACCGGATTATTCCTTCAACGAAGAAATTTCGGTATCACCAAAATAATCACTCTAGGGAACACAAACTTTCCCATCGATCGATCCGCACACGATCACCAGTCTCTGGATTAATCCAGGACGACAATAATACACCACGAACTAGGAAAATCATCAACACTCGACACAGGGTTTCTCCTCCAAACCCTACAACGCATCCATACCCTACGGCTCCTTAGTACTAGCATGGAAACTATTTGTGTACTAGAATCCTGTCAATGGCGAATTATTATCCCGACAATTTGCAATTCGTCACACGACCCTTAAAATATTCACCGACGTCGGGTGAACCCTACTACCTAGACCGTCCATAAAGGATGGCCTTGACATTTCCATGCAACCAACGGGTCGCATCACTAGGGAACACACTCTCGCAAACAAACAACAACCGCGTGTCTCGACGTGAGACAAACAGAACCGGCGCTCCCCGCCTCACAACCATCCACAAAGTGGAATAATCCACTGAAAATTCTCACGATCACGTTTCCCGACAGGGAAAATACAGTATTCACTGTCATCTCGAACTCGTACTCACTTGACAGTACTATCCGAGTTTCACATCTACCCAAATTATTATCACGAGAGCACCCACAATAACAATTACATTCTCTCACTTCCGTGATCTCAAACTTCACACTTGGTCTCATACTGCACCTTGGTACTACACGACCACCTTACTTAAGAGGTCTTACACTTCACTTGATCTAGTACCACGGGAGCTTCCTCGGGTGGCAGTAAAAACTCCCCCACTTAGGATCTAGCTCCACATTCTTACCGCAAAGATGATAACATCCCGCGGAATTACCATTTCACAACACACATGATCATTCTCATCACTAATCATAAACACCGAATCACTGCAAATTCATTTTAGGCTCTCAGAGCCGTCATACAAAATTACCGGAGGTATCGTACACGCGACGACTTCGCACCTTCATACCACAAATCACAATCGACTGCCTTAATCGTTCGCAAGGCGAACTCCGCCAAAGTCCCACATACGTCTCTATGCCTAAGCATACGTCATTCCGATTAATCAATCGTACATCTCAGTCGAGATCGCCCGACCTTCCACGCAACGAACCCTTACCAACAATTGCTCACTCCCATGGAGAAGAGTGACCAATCCGACACAATAATTGCATCGACCGCATTATCAACACTTCATCTTAACCTTCGGCCTAACCGTCCATGAACTCCATTACCAGCTCACCGGTTATCTTCACCCATATAACACTTAAGAGCAACAAGATTCGCTCATCAGTCACTTCCCAAGAAGTATTTACCGAAATGCTCTTAAACTCCGACTTTCTTAACCGTCGAATTACAATCACTCGTCGATCACTGTTGTAATCTCCGCTACTTCTAAGGGCATCTCACGGGCACCCTAAGCACAGAGTGATCACACCATCACCGGAGTTGAACATTACACTAGCAGGTATAAGAAGGCACCTGACGCAGTGTCATGCAGACTCCCACCACAATCTACCGAAATTTAGAAACTCGATCTTTGGGTTTCATACACCCGATGTCACCCATTTTACCACAATAATAACTCGAAGTCACACCTATCCGACAAACCTTACAGTTTATTATCTTCTTGAAAGTTTCTAGCGATCACACGCTACACACACCACAAGGCCAAAACAACATAGCCTAACGAAACCTTTCATCCAATCACTAAGGGGATGCTTGGAAACACCAAGTCTTACATCCTTTCTACACCTCGATAAAACCACTACTACAAGGGGTATTCCCTTAAGAATGTTGCCCTATAATCAACAACACACTAACGTAACCATCGTCATACGGGTCCCACTCCCATGAGTTTAATGACCCAAGGACTCCCCGATTCGCCAATTCCAAGGCGACACACACAACAAGAATCCTAACACGATTCTCTAACCACACACTCTACCGAGTGTAACTCAAAACTACAATCATTAAACTTGTCGCATTCCATTACGGAATTCAAGTCCTCGTCGCACACACACAAGAGTAATTTCGTCATCCCAGTTACGACGGGTAACTAAAACCAATAACAATCTCAACAGTGCACCCACTACCCAGGGTGACTAAGCACGCACCAAAGTCGTGAGTTGGCTCGCTCACTTAACTAACCGAATCCATCGTACACTTCCCGACTCACAAAGAACCTGATGTGACAACAAGCACATCACTCGAGACTACTATACCCTAGGAACCAATAGAAGATTCCTAATCCGTCCCGTTCTACCCCAACCATGCCACGTTTCCTCCGTTCAGTACTTGTCATGTCATGCTTAGTGTCAAGATACACTTTCGTAATAATGGTGATCGGTCATTATTACAAATGTGTACCTTACCATTTCCACACGGTCACGCAAAGTACTTTACCCGGACTGACGCAACATTCACACAAAATAACACGCGATAAATTCTAGTACCCGAATGACCAAAGTCCTTACGTAAACTTGATCACTCAAAACCGTCAAACATACGAATCTCTCTAATAGATTCATTCCTAGGATACCACACAAAAGATACCTGTATATATATATACACCTATATACAATATAATAATAAATGTACACAAGTACACTGCAACCACAAGTCAACCTACATCCTAGGTGACTATCACTAAAACAATGTCCACGTTCGCCTACTTACATTAGGCACTAGCTATCTAAGGCACTAATTCACACACGAAATAAGGCCCCACATAATCACACTTTTGACAAAAATAAGTCCTAGTTAGTCACCTACTCTAAGGCACTAACAAATCTCAATCCGACCCGTATTCCTACAAGTCCCGCAAATAACGCACATCCGTCAAAAGTCTAAGACTAGGCACCTATTCCAAGGTCACCTAATTCCCTTAGACTATGCTCTGATACCACTTGAAACAACCCCAAACCGTTTAACCAAAAACGGAGTACTTTTTTTTTTTTTTTTTTTTTTTTGTTAGGTCCCAATATCACCCAAGTATACAAACCATTTCGAAATAGTTATTCATATACAATTTATCATAATAACACGTTAAACATTTTATCTCGACTCTTGGTTTACAATGACACCATACATCCTTACGAGAATGTATTTCACATACAAGGTTTGACTCGACACAACCAAACGACGCGACCTCGAAACATTTATACAACACCACGGTTAAGACACAATAGCCCAACCCGATACCAAGAGCATAATCCCGAGGATCTACAAAATCCCCAATCCACATCCATATCCGAAAGCTACCCCATAGAGCCCAAGCGCTACTACGCAACTAGTCTATCAACTAGCTAGCTTCACAATCACAATACCTGTAAAAAGGTAAACAACGAGAGGGGTAAGCTAACGCTTAGTGAATGCAATAATTATACATATACATATATAATCTACTTACTTGCAAACACTTACACAATACCGCATACAAGCTAGCAATTCGACAGCCATGCAAACATCATGCATAAACTACTATCCACAATTCACAAGAAGCTAGCAACAACAATAGCATACAGTTCACAATTTAATATGCTAAATACAAATTCACTCAACCATGGTTAACCAATCGTACAAGGGAACGGTACTTGAAAGACCATCGGAGTTCATAACATCCATTAGTGTTACTTAAACACCGCGTAATCACTAATCCCCCGGGTGATGTCTTGAACACCGCGACTAACTCACCCCCATGAAAATGTGGCGTCTTGAACACCGCAACGATTCCACATGTCAATCAAAACAATGAGTGGTGTCTTGAACACCGCGACAATTCCACTCCCATGACAATGTGATGTCTTGAACACCGCGACAATACCACATGTCAATCAAACAATGAGTAGTGTCTTGAGCACCGCGACAATGCTACTCGTTACTTAGAATGTGGTGTCTTGAACACCGTGACAATTCCACATTCATATCACACAAATAAATACATTATATACGTACACGCATAATTATTCCACTCACCTCGAGATGCATGCACAAGTCATGTATGTAAAGTCGCCACCAAACGCAACCGAGCAAGCTTTTACCTATAATATACATATAGGTATTCACACAATCAACACACATTCCCTTCAAGAGAATTTGACGCAAACACCCTTAACCAAGGGTTTATACCTACCTCCACAATCCACCCATTTAGACACCTAAGTGCAAAATACACCTTTTTATACATTTAACGACACCCGAAGGTCCAAAACTAACGAGACTAGTTCCCGCGTTCCCGAAATACCCAAATACATCAACTTTAGCCATTAAATGCATACTATCTTGTATATTGCGCAAAAACCCGTTTCATGGTTGACCAAGTTTGACTTTATGGTTAAAATACCAATTTCAACCCGAAATCATTTCTCACGTTCACTTTCATTCAAAAATGCCATTTAACACTTAACAAAAAGTGTTTAACATCCATTTAATTCAATTTAGTGTCATTACCAAATTTGACCCAATCAAAGTCGACCCATTTTGACCTAAGTCTCAAAAACGCCCAAAATCACTAACGACTAGTGATTATATTACCAAAACACCAAATAACACCTAAAACAAGTATTTACATACTTAATTCACCAAAACTTGACTCAAAACCCATTTTGACACATAAACCCTAATTTTGACCCATTACAAAATTAGTCAACTCAAATACACCCAAAAAAAAGGTTCCAACGCTTCCAAAATCACTAAACTAAGTGAGTACACCCAAAACCAAAGCCTAATCATGGCCAAAACGTCAATCAACCCAAAACCCGCCATGTATCAAAAATAACTAGTTTCCATAAACCCACTTCATCATCTAAATGGGTTTTACAACTAAAAACGTAAAAACCCTAACTTGAATATTAAATCATAAAGATGAATTTCGGAATTAGAACATACCATTACTACCACAACGTAGCCGTGAACGAGGAGAACAACTTTAACTCTTGTGACCCGACCCAAAACACTCTTCTTCTTCCCCGATTTGAGCTTTCTCTCTCTAAACCCTTTACTCTCTCTCTAGGGTTTGGTGTGTGAGTGGGAGGGAAGGAGAATGAAGAGAATGAGGTTTGGATAAGATTGGGATCAGTTTTATGGCCAAAAATCCGTCCATATGTGAAATACCAACTTTTCCCTTCATTTAACTCATTAAAAGGCTGAACAGCACCAGATCGTGCCTATTGTCGCGCCGCGGAGCAATTTGTCGCGCCGTGGCCCAAAGGGTGATTTTAGAACATGTTTTTCAAGCTTTCTGACCTTCAACATAGGCATTTGTCGCGCCGCGGAGCAATTTGTCGCGCCGTGACAATTGCCTGTTTCATCCGAACTTCAGCAAACTTGTTTTGGCCATAACTTTTTGACCGTAACTCCGTTTTCGATGAATCAAATATCGTTGGAAACGTAATAAGATTTCCTTTCTAATGGTAAGGTTTTGAAATGTCAACTCAAACTTTATTTGGGATCGAAAAGGTACGTACACATCATGTAACTCAAACAACGTCCAGTTTTCTTCGACATTCGAACAAGCAACACGTGTACGCTTGGTACACTTCATGCACTCATCGTACAATCATCTTTATACTATTATACAACCAAGTATGAACATTCTAAAGATCAATCAAGTACCTCAGACATGTATGAAGAAAAACGGGATGTTACAGAAGTGCTTGGTCGAATGAAACCACGCTCTAAAAGTTCTTGTAATTGGCTTTGCAGTTCTTTCATCTCGCTGGGTGCGAGTCTGTAAAGAGCACGAGCTATTGGTGTAGCTCCTGGTACAAGATCTATTTGAAATTCAACGGATCGATGTGGGGGTAATCTCGGTAATTCTTTCGGAAATACATCGGGAAATTCTTTTGCGACGGGAACATCATTGATGCTCTTTTCTTCAGTTTGTACTTTCTCAACGTGTGCTAGAACAGCATAGCAACCTTTTCTTATTAGTTTTTGTGCCTTCAAATTACTAATAAGATGTAGCTTCGTGTTGCCCTTTTCTCCGTACACCATTAAGGGTTTTCCTTTTTCTCGTATAATGCGAATTGCATTTTTGTAACAAACGATCTCTGCTTTCACTTCTTTCAACCATTCCATACCGATTATCACATCAAAACGCCCTAACTCTACTGGTATCAAGTCAATCTTAAGTGTTTCGCTAACCAGTTTAATTTCTCGATTCCGACATATATTATCTGCTGAAATTAATTTACCATTTGCTAATTCTAGTTGTGATCTAGCCTGAGACATGTATACACTGGGTCGTGGATTGATTCAAGATAATATATATCAATTTTTTTCTGTACATCTAACGTTGGACAACTAGTTGTAGGTTACTAACGAGGACAACTGACTTAATAAACTTAAAACATCAAAATGTATTAAAAGTGTTGTAAATATATTTTGAATATACTTTGATATATATGTACATATTTGTTATAGGTTCGTGAATCGACCAGTGGCCAAGTCTTACTTCCCGACGAAGTAAAAATCTGTGAAAGTGAGTTATAGTCCCACTTTTAAAATCTAATATTTTTGGGATGAGAATACATGCAGGTTTTATAAATAATTTACAAAATAGACACAAGTACGTGAAACTACATTCTATGGTTGAATTATCGAAATCGAATATGCCCCTTTTTATTAAGTCTGGTAATCTAAGAATTAGGGAACAGACACCCTAATTGACATGAATCCTAAAGATAGATCTATTGGGCCTAACAAACCCCATCCAAAGTACCGGATGCTTTAGTACTTCGAAATTTATATCATATCCGAAGGGTGTCCCGGAATGATGGGGATATTCTTATATATGCATCTTGTTAATGTCGGTTACCAGGTGTTCACCATATGAATGATTTTTATCTCTATGTATGGGATGTGTATTGAAATATGAAATCTTGTGGTCTATTATTATGATTTGATATATATAGGTTAAACCTATAACTCACCAACATTTTTGTTGACGTTTTAAGCATGTTTATTCTCAGGTGATTATTAAGAGCTTCCGCTGTCGCATACTTAAATAAGGACTAGATTTGGAGTCCATGCTTGTATGATATTGTGTAAAAACTGCATTCAAGAAACTTATTTTGTTGTAACATATTTGTATTGTAAACCATTATGTAATGGTCGTGTGTAAACAGGATATTTTAGATTATCATTATTTGATAATCTACGTAAAGCTTTTTAAACCTTTATTGATGAAATAAAGGTTATGGTTTGTTTTAAAATGAATGCAGTCTTTGAAAAACATCTCATATAGAGGTCAAAACCTCGCAACGAAATCAATTAATATGGAACGTTTTTAATCAATAAGAACGGGACATTTCATAGTCGGGGTATGGCTAAGTCTTTTGATGAATTGTTCGAGTTGGCTCGGGGTTTTGAGCCGGAGGTTCCAAGAAAGAGTGATTTCATGTTTTCCAAAAGAAAGTTTGAAGGTTTTAGTTACTCTAATGCCTCAAGCAAGAAGAGCAAGAGCAAGAGGGGGGCAGAAAGTGTCAATAGTGCAAAGAAGGGCACTACCGGTGGGTTTTCTTATACGTGCTACAATTGTGGGCAACCGGGTCATATGGCTCGTGAGTGTCCGAAACCATCTTCCGGAAACAAAGTCACTTGTTTTAATTGCGGCAAAGAAGGGCACAAGAAGCCGGAGTGTCCCGACTTGCGAAACAACAATGTGAAGCGGTTAGAGAGGGCGGCGGGTACGGCTAGGGGTCGCAACTATTTGATGACCAATGATGAAGCCAAACAATCGCACGAAGTTGTCTCAGGTACTTACATGGTTAATTCTAATCCGGCAAGGATTCTTTTCGATAGCGGTGCAAATTTGTCGTTTGTGTCTCCTAAATTTGTGCCTAAACTTAATAGACCATTAGCTAAGTTAAGTTGTCCGATAGAAGTCGAAATAGCGGACTGCAAGACGGTGCTAGTGGTTGATGTGTGTGAAAATTGTGATGTTGTTTTTGGTGCTGAAACCTTTAAAATTGATCTTATTCCAATGACCTTGGGTGACTTTGATATTGTCGTTGGTATGGATTGGCTCGATTTTTATAGAGCCGATATTGCATGCCATGATAAGTTTATTCGTGTGAAGACCCTAAGTGGGGGAGAGTTAATTATTCATGGTGATAAGCGAAGGAGACCGGTGCCGATATGCACTTTTGCACGGGCACGTCGTTTTGTTGTTAGTGGTGGCATGGCTTTCCTTGCTCATATTGTTGATACTCGTAATGAGCCACCTCCTATTCGTGAAATTCCGGTCGTTAGTGAATTCGAAGACGTTTTTCCGGACGAATTACAGGGTGTTCCAGTGAAAAGACAAGTTGAGTTTCGTATTGAGTTGGTTCCGGGAGCTACTCCCATTGCTAAAACTCCTTATCGTTTAGCACCAACGAAAATGCAAGAGTTGTTAAATCAAACCCAAGAGTTGCTTGAGAAGGGTTTTATTCGACCGAGTGCTTCGCCATGGGGCGCTCCGGTATTATTTGTGAAAAAGAAAGATGGAAGTATGCGGATGTGCATCGATTATTGGGAGTTGAATAAAGTGACGATCAAGAATCGTTATCCATTGCCTCGGATTGACGATTTGTTTGACCAACTCCAAGGTGCGACGTATTTCTCAAAGATCGACCTACGGTCCGGCTATCACCAAATGCGGGTCCGTGAGGAAGACATCGAGAAAACGGCCTTTCGAACACGTTATGGGCATTTTGAATTCGTGGTTATGCCTTTTGGTCTTACGAATGCACCGGCGGCATTCATGGATCTTATGAACCGGGTGTGCCAACCTATGTTGGACAAGTGGGTTATTGTGTTTATTGACGACATACTAGTCTACTCGAAAAGTATGAACGAACATGAACGTCATTTGCTTGAAGTATTGAAGACTTTACGAAAGGAGAAGTTGTATGCTAAGTTCTCCAAATGTGAATTTTGGCTAAGGGAAGTCCAATTCCTTGGTCATATTGTGAACAAAGACGGTATTCAAGTAGATCCGGGGAAGATAGAGACGGTGAAGAGTTGGGGATGACCGACTATGCCTACGAAAATCCGAAGTTTTCTCGGATTGGCTGGTTATTATCGTCGATTTATCCAAGACTTTTCTAAGATTGCTTCTCCATTAACGAAGTTGACGAGGAAGAATGCTAAGTTTAATTGGGAGAACGAACAAGAAATTGCTTTTCAATTGTTAAAAGAGAAGTTGTGTCAAGCTCCGGTGTTAGTATTACCGGAAGGTGTGGAAGATATGACGGTTTATTGTGATGCTTCGCTAAATGGGCTCGGGTGTGTTCTGATGCAAAGAGGTAAAGTCATCGCTTATGCCTCTCGACAATTAAAGGAACACGAGACGAGATATCCGACTCATGATCTTGAGTTGGCGGCGGTTGTGCATGCGTTAAAAATTTGGCGCCATTACTTGTATGGTGTCGAGTGTACGATTTATTCAGATCATAAGAGTTTGAAACATCTCTTTAATCAACGAGATTTGAATTATCGCCAATGTAGGTGGATGGATGTGGTGAAAGACTATGATTGTGAAATACTTTATCATCCGAGTAAGGAGAATGTTGTCGCGGATGCGTTGAGTCGAAAGAGTCAACATCCGGCGATAAAAGTGGGGTCGTTACGTTTGATTATTTCCAACGATTTTCTTGAGAATCTTGGCGAGATTCAAATAGAGGCTTACGTTCACAATAAGCATGTGGAACGAATCGTGGGCCAATCGGAGTTCATTACTATGGGCCTGCGTGGTTTGTTGTCCTTTCAAGGAAGGGTGTGGGTGCCTAAGATGGGTGATTACCGACGGGTGCTACTTGATGAAGCACATAAGTCAAAATATTCCATTCATCCGGGCACGACAAAAATGTATCATGACTTGAAGAAAGATTATTGGTGGCCGGGCATGAAACGTGATGTTGTGAAGTATGTTGAGCAATGTGTCATACAAGTAAAAGCCGAACACCAAAAGCCGTATGGTAAGTTGCAACCGTTAGAAATCCCGAAATGGAAATGGGAGCACATTACCATGGATTTCATTACAAAGTTACCTAAAACGGCGAGAACCCAATTCGATTCGATTTGGGTTATAGTTGACCGATTGACAAAAATCGCTTTGTTTCTTCCCATTAAAGAAGCGATATCGTCGGAGACCTTGGCTAAGTTGTTTATCAAGGAAGTGGTCTCGCGACATGGGGTTCCTACATCTATTATTTCGGATCGAGATACCCGTTTTACATCTCGGTTTTGGGAAAAGTTTCATGAAGATATGGGTACGCAATTGAAGTTGAGCACGGCGTATCATCCTCAAACGGACGGTCAAACTGAACGTACGAATCAAACTTTGGAAGATATGCTACAAGCGTGCATCATTGACTTCGGTGGTAGTTGGGATGAGCATTTGCCTTTGGTGGAATTCTCGTACAATAATAGTTATCATACTAGTATCGGGATGCCACCTTACGAAATGCTTTATGGGCGTAGGTGTCGAACTCCCGTTTGTTGGGGAGAAGTGGGTCAAAGAGAGATCGGGAGTACTGATTTGGTTTTAGAGACTAATAGCAAGATCGATTTGATTCGGGAACATTTGAAGAAGGCTCAAGATAGGCAAAAGTCGTATGCCGATAGACGTAGGTGATTGATTGAGTTCCAAGAAGGCGATATGGTGATGCTTAAGGTTTCGCCATGGAAGGGTATTATTCGATTTCGAAAACGGGGAAAGTTAGCTCCTCGGTTTATTGGACCGTTCAAGGTTTTAGCTCGTGTTGGTGAAGTTGCATATCGATTAGAATTACCCGAAGAGCTTGCGGGGATCCATAATACATTTCATGTTTCCCACCTCCGTAAGTGTCTTGCGGATGATTCCTCATGGATGCCTTTAGATGAGATCGAGCTAAACAACAAGTTAGAATATGTCGAAGAACCGATTACTATCCTTGACGAGAAGGTGAAAATGTTGAGGAATAAAGAGGTGAGGACCTTTAAGGTTCAATGGCGACGAAGTAAAGGTTCCGAGTTCACTTGGGAGCCCGAAGAGTTCGTGTTGGTTTATCTTCCCTCGTGTCATGCGGCTTGGATTGCGAGGACGCAATCCGAATAAGTGGGGGAGAGTTGTAAGACCCGAAAAATTGTAGTGTACATGTGTGTATATAAGTTACTCAAGTTTTGGGGTTTTGGTTGTGCATAATTAAAAAGAGAAAAGATGCTGAACTGGGAGGTCGCGCGCCGCGCGGCTAGGTGGCGCGCCGCGCCATCTGTCTGCGACAGATTCCTTTCTTCTTTTTAAAATAGATATTTTGAGGGCAATTGTGTAATTTCACTTTGGGGCAGAATTTAATACCCTAGATCAGTTTTGGGGAGCTCATTTACTACTCCCACAACAACCTCATCTTCTCCAATTAAACTCTAGAGAGAGAGTGCAATCCTTGAGAGAGAAAGCTCCATTAAAGGGTGAAAGAGGTTGAATCGGGTCTCGGTGCAAGTTATAAAGTCGTTCATCTAGTCGATAGCTACGTGGTGATTGTGTTGGTAAGTTATAAAACCCAATTTCTTACTTTAATTGCTTTAAGGGTTAGGGTTTGGGCTAGTGATGAACCAAAGACCCATTTTGTTAGTATTTTGGGGATTTTGGGTGAATATGGGTTATGAAGGCTCGTTGATGACTAACCTAGGGTTTGAATGTGTTAATTGGACTTTTGAGTCTTAAATTTAGTTAGTTAGTGCTAGAACACTTTAATAATATGTAAATGGGTGTTATTGGGTATGGATGACCCAAATGGGTGTGTTGACCTTGAAATGGGTCAAATGAGTCTTTAATGACCTAAGTGGCCTAGCAATTATGAAAACGAGTTAGCCTTGTGACCTAAATGTGTTTTAAACCCATCTTGACGAATGATTAGGGTTTTGGTGTGTGTTGACCCAATTTAGGGTTAAGGGTGCAAATGGGTTGAAATTGCACCATTGGGTCAAAATGGCTTAGAATAGTGAAAGGGTTTGGTAGACTGACTTGAGTTTGCGTTTGATGATGTGTATAATATGATAGGTACGTTACTTTGAGGTCTTGCAAGCTCGGGTATCTTTTCACAAGACTTTGAGGTGAGTGGAATAATTATATGCGTAGGTATATAATGTATCTATTTATTGTAGCGTGAAATGTGTAGTGTCGAGGTGTTAAGACACCAAGTTTCACGTGAAGAGTGTAGCATCGAGGTGTTAAGATGCCACTCGGGTGTAGCATCGAGGTGTTAAGATGCCACCTAGGAGTGTAGTGTCGAGGTGTTAAGACACCACTCCGTAAAATATGAGTGAAGCATCGAGGTGTTAAGATGCCACTCGGGGTGAAGTACCGAGGTGTTAAGGTGCCACCCTAGGGGTTAGTGGTGCGAGGTGTTAAGTGCCCTAACGGATGTTGTGAACACCGATGGCGTTTTCGCGAGCGCCGTTCCCTTGTACTATTGGTTAACCATGGTTATTTGTGTTGTAAGCATATTATATTATTCGAGTTATATTCATATGCGGTTGTTATGCTAGCTTGTGGTATTGGAGATTTATAGCTTGCTATTATGACGATAAGCTAAATGTGTATGCTAGCGTGTTTGCGGTTTGGTGTGTAAGTGTATGCAAGTAGGTATAATTATATATGTATTCGTATAATTATTGCATTCACTAAGCTTTGCTTACCCTCTCGCTGTTTACCATTTTATAGGTTCGGTTTTGGACAAGGGTAAGGGCATCGTTTTGGACTTGAGATCCCGCTTGATGCTAGGGGACGCTTTTGGCTTTAGTAGCTCTTGGAGTTTGACCGATAGTTGGGTAGTTTAATCCCAAACGCCATGCTCATTGTGTAGTTTGGAACTTAAACTTTTTGGTGGTCGAAACTCGTAAATTGTATTAAACTTGTAAAACGGCCGATGTGGGCCCCACTTGTAAAACATCATTTTTATGTTTGAATCGTGATAGTTTTACATATTTGAATGTGTGGTTAAAAGCGTGTCGTCTAAAAATGTCGGGAACTAGCCGATCTTTTTCGCATTTTAAAACTTTCCGGACAGACCAGTTTGGCGCGCCGCGCCCCTACCTGGCGCGCCGCGCGGGTATGCTGCACAGGAATTTTTTTTTTATTTTTTATTTTCGCATGGTTTGGTCGAGGGTTGGTTTGGGTTGTTACAAACAACCCCTTCCCTTTCTCCGCACCTGCATCTAAAAAGTGAACAACGAGAGGGGTAAGCTAACGCTTAGTGAATGCAATAATTATACATATACATATATAACCTACTTACTTGCAATCACTTGCACAATACCGCATACAAGCTAGCAATTCGACAATCATGCAAACATTATGCATAAAACTAATATCCCCAAATCACAATAAGCTAGCAACACCAAATAGCATATAGTTCACAATTTAATATGCTAATACAAGAATTCATATGACCATGGTTAACCAATCGTACAAGGGAACGGTACTCGCGAAAGACCGTCGGAGTTCATAACATCCATTAGCGTACTTAACACCGCGTAATCACTAATCCCCCGGGTGATGTCTTAACACCGCGACTAACTCAACCCCATGACAATGTGGTGTCTTAAACACCGCGACTATCCCACATGTCAATCAAACCCATGAGTGGTGTCTTAAACACCACGACTATCCCACTCCCATGACAATGTGGTGTCTTAAACACCGCGACTATCCCACATGTCAATCAAACCCATGAGTGGTGTCTTAAACACCGCGACTATCCCACTCGTTACGTAGAATATGGTGTCTTAAACACCGCGACTATCCCACATTTCACGCTACACAAATAAATACATTATATACGTACACGCATAATTATTCCACTCACCTTATCACATTGGTGGTGATTAAACACTTCCGTAAGCTTCAAAGTAAGTACCTAATTCATTAAGTACACATTTAATACACAAACTAGTTGGACTAGTCACCAACATTTAACACTTGAGCATTTAATTACCCACTTGCATTAAATGACTCATTTACACCACAACCGCCCATTAAAGGCCAAGACTCATCATTAATCACTAAAAGCTAGTGATTAAAGTCTACTAACACCAACTAACCCGAACTTAGTCCATTTCATACCCATTTTCATCCAATTAGGTCAACCATTACCCATTTGACGCATTTTAACACTTAGACTTACAAATTTGGTCAAACTTGAAACCCTTAACAATCTTTCATCATTTTACAAGTGTATTAGTGACTAACAACACAATTAACACTCCCAAACCTCAATTTACATGACCAAACCCTAGGTTATAACCATTATGCTTTCCTTACATCAATTTAACCCAAATTCACCCATTTAACCCCCAAATGGGTCTTACAAGTCTCAAATGAACAAACCCTAGCCATAAATCAATTAAAACTCAAAACACAGAGTTAAGACTTACCAACACTATCAAGACGTAGCTAGAGACGTAAGGAACACCTTTAAAACTTGGATTCAGGTGAGATTTGGTCTCCTTCTTCTCCAAGTGAGCTTTCTCTCACTAAAACCTTAACTCTCTCTCTAAAATTGAATGTGGTGTAGTTGGAGGTGTGATAAATGAGCTAGAATAACTCATGTATCAGTTTTCTAGATCTAAAATCGTCCACAAGTGAAAAGACCAATAAACCCCAAAAGATGCCATTTAATTCGGGTCAAAATTGTCAAACAGCGACACCTGTCGCGTTTCGCGACAACTTGCCACGTCCCGCGACATCGGAACGCGACAAACAAATTTCAAACACGATAATATTGTCAGAAGTGGGGTTCTGGAGCCGTCGCGTTCCAGGCTGCTTTGTCGCGTATCGCGACCGACCCAAACGCGATGAAACACTTCAAAACGCGACAGAAGACCTGATCAACCCATTTTCAACATTTAAACTATATACAAACGTTCGCGGTTAATATTAAACGTTTACAAGGTAAAATGCGTACCTTTAGACTACGTACGAGGAAAACGGGGTGTTACACGTGTGCTCACGATGATGTTCATCATTGATTCGATGATTTGATGTTGTTTTGATCCATGATGCTTTACAAAACTTGTTAATTAGTGTCTCGGGAACTTATCTCGGTCATCAATTGGATTCAATTCGAATTGTTGTTACGATGAAGATGAACGCATGATAACGACGGTTAGTGTTTCACAAGAACATATTCGGGGATTGATCTGCAATTGATTAAGGGATTGATCTGCACTTGATAAAAAAATTAGGGGATTGATCTGCAATTGATCTAAGGGTTGAGATTTATCCATTGATCTTAATTTAAATTAAGAATGCAAATTAATATTTCTCATAAATTATTATTATTATATTGTTACATTTGAAAATTAATTGATTATTAACTACTATTATTTGTTACATTTGAAAAATTAATTTAAATTTAACATACGACAATTAATTGATTAATGCAAAATTCCCTCCATGGAGCATGGGTTTCTAAACTAGTTGAAATGAACGACACGGCGAATTGTTTATTAAGTTAATTCATTTTTGAATTCTTTGTTAGATATCATGTTATCTCAACCTTTATTTATTTATGTTTAGATTTATGATTGTCATAAACTCGAATTTTTTTAAGAAAAATTGTAGATCAGCAGAAACACTCAAATCCTGTGTACTTTGGCAGTTAGATCAAAACCTAACTTGGAAATTCTTTTGATCAAGAAGTTGTGATTTGAGTCAAGTAATATATTCGTGAAAAATAAGTTTATATAAATTTTTTATTTTTTGAACAGCGACTTTGGGATCACCTGAGGGGGACTTAACCACCCGTTGCGATCATCTCCCGTTTCAACTATGCCGATGCAGTGATATTAACCCGTCTCCTATCGCTGTCCGGGAGGAAACCTTGAACCGATCCAAGGGTACGGCCAAGTAAAACCCCCCTCTCTTTTACCCCCAACATAATGTGGGAAAGTTGCCATAGGTGGATCCTTAACAAATATAATTAACCTAAAAATTAATCGAAAGCAGATAAATGATAGAAACAAATATAATTAACCTTATTTTTTATTTATATATTTTTTTCTTTACAAAAAATAAACATAAACATAAACATTTATATTAAACTAAGGCAATTTAATGCCAATGATAAAAGACTACTTAGTACAAGATACAAACCAAACCCAAACAAACTAATCGAGCCAAACAAAACTTGTGTAGTTAGTGTAAATAGATTCGATTAAACCTTAAAATCAATGTACTTGATTTTATCCCGATCTGAAATTGAAGACGGAAGTTGGACCGTACGATCAGTCATAAGGTCCATTTCAGCAATGAGTTAGTCAAGATTAAACAAGTCAACGCTATCCACTTGATGAAACCAAAAGGTCAAAACGGTCCAAAATTATTTCCAAAATTAACCTACTTCCACTTCAGGTTTCTTAAAATAGCACCCCTCACTCACCTCAATCCTGCATTCTTACACCCTAATTCCGCCGCCGTCTTCAGTACATGACCACCTCCGACGACGAAGAAATCAATCCGGTGACAATGCTTCTATTAGACAACAACAACAACGATACCGATACTGCTCAACAACATAACGGCAACAAATTCGAATTACTTCCTACACCGATTCAACACCAGACGTACCACCTCAATTCAGTCAGTTCCGCCGTCGTTATCCGTCAACTTCCGTCACAAGGTCTCTCATTCCAGCTCTGGCCAGCCGCCGATACTTTCGTCAAGCTTCTAGACTCTTATCACGAATCTAACGCCGATAGGTTCTCCGGCGCCGTTACTTCCGTCAACCCACGTTCACGACCGATTCGTATTTTAGAACTAGGTTCCGGCACCGGCGTCGTTGGGATCGCGGCAGCTGCCATACTCGGTGCTGACGTCACGGTAACGGATTTGCATCACGTGCTTCCGAATCTCAAGTTTAATGTCGACGTGAATTCCGGAGCGTTGGAGCCACGTGGCGGGGAAGTACACGTGGCGGCACTTAGTTGGGGTGAAAATGATGAAATGAAAGTGATTGGGAGGGAGTTTGACCTAATTATCGGTTCGGATGTAGTGTATCATGATAATTTGTTTGATCCGTTACTTGAGACGTTAAAATATCTTTTGTTAGATAACGGTAACTGTAACGGAGTTGACGGTATAAGTAACGGTAACGGAGGTGAGGGTGAGAAGGTGTTTTTGATGGGGCATTTGAGGAGGTGGAAAAAAGAATCTGGTTTTTTTAAGAAAGCAAAAAAGTATTTTAAAGTTGAATTGGTACATGAAGATGGTCCATCAAGTGTGTCTAGAACTGGTGTTGTTGTTTACCGTTTTGCTAGAAAAGATGCTGTTTTTAGATAATAATTATTGTCTCTTGTTGTGCAAGTTTGATTTATTTCATGGTATCAGAACAAGGGTGGTCGAAATTGCTAGTCGAAACTTCTTGATTTGGTAACTACATTATTCACATGTAAGCGAATCAAGATTTGGGGTATGAATAAGATGTAAGGAAACAATGTGGTACCATTCAGACTGTTTTGATCCGTTGCTCAACTGTTTTGGACTTTGGGTACAAATGACTATGTGGTATCATCTGGGTTGTTTTGATTTTTGCATAACTGCTTCCAGCTATACGTATACCTTCATACGGAAACTATGTCGTACCATCCGGGCTGATTGAGTGAGATAAAATTGTTAATACATTTGTAAATACATACAAATTTTAAGGAAAAAAAGATAAAATTTACACCGCGAAAACACTGGTTCAATTCCCATGTTTTTGTTGCAAAGAGAACATATGCTATTAGGTGTGATCTTCAGTTTGAGTTGTTTTGGATATACATTTTGTTAAAACTAGTAATCTAAATACATAGACACCACAAACTATACTAGACTAGATAACAAAACCATATTATCCTATTTAATCGTAAAAATGAATTGTGACGTTCAGTTCTCTTTTGGTAAGAATTTCATTGCCGAAACCAACTGATCCCCCTACTACATTGTTGTAATAATCGAAGATTAATCCGAACAAACCTTTTATAGATTTGAATGAACTATTTATGAATATAGTAACAGTTTAATAATTTCTTATTAAAAAAAAACTGAAAATAATAAATTGTGAAATGAATAGTAGTTGGCCCTTTTCTAATTGAATATACATACAATATATTTAGAAGCATACCATACAAACAATAGTTTGGTTTGTAGGCGTTGTTTTGTCGATTTAAGACCTTGCTCTTTTTTTTTGAAAAGCAAATATATATATATATATATATAAATATAAAGAAAAAAACAAAAATGTACAAGGATATGGGGCAAAAAGACTTGCACCACACACGAATACCCGAATACCTAACACATATGCATGGATCTATAAACTATTTTTACAGAAATAGTGTCCACGACTCTAAACTCGAAGCAACAATGACTCGAATCAACCAGAATACTCGAATCAACCAGGATCTCGGTTATTGATGTCCGGAAAACCTAAGTTGATCGGATCAAGAAGCCAATGAAGCCAATCTTAGTGTATATTTCTCGATCGATTGCTAATCCATTCATAAGTTTTGACTTGAACCTCGCATATGATTTTTGATGAAGACCATGAATCATTCTTAAAGACTTTTTGATTCCTGTTTTTCCAAATGATGTAGCTCGCCGACCAAGTGATTGCTTGCCAAATTTTGGAGATTTTACCCGAAAAGTTCACATAATTAGATCCTCCAAGCAACTCTTCCAGAGTGATGTGCGAAGGCAAGTTAATTTTCCACCATTTATGAATACCCTCCCATACTTCTTGAGCAGTTTTACATGAAAGAATAGCGTGGTCAATTGATTCGGGAACATTATTACACATTGGGCATAATAATGTATCCAAAACAATCCCACGTTTCTCAAGTTCCGTTTTGACCGCGATCCTTCCTTTTACTACCCGCCAAATGAATATCCCGATTTTTTGTGGGATCAAGTTGTTACGCATCGTTTTATTGCTAACATAAGCCCTTGGAATTGTGATGTTATCTATTTTTACCGCCATGGATTTGGATGTGTAGCTACTTTTGTTGTCTATTTTGCACGCCCACGATGTTTGACCAGAACCAACAGAAGCATGATTGGAAATCAAGGTTGTGAGTGTATCAAGTTCTCCATGTAATCTACCTGAAATATCTCTGCACCAAGCCCAGTTAAAGTCCCAGCAACCATCAATCTTCTTTGCTCTGTCTGCGATGGAACACGAATTGTTGATTTCCAGCCTATAGAGACGCGGAAATGAAACTTTAAGTGGGTTGTTGCCAACCCACAAATCGTCCCAAAATCGGATATCGTGACCATCACCAATGTTGCGAATGAACAGATCCTCCAGATTTATACCCACTTTGAGCATGTCCGACCCTATTTTGATGATGTTGCCCCACACTGAAACATGTCTCGAAACAACGTTAGAGTTAACAATACCTAAACCCCCATCCCGCCCGTAGATACTCTTGATTATATTGACCCATAGTGATCCGTTTTCGGTGCGAAAACGCCACCACCATTTTCCCAAAAGCGCCCAATTTTTGGATTTAAGTGAACAAATATTTAGCCCGCCCTCATTGTATGGTAAAAGAATTGTATCCCATTTAACCCATGATAATTTTGAATCATTCCCCGACCCGCCCCAAAAAAACTTACGACGCATATTCTCGAGAAGGTGGATGACGGATGAGGGAGCACGAAACAACGAGAAGAAGTAAAGTGGAAGACTACTAAGGATCGATTTTATGAGCGTTAACCTACCCCCGAACGACATTGTTCTAGCTTTCCATGTCGACAATCGTTTTTTAAATTTCTCTACTATAGGGTTCCAAGCTTCTTTTTTATGCATCTTTTGACCGATTGGCATCCCTAAGTATATGAATGGAAGGGAACCCGCATTGCATCCTAGATTGAGGGCCATGTTTTCTAATGCCGGTTTTGATATCCCAATCCCATAGAGAATACTTTTACTTAGGTTAATACGCAAACTCGAAAGCTTCTCGAAGCACCTGAGGGTTTTGTGGACATTTTTAATATTGCGTTTGTTCCAATCCCCGAAGAAAATTGTGTCATCCGCAAATTGTAAATGAGAGACAAGAACTTTATTAACACCAATTTCGACCCCCCTTATGAGTTTGTCTCTAACCGCAATCTTAGTGAGAATATTCAAACCTTCGCTAGCAATAATAAAGAGATAGGGTGAGAGTGGATCACCTTGGCGAACACCCTTTTGGAGATTGAATTCCTTTGTTGGAGAGCCGTTAACTAGAACTGATATTGAAGTCGATCGAAAGCAAGATTCTATCCATTTCCTCCATTTATCTCCAAACCCCATTTTCTTCATTATATCTAATAGAAACCTCCATCGGACACAATCAAAAGCTTTTTCGAAGTCGGCTTTAAATATGAAGCATTCGGATTTTCTTTTTTTGACATCATAGACTAATTCATTGGCTATAAGTATGCTATCAAGAATTGATCTATCCTTAACGAAAGCACTTTGTTCAACGCCAATTAAGTTACCGATTACACCCCGAAGTCTATTTGCTAAGATTTTTGCGATTATTTTGTAATAACTTCCAATGAGACTTATTGGTCTATAATCACGAAGGTGGACGGGGTCATTTATTTTAGGTAAAAGTGTGATGAAAGACGCATTACAACCTGTTGAGATCTCCTCGTGCTCCCAAAACCAAAGGAGTGCATTCATCAAATCGTCTTTAATAAGCCACCAATACATCCTGTAAAAACTGAAGTTAAAACCGTCGGGTCCGGGAGCCTTTGAAATGCCACAATCTTTGATTACATCCCAAACTTCATCTTCTGTGAATTTTAATTCAATACGTGAAGCATCTTCTGGTGAAATTTTGGATGTTTCGAAACCCTCAAAAGTAAAGCCCCTAGCTTCATGATCTTCATAAAAGGATTTGAAATAGCTGTGGACTTCATTTTTAATTGCATTAGGATCCTCACTCCATGTTCCATTTATGTGTAATCCTCGCAGATTATTCTTGTTGTTCCGCCGTTTAATGACTGAGTGGAAAAATTTAGAATTTTCATCACCGTCGATCACCCATTTAATTCGAGCCTTTTGTTTTAACATATTTCTTTTATTTCGGTCTTTCTCAATCCATTGGCCCCTTTTTGACAACCAATTCAGCCTCTCGTCATTAGATAAATTTCCTTGTTCAGCTTCACGTTCAAACCGATTACATTCTTCATTTAAAATATTTAACTCCTCATCTATTTTCCCATAATTCTTTTTACTCCACTCACGCAATTTATCCTTAACACATTTAAGTTTGAGCCTAAACACAACATCTTTTCGGTGACCCGCTATACAGGTGTTCCAAGCTTCAATAATCAGATTTTTAGAATTAACATCATCGATCCATGAATCAAAGATCCTAATCGGTTTTGGCCCAAAGTCAGACTGACCGTTCCTAAGCAGTAATGGGGAATGATCAGAGAGGTTTCTGTCCAGGGCCGAGACATGTAAATCATCCCACATATTAGCAAATTTGTCAGAGACAAGGAAACGGTCTAGTTTACTAAATTGGATTCCATCATCACTAATTCTCGTAAATCGTTTCCCGGATAGAGGAATTTCTATGAGACTGTTATTGGAGATAAAATCATTGAACAAGTTGGCTCTTCTAGCTATAAAATTTGTATTCTCCCTCTCGAAATCGGACCTAACCTCATTGAAATCCCCACAAACAACCCAAGCAACATTACCATATTTCAACAATTCATTTAAAGAATTCCAAAATCTTCTTTTTTTATCGTCTTTATGTGGACCGTAAACATTAACAATCACAATCTCAGTGTTGTAATTAGAGAGTTTACCTTTGATGGCTATGAAGAATTCACTTTCGACAGCATGGTCAACGTTGAAGATGTTCGAATCCCACATCAGTAGAATACCTCCTGACCTACCAATTGCGTTTTTGACAGTATACTTCACGTTTTGAGACCCCCACAAATGTTCTACCCATCTGTCTTTGATTGAATTGCACTTTGTCTCTTGAAAGGCTGCAACAATTGGATTGTTATCTTTGATCATATGCTTGACCCATGTAACCTTACCATCTTGATTAAAACCACGAATATTGAGTGATAATATCTTCATTGGAAATCGGTTAAAACATTCACGAATGTGGTAACTGTGTCTTATAGATCTTGCTCTTCGTCAAACCCTAGGAGTTTGGCAAAGTCACTTAAATTCACACTTTCTTCTGACTGAATTGATTTGTCATCATCTTGATTACTAACTCTTCTGGTTTTGGACATTAAGATGTCATACATAGAGGATTCGCGTGTTCTTTTAACACCAATATTGATTTGGGAATTGGGTTTGTTTTTCTTTCTAGCTGTAGATTTGGCGTTAATGATCCTTGACGATTTTTTCCATTTGCGAACTTTGTTCCAAGTATCATCAGAAGCACCACCATCTATATTTGTTTTATCGGGCTTGTGGGAAGTGATGATAATTTTCTTGTGATGGTGTGTGGATTCAGGTATAGAAGAAGAGATAAAGTTATTGACGTTTTGCTTAATTACTTCCGGACACAGGTTCAGTTCCACTGGGCTGTTATAGCCCAACTCGTTATTGGATTCTTCTATGTCGTTCACGCTCACTGCCCCTTGTTTATATGGAAGCCCAATACCCTTTGTGTTATCTGTATCTGTTGGGCCTCCAATTGAGGTATTGTTGGGGGTCCCATTAATAGTTGCAACGCCACCCAAATTCAAATCATCAGAATCCCCAGGACAGCTGTTTATAATAATTGTGCTTTTGTTAACTGGACTTGCAATTACATATGTTGGATCTGCTGTATTTGTATTATCCAGCGTAAATTAAGGGATATGTTCCTCATTGGGTATCTCCATATTAACACTTTTTGGACTTTTTGCAACCTCATCATCATTATGGTTGTTTTTGTCAATCTTGGACCCATCAATATCTTTTTGTATACCAGAAAAAGATTCTTCAGTTTTCACCCGTTTGGCTTGTATCCTAGAAGTTGACTGTTTATTTTCACCCACAGGAGCCTTTTCAGGTAAATTAGCCGGAAACATGTTTTGATCATCATCTTCATCCGAAGAGTAACAATCATCTTCTTCAGCATCCTCCATATCTTCTGACTTAGTGGACATTTGATCCCCATTATCCGGGTTAAACTCATTAAGATCCATTTGGATTATATCATTGACATCTTCGAAAGCCCTGACGTAGAATGAGCATTTATCGTGATCAACCAAGACTGAGTCATTGATGATATCTGGAGCACTGACTTTAACTAGAACCCGACCCTTAATTAGATTTTGATCTCCCTCTAATTTGCAGTTGGTCATTTCGATTACCTCTCCCCACCATCCACCAATTTTTTCAAACATGTTTTCATTCCAACAAATAACTGGAACCCCAATAATGTTAATCCACGTCAGTCTCCCAGGATAGAAATATGATGCACTCCATTTTCTAAGATTTTTTATCCACCTTTTTATACCATGGTGCTCATTATCGAGAATATTAGTCACTGCCTCTTCAGATTTTAGAATTAACATGATTTCAAGACCACCCAAGTATTTAATGTTGACGTCAATGAGCCCTTCAATTTCACATAATCTTTTGATTTGTTGGAGAAGACTGTAGTTTTCCACTTCACCAATAATTGTCACATTTTCAATCTCTGTGTTTTCTTTTTCATTGCGCATGGATACCATTCTAACCTTATCCTTGTGATTGTTATTTTTGTATGTTTTGTTTTCCCAGAACTTTACATACTGATGGGATTGTTGAGGCCCACTTTCTTTGTTTTTGATAATTTCTGCTGGTATAGGGTTTTCTTTTGTGTAATCCCCATTGTCATTATTTTTAGTATTGTTCGCATTCACCTTGGGTACTTCCTTCCAAACTTTCTTTTCACTTGTACTCTTGGAGACATTCATCTTCCATACGATATCTTTGTTGATTCTTGAGGTTCCTTTATTATCACCATGACTTGATTTATTAGATGGTCTATTGCTGTTACTATTGCTTCGTTCACGTGCCTTATAGACTTTTAAACCCCAACCAAGAATTTGGATTCTGTTAAGCCTTGACATCAGCACTTCCATATCACTCACCCCTTCAAATCTAACGAAACCAAAACGGTGACCATTTTGTAATCGTTTTCTGGCAATGTATACATCACGTACTAACCCAAATCTATCGAAGGTCTTCCAAAGCTCGGTGATACCCCATGTTTCAGGAAAGTTGTAGAACATGAATGATGTAAGTAGAGGTTTGTTAACGTTCGTTGATCGATCTCTGTAGTAGTTACCCTTTCTTGCACCTCGTTGTTTCTTCCATCCTACATCATCGCCGCCTGCACCCTCCGTTGAATTTGCCGCCGCAGATTTTCTCTCTCTATTTGTTTCTCTCTCACACATTTTCTCTCTCTATAGATTTTTGTCTCTATTGTTTGTTGTTTCTTATGTTTTATTGTGGTTTGATGTCTGAGGCTCTCTTGGGCCGGTTTGTAATTGTTCTCTAAAGAGTCCTTTCATTATTTATAAAGGCCTAGATTACATAAAAAGTTTTTGATTTTTATTTAAACAAAAAAACAAATCAAGGAACTTGAAAATTTTTATTAGGAGGACTGTTGCTAGATGAAAGAAAAAAGACACTATGTAACTTTATTGCATTGGAAAAGACACTATGAGTATGTTATCCTATTTAGTGGATTATTTCAACATAAGAGTTCATTTTGTTCTATTATGTTGGTAATAATGGAACAGTTTTGTTCGTAGGAACAAAGAGAAGCAGATTTATTCTACACTCGATAAGTACCAATACGCAATGGGGAGGTTAATGCCTTCCAATCCAGTTCCAACAATGAACTTCTCGGACTGAGAAAGAGGGACTACTTGACGTTGCATGTTAGAGCTCATTAAAGCCCGATTCACATCATTATGCTCGATAAAAGGAATGGGGGTATACGACGGGCGAACGTGCCGATATATAGCTCCGCAATACAACATTCATAGAGTTTTCTGGTATTAAATATTCAAGTAGAAGTAGATTCGATATCAATATTCAAGTAGATTACAATATCAATATTGTTATACATTATTATTTATTATAATTATAATATTAAGAAACCGAAACTGAATCGGTTTTGATATTCTAAAAAAAAAAAAAAAATCCCAAAGCATAGTAAGCCCAAGTGGGAGAATTCTGTTTCTAAGACTGTTTATCAATTCCGTTTCGGTTGCATTTCTTAATTGCATCTCTTAAAAATGAAAATTCAAGTTTAGTATAAATTTTTATTCCACTCATAGATTCGAGTATGCATTTCCTCTGGCTCCCGAAAAAGACATTATATGCACTGGATTAAAAGGATCGGTTATTCGAAAATTAGGATTCATTTCTTGTCGCAAATATTCTCTTGTGGCATGCCCAACCGCATATTTTTTGTTTTTTGGGCTCTTTCATTAACTGATAAAAATATCAGTCAGTCCGCCATTTTTATTTTTGACAAAAAAATAAGGAGATGGCTCCATGTGCTCTGAGTCATTATGTGGATTCAAATTCAGGAACACTACCAAAGTTTTTCAGGGGGGTTATCTTGACGTAGGTCTGCCTCTTGCCTAGATTAACCTATCCTAAAATATGAGTAATTTTTACACTAGTAGTCCGAATTCAAGGAGAGTCATGGCCCTCTTAAATCAACTCACAGTTCCACCTTTGCATACAAAAACATAAACAAACATACACTTTAACATGATTGTCTTGAAACACAAACATAATCGTTCAATTGTTCAAATGTTCTAAAATGTTATTTTAAATTTATGTATTAAAATGTTGACAAACTTTAACTTTGATTTTTAATTAACTTTGACCGATTAAATTTGACTTTGACCAAATAAATCCAATTTAAACTCATTCACCGATGTTGACTGATTAACTAGACAGAATAGTTGGTGACTAGTTTGGTTCTTTGGGCTCTAGCGGGATTACTTGTGTCGGCAAACCTTGTGAAGCGGAATGTGACATGGCGTAGAAAAACATTCAAGCTCTTAATTCAGCCCGGTTGGCATCTGTCAGGTCATCTTCGTTGAGGACGCCTAAAAAAGGTTTTGGATGTTGGATTGGGTGTGGGTAACGGGTTGGATTCCCTTGTGTTAATATCCCCCCAAGTGTTATTCATGAGGATGACATGGAAGCGGATGCGGATGTGAAGGAGGGCTTTTTGACCTTTTTTAGCAAGGGCAAGTGTATTCTTTCTTAGGGCCACATTGATGATCGAGTTAGGCGAGTTCCACGTTTGGTTTCTTCGAATCGATAATGAAAGACGTGGAGTTCGATCAGGTTGAAACCTAACTTATTAACTTTAAGCCGCCGTCTAAAGTCAAGAAGCCTAAAAAGAAGAAGATTGTTCAAGGTGCCAAATTGAAGAGTTTTTCAGCCTTAATGAAAGACAAGTGATTGTTTGTTTGTTTGTGTTTGCGGTTGGTTGTTTTGCTCAAGGTGGAGATGTCTCATAATCATGGCGTTGATCTTGATCGCGGGACCTCTTTCTTTTGTCTCTTTGATGTTTGTTTTATCGTTTGTCTTTTGGTTACTGTTCTAGTTTAGCTCGTGTTCAAGTTGTTTCTTGTCTAGGGTTGAGCTCGTTTGGTTTGCAGTTTCTTTGGTTGTAACTTTCATGGTTGTATCTTTTGTTTGGTCTTCTCTAATTTTATACAATGTTTTTTTTCGTCAATAAAAAATAAAACATCTTGCTGATATTTTCTCTTCTCCTTCTCAAACTCAACAAGTCTAAGTTGATATAGGTCAGAACGCGCAATTATTAGCACAATAAGGCCGCTCCCTATCGTGACTAACACTATTCATCCTCTTAACTGCCACATCAGCGCCACATCAACACTTATATCCTATAACTAACCCATAAAATTCTATAACTAAACACTCCCTATAATAATTACCAATAACTAACAATGTAAAAAAAATAGGGATTATAGTCAAAATGCCCATTCCCAGCAAGTTTCTTGCGCTGGAGCCCAATAAAAAAAAAATTTGCCAGGTTGTCCTCGCAAAACGTAAGGTGCCTTGCGAGTTGCCCTCGCAAGGCGCAAGATTGCATCCTTGCGTCTTGCGAGCTTGCGACCTTATCTGATCAGATGTTGGATTTTCAGATAAGATTTAGTAGGATTTCTTAGATTTTTGTCGGATAAGATTTTACCCTATTTATAGGATGACCCTGGAACTTTGATTTCACAGTCTCATAAAAATTCCATTCTTGTGCAATTCATTGATTAAAGGTACTTTAAGGTACTAATTTAAGCATTTTTCTTCACTAATTATAGTATTTATTATTTGTTTGTATGATGATTATTTTTAATTAGTTTGTTATTTACAGTTAATCTCAGTTAATATCCATGGACAGAAGAGCTAGAGCTTCACACCGACCATCACAAGGAGATTCATCACAACAAGTTGCTGAAAGACGACGACTATTAGCCGACCGTCCCATTCTTCCTGGTATTAAAGTTGTTGCTCAAGGTGGTTTTTCCGCGTACTGGCGGGGAATAGATGCTGGAGATTTTCTATATCGTCAAGTTAATGAGTACTATCCCAGACTTGTTAGGGAATTCTATGCTAACTATGTCTTTGATCCACGTAAACTGAAATGTGTTCACGTGAACATGTTTGGTTATTCCTACGATTGGACGTTGGAGGAGTTTGGTGAGATTCTGGATATTCCAGATGGAGATTTCAAGTTTTTCAGTCTTAGCAAGGATGTGAAAAAGGCCCCGAGGAGGTCAGCTACAGGAAATTCATTCTCAGCTTCTGAGTTTGTTTCGGGACTATGTAAACCTGGTTTTTACATGCCAAACAGTGGTCCTGTCATTATCAGGGAGGAAGATATTCAGGACCAGTATCAACAGATGATGAATGTCATCAAGAAGAATGTCATGTTGTGCTGATGTGGAGCTATCTGTAACTGAAGTTTTGATTTTGATGTGTTTGCTCGAACAAATCCCAATTAATCTGGCATATGTGGTTGCTAATCGGATGGCAGGATTGCCTGCAGCTGGTGGGAGTGGATTGCCGTATGGCATGTTGTTGAACAACTTCTTTACTGATGAAGACGAGTTGGTGTATCCTTCTGATCGAGAAGTGTTGAATGCTCATATTATGTATGCTGCTCCAATTTAATTAATCTTGGTTGATCATGTTATAAAGTAGGTCGTAGGGCCTTTTGTACTACTGGTTAATGAAATGGTATTTTAATTTTAGCCTATCTGTTTTATTGGTCATTTTAATTTTCAGTACAAGTTCAAGGATGACGGGAGTAATTTGGTCAATAACAACTTACACTTAAGCACTAGATAAATATTTGTAAACATAGATGGACATATACATTAACAGTAGTTAAACAAATAAAAAAAACTCAAATAGCAGCTACATAAAATAGTAATCATAGCATACGCAAAGACGCAAAACAAGCCTTGCGAGACGCAAGACGCAAAGTTTGTGGATCTTGCGTGCTTGCGTCTTTGCGTCTTGTGTTTTTAATTATTAGGTTATAAACCTAATAATAACATTCACTTGACACACACACACACTTCGCAAATACGCACAGACGCAGAGAAGCAAATTACGTGAAACCTAGCCAAACGCAAATACGCAAAGATCCATCATCTTCTCTCTCGTTCAAACAGTAGATCGAAACCACCACCACCACCTGCACTACCACCAGTTCATCCATCGTATTCACCACCACCACCACGTACCAGCGTCTACGTCACCAACTATGTCATCATCGTCTTCGTCTGCTCCATTTTAACTACGAAATAAATCAAGATATCAACCTAATAACAATGGCAAATCCGCAGGTTAGTTATTCCTTCACTATATATGTTAGTTATTTGGGAGGTGTATATCAATTTCATATGTTCATATATAAATCTGAAAATGTGCACACCAACTGTTCGATGAAATGTCTCTGTGATAATCATCATTATTAAACCGTATTCTTGATTTTTTTTTTTTAATAATGGGGTATATTATGTCTTGTTTTGTATAGTGTTTTGGTGAAACAACAATTTGTTGCTGGTCAAATTAATTTGACTGTCCAGGCAAAATGGTCGTTTTGCGTCCTTGCGTTCGGGACATAATCAAGTCGCAAGACCATATTTGCGACCTTGCGTACCGGTAGTTTAGGACGCAAGACCAATTTTGCGTATTTGCGTATCATATGCTGATGTTGTTATTGTTAATTTTACAGGGATGGGTTGAAGGTAAACTGACGATGAAGAATAAAATAAGTATTATAGGTGATGTGAGGAAAGTAATGACCGAAAATCAAATAAAAATATTTAAAGAAACGTGTTTTGGTGTATGGTTAGATCTTGAATACATGGGAAACTATCTCAGACTTGTACATGCAATGCTCCAACGTAAAACTGTACGGCCGGAAGGTATTGATGATGATAAGTACCCCGAGGAGCAAGATGACATATGGTTTAGATTTAAGCCTAATTTTTCTATTAGATTTGATCGCCGTGAATTTTGTCTAGTAACGGGGTTTTTGTTTGGTACCCGTACGGATATGGCACATTACATCCCTAAAAATTATGAAAAAGAGACGGCTCCAATTAGACAACGTTTATTTCCGTCCATTAAAGAGAGCACAAACATTTTGATTGGTGATATTGAAAAGAAGCTTCTAAAAAGTAGTCGGGTTGGTGTTTCGGACGATGATGTGGTTCGACTAGCAATCATATTAGTTGTAGAGAGAGCTTTTATGGGTAAACAATCTGCCCATGTGGTGAACAAGAAGTTCTTATATTTAGTTGAAGATTTTTCAAGTGTTAATAAGTACCCATGGGGGTCTCGTATATGGGAACCGACTTACGAAGCGGTTAGTGAAGGGTTTGTTGTTCGGGAAAGCCAATTAGAGAGCGGCAAGGCGTACACTTTGGCAGGATTTATGTGGGCATTTAAGGTAACGACATGTTTGATTTCAAATAGTTTTATTATTTAAAGATAATATATATATTGATATTGTTTAAACAAAAATGATTTGTAGATTTGGATCCTCGAGGCTTACCGTCATACCATTAAATCCTTTGCTACAAAAACGGACAAGAATGGAGTACCGAGGGCTCTTTTTTGGAACCGTACAACAGCGGAGACTTTTGGAATCTCTGATTACATTAAACTCTTAGATATTCAGGTCAGTGGGCTTTAATATTTGGAATTACCATTGACTGGTAAATGACTGTTGAAACAGAGAGGAAATGGCAAGGACGCAAGACCATTCCTGCGTCCTTGCGTCTTTGGTAAGTGTGGCCGCAAGGGAGTACTTGCGTCTTTGCGTACGTGCTACTATGGAGACGCAAAGAATTGTTTGCGTCCTTGCGTCTGTTTGACCAGAAAAGTTCCAAGTATTTTTTTTGTTATCTTGTGTATAAAGTCGTGTTTGATTATGCAGGATGATTGTCCCAAGAACAAGATGAAATGTCCCGTTCTTATTGATTAAAAACGTTCCATATTAATTGATTTCGTTGCGAGGTTTTGACCTCTATATGAGACGTTTTTCAAAGACTGCATTCATTTTAAAACAAATCATAACCTTTATTTCATCAATAAAGGTTTAAAAAGCTTTACGTAGATTATCAAATAATGATAATCTAAAATATCCTGTTTACACACGACTATTACATAATGGTTTACAATACAAATATGTTACAACGAAATAAGTTTCTTGAATGCAGTTTTTACACAATATCATACAAGCATGGACTCCAAATCTTGTCCTTATTTAAGTATGCGACAGCGGAAGCTCTTAATAATCTCCTGAGAATAAACATGCTTAAAACGTCAACAAAAAAATGTTGGTGAGTTATAGGTTTAACCTATATATATCAAATCGTAACAATAGACCACAAGATTTCATATTTCAATACACATCCCATACATAGAGATAAAAATCATTCATATGGTGAACACCTGGTAACCGACATTAACAAGATGCATATATAAGAATATCCCCATCATTCCGGGACACCCTTCGGATATGATATAAATTTCGAAGTACTAAAGCATCCGGTACTTTGGATGGGGTTTGTTAGGCCCAATAGATCTATCTTTAGGATTCGCGTCAATTAGGGTGTCTGTTCCCTAATTCTTAGATTACCAGACTTAATAAAAAGGGGCATATTCGATTTCGATAATTCAACCATAGAATGTAGTTTCACGTACTTGTGTCTATTTTGTAAATTATTTATAAAACCTGCATGTATTCTCATCCCAAAAATATTAGATTTTAAAAGTGGGACTATAACTCACTTTCACAGATTTTTACTTCGTCGGGAAGTAAGACTTGGCCACTAGTCGATTCACGAGCCTATAACAAATATGTACATATATATCAAAGTATATTCAAAATATATTTACAACACTTTTAATACATTTTGATGTTTTAAGTTTATTAAGTCAGTTGTCCTCGTAAGTAACCTACAACTAGTTGTCCAACGTTAGATGTACAAAAAAAAATTGATATATATTATCTTGAATCAATCCACGACTCAGTGTATACACGTCTCAGGCTAGATCACAACTCAAAGTATATATATTTTTGGAATCAACCTCAACCCTGTATAGCTAACTCCCACATTACTGCATATAGAGTGTCTATGGTTGTTCCAAATAATATATACACATGGGTCGATATGATATGTCAAAACATTTGCATACGTGTCGATGGTATCCCAAGATTACATAATATATTAGAATACATGTATAATACAATATAAGTTAGCTAGGATATGATTAATATAGATTTGTTACCAATTTTCACGTAGCTACAATAAGAAAAATTATCCAATCTTGTTTTACCCATAACTTCTTCGTTTTAAATCCGTTTTGAGTGAATCAAATTGCTATGGTTTCATATTGAACTCTATTTTATGAATCTAAACAGAAAATTATAGGTTTATAGTCGAAAATATAAGTTACAAGTCGTTTTTGTAAGAGGTAGTCATTTCAGTCGAAAGAACGACGTCTTGATGACCATTTTGAAAAACATACTTCCACTTTGAGTTTAACCATGATTTTTGGATATAGTTTCATGTTCATAAGAAAAATCATTTTCCAGAAGAACAACTTTTAAATCAAAGTTTATCATAGTTTTTAATTAACTAACCCAAAACAGCCCGCGGTGTTACTACGACGGCGTAAATCCGGTTTTACGGTGTTTTTCGTGTTTCCAGGTTTTAAATCATTAAGTTAGCATATCATATAGATATAGAACATGTGTTTAGTTGATTTTAAAAGTCAAGTTAGAAGGATTAACTTTTGTTTGCGAACAAGTTTAGAATTAACTAAACTATGTTCTAGTGATTACAAGTTTAAACCTTCGAATAAGATAGCTTTATATGTATGAATCGAATTATGTTATGAACATCATTACTACCTCAAGTTTTCTGGATGAAGCTACTGAAAATGAGAAAAATAGATCTAGCTTCAAAGGATCCTTGGATGGCTTGAAAGTTCTTGAAGCAGAATCATGACACGAAAACAGTTCAAGTAAGATTTTCACTCGAAATAAGATTGTTATAGTTATAGAAATTGAATCAAAGTTTGAATATGAGTATTACCTTGTATTAGAAAGATATCTTACTGTAAATAAGAAAGATTTCTTGAGGTTGGATGATCACTCTACAAGATTGGAAGTAAGCTAGCAAACTTGGAAGTATTCTTGATTTTATGAAACTAGAACTTGTAGAATTTATGAAGAACACTTAGAACTTGAAGATAGAACTTGAGAGAGATCAATTAGATGAATAAAATTGAAGAATGAAAGTGTTTGTAGGTGTTTTTGGTCGTTGGTGTATGGATTAGATATAAAGGATATGTAATTTTGTTTTCATGTAAATAAGTCATGAATGATTACTCATATTTTTGTAATTTTATGAGATATTTCATGCTAGTTGCCAAATGATGGTTCCTACATGTGTTAGGTGACTCACATGGGCTGCTAATAGCTTATCATTGGAGTGTATATACCAATAGTACATACATCTAAAAGCTGTGTATTGTACGAGTACGAATACGGGTGCATACGAGTAGAATTGTTGATGAAACTGAACGAGGATGTAATTGTAAGCATTTTTGTTAATTAGAAGTATTTTGATAAGTGTCTTGAAGTCTTTCAAAAGTGTATGAATACATATTAAAACACTACATGTATATACATTTTAACTGAGTCGTTAAATCATCGTTAGTCGTTACATGTAAGTGTTGTTTTGAAACCTTTAGGTTAACGATCTTGTTAAATGTTGTTAACCCAATGTTTATAATATCAAATGAGATTTTAAATTATTATATTATCATGATATTATGATGTTCGAATATCTCTTAATATGATATATATACATTAAATGTCGTTACAACGATAATCGTTACATATATGTCTCGTTTCAAAATCATTAAGTTAGTAGTCTTGTTTTTACATATGTAGTTCATTATTAATATACTTAATGATATGTTTACTTATCATAATATCATGTTAACTATATATATAACCATATATATGTCATCATATAGTTTTTACAAGTTTTAACGTTCGTGAATCATCGGTCAACTTGGGTGGTCAATTGTCTATATGAAACCTATTTCAATTAATCAAGTCTTAACAAGTTTGATTGCTTAATATGTTGGAAACACTTAATCATGTAAATAACAATTTCATTTAATATATATATATATATAAACATGGAAAAGTTCCGGTCGCTACAGTACCTACCAGTTAAATAAATTTCTTCCCGAAATTTTAAGCAGTTGGAGGTGTTGACGTATCTTCTGGAAATAAATGCGGGTATTTCTTATTCATCTGATCTTCTCGTTCCCAGGTGAACTCGGGTCCTCTACGAGCATTCCATCGAACCTTAACAATTGGTATCTTGTTTTGCTTAAGTCTTTTAACCTCACGATCCATTATTTCGACGGGTTCTTCGATGAATTGAGATTTGGATTTCATCTAACGGAATAGTGAGATCTTCTTTAGCAAAATATTTCTTTAAATTCGAGACGTGTAAAGTGTTATGTACAGCCGCGAGTTGTTGAGGTAACTCAAGTCGGTAAGCTACTGGTCCGACACGATCAATAATCTTGAATGGTCCGATATACCTTGGATTTAATTTCCCTCGTTTACCAAATCAAACAACACCTTTCCAAGGTGCAACTTTAAGCATGACCATCTCTCCAATTTTAAATTCTATATCTTTTCTTTTAATGTCAGCGTAGCTCTTTTGTCGACTTTGGGCGGTTTTCAACCGTTGTTGAATTTGGATGATCTTCTCGGTAGTTTCTTGTATTATCTCCGGACCCATAATCTGTCTATCCCCCACTTCACTCCAACAAATCAGAGACCTACACTTTCTACCATAAAGTGCTTCAAACGGCGCCATCTCAATGCTTGAATGGTAGCTGTTGTTGTAGGAAAATTCTGCTAACGGTAGATGTCGATCCCAACTGTTTTCGAAATCAATAACACATGCTCGTAGCATGTCTTCAAGCGTTTGTATCGTCCTTTCGCTCTGCCCATCAGTTTGTGGATGATAGGCAGTACTCATGTCTAGACGAGTTCCTAATGCTTGCTGTAATGTCTGCCAGAATCTTGAAATAAATCTGCCATCCCTATCAGAGATAATAGAGATTGGTGTTCCATGTCTGGAGACGACTTCCTTCAAATACAGTCGTGCTAATTTCTCCATCTTGTCATCTTCTCTTATTGGCAGGAAGTGTGCTGATTTGGTGAGACGATCAACTATTACCCAAATAGTATCAAAACCACTTGCAGTCCTTGGCAATTTAGTGATGAAATCAATGGTAATGTTTTCCCATTTCCATTCCGGGATTTCGGGTTGTTGAAGTAGACCTGATGGTTTCTGATGCTCAGCTTTGACCTTAGAACACGTCAAACTTTCTCCTACGTATTTAGCAACATCGGCTTTCATACCCGGCCACCAAAAATATTTCTTGAGATCCTTGTACATCTTCCCCGTTCCAAGATGTATTATCTGGTACCCAAATCCTTTCAGCCTTATACCGGGTTCCATCTTCCAGAATATTAAGATGCTTCTCCGATCCTTTGGGTATTTCATCCTTTAAATTTCCCTCTTTTAAAACTCCTTGTTGCGCCTCCTTTATTTGAGTAATAAGGTTATTGTGAATCATTATATTCATAGATTTTACTCGAATGGGTTCTCTGTCCTTCCTGCTCAAGGCGTCGGCTACCACATTTGCCTTCCCCGGGTGGTAACGAATCTCAAAATCGTAATCATTCAACAATTCAATCCACCTACGCTGCCTCATATTCAGTTGTTTCTGATTAAATATGTGTTGAAGACTTTTTTGGTCAGTATATATAATACTTTTGACCCCATATAAGTAGTGCCTCCAAGTCTTTAATGCAAAAACAACCGCGCCTATTTCAAAATCATGCATCGTATAATTTTGTTCGTGAATCTTCAATTGTCTAGACGCATAAGCAATCACCTTCGTTCGTTGCATTAATACACAACCGAGACCTTGCTTTGATGCATCACAATAAATCACAAAATCATCATTCCCTTCAGGCAATGACAATATAGGTGCCGTAGTTAGCTTTTTCTTCAATAACTGAAACGCTTTCTCTCGTTCATCCTTCCATTCAAATTTCTTCCCTTTATGCGTTAATGCAATCAAGGGTTTTGCTATTCTGGAAAAGTCTTGGATGAACCTTCTGTAGTAACCAGCTAGTCCTAAAAACTGGCGTATGTGTTTCGGAGTTTTCGGGGTTTCCCACTTTTCAACAGTTTCTATCTTTGCCGGATCCACCTTAATACCTTTTTTGTTCACTATGTGACCGAGGAATTGAACTTCTTCCAACCAAAATGCACACTTTGAAAACTTAGCGTACAATTATTCCTTCCTCAATACTTCTAACACCTTTCTCAAATGTTCACCGTGTTCTTGGTCATTCTTTGAGTAAATAAATATGTCATCAATGAAAACAATGACAAACTTGTCAAGGTATGGTCAACACACTTGGTTCATAAGGTCCATGAACACAGCTGGTGTATTAGTTAAACCAAACGGCATGACCATAAACTCGTAATGACCGTAACGTGTTCTGAAAGCAGTCTTTGGAATATCATCTTCTTTCACCCGCATTTGATGATGCCCGGAATGTAAGTCAATCTTTGAATAAACAGACGAGCCTTGTAGTTGATCAAATAAGTCGTCGATTCTCGGTAGTGGGTAGCGGTTCTTGATGGTAAGTTTGTTCAACTCTCGGTAGTCGATACATAACCTAAATGTACCATCTTTCTTCTTGACAAACAAAACAGGAGCTCCCCACGGTGATGTGCTTGGTCGAATGAAACCACGCTCTAAAAGTTCTTGTAATTGGCTTTGCAGTTCTTTCATCTCGCTGGGTGCGAGTCTGTAAAGAGCACGAGCTATTGGTGTAGCTCCTGGTACAAGATCTATTTGAAATTCAACGGATCGATGTGGGGGTAATCCCGGTAATTCTTTCGGAAATACATCGGGAAATTCTTTTGCGACGGGAACATCATTGATGCTCTTTTCTTCAGTTTGTACTTTCTCAACGTGTGCTAGAACAGCATAGCAACCTTTTCTTATTAGTTTTTGTGCCTTCAAATTACTAATAAGATGTAGCTTCGTGTTGCCCTTTTCTCCGTACACCATTAAGGGTTTTCCTTTTTCTCGTATAATGCGAATTGCATTTTTGTAACAAACGATCTCTGCTTTCACTTCTTTCAACCAGTACATACCGATTATCACATCAAAACGCCCTAACTCTACTGGTATCAAGTCAATCTTAAGTGTTTCGCTAACCAGTTTAATTTCTCGATTCCGACATATATTATCTGCTGAAATTAATTTACCATTTGCTAATTCGAGTAAAAATTTACTATCCAAAGGCGTCAATGGACAACTTAATTTAGCACAAAAATCTCTACTCATATAGCTTCTATCCGCACCCGAATCAAATAAAACGTAAGCAGATTTATTGTCAATAAGAAACGTACCCGTAATAAGCTCCGGGTCTTCCTGTGCCTCTGCCGCATTAATATTGAAAACTCTTCCGCTGCCTTGTCCATTTGTGTTCTCCTGGTTCGGGCAATTTCAAATAATGTGGCCCAGTTTTCCACATTTATAACAAACTACATTGGCATAACTTGCTCCGACACTACTTGCTCCGCCATTACTCGTTCCGACACCATTTGTTCCTTTCGTTCTGTTAACCCCTGGTCCGTAGACCTCACACTTCGCCGCGCTATGACCATTTCTTTTATACTTGTTGCAAAATTTGGTGCAGAACCCCGAGTGATACTTTTCACACCTTTGGCATAGCTGCTTCTGATTGTTGTTGTTGTTGTTGCAGTTATTATTGTTGTTGGGATGATTGTTGTAGTTGCTGTTGTTGTTGTTGTTGTTGGGCCGTTTGTTATAGTTGCGATTGATGTTGCGATTGTTGGGATAGTTGTTGCGATTATTGTTGTAATTGTTGTTGTTGTTGTATTGGTGATTCTTATCACCATTTTCCTCCCACTTTCTTTTGACTTGCTTCACATTGGCCTCTTCAGCAGTCTGTTCTTTAATTCTTTCTTCAATCTGGTTCACTAGTTTGTGAGCCATTCTACATGCCTATTGTATGGAGGTGGGCTTGTGTGAACTTATATCTTCTTGGATTCTTTTCGGTAATCCTTTCACAAACGCGTCGATCTTCTCTTCCTCATCTTCGAATGCTCCCGGACACAATAGGCATAATTCTGTGAATCGTCTTTCGTACATGGTAATATCAAATCCTTGGGTTCGTAACCCTCTAAGTTCTGTCTTGAGCTTATTGACCTCGGTTCTGGGACGGTACTTCTCGTTCATCAAGTGCTTGAATGCTGACCACGGTAGTGCGTAAGCATCATCTTGTCCCACTTGCTCTAGATAGGTATTCCACCATGTTAACGCAGAACCTGTGAAGGTATGTGTAGCGTAATTCACTTTGTCCTCTTCAGTACACTTACTTATGGCAAACACCGATTCGACCTTCTCGGTCCACCGTTTCAATCCGATCGGTCCTTCGGTTCCATCAAATTCCAAAGGTTTGCAGACAGTGAATTCTTTATAGGTGCATCCTACACGATTTCCTGTACTGCTAGATCCAAGGTTATTGTTGGTATGTAGCGCAGCCTGTACTGCGGCTATGTTTGAAGCAAGAAAGGCACGAAATTCCTCTTCGCTCATATTCAAGGTGTGTCGAGTAGTCGGTGCCATTTCCTTCAAGATAGTCAAATGAAATGAGTTAATCATATAGAATATCAAGAGTAGTCAATAGTATTTCGTAGCGTAATATGAACTTATTTATAAAAGCTCTTTCTTCATATTAGCGTTTTATACTCTTTAATTCGGGTAGTACCTACCCGTTAAGTTCATACTTAGTAGCTAACATACCATATCAACTACTACAATTCTATATGAAAAACTAATCACAAAAAAAAATATATCATATTCAAACCTTTATACAATAACTTGCAAACTTACAATACCGCTTTTTTTTTTTACATATAGCATGAAATATAGCACATAAAACTTTGATACAAAGTAGTTGCGAAGATAATTCTATTTAATAAATAATGCGTTCAGCAAAGGCAATAAAGACACATAATTCATACGTCCAGAAACAAGTCATGCATTCTGGTTTTACTAATACCACTTCCCATCCTTGGGTTTGTGGAACATAACCGTTGTGACCGATAGTAAGACAATGTGTTGTAACGTCGTCAAAAGGATGAAGGTTACGTAATGACCAACAGTCTCTTAATAACCTAAAAACCTCATTTCTTACCCCAATTACCGACTCCGTCACTTGTGGGAACGTTTTGTTTAATAGTTGTAGCCCGATGTTCTTATTCTCACTTTGGTGAGAAGCGAACATTACTAACCCGTAAGCATAACATGCTTCTTTATGTTGCATGTTAGCCGCTTTTTCTAAATCACGAAGTCCTATATTCGGATATATTGAGTCAAAATAATTTCTTAACCCGTTGTGTAAAATAGCATTTGGGTTCCCCGCAATATATGCGTCAAAGTAAACACATCGTAACTTATGGATTTCCCAATGTGATATCCCCCATCTTTCGAACGAAAGCCTTTTATAAATCAAGACATTCTTGGAACGTTCTTCGAATGTCTTACAAACTGATCTCGCCTTAAATAGTTGTGCCGAGGAATTCTGACCGACTCTAGACAAGATTTCATCAATCATGTCTCCGGGTAGGTCTTTTAAAATATTGGGTTGTCTATCCATTTTGTGTTTTTATACTGTAAAATAGACAGGAGTTAGATTCATAAAAAAATACTTATTAATACAAGCAATTTTTACATATATCATAAAGCGTAAGCACACTATATTACATATATTACACCACACGAATACAACTATCTTATTCGGACTTGCTCGTTTCTTCTTCTTTGGTTTTGGTTCGTTTTGCCAAGTTTCTAGGGATATATGATGTTTCCCTAATACGAGCCGTCGTTTTCCACATTGGTTTAGAAAAACCCGATGGTTTAGAGGTTCCCGGGTTATTGTCACAACTTAAGAAATACGGGTGTTGACGATACATATAAAGTTCATCGGGTTTGGAATCAAATTTCTCTATTTTTATGCCCTTTCCCTTATTATTCTCTTTTGCCTTATTAAATTGTGTTGGGGTAATTTCTATAATATCATCGGAATCCTTGTCGGGATCCGATTCATCGGAGAATTGGTAATCCTCCCAATACTTTGCTTCCTTGGCGGAAACACCATTGACCATAATTAACTTTGGTCGGTTGGTTGAGGATTTTCTTCTACTTAACCGTTTTATTATTTCCCCCACTGGTTCTATTTCTTCTTTCGGTTCCGATTCTTCTTCCGGTTCCGATTCTTCTTTCGGTTCCGACTCTTGTTTCGGTTCCTCTTCGGGAACTTGTGAATCAGTCCACGAATCATTCCAATTTACATTTGACTCTTCATTATTATTAGGTGAGTCAATGGGACTTGTTCTAGAGGTAGACATCTATCACATAATATCAAACGCGTTAAGAGATTAATATATCACATAATATTCACATGTTAAAAATATATAGTTTCCAACAAAATTTGTTAAGCAATCATTTTTCAAGTAAACACGGTCGAAGTCCAGACTCACTAATGCATCCTAACAAACTCGATAAGACACACTAATGCAAAATTCTGGTTCTCTAAGACCATCGCTCGGATACCAACTGAAATGTCCTGTTCTTATTGATTAAAAACGTTCCATATTAATTGATTTCGTTGCGAGGTTTTGACCTCTATATGAGACGTTTTTCAAAGACTGCATTCATTTTAAAACAAACCATAACCTTTATTTCATCAATAAAGGTTTAAAAAGCTTTACGTAGATTATCAAATAATGATAATCTAAAATATCCTGTTTACACACGACCATTACATAATGGTTTACAATACAAATATGTTACAGCAAAATAAGTTTCTTGAATGCAGTTTTTACACAATATCATACATGCATGGACTCCAAATCTCGTCCTTATTTAAGTATGCGACAGCGGAAGCTCTTAATAATCACCTGAGAATAAACATGCTTAAAACCTCAACAAAAATGTTGGTGAGTTATAGGTTTAACCTATATAACCACAAGATTTCATATTTCAATACACATCCCATACATAGAGATAAAAATCATTCATATGGTGAACACCTGGTAACCGACATTAACAAGATGCATATATAAGAATATCCCCATCATTCCGGGACACCCTTCGGATATGATATAAATTTCGAAGTACTAAAGCATCCGGTACTTTGGATGGGGTTTGTTAGGCCCAATAGATCTATCTTTAGGATTCGCGTCAATTAGGGTGTCTGTTCCCTAATTCTTAGATTACCAGACTTAATAAAAAGGGGCATATTCGATTTCGATAATTCAACCATAGAATGTAGTTTCACGTACTTGTGTCTATTTTGTAAATTATTTATAAAACCTGCATGTATTCTCATCCCAAAAATATTAGATTTTAAAAGTGGGACTATAACTCACTTTCACAGATTTTTACTTCGTCGGGAAGTAAGACTTGGCCACTAGTCGATTCACGAGCCTATAACAAATATGTACATATATATCAAAGTATATTCAAAATATATTTACAACACTTTTAATACATTTTGATGTTTTAAGTTTATTAAGTCAGTTGTCCTCGTTAGTAACCTACAACTAGTTGTCCAACGTTAGATGTACAAAAAAAAATTGATATATATTATCTTGAATCAATCCACGACTCAGTGTATACACGTCTCAGGCTAGATCACAACTCAAAGTATATATATTTTTGGAATCAACCTCAACCCTGTATAGCTAACTCCCACATTACTGCATATAGAGTGTCTATGGTTGTTCCAAATAATATATACACATGGGTCGATATGATATGTCAAAACATTTGCATACGTGTCGATGGTATCCCAAGATTACATAATATATTAGAATACATGTATAATACAATATAAGTTAGCTAGGATATGATTAATATAGATTTGTTACCAATTTTCACGTAGCTACAATAAGAAAAATTATCCAATCTTGTTTTACCCATAACTTCTTCGTTTTAAATCCGTTTTGAGTGAATCAAATTGCTATGGTTTCGTATTGAACTCTATTTTATGAATCTAAACAGAAAATTATAGGTTTATAGTCGAAAATATAAGTTACAAGTCGTTTTTGTAAGAGGTAGTCATTTCAGTCGAAAGAACGACGTCTTGATGACCATTTTGAAAAACATACTTCCACTTTGAGTTTAACCATGATTTTTGGATATAGTTTCATGTTCATAAGAAAAATCATTTTCCAGAAGAACAACTTTTAAATCAAAGTTTATCATAGTTTTTAATTAACTAACCCAAAACAGCCCGCGGTGTTACTACGACGGCGTAAATCCGGTTTTACGGTGTTTTTCGTGTTTCCAGGTTTTAAATCATTAAGTTAGCATATCATATAGATATAGAACATGTGTTTAGTTGATTTTAAAAGTCAAGTTAGAAGGATTAACTTTTGTTTGCGAACAAGTTTAGAATTAACTAAACTATGTTCTAGTGATTACAAGTTTAAACCTTCGAATAAGATAGCTTTATATGTATGAATCGAATTATGTTATGAACATCATTACTACCTCAAGTTTTCTGGATGAAGCTACTGAAAATGAGAAAAATAGATCTAGCTTCAAAGGATCCTTGGATGGCTTGAAAGTTCTTGAAGCAGAATCATGACACGAAAACAGTTCAAGTAAGATTTTCACTCGAAATAAGATTGTTATAGTTATAGAAATTGAATCAAAGTTTGAATATGAGTATTACCTTGTATTAGAAAGATATCTTACTGTAAATAAGAAAGATTTCTTGAGGTTGGATGATCACTCTACAAGATTGGAAGTAAGCTAGCAAACTTGGAAGTATTCTTGATTTTATGAAACTAGAACTTGTAGAATTTATGAAGAACACTTAGAACTTGAAGATAGAACTTGAGAGAGATCAATTAGATGAATAAAATTGAAGAATGAAAGTGTTTGTAGGTGTTTTTGGTCGTTGGTGTATGGATTAGATATAAAGGATATGTAATTTTGTTTTCATGTAAATAAGTCATGAATGATTACTCATATTTTTGTAATTTTATGAGATATTTCATGCTAGTTGCCAAATGATGGTTCCTACATGTGTTAGGTGACTCACATGGGCTGCTAATAGCTGATCATTGGAGTGTATATACCAATAGTACATACATCTAAAAGCTGTGTATTGTACGAGTACGAATACGGGTGCATACGAGTAGAATTGTTGATGAAACTGAACGAGGATGTAATTGTAAGCATTTTTGTTAATTAGAAGTATTTTGATAAGTGTCTTGAAGTCTTTCAAAAGTGTATGAATACATATTAAAACACTACATGTATATACATTTTAACTGAGTCGTTAAATCATCGTTAGTCGTTACATGTAAGTGTTGTTTTGAAACCTTTAGGTTAACGATCTTGTTAAATGTTGTTAACCCAATGTTTATAATATCAAATGAGATTTTAAATTATTATATTATCATGATATTATGATGTTCGAATATCTCTTAATATGATATATATACATTAAATGTCGTTACAACGATAATCGTTACATATATGTCTCGTTTCAAAATCATTAAGTTAGTAGTCTTGTTTTTACATATGTAGTTCATTATTAATATACTTATTAATATGTTTACTTATCATAATATCATGTTAACTATATATATAACCATATATATGTCATCATATAGTTTTTACAAGTTTTAACGTTCGTGAATCATCGGTCAACTTGGGTGGTCAATTGTCTATATGAAACCTATTTCAATTAATCAAGTCTTAACAAGTTTGATTGCTTAATATGTTGGAAACACTTAATCATGTAAATAACAATTTCATTTAATATATATATATATATAAACATGGAAAAGTTCGGGTCACTACACAAGAGACCTATACGTGGTCTCTTCCCCACTGATACAGAGAAGGAGTGTCAAAGGTGGATTGATAGTGACGCGTTATTTCTTGGAACTTTAGTTGAACAGGAGATCCAGCAAGAAGAAACCCCAATAATTCCAGAAACTGTAGAGGAGACACAGACACAGACACAGACACCAACACATCAAAATACCGAGGTACAAGAATTACATCGTGTGGTAGCGTTGTTGACCGAGCGGGTATCCAAAACTGAAAAAGAATTTAAAGAGCGGTTGGAGAAAGTTGAAAATGAATTAAGTGAATGTAAAAGGAAATAGTCGGAATACGAAGAAAACCCTTTTCCAGAGCAAGAGTATCCGGTATATTAAAATTTATTAATTATTTTTATTTTTTGCATTTGAATATTTGTTCTCAATGAATTTATATAATTTTTGTTTTTTTATTTGTTATTTGCTTAGGACGATACGTATTATGAGAAATCATTATCTGACAATGAGATTGTCAACCCTTCTCCGATGCAAATACGACGTGGAATAAGAGAAAGACGACCCACGCGTGCATTAAGGTCCCCGTTTACTTCACCTGGATATAGAAAACCAATTGAGAAGGTAAATTGCTGCATTATAATATTTTAATTGTGTTTTTTTTATAAAAAAAATGCATAAATATTTGTTGTTCTTGATTCACTGATGTGGACGCAAGGTTATTCTTGCGTCCTTGCGCTTGGTGGACGCAAAGTTTGTCTTGCGTCCTTGCGCTTTGTGGACGCAAAGTTAGTATTGCGTCCTTGCGTTTGTTGTTTTTATTAACCATATTTCCTGTTTTGCACATCTGTCCAGACATGTCATTGAGAAGGTGGAAAACATGAATGCGATCATCCTAGATACAGAAGAGCAATGTGTGGATGAGCAAATGGTTGATTAAAAAGCTGTTGATGGACAACCTGAGGCTATGGTAGTTGATAATGTTACCCCTGGTGAAACAGAAGGACCAAAGAATGTAAGTGGTAAGGATGTGAAGGTGACTTTTAAGAGAAAAAGGAAGGAAAAGGACTGGGCTAGTGAAGAAGAAATCTTTGCCATGATCGACAGACTTATCAATGATCAAGGTTGTCTTAAACCACCACCCACTAGAGCATGGAGAGATCAGAGAAAGCATGCACCCCCTGCAAAAGATCCCACGACAATTATACAGAGCAAGCAAGAGACCCGTTGCATGTTCATCTTTCAAAGTGATCAGTTCATTTACCTTGGTCCGGAGTTTTGGATTCGCTTGCTGGGGTTAGGAGAGGCAGGATATTTGGAGAACTTGGTGAGTGATCTTCTTAATGTTTTGTTTATGACATGAATTATTGTGTTAATATCTTAACATGTCTTCTTAATTTGTAGCACATTGATGGCTGGGCTACATTTCTTTTAAGATATCGTCAGAGATTTCTCCCCAGAGCAAGCCAGATGTTTAACACTCCTGAGTTTCCACATGAGGTGGTTAAAGCAAGTTCTCGATGGACAATTATGCCATCTGGATTTCTGGCTCAGCTTGCAAACTTTAAAGAATTTTGGGGATTAAGTCAGAAGGAGAAGGAGGAGAGGTTGAAGCAAAAGGAAGAGAAGTTGAAGCAGGCCAAGGCCAAAGATCCTAATTTCAAAGAGAATGAAGGAATCACTACCTTTAGGGTACCAAATTACACTTATATAATTGCTCTTGGGGATGGTAGTGATGAAAAGTATCCAGCTTGGTCTTCATGTGATCAGGTAAGCATTTTAATTATCAATCTGGTGTTGATTAAAATTAGTGATCAGTTGATGTTTTTTGTAAACTGGAACAGGCGCAAGGTCTATCTTGCGACCTTGCGTCTCGTTATTTACTTGGACGCAAGGTTTGTCTTGCGACCTTGCGTCTTTTATTTTGCTAAGGCGCAAGGTAAGTCTTGCGACCTTGCGTCTTCGTGTTATTTGGACGCAAGGTGAATTTTGCGTCCTTGCATATGGATTTTTTTCTGACTAAACGTTCTTTCTGTTTCAGATCTTGATCTCAGTACACTTTAGAGTCCCAGAACATTTCTTGCTGCTATCATTAAAGTTAGAAGAAATGAAAGTTTATGTGTACGACAGTTTACCCGGTCTTGCAAGTGAACAGCTACAACATGTTGTCAGAATGTTGTGTGAAAACTTGCCCGTCTACTTGCACGCGATTGACTACTATAACAAGACGCCAGAATCACAGCTTGAAGATTACTACCCAAACAATGAGAGTATGGAGTTGATGATTGAATCTGGGCGTAATGTGCCAGTGCAGGCAGGTGAAACCGGTGACTGTGGTGTTTGGGTGTGCATCCATATGGAGAGACTGGTGTTTGCACAGGAGGGGCTTGATGACATTGGAGATCCAAAAAAGGCTGCACAGGAATATAGGAACAGAATGGCAAGGACGTTCTTCCGTGCACGTTTTGATACACTACCACCACCACCAGAGGAAAAAGATGCGACAAGGGATGCTAAAAAGGCTGCACAGGTTGTTTGATTGTAACCTTGTTGATATGTATATGTGTTGTTTGAACTTGTTGTTTGTAATTATATGATTACAAGTACTTACTAGTAGGTCTATATAAATGTGACTCTGATGGGAAAGAATAGACTGTAAGAGTAGCAGTATGCAGAAAGATGGACTATCTTGTGATTTGACCAGGGTTTGGTAGAAAGATGGACTATATTGCGACCTTGCGTCTGTGTTAATGAGGTCGCAAGGTCTAACTTGCGACCTTGCGTATGTGCAAAAGGTCGCAAGGTCTATCTTGCGACCTTGCGTATGTGTCCATGATTAGACTCAAGGTTTAATGATAGCATACATAAACCAAAATATAGATTATTATTACACATAACATAGATAAACTTCTAGCATTTATTACAACGAGAAGATATGACATAAAAAACATACAATATGAAAATAAACCGAAACTTGGTGATTGGTTTACTAATTATCGCTCCCTAGATTGCATGTTGCATAAAACTGAGACTGATAAGCATGAAACGCTTCTTTATCAGTGAGTTTCTCCTTACCCTTCTTCGACTTTGAAGTTGAGGCCGATGTTTTTACTACCCTTTTCGTGGTTGGTTCACCAGTTCGATCAACTGAAGATTTGCACGTATCCCTACCATGACCTGGTTCTTTGCAACGAGTACATGTTCTTACTGTTTTTTCAGTGTCTTCACCCGTTGACGGATGACGTTTTGTTGATTTTGGGCGTTCGGGAGCTCTTTTCGGCTTAATGGGAGGGTTTACAATTGGTAGGACGTTGGGCCCCGGATCCGACCATTCAGACCGATGGGGCAAAGGAAGGATGTGTTCCATATACGTACTTATATAAGTTTCTGTCGTGAACCAATGAGATACAAATTGAGTAACATCAGCTACTCCAAACAGTCGTGCTGCTGTAATAACATGTCCGCAAGGTATGCCTGATCCCTGCCACTGCCCACACGAACAAACTTTATCTGCCAGATTAACGAGGCCATTTTTTCGTCCATCGCGCACTTCTACTAGATTGTTTGTCGATGGAATTGCTTGCCATCTTCCTGACTTTTTCGTCCTCTTGGCTAGTTTATGTTCAGCATATGGAGTAACAATTGAAGTAAGACTAACCGATTTGTTGCGATGTTTGAAATACCAATCTTGTACCGAAGCGCGAAAAAATTCCAATAACATGCAAACAGGTAGTTTTCGAGCATGTACGGATAGTGCATTAACAGACTCTCACTATTGCTAGTAAGGTATGAATACCTAACATGTTCCGCTCTACTTCTAGACCATTTGTGGAACCCGACATCACTTAAAATTTTGTAAGACGCTTTCAATCTTCTTCGAAATACATCAAGATGATCCTCAAAATCCGACGCACGATAAGCTTTGACCATTTTCCAATAATGCCATTCAAAATATTTGAATTTGTTCGATTTACTTTTAATGCTTGCAAACAAATGACGAGCGCAGAAACAGTGAAACGCTTCGGGGAACACGGTTGAAACACCATGTGTTATTGGAAAACCTCGATCCGAAATAAAAGTAAGCTCTGACATACGATCACCCATTCCCCAAGTCATCAAATGGTCTCGTAGGTTGCCCAAAAACCAATCCAAAGACTCGTTTGTCTCGCCGCCAGCGATTCCATAAGCCAATGGCAAAATTCCATTATTGCCATCCATCGCAACAGCAACTAAATTTGTACCCAAATATCCTGCCTTCAAATGCGCTCCATCGACGATGATTATCGGGCGACAATGTTGAACAAATGATTGAATGTGCAGGAATGAACAATGTTAAAACAAATATGTTTTTAATTTTTTAATCGATACGCAAGGAACGCAAAATTTAAAATATACATATTAAATGGTAATAGTGATACTTACAACTACGCCAAGGGAATAATAACACATCAGAAATCTATTTTCTTTGTCTGTGATCAAATTCGTTACGCTTCCGGGGTTGTGAATCTTAATGTTATGTAGGTAAATTGGAAGCATTTGGTACGACTCTTCACTACTCCCACGAAGCATCTGTAATATATGACATTTGGCCCTCCATGCTTGATTGTAAGATATGCTGACACCAAATCGGCTGCGTATATCCGCACGTATATCGTTTGCTTTATATTCCCGGTTTGCAGATTTGAATGAATCCACAAGCATACTACCCAACACCTTTTTGGTTGCATGTTTATTGTTTCCCATAATTAGTGTGCGTGAGCATGTGTGTAGTTTCTTTACCATAAAGTTTTCAGTGAATCGTATTCTGTAAGCACTACATTTTCACTCACAGTTTGGCAACACACCGAGATTTGTCTGACTTTACAGGCTTTATTTGGAAGTTTTTTTCAAGACATTTTGTAAATAGGGTGTTTATAAACTCTTCTTTGTTCAAGAAAGTTTGACGGACTTTAATTAAATCTGACACCCTATACGTGGTTGGTATTTCAGTCGTCTGTTCGCGCTCTTCCTCATGCTGACTCAAAAGAGTTGGCATATTCCAGAACGGATCTTGCTTTTCTTCTTCATATTGGAATTCTGCGTCTCCGTCTTTTCCTCCATCTGAATCACTATCTTCGACAAGAGGTACCTCAAACGGGTGGTCTAATTCTTTAATTTTACATACGTTTTCAAGACCATAGTTATGCAAATCAAACTCTTCTGTGTTAGGAAGTGGCAATTCAGGTTTTTCCGCTTCTAAATTGTTGCTTGCAAGGTTTTCTTCGGTATCATTTTGTAGTAATAATTGTTGTGGTTGGTGTTTTGGTGGTTTTGGGCGATTTTGGTTTTTTTGGTGTGGGTGTTTCTTGGTTTTGTTGTAGTAGTGGCTGGTTTGTCGAGAATTTTGTTTCTGGAATCCGTTGTGGCTGATGCATTATTACTCTATCGACAATATAAATATCAATAGGAGCATTTACAATTGCATATTGTAAAAACTCTAGAAAGTCTTCATCATCATCAGTAATATCAAAAACTTGATTATTAAAAACGTATCTCATTGAAACAGCTGCATTCGGTGGGAATTGAATCTTTTTAAGAACATTTTTTAATAATATTCTCCGATTCATTGGTTTTACGGGCGCAATTGGGAGTCTTAACCGAATTCTAAAACAATCTCGTGGCATATATATGGGTATGTTGTTAATGTACTCAAAAGAACCCCCACAACATATATTAACAACAAATTTATCATCATTAACACAATTCATAATGACAAAAATTAGTGAAAAAGTGGTTAAAATAGTACCTTAACGTGGGTATAAGCTCTGCATTGAAAAATTTTGAAATATTTATGAGACTGTGATTTCAAAGTCTCAGGGTCAATCTATATATAGGGACAAAATATTATCCGTAAAAATCTATGATATCTGACGAAATCTTATCCACAAAATCGTATTTCTGATCAGATAAGGTCGCAAATTCGCAAGACGCAAGGACGCAAGCTTGCGCCTTGCGAGGGCAACTCGCAAGTCACCTTGCGTCTTGCGAGGGCAACCTGACAATTGTTTTTTTTTTTGGGGCTCCAGCGCAAGAAACTACATGGGAATGGGCATTTTGGCTATAATCCCCAAAAAATATAGCACAAAGTATAAACATTTTAAAGCATTGAGGGTCCCACATGCATATAACACTCGCCAAATCCATGGTGAATGCGTATAACTAAAGCGGGTAACTAAGTGCTGCCTATGGTTAGTTATGGGTGGTGACGGATAACTAGCGGGTAACTACCTATAACTTATCCATAAGGAGTGCTCTAACAGCAATAACATTACTCAATCACACAAGACGTACGAAGATGTAAGCGTCTACCCTGGAATAAATGAAAGTAGTTCTTCATCCAAAGGAATGGGCAATTATTAGCGTAAACCGAAATGGTTAGTGTCACACAAACATTTTTGGCATGTTTTAAACTTTTTACTAAATTAATTAATGCATTAAACATGATTACAAAAATTAACATTTTACAACAATAATGAAATGTACATTTTACCATAATCACTTTTAGCAATTTCACATGAAGAGATTCTTCCAAGCATTCCTGATTGTAAGATTGGCAGCAATGTTAACAAAAAAAATCTCTTGAAATGCTCACCCTATTAACTCAGACCACTTTAAATTTAAAGTTGTACAAACCTCATTCTTCTAAAGATGGTGAGTTTTCATACTGGAAAACATTAACACATAAATAAAACTAATCAAGAACATAAATCCGTGAAGCAATGTCTTGAACCAACCAATCAAATCCCTCCAGTAATCCATCACCAGTGAACGCACTGCACCCTACGATCCTCCAGTGTCGGGTTTTATCCATGGCATCCAAATTCAGCACCTGAAAAGACTCAAATATTTATGTGTGTTTCATAGTTGACACTTCAAATGGGTCAAGAAACTAAGCTGAATGGAACACGGGACAAATGGGTCGAACAGTTTAAATGTCGCCCAAAGACTATTTTCAATACATAGAACCTTGTGAAGAAGTAACCACCCCACACCCCCCCCCCCCCCCCCCCCCCCCCCCCCCAAAAAAAAAAAAAAAAAAAAAAAAGAATCTGACCCTTTTTGGACCATACTAGAAACTGACTTATTTCAACCTGAAGCCACTTTGACGCATTTGTTAACGCAGACAACCCACCCATATTGCCATCTTTAGTTTTGTCCATTGATAGTTTATTTGTTTTTTTTTTTTTTTCAATATTTATGCATCCATAATAGCAAAGAAGGGCCTTAAAACTTTGTGATGAGTAAGAACATACTTACTTTAGCAATTTCATCATGTGAAAGTGCACCCTGTATATCCTGTTTATTAGCAAATACAAGTAATGATGCTCCTGATAGCCTCTGAATCAACATCACAACAAAAAATATATAAATAAATAAAATAAAATAAAATAAGTACGAGTTTATAAGATACATTAACCAGATTCTACAAAAATATGCTATTTAGTTTTTCAAGTGACAGTTTCAAGGACTGTTATGATAAAATATATTTATCAATGCGGTAATTCTAGTTCAAAGAAACATAACTTCAAGTAAGTAGTGAACACAAATTGATTAAAACTAATATTGTTGTTGAACACTTAAGCTGAATTGCATATTTTAGAAAAAAGATTGTGTTTTTATTATCAGATTAACAACATAGTTAACCACTGACATATGACATAATTAGCATTGTGCAGGTAATTAAAATTAGACCAAATAGGTAAAAAATATAGATGTGATAATGATAGTATGAGTGTGCCCAATGGTTCTTTGTACGTAATAAAAGGTACAAATATACATAGAACAACCACTTAATACATTTTTTGAAGCATAGTAAGCTTTTCGACTAAAATGATGAACAAAGTGAATGACAATTTTATACGAACGGTATTAGGATATAACAAAATGATATTAGGTTCTATTGTATGGAGAAAGTAAGAATTATCTATTATCTTCATTATTGTAAATTTACTATGCTAAACAAATAGTGGTGATTGAATATCATCACATTAAATGACCATAGTATGTAATGCGATTAAATCAAATTGTATCGGGCCCACTTAAGATAAGGGGATGTGTAAGGCATTAGTGGTGATTGAATATCATCACATTAAATGACCGTAGTATGTTATGCGATTAAATCAAATTGTATCGGGCCCACTTAAGATCAGGGGATGTGTAAGGCATTAGCGATTTATAACAACAACGACCATAGTGAAACTTACCTCTTCCTTTAATAGATTATCTAGCTCAAATTTACAGTCATCGAGCCTTCTAAGATCCGAACTATCAACAACCCATACCAATCCATCAGTTTGTTCAAAGTAATTTCTCCAGTAAGATCGTATAGTCTTTTGACCCCCCACATCCCATATGTTAAGTGTGTACCTGACAGTAACTGTCACTTAAGACTAAAAAAGAACGTTGCAAATTTATACACACACTTTCTGAAAAGAAAATGAAAAAATCATTCAAGAGAACTAACTGTATGCACAACAAAATTTTGAACTTGTTACTCATATCCAAGCAATATAGAAAATTTCACATTTAGATTATTATCCCATCAAACCAATTTACAAATGAGCAATCAATATGTATGTAAACCGTTGTATTTTTGACTATATATTCAACAAGTAACATGTTTATATTAGGGACACTTCAAGATTGTAAAAGGCAACAACAAATGGAAGTTGGCATACCCGAAACTTTTACTTTCACATTTTAACAAGTATGTTAGTTGTTTGTAAACAAAATATCAAATACAAATGTTCCATTTGAGAATGAGCATCCAACTAACATCCTAACAGAAGATAGAAAAAAAGAAAGATAACAATAAGAGAATAACGTATCGGGTGTCAATGACTGCTTATTTTAACAATTACGTGCTTGTAAATTTCAAATAAGCAGATACGCACTTTTTACAATGGCATCTTGATTAGCTTATCAGCTAGTGTTAAAATAAGCAATAAGAAGATGAACACTAACATAAGCAATCTGTAATACCCTATAATCAAAATAACCACTATAATATCTATCTCAATATGTTGTGGCACTATTTGCTCCCTAATACACCAATATTATTGATTACATTGCAAATCAAAGCTTTTTAAACCTGATCAAACTGTAAAATAATCGATGATATTGTGCCTATGTATCATGTTTGCATTCAAAAACTACAGCTCCTGATGTTGCTGAAAGACATCAGGACCAATGGAAAACCGGGCGAAATAGCAAACATCTAGCAACATTTGATATCTCAAAAAGGGTATTTGTGTGGAATAGAAAGAGAGAAAATACTTATTATAGATCATGGTTTTGATGTTGAAGCCAAGAGTAGGGCTGATAACACTGGTATCTTCACCATTGAGTTTTAGTACAATTGTTGTCTTCCCTGAATTATCAAGTCCCCTGTTCATATTCAATCATTAATACAATAACAAATTCATCAATACAATCAATCACATATGTATATATAAATGTATCTATATATAAAATACCTACACCATAAGTATGCGCATTTCTTTTTCTTTCCGCTTGATCTTCCGAATGATGCTCAAGAGCCCCATTCTAAACCCTAAAAAATTTCTGAATTCAACACTTTCAAATTCAAATCAATAGACTCGATTGTAGCAGGTTTCAAAATTATGATGAACTAAATGATAATTTTTGAGAATATAGAGTGATCTGGACGATTTTTTTGTGAATTACCAGTACTATTTTGCTTATATGAAAATATAAATTTGTAACACCTACAATGAAAACGGTAATGGTATTTCTAGTTTTCTAATAGTCGATAACATAGATAGATATTAAGCATGATTATGAATAAATTTATCAAAAGTTTAAAAATGAAACATACTTTTTAGGGTTTTATCTTTCATAATTAAACCGCTTCAAAGCTAAAATAATGAAATTAGTTATACATGAACAAATACACTATTCAATAATTTTCATGAGTTTTTAGCCTCTATATGATTATTACTCCTCTCTAAGTGTCAACATTATTATTTTGAGACTCTTATTTTAAGCTTCATTTTGTTTTCAACCAATTAAAAAATATTACAGTAGAAGAAAAAAAAATTATTAGTAAAAAATGAAGTTAGTGATTTTTTAAGAGTATAAAAAGTATTTGAACATTTGTAATAGCTCAATGGAACGGAAAGAGCTCAACTTCAAGTTAATGAGATTTCCCCGCTTGTTATTTGAGCAATAGCTCAATTTTGTCAGATTAAGTGCCACATTGAGTTGTCCATTCCAATGTAATTGAGATCTTCAAAAGACATCTCTTACTTTCAATGGAACTGAAAGCAATCTTATACCTTTGACTTTTATTTAATCTTTTAACGGCTGGGAAAAAAAATATATATTAAAAACACTCCCTAACAAGGCACAAAATGAAAACACTTTGAAAGAGAATGTTAATGGTAAATTGAAAAGGGCGGGACCTAGAGGTTGATTAATTGGTGTTGTCTCGTGTTTTTTCGTAATATTTTTCGTTTTTTGATTTCACTTGGTTCGTTTAGTTTGATTCATATTATTATTGTGTAGTATTCAGTTTAGTTTTGGTTAGTTGTTTGAGGGTTAACAGGTCGTTAGGGGAGCCTCGTTTATAGATAGTTCTCTTTTTGTTGGTAGCTTTCTAGGTGCGAGACTTCCCGTTTCTCCCGTTTCTTTGTATTATCTGTCGAGGGCGTTTTCATTTAGAAAACAACCTCGTTTCTATATGAGTTTTCGTTTTTTTGCCAAAAAAAAAAAAAAAAGAGAGGAAAAACATAACAAAAGTTGGAGACATAAGTTTCAGTTAGAAACTATATGACCCATGTTTTTGAGCCAACGGAAAAAAATAGAATGTAATGTAATCGAGATGACTATATCTATTACAAAAATGCTCGTTAAAAACAACAGAAAGAATACAATGTAATGTAATACCGTTTGACATCTTTGATAACGAGATATATAGCACCAGGCCTTAGTCTAAAGGACCATTCAGGTAACAAGTTCCAACAATAGTAATTTCAGTATAACCATAAGATGGACTACACTAACATTTAACAATGAACAAAACAAACATGTTACATAAAAATTACAGTCACGCTCCTAAAACTAAATATTCCATAAAGATTGCCCTCAAAACAAGTTAAGGGAAAAGAATTTACATTAAAATTTTAACATCAAAATTGGGGTTGCTCTGGAAATTTTTTTTTTTTTTTTTGGGGGTGGGGGTGGTGGGTGGTGTGTTGTGGGGGGGTTGGGGGGGGGGGGGGGGGGGGGGGGGGGGGGGGGTGTTGTAGGATTGGTACAGCATTAAGTTAATGTATCTGCCTACTTTGGCACTTTGAGCAAATATATACTCTTCACAAATCCTTTTCCAGCTTTACCAACATCTTTCAAAATATCTGTCACATCTTTCTTTACGTCATTATCGTCTTCTCGCTTCCTCTTCTACACAAACGAACAACATTTTGCATTAAAAAAAAAAAATCGATACATCAAATCCATTCAAATATCCATCCTGCTTTTTGGGTACAGTTGAAATAAAAGGACTTAAAGAAAATATGTGACAAAGATTGTTAAAAGATAGAATACCTTCAAGTTCTCCTTTTCCCATGTAATGCCAATTGCATCACCACCAAACGAATCGTACCATAACTTGAACGTATTGGGAAAAGCACTCTGCAAGTGATGAAGATTGTAAAAGTTGAGAACTAGAGGATGCAATTTTGAACCATATAACCTTACTGGTCAACTTAGGTTATACTTTAACTAAATAGCTAAGGGTCAAACGGGTATAAAGTCGCCCAGAATACCAGATACAACCTATCAATTCACTATCCTAAAGAATTAGATCATTTCTGTAACAAACTTTTACAGAATGTTAAAGAAATTCAAACAGAGAGTTTTAGACAGTCTGACCCATACCAAAACGGTTACCCATTTTGACCCACCTCTGCCCATTTTGCGACCTCTAGCATTTAAAACAACGAATTAACAGCGATGTTTAGTGATAAAGATAAAGCCTGAAATCTGTTTACTTACCTCCAAATCTTTGACATAGCACTTTAATGGATCAAAGTTCATATATAAGTGATCCCAAAGATCCTTTGAGCTAGGATTCACACCTTTATGCAACAAAAAAGGCTGAAAAGTCTTGCTTGGATTTCCCCGAGCCACAAACTTCCCTGCACAATACATGCGTCTGATAAGAACTTGCATTGCAGATTTCATGAAATTCAAATTCTCAATAACACCTTTAAAGGAAGAGGTTTATATACCTCGATTAAGTTCAGATGGAAACAAAAGACGCTCAGGATGAGATAGCTTGTCTCGATGAAGAAGAATAACAGCATCATAATTGTTCAACGGAGTCCGAAAAATACACTGTCAATCACAATAAGTTCAGCAATGCACACAAAAACCCTAGAAACCGTATAATCATTTATCTCACCTCCCACCCATACGAATCTAGCTGGCCTTGCATAATGAGTTTAGTCAATAAACTTAAACTGCTTTTAGCATACACCGCCAGCCTTTTAAGCTCCTATCACAAGAAAAGTAAAAATTGTAGTTAATTGGGTCAAATGGGGCGTACTTAAAGCAGTAAATTGTTTGTAACACAAATCATTACACACCGATATAGTTGGACACGAGCTGGTCCAGGCTTCAGATCCCTTATCGTATGTTGTGGCTAAGTACATTGCGGATGTTATAATTCCTGTTCCTTCCTCATAAGCTTTTCTGCTTGCAGAAAATTTTTCCTGGTAATATGATTAGTTATTAACCATGCTGTAATTAGTCAATTAATAGAGAAAATTTTGAATATTTGATAGATTACTTACATTAATCTCCTTTTCATCTTTTGACGTCATATCATCATTTATATCAACAATTAAAGGAGTAAACATCCAGTCATGCCCAGATACTAGTCTTAGAAACCTGTTTTTACCAAAAAGTAAGAGAATAATTTACAAAGGCATCTATGTTTTTACATTATATACATACTATGTGGTACATGATACATATATCTGTTTTGTTCAGCATATTCTGGTGCATTTTTTATGTTAGTTACTTCTGCTCAAGTGTTCTATATTGTTGAATTTCTCATTTATTGTCTTACCAATGGACTAATATAGATTTAAAGAAGTCTAATTAAATAAAGAGATAAAACCTTATAAAGCCGGAAATTCGCGAACAAGGAGCAGAAAACGGCAAGGGCTTCAAAAAAATATATGCAACGACAAGCTCAACGGCTTCCTCACAAAAAGAAGCTGAAAAGAGGTGTGCAGCAACCCATCTTTTAGCTAGTCTTCATGGTTTAAAACATGTGTAAAGTTAGTTATCTTTCTTTTATTTGGGGTTAAAAAAAATCAAGATTTGAGTTCAGTGATAAAGACTCACTGCACAACAGGTCCATATAATGGGTAGCGACCTGAAAGACCATAAATCATGCTGCAATGTTGGCTTCTTAGGAAAAGATATCTGTCCACTGAGGAAACCCTTTTTACTTGGTAACTTTCAGCTGCAATTGAAAGAAAAAAAACTATATCATACTTACTAGAACATATTGTTACCATCTGTATTCCACTTTATTTAATTTAAAAGTGAGCCCAAACAAGAATCCTGAAAAAGTTTAGAACTTGTTAAACAGGTTAAAAGTCACCCAAAGTGTACTCTAAAGAATACATATCATTGAAGATTAATTTTTTTTAAAAGGGTCGCATATCCTCAAAGTAAAAATGGGTCACGGTCATAGGTCAATACAAAAACAATTCAACCCGTGTTAAACCCTTCTATAAATTACCAATCTTTGATTTTTTATCCGAACTATCCAAACCTGGTGACGCCATTTTCACACCTCTAGTTACTATCAAGGTGTTCATTGATTTTTTAATTAATATAATGAGCTTTTTGCTTACCTTGTCCGTTTAACAAGTCGAGGCCTCTCTCATGCATAATTTTCAAACGGAACACGTATCCAGAGAAGAAAACATCTACACCTTCTTCTGATGGACTATATTTTATTCCATGTTCTTTCTGAAGGCTGTTAATTAATTATTAATTATTAATTACTATTATTACAACGAGACAAACATTTCCAGTATCATAATACTAAAAAGCACAACGTATCAACTCACCATTCTCCAATCTTGAGCAAGAAAGAAGCTTTTGTTTTCTCTATTGCTTCATCGTCCATTGGCCAGTTCCCAGAACCTTCCAACTACATTGCACAGAACAATAATAAATTTTCTTTTTTTCTGACTTTCTTTATAAATTTTTATAATTTTATTTTAGTTTATTTAAGTTCATAAAAAGTGACAAGTATTAAGCATATGTAAGGTTAGGATAACATGCATACCTGAATCATAACTTCCATTGGTTGTATACAGGTTGATCTGGTTCTATTTTCAACTTTCGCGGTCTTAGCCGGTGGAAGAGGTATTGGTGGAAAAACAGATGTGTGTCGGAAAGCTGTAAAAAATCAAAATAAAAATTGCACATAATAAATAGGGGTGGTCTGTATATATGATTATATATAAGATAGAATTTAGAATCAGTTATCAAAATCGCTAAACCTGAATCCAGAGGTTTCACACTAGAGATTCCTAAAGGAACACCACTCAGATTAAGTAAATATTTGGACAGGGTATTGAAACTGTCAAGCAAACTTGCATCAGAAGCCAGATCTGCAACACACAATGAATCTCAGATAGTTGGAATCCTTAAAACTTGTAATGACGTGTCTGTTTTGGAGACAAGAAACGTTAAATTTGACATGTGGAATAATAGTCCAATTGGCGGCATTGCAGTTACCTGCACCATCATGAACCAATGAAAAATCAAGTTGGTCAACAACATGAACAATCTTTTCTTCATCCAAGGCTAGATGCCGTTTAAGAACGTACTCAGTTACCCATTTTATAATAAGGTATCTCTTTGCCGGTTTGCAATTCCAAACTACATAAATATTAATGAAGTGAGATAAATAATCTTAGGAAGTGACATCACATAGCAACTGCAAACACATTACTTACAAACACATTCCCTGGTGCCACTTTTAAATTGGTACAACTCCGCCTTATCTCCCCAAAACTTCCGGAACTTCATAGCCTATGTAGATGAAAGCTTGTAAAATTAGCATCTGTTAGGGGCTATTTACATTTTTTCTGTATTAAGTCCTGTTTTCATTCGCCTCTGTTTGGGAAGGGCTGTCTGATTCTATGTCTCTTAGAAACAGACCAATACACAGATGAAGTGACAAAGAAACAACAATTTTACAGTTTTTACTTACTGAATTAAGAGTTGTACAGAAACAGATCATTAAATGGAAAGTAAGCAAGCCCTTAGTGTCTCATCAGACACAATCATAAGAGAAACATATATGTACCTCTTCTTTATTGCCAAAAAAGGGACCCCGTGTATACTCATCAAAAGCTTCTGGCAAGCTGACCGAAATTCCGACCACTAGTTGCTCTTTGTCAAGCACTGACAAACCCTAAAATTTCAAAAGTCTGTCAGTAATTTACATGCATGAAGATGAATACATCAAGCTCACATTTATGAAATTACATACATCATTGATGTTGCATGACGGTGTTGCATTATTCCAGTTCACACGTACGACTTTCGCTCTGTCACCTAAGCCTTCTTTAAGCAAAGAATGCACCTTTTTTTCATAAAGTCTCCAACATTCATCGTCCATACAGAACCCTTGTGCACAAACTTCAGCCTTACCCTTCAAGTTCAATCTAAATAACATATATAATAAAGATCAACAACTTCAAAAAAGAGAGAGAGATAAATTAAAAAAAAGGTACCAAAATTAATAAACGAAATTGCATAAGCCTGTGTAAGTGATCTTGTATTACCTCATACAATAGTCAAACTTTGCTGGAAAGTCAACTTTGGTCATAAATAACTCCACAAACCCTCCATCTCTACATTTATCAATACACTTAAGTGCCAAAGCAGCCTCCTCTTGTAGCTGTATCAAATTAAACTAACATTTGTGTGTATGTCTTGTAATTGGACCTAATAAAATGGAGCTTAACATGATCAGCCAAAAATACCTCTAACAAGCCACCCTTTGTCATACGATATGCTAAATTGAAGTGACCTGATAAATCACATAAAACTGCTGGAAAATACTCTACATATTTCTTTCTTTCCTGCAACACAAAAAGTCAAACTTTAGTGTTACAAACCTGTTTATGAAACCAAAAACTAACGTGTAATATGAAAAATATTAACATGTGACCAAAGTCAAAACGATACCTCCTTAGACATATCACTTTCTCCCTGAGGCTTGAAGAATATCCCACTGCCCCACAACTTTGAAGAGGCTGCAAAACTCCATATTCAGTAGTTTAGCAATGTATGTTACAATCATTGAAAAAGGTCAGCTAAATAAACAGATTATAGATTATAGATTATATATTTTATTACAAAAGAGTAAAACAATTTTCTAAAAGGATATGCACATACCCATGAAGTCCAAAGTGGTTCGAAAAATCTTCAATGATGTCATTCCCTTGTTTATGTGAGCTTTACCAGATTCTGAGGCAAGGTATGCCATTATAATTGAAATAAGATACCCGTTTAACGAATCATAAGTGTGTAGAGAAGTTCTTTGTCGGGCCCACACCTATATCATTAAAATACAACTAAGATTCTCCAAAGTAATTATCGGTATAGTGCATGAACATATAAAATTTCAACGGGAGACAAAAAAAATATGCAATTATGTATTCATCATCATACTTTCAGTAAAACTAATGCCTCTCTTAAAGCCTCCCATCCGATAAAAGTCTTGCTGACAAATTCTGCACCTTGTTCCATAAACATGTCCTCTAATAAACTGTTGTTGTATACAGGAGTAGCTTGAGAGACACCTTTAACAGCACAGAAGCTCATTAATTAATTAAAAAAGATAGCAGAAGCAAAGAAAACAAAGATCCATAAAGCTAGTTGATGGGTAGTAAATTTGTCAATTTTGACCTATATACTTAAAATGGGTCAAATTAGATTTAAAAATGTTGTTTTCTAACAAATATAATGAGTAGAATAAAAATAAATGGCGTAGAAGACTGAGTTGAACAGATAGAAACTTACATAGTGTATCTTTTTGAAAGAATAAACATCATAATCAAAGTTATTCAGGTAGTTGGATTATTCTTGAAATACTATAGTTCTTCTAATCAATTTTTATATGTGGTGTATTTGTAAAAATATAAATTATAATAATAATATAACGTCTCGGGTCATCCAGACCCGTTTCAAGCCTAAACATAAAAAGTCACATGTTTTGGCCCGCTACCGCAATCTTCCCATATTTCCACCTACAGTAATATTAATATTTAGAGGGCTAATCAAGAGGGAAGTGAAATTTAGGAGGGAAGTAAAAAAAAATTCTTTTAAAAAAAAAAAAAAGTTAGTTATGAATGTCAAGATCATGTGAAAATATGAACATTTAAAAAAGACGTGATGAATGTTATTATTTTAACCAGAGCACGCTCAAACATTCATCACGATGAATGTTATATCTGACGTCATCAGGAATAACATTCATCGTAATGAATGTTATACTTCGAACGTTTTCTAGTCAAAATAATAACATTAATCACAAAGTGTCTTTTTTGAATGTTCATATTTCATCCGATCTTAATGTTTGTGAAATTTTTAAAAAATAATAAAAAAAAAAAAAAAAAATTACTTCCCCCTGCCCTCCTAAAATCTACTTCCCTCTTGATTAAAACACTTAATGTTTATATAATGTATAATCTATAAATGTAATAGGAAGTTCTACCTTGGTTCGAAACGTGAAGATTGTTGCGCTCTATATTCAACTTTTGAACATTGAAAAGGGATTCTGCTGTCGGAATCAATCTTATGATAAACCCTGGGAGTGCAGCAAACTTCGCGACTACGGTATGAAGTAAAACTTCTTATCAATATACTATACACATACAGCTACAAGCAATTAAAATACTAAACTTTTTAAAAGAAAAAATAATTATAAACTAGATTACTAACCAGGATAGACTACAAGAATAGGTTTCCTGGCCTCATTCTGAAAGCAAGACCATTCTACTTTGTCTGCTACAGAAGAAGATTCCAAATATTTCTTGATAACGCAAAGATATAGGCATCTTTTGCCATGGTACCGATGATTCAAATAGTCTTTCTCAAAAAAACACTCCTGCAAAACTCAAACATCGTAAGGCTATGTACAACGTAAAAGGAAAAACCAACTTCTAGAATGTACGAAATGAACACACAAACAGATTGAGACAAACAAATTTAAATAAAGATGAAAATACAAAACATGGATCACAACCTCCAAAAGCATCTTCGACACACGCTTAAGTTACTTTCAGGATACTACCTACCTAAAGCTTGATACAGACAAGTTTCGAAATTCTGGAATCTTTCCGTATGTATTTTTTTGTCAACATCACTAGAAAATGGCCCACCTATTGACTTGGTTTTCAATTGTCTTTTCGTATATTAAGTCTGTCTAGAGGTTGCGAATTAGGTTAGTTATGATATACTTATACACAGTTACTTCCAGGATATACACATGATTAGAAAGAACCAAAACAACTAAAGCTGTGACGTATTAATTCATGCTATGTAGCTGTAGCATAAAATAAAATTTTACATCATCAATTTCTTAAAATCAACAACAAATTCTAATTCTAATATTAATAATAAAAGTTACCTTGGGCAACCGAATGTAAACATCAACATTCACATCAGGTTTCACTACACATTGAAACGAATAACTTCCCCCAACTTGTATCAATCTTGGCCGTTTGAACTTAAACTCAACTTTGTCCGCACCAATATCTCTAATAAATTTCGGTGCTAAACTCGCAGTAACCTACACACCTCACATTAATTATTAATTATTATAGATAATAAATAAGTTCAATTTGATTGAATAAATAATGGAAATAGAAAATTAGGGTTTGACGTTCAGGGTTTAAGGACCTGTATATCTTCAGGTATTTTATTGATGCAGTCTGTTATAGATGAAACGACGTCGTTGACGAAATTGGTGGTTGAAGATGAGTAATCGAGCTGGACTTCCTTCAAAAGCTCGGCTAATTTTAAGTTAATGGTGTCAGTGAACTCATCTGTGGTAGACATGGCGATTAGCAGTAGCAGAAACGGCCGAGAGAAAATGAGATTTTTGCAGTTGTATAACAAGGGGTTTAACAGAGGGTTTATGTATGAGGCCTTTTTTTTATTTTGGGCCTCTCTTTGATATATTGAAATAAATTGGACTTTTAATTGGGCCTTCGTAAGATATACAGACTACAGTAATATGAATTTTAATTAGGCTTTTTGAATTTAACAAGGAAACTATGCTTTATGGATTGACTGTTTATGCAAGTGTGTTTTTTCTTATAAACTTATACTATTAGTTACTATCTAAGAATCTTTTTTTCACTACTTAAAATCTCGGGACCGGCCCTGTTGTCCTTTAATACGAGTTGATCGCATCGGAAACCAACTACATAGTACTTATTTTGCATCTCCAGAATATTTTTCCAGTGCACACTTATAAGTTGTAAGACCTTCAAAACTATTATTGAAAACTGTTTAATGTTTTATATATATATATATATAGTTTTGTGTCATATGATATTGTGTTATTAATGATCGACGTGACCTTACAAATCCAATTGACTAGTACTGCTTAAGGAACCACATAGTCAAATCCCGATAACTAAGAACATGTTCCTAAAACCCAAAGCTATGGATCGGTCTTTTTGTTATGATCATACGAAACTATGAGATAAGGTAACAATTGAAGGCATATGAAGAAAGATGGTCATCTGGTTCACGTTGAACGATCATGTCTTTATGTACTCTCGATCACAAACTTCCTTGTTTCCTGTCAGGTGATACAAATTGGTGATTAATCAAAATCCACAATATACATTCATCACCTATAAATATCAGTATATCACCGAGTGCATGAACATTAAATACTGTGTTATAATATATATTTTGTTATTGTTATTGTTATTTGTTATTGTTATGTTATGTTCCATGACACTAACTAACCTATGTAGAAAACAAATTTTAATAAATGGGAAGGATAATTTGTACCTTTTTTAAGATCATGTGAGGATAACATATATAGCAATGTTATCTGAAGGACAATTGTATCTCTTCTAAAGTTTTTCCTTTTGTTTCAGGAACCCATAATTTAACAAACATTAGAGTAAAACTGGCCACTGCAGCATAAAAGATGAAGGTTCCTGTACAACGAAAGATTTCGTTAAACTCCATCAAAAAAGTCACACATGGCCAGAGTAGTCGGGATGAGTTGATTGAGGGGACATTTTTTTGTCTCTTTTCTACTACCATTTGAGGAGGCGAAAATCTTTAAAAAAAGTTAGTAATACCCTTAATATTAAGATTTTGTTTTGTACTCCGTATTATTTATAATAATTTCTGAAGGGGGCATCTGCCCCTAGTAGTACCTCCACTGCTCCAGTCCAAGAGTAACGGTGCCGTCATTGTGACAATTGATGCTGCCAACCAATTAAAAAGTGTTGCAACACTGCCAGCAAGGCTCTTAATATTTACAGGAAGTATCTGAGATTAAAAGAAATTTATGAATATCTTGTTACAGTATAAAGTTACTCATAACAGCATGGTATTCTATCCCCGAGATATTAATTTAATGGCGAAATTTACCATACCTCAGACATTATAACCCAAGGAATAGGCCCAAGTCCTAGCGAAAAACCAGTCACCATAATCTGCAGGCCGATCGTATTATCAGTAACGACTCAAAATACATTTACAAAAAGAAAGCAGGGTATTCAAGTAAAATTTACCACAAGTGCAATAAGTGATAGTATTCCTAAGAAGCCGTAAAGGGACGAATCTTTAGAAACAAAGTGCTGATGAAAGATCAACATAAAGAAGCATGATTAGGTCATCATAAAAATAGAATTAACTGAAACCTAAATTCTGAAAAATATGCGAAAAAATTAGAAGTTAAAGGAAAACTTGCCTTGAGAAAGAAACTCAATGAAGCAAGAAGGCTACTTATAACCATTAGAAATGATGATAGCTGGATCATAAGAACAAGGGTTAACACATGTGCTCGAGATTGATTATAAAAAATCTTGACTAAAATTTAAGCAACTCGTTACCAATAGAAGAGCTCGTCGACCGCTTTTGTCTACCAATGATGTTGTAACAGCAGTAGCAACAACCTACATAAAAGGCAGGTGCGTATCATTGATCAATATCGTGTCGTTATATAAGTTTCACGTAGTTTAGTTAGTAAATACCTGGATCGCACCGAGTCCAAGGGTTGCAGCTTTGCTGGATGAAATTCCTGTTAATGATACATCATTTGAAACTTAAGAACGAAGAAACTACGAAAAAATGTGTATATTTAAAAGTATGATACTAGGGTTGAAATGTATGAATTACTAGTGATGCACTAACCAGCTGATAAAAAGATGTGACTAGAGTAGAATAGAACACCATTTATACCACTGAGTTGCTGAAAAAGAAGTAAACCTATTCCAACCTGCATAACATAGTCCAACAAAAGGAGGACATAAAATAAGTTCAAATTTTTTGTTCAAGTTTAAGTAAAGTTAAACAGATTTAAATGTAAAAATTGCTTGGTATACCATTAATGGGTACCAATATCTTCGTCTCTTTAGCTCAGAAAAGCGAATTGTAGCCCGTTTTCCAGAAGTTGCCACAGATCTCTGTTCAAATTCAGATACAAATATTAAGTAAATCTTGTTCAAATTTTAATAAACTACTAAGTAAATCTTGTTCACCTTGATCTCATTAAACTCTAGAGAAATATCTGTATCAAATCCTCTTAAAACTTGTAAAGAGGTTTCACAATCTTCCATAAACCCCATCTTGGCCTAAACAAAATTTTGAGTATATACCACATTAGAAACAGAAGAATATTTACCTTATAGATGTTAGGGCTGATACTTAGCCCAACAACTACAAGGTTCCAGGTTTGGCTTATCATTCACCGAGTTCAAACCGAGGAGGATGAGCCACTGTGTGCCGCTATCCCGCGGCACCATTCACATTTGGCAACAACCGTAGCTCTAATACCACTTGTTAGGACCGATACGTAGCCCAACAATATGTCCAACATATAAGCCCATCTAAAACCAATTGGTGATAGAGGAGTAGCCCATGAGCTTAAATGCAGACATACTTTTCTTTTACACCCAACAAAAGATAGTTAATGAGAATAACTCTTACCAACCAGCGAGGAGATTCGGGAATGAAAAACAGGCCGGGTATCAAAAAGACGCATGGCAGAGTTCCTATTAAAAATTACGAAAAGGCGTATTAGTCTTAAATTTATCAGTCATTCCACATTATAAGCTGTTAATACAAAGTTGAATGTATCGACTACATATAAATCTTATATGAGTATTGCTATTTTCTAAACTGACAATAACGCTTACAACTGACAATCTTGACCAAAAGCTCCAAACTTGGGCCTTACTCGCCCGTTTTGACCCTAAACTGTTGTAACCCAAACCTTTTTTTTTTTTTTTACTCGACTATCAAAACTGGCCCACTCGCCGAATTTTCGACCTCAAATAATGCAACAATATGTAGGATTAATGTGCATGATACAATATATAACTATATGGCTAAATTCATTTGAGCCTTCGGGGTCACACATATATACACGTAGACGTTAAATGAAATATATATATGATGTATATATATTACCCAAGTAGCGAAATAAACTAAAATCGTTTATTATAATTTAGTTGGTTAGTTAATTAATAAGATGATTAATTAATATTCATTAATTATAATTAAATGATATTGGTTCCTTGGTGCGTAAGTACACAATTGATTTTGGCAACTAGATTGTTCGTTTTTTTTGGTTCCACCGACATAAAAGTCAATTGGCAAATTTGGATGGGATTTGTTTTGCTGTGCAAGTTTTACACATTTATTATTTATTAGTATATATGATGATGGGTTTTTGTTTTCGGCTGAAAAACATACACATATACGAAACAAATAAAAAGAATATTATATCCCACCTCTTGTTTTTAGCCGCACCATAAACCAAAAGCATATTACGTTTTCTTTTATTTTCGTTCGATAAGAAAGACGTAAACATACTATACACGAGTATTATTCATTATACAATTAATATAATTCGATTATATTAATAAGCTACTTGGGTTTGGACTAGCATCCATTGACGTTGTTCGAAAGTGTAGTGGACTATCCAAAGAGACGGTCATACCCTTTGATCGTGGGTTTCTCTCCATTCATCAGTTTCTTCAAGAAAGGTATACCGTTTACTCCTCTTTTATTTTATATTCATGACAATTATTATGGTGTAACTGGATCCATTGGATAAATTAATCGTGTGCATGTTTTTAAATAAGTGATTATTTAATTTTTGTAATTTTGTTCATAAAATAATAAAAGATTATTATTTTAATTATCCGCTGCGTTAATCTGAATTGTTAAAAGTACACACGATTTTCCATCAGTGGTATCATGAGCCGCTTTTACACCGTCTTAATTGTCGCGTGATTTTCTTAGATCTAGCTTTGTGGTGAATTGGTAAAAGTCAAAACCCTTATGGTTTTTGAAAGTCAACTTTGTTGATTACCTCACGACGCACAAATAAGATCTGAAGAAATTCATTATTTAAATTTTGAATTTAGAAAGTTATGGCTTGGATAATTGTTGGTTATTTAATATTTATTTTATTCCATGGTTATACACATGCATTGTAACCATGGACAAGCCATATATAGGTTTAATAATGTTGTTATTAAATTGTGATTGCATACATAGCCCATAATGCCCCGACCAATGTGTGATTGTTGTGATTGTTGGTTACGACAATTTTATGCCATGTTGTTTTTGATTTAATTGGAGGCCATAGAAGCCAAAGTTGTATTTTGTTTATTTTCAATTTCATAGTATTGTATTTAGGTTTATTTCAATTTGTAAATGTACTAGACTAGTCGTATTTTCAATTTTGAATAAATGTAATAAGATGAAGATTGAAGATAAAGATGCAACTTGGAGCTTGACTTAGAAGATGGCGAACAGGTCAAGTTAACAACGATAGCGTTCGGCAAGTTTTCACTTGGATCTTGATTCAAGTGGGAGCTATGGTTTGTCCTTAGTTTGACCTCTTGATCCCATGACGGCTCATGGGATCAAGCATAGGATATTTTGGGCTAGGCTATGTATGTGTGTGATGCATAGTTGTGTTTTATTTATTGCATTTTATATTTAATTGCTGATTATAATATATGCAAATTGTTTTTGATGAAAACATCAAATAAAATCGGTAACGGGTTTCAAAGATTAAAATTGATGATTTTAAATGTTAAACTCTAACGAGTTTAAAGTTAAATGTTTTTGAAACTCAAATAATATATATGATCGACATCTTTTAAAATTGTTTTAAAACGATACACATTTGTGTATTTGTTAATTTTTAGATAAAATAACAAATTAGACACACAAACACTATCGACATATATAATTGGTTAAAATGTTTTTAACAATTAGTGTAATGAATCTTGTGTGCATGCATTATTCGTTAACACAAACTTTTTCAATATACCCGTCAAATTTAAGTCATGCCATCCAATGAGCTTGCAAACACTCCTCGTTATTTTTTGATTACGGTGAGACCTAATTGAATTATAGCCACGAGGTGGATTTTTAGTTACGAGTGAGACTAGGCTAAATTTCCACTGTTTCCAAATTGGACGACTTAATCGTATTCACGGTGAGACCTGAGTTCGAGGCAAGGATGGGACAAACATGCCAGTAGATAATAGTGGTTTGTTGGACTACACATATCTCTAGGTCCCATAAAGATCTAAGAGTTGTACTTGTGATGCAATTGGTACCCGCTACCTACCAATAGACTCCATAACTGCTAGCTGATCAACAGATGTGGCTATGGAATCTCTATGTGGATCTTAGGCTTTCGTAAATTAATTGTTTTTAAAATATATAAAAACTTGGGTAGTTAATTTATTAAAGTTTTATATCAAAAATACTAAATTGAATCTTGTTCTTTTGTAGATGTCAAACAATCAAAACGTAAACCAAAACAATCTCCGTTCTTTGTTGGAGAAGGAGAAACTCAATGGTTCAAACTTCCTAGACTGGCACCGCAACTTGAGAATCGTTCTCAAATATGAAGGGAAGTTGAACAAAATTGAAGAACCCTTACCCGAAGCTCCTCCTGAGACAGCTACTGCTGCTCAAAAGAATGCTTATCAGAAGTTGTTTGATGAGCAAGAGAAGATAGCTTTAATCATGCTTGCTAGTATGACTTCTGACCTCCAAAAGGAAATGGAAGATCGTACATTGATGATGTAGCGTGAGGGTACGAAATAGTATTAAATTTTTTAATACAAAATACTACAAAATATGACACAAGTTTTATTAATTTACGGATGGGATATACCTAAACCTTGCTACAACACTATAGGCAGTGTACCTAATCGTAGAGTAGTGTAGTTTTTAGTAAGTCCGGTTCGTTCCACAGGGAGCTGGTGAAGTTAACGCTATATTATTAAGTTTATTTGTAAAAATATATATATAAATAAGTAGTAGTATTATTATAAAATGGGGGTTTTACCGTTTAATGACCGGTTTGTCGATTTTAAGCGTAAAAATAAATGACAAAAATTAAAGTGCGTAAAATAAATTGCGATAAATAAAATGACAGAAAATAAAATTGCGAGTAATAAAATGACAGTAAATAAAGATACGATGAGAAATATAATAAAAGAATTATGCTTATTTAAACTTCCGTAATCATGATGTTTGACGTGTTGATTTTAATTTATTACCATGGGTTAATTGTCCTTTGTCCTGGTTTATTTGATACGTCTATCTGGTTTTTGTCCATAATAGTCCATCGGTCATAAATATAAAGTGCGAGTATCCTCGTCAAATTACCCTTATACCCGAAGTCAAATATTCCAACTGATTAAGGATTTAAACTGTGACGCAGTTATCACTTCTGTCAACAATTACACCAGTTATCACTGTATGTAATCCACCCCTGTTTTAATTAGTTTATGAATATTAATTCATCCACTTGATCAGAATGAATAATCAATTACCCAACCCAATTGATTAATTAAATGATTATAACAGATTCCATATGAACATCACTAAATAGGACAACCATAATCATTATTAATTATTAGGTTAATTAATTTGAAGATAGGTTCGACAGACTCCAATGAGTTGTCACTCAATTAGACAATACCCCCCATCTATTAATAGCCCATAGTTCAATTTCCACAAGTGTCGTTCTTTTGTTCAAACCCCAATTATGGTACAAAGCCCAATTACCCCGTCTTAATATTTTAGCCCAACATCACGATTACTTCGGCTCAAATAAGCATAATAATAACTTAGCTACGAGACATTAATGTAAAAAGGTTGAACATAACTTACAATGATTAAAAATAGCGTAGCGTTACACGGACAGAATTTCGACTTACACACTCAAATGATCTCTATCATAAATCTTATTATTATCATAATTTAAACTTAAAATTAAGATTATTGTTATATCTTATTACATTAACATTATGATAGAGATATAGAATATAGATATTGATAATTGATATTGATAATTGATAGAAGAAAAAAAAAGATCGGAAAGAATTTCTTCTCCTCCATCATCGAACGTAATATAGCCTTTTATAGGCAAATTAGAAATTGAATTTTCATTTACGACCCCTGAACTATGCTCAATTAACAACTTTTTATTATTTAATATTATTCTTATTATGAATTATTTAAATATTATATTTTATTCTTGTGCATAGTTGACTCGTAATTTTTACACCGTTGCGTCGAGCGTTGAGAGTTGGTTCATGTCCCGGTTCCGGATTTTCGAACGTCCTTTCGTATAATTTAATATCTTGTACTTTGCGTTTTGTAACTTGTACTCTTGTCATTTTTAGACGTTCTTCATCAATAAATTGAACCTTTTGAATTGTATCTTGTACTTTTGAGCTTTTTGGACCTTTGCGTCTTCAAATCTTCGTTTTCGCCTTTTGTCTTCGCACTTATTTAATATAACCGATTATTACTTGAAAATGGAACAATTGCAACTAAAATCTTGTCTTTCTTGGGGAATAATGCTATGAAATATATGTTCCTTTTTAGCCTTATCAATATCCCCACACTTGAGCGTTGCTTGTCCTCAAGCAATACAGTCTTGAAATAATATAATACATCACACGAATCACTTTTTTATTCTTCACACTTTGTACATCAGTGATTTTGATAGAGCGGTATAAACAATGATATTAACAATAGAACCATGGTTAAAGGTGGGTGTGTCATCCACAGTTGCCTTGGGTTTAGGTCAACGACACTTGCAATCAAATAGCCGATTTACTTTCGGTTTCCAAAGCAAAGTGCACATTTGAAAGGCGGTTTACAGTCCCACATGACTATAAAAATTTAGATCCTTTAGGAAATAGGATCTTTATGAAAACATTTGATCTTTTGAAAATTCAATCTAGCTTTTACCCTAGATAAGTTTTCTGATTTGATCCACCATTGGTGTTGCAAAATATATTTGTGGATCAATATTTTGGCTAAAAACATTTAGGTTCGTGTAATCCACTGCTATCCCGGTATCGGAAAGCACACATCCAGTTTACTTGTTCCGTATATTACCTTTCGGCAAACTACCGTCCGGTTGTAAAGGAAAGCGATGAACAAGAAACTGTTAAGGCAATGTCTAATGACATGCTTTTGGTTATGGTCTTTTAACGTGTCGGATGCTAGAACTATCCTTGGTAGGAGCGATAGTAAAGATCATCCTATAATTTTTCGGTCTGGCACAAGGTCCTGTCTCCGACCATGCTATGCAACCACCGTTCTTACGGTTGACACCCGATTTGGTTCAGGTGACCTAATGAATTCCAGGTGAATTTCTTAGGATTTTACGTTCAATGCTAATGAACGCATTGAAAATGGTTTTTCAGAAAACAAATCGGTTTGTATTTTTGATCAAAATATTTTCTCGTTCAAGCTCGAGTTTAGATATCATCGAATTCCATGAGTTTGAATTCTCAATCTTTAAGGTCAATCTCTAGGATTGAGTATTATCAGTCTTAAAAGCTGATTTTTAATCTTTAAGGAGATTATCCTTTCTGGGGATCTGATTCATTAGTCTTATCAAGCTAATTTGCATGGTGCCCCCCCATTGTACGAGATAAATCCTTCTCATGGTTAGGATAAATCTGACCACTTGGCGACCCTGTTTGATGCTGAGGTCCGTGGATTTCCAGCCGATTTTAGTGATGACTTTTCTAGATTTTTCGTCAACCTACAGCTGGTCTGGACGACAACTTCATGACCTAAATCAAGAAGCACGTGTCTTTTTCGGAAGACTTTACTTCCTTCTAATGATGGAATTGATTCATCGTGTAGATCCATCTTTCTTTCAAATGTATTACAGTAAACCGGGTAAAACTGTTGATTATCGTTCAAAACAAAAGTATTTTCAATTGTTTGTACAAAAATATGTGATAGATAGTTTTTAATTGAATAACTTGGTACATTCTCCCCACACTTAGTTTCTTTCTTTGCCTTTTTATTCTCCTTTATTCCATTTTAAATGAATTCAAGCGTTTTAAGTTGTTTCTCAATTTATGTCCTTTTCGAGGTAACGATAATTTCGGTATTAACACCTAGTTTTCATCGTTCATAAATATGTATAAACATGATTTTGAGTTCATTTAGTTGAAAATTTTTCAAATTTTTACAAAATTTGGCAAATAAACCAAGTGTAAACCCGAGAGAATTTATAACCCTTCCCCACACTTGAGATCATGCAATGCCCTCATTTGCATGAAATCAGACTATAATTTAAATTCATGAGGGTGATTAGCGTAGAAAAGTGATTAAAAATACCGAGTTTGCAAGCATATTATTTTACATCACATTTGATATTTTGCTTCTTGTCGTCAAAATCAGTAGCTATTGCTGAACTTAATGTTAGTCTTTGAAAGTGCGTTGTTCTACCCTGTTTTGTACATAATATAAAATACAAACATATATATACATATTTCTGAATTTGGGTATATTACCCCACGTTCAAAAATTTATAAAGTCTAATATCTTTTTGGCATACTTTAGATCAATAAAATTAAAAATAATGATAACAAAATTTGCCGTCCCACCCTCGGGTAAAGCAATTTCGGCTTAATGACCTAGTCTTCAACTCACGACGAATTTTAGAAATCAATTTTTTTTAAACTTAATGAAATAAAGTAATTTTTTTTTTAAAATCACACAAAAACTTAAATTTGAAAAGCATATTAATTTCATATAAAACCTATAAAACAAAAAAAAATCAGAATGGAGGGAGAAAACTAGTTCTTTAGTGTCTGCTAGCGGAAAAGACCAATCGGATTCCATTCTCGGAACTACACGAGAACAGAACAACTAACTCTAGACATCATTTTCTTTTTAGAACACTTGAATCTCCCCACACTTAGGTAGCTGTGGTGTCAAAATTGTGATTAACTTTATTGTCAATTTCTCTTGGTCCATAATCAACTTGCGTATCTGTGACTTTTTCTTTAAGCCAGTGCCCGGCTTCTTCCGTAATATCCCAAAATTCAACTAGTTTCGCCTTTTCTTTAGGCGACAAATTGGATACTAACCGGTTACATAACTTAAAGTTCCCCTTACTTCTAGCATCGATAGCCCGTTTAAAAAGTTTCTTCATTGAACTGTTAATAACGGGGTCATTTAATTTCGTATCAACAACGGGGTTCTTTATTATCAAGTCATCATTAGGTGTTACTTCATTTTCCCCACACTTAGGCGTTTTATTATTGTTAAGCACTGCCGTTGGAGTTGGTAAAACAACATGGTTATTACCAATCGTTTTTGTTGGTTCAACGGTTTTGGTTGGTGGAGATTTAGACTTTCGAATCATAAAGGTGATCGATTTGTCACCACTCTTAAGTGTCATTCTACCGTTTCCTACATCAAAGAACGCTCTGGTGGACGCTAAGAATGGTCGACCTAAAATTAGAGGAATGTTTGGGTCTTCTTCTATGTCTATGACAATGAATTCGATTAGAAACGTTAAATTGCCTACTTGAATGGGTAGGTTGTCAGCAATTCCAACTGGGTGCTTAATGGTTTGATCAAAGAGTCGAACACTCATATCCGTTGGAGTTAACTCACCTACACCTAATCTCTTATATAAGGAAAGAGGCATAACACTCACACTTGCACCTAAATCTGCTAGTGCATCATACATGACACAATCACTAAGTAGACAAGGAACAATAAATTCACCCGGATCACCTATCCTAGGAGGAGGTTTTGGTGGAACTGTCTTCACCGGGTTTACTTTTACGGCTTTTGTTTCTTGCACTTTCTTATTCTTTTTCTTCTTCTTCTTTCCAGAGGTATCACAATCTTTATTACCTATCACTTGCTCATACTCAACTCCTTTTCTTGGAAACGGGATGGGTGGTTTGTATGGTGCCACCACTGGCTTTACATACTCGGGTGGTGGTGGTGGTGTAACTTTTTCATTGTTACTCACATCTAAAACCTTCCCATCTTCTGGAGCTGGTTTTTCAGAATTCGTTGAAACCATATTAACATTCTCTTTCCGAGGATTTACTTCAGTATTACTCGGTAGCTTTCCTTGTTCCCTCTCACTCATCATGCTAGCAAGAGTACCTACGTGTTTTTCTAGATTCAAAATGGAAGCTTGTTGAGTTCTTAATGACTGATCAAACCTCTCATTCGTTTGGGTTTGAGATGTAATAAAGTGTGTTTGAGATTCAACTAGCTTTGCCATCATTTCTTCTAGATTTGGCTTTTTCTCTTCGAGTTGTTGTGGTGGTTTATACAAGCTAGGTCTTTGTTGATTGAAAGTGTTGTTTTGAGTTGGTTGGTTATTCGGACCTTGTTGGTTGTACAAGTTATTTTCGGGTCCTTTTGGATTGTAAAGAATGTATTGATTTCGATTGAAGTTCGGCCTTGGCGGTTGATAATTATTTTGATAATCATTTCCCGGCCTTTGGTTCATATAAGAAACATTCTCTCGTTGTTCCAATGTTGGTTCAATGTGACAATCTTTCAATAAGTGTGGTCCACCGCATAGCTCACAACTGATTCGTATTGCGTGAATATCTTTATTCATCTTTTCCATTCGTCTTTCGAAAGCATCTATTTTTGCGGAAACGGAATCAAAGTCATGGCTAGAATCGGCTCTAGCCGCTTTAGATGATCGAAAGATATCTTTTTCTTGGTGCCACTCATGCGAGTGGGAGGCTGTGTTATCAATAATTTTGTAAGCTTCAGTTGCGGTTTTCTTCATAATGGATCCACCAGCGGTTATGTCGATGTCTTTTCGTGTGGCGATGTCTACGCCTTTATAGAAGATTTGTACTATTTGAAAAGTATCTAATCCGTGTTGAGGACATCCTCTCAACATCCTTCCGAATCTTGTCCACGCCTCATATAATGTTTCATTTGACTTTTGTGTGAACGTAACAATTTCTCCTTGAAGTCTCACGGCTTTGGATGCCGGAAAGAATTGTTTAAGAAATTTTTCAACTAAAACATCCCATGTGTCAATCGCCCCTTCAGGTAACGATTCTAACCAATCTTTGGCTTCTCCCTTTAAAGTCCAGGGAAACAACATGAGATAGATCTGCTCATCTTCCACTTCTCGGATTTTGAATAGTGTACAAATTCTTTTAAACGTACGAAGGTGTTCGTTAGGATCTTCATTCGGTGCACCACTGAATTGGCATTGGTTAGTTACCATGTGTAGAATTTGTCCTTTGATTTCATAATCTGACGCATTAACTTCTGGCTTAATAATGGCGTGACCTTGGCCCGTGCGTGTAGCTCTCATTCGATCTTCCATACTTAGAGGTTCTAGATTTTCCATGATAGGAAGTGTTGTATACGAATCACTAGAGGATTCTGATTTAACGGTTTGTGGTTCAGGAGGAATAATTAGTGGTTCAGGATCTTGGAATTGTCCTTGAATATGCTCCGGGTTCTTAATTGTGAAGTCGGGTTCAAAAGATGGATTATCGGAAATTTGAGTTGGAGTTCTTGTTCGACTAGATGACGATTCTAAAGAAAAATCAACAGCGGCGATATTGGCTAGATGTCTTGATCGAGTTATAGGTGGTGAACGTATGAAAGGTGGTGAACGTTTTACTCGGTGCATTCACTGAATATCCTATTAGTTTTTAAAAAGGAAAGAAAAATTATAATAAGTTATCCAACCAATAGACTTTTCTGATTTTGCCCACGTTTCGAATAGCCAAAAGATGCAGCAGAGGGGCAGGATTCGTTTGGTCTCAATATAATTGAGGACTGTTTGGCTCCAATAACCCGGTCCACGTACAAATCCAACTATTACTACGAACCAGAAAATTTTGATGTCTATCAATTTAACAACTTAAAATAAATTTTCGTAATTTTAAGAAATTTAGAGAAGAAGTAGAAAAAATTCTAAGTCCTAAAACTAGAATGGCGAGAAATAAGAGAGAAATAGATTGCGCGCCGAAAAATGTCGAAAAATAAAAAATGGTTGAAAAATAAAAGGTGACGGAAAAATAAAAGAAACTTATCAAAACTTAAAAATACTTAACTAATTTAACCTTATTACTACAACTAACTTAAAATTATAATCGCAAATTGAAATTACTAATTGGAATGATAATTGATACATAGTAAAAGGTCTAAAAATATTAAAGCTTACAGGAAAAGACTAAATCCCAAATGGAAATAACTTAAAAAGAAACTAAAACTTAAAAAGGCGTCGCAAAATTCTAAAGCACCTAAATCTTAGTCTAAAGAAAAAAGCACTTAAGGAATTCTACGGCAAAGCCTAAAAATCTAGGAGTAAAAATAACTATAGCAAAAACTAAGTTTAAAATTAAATATGAGCTAAAAATACAAAAGTTACGCTACAACGATTAAAAAGGTACAAAATATAAAAATATACAAAAAGTTGTAAAAAGTACAATTTTTATAAAAATATTATTTTATATTATTTATTTAATAAAACTATTAATTTTACAATTTAATAAAAACTTATTTAAACTAAATACATAAATAAAAATAAAACTTAAAACTAATAATAATAATAATAATAATTAGGTTTTAATAATAATAATAATTAAAAATAACCCGTGATTAGGGTTTTTGTCCGTGTGTCAGAAGGCCTCCGCGAGTCGCGGCAAATAAAGAGGAAAACTCCGCGAGTCGCGGGGTTCAGGAATTCAGTTGACAGCTTTTGTTTTTACGCGTTTTTCTTTTTTTTTTTTTTTTTTTTTTATTTTTCTGTTTTTTAATTAAATAAAAGATATTAAAATTAAAACTTATATTTTTATAAACTAAAATAAAAATAAAGAAACTTTTAAAACTTAACTATTTAACAAAGTCTTAAAAATACATATATTTTTTTTTTTTTTCTTTTTTATATTTTTTTTTTTTTTCGTTTTTTTTTTTTTTTTTTTTTTTTTTTTAAAAAAAAAACGATTTTTTTTTTTTTTTTTTTTTTTACAAATTTTTTTTTTTTTTTTTTTTTTTTTTTTTTTTTTTTTTTTAAAAAAACGCTTTTTTTTTTCTTTTAAAAAAAACGATTTTTTTTTTTTTTTTTTTTTTTTTTTTTTTTTTTAAAAACGATTTTTTTTACAAATTAATAATTTTTTTTTATAATTATAATTTTTTTTAAAACTTTTTTTTTTTTTTTAATTCATTTACTATTCATGAATAGTAAATGAAAATTAATTAATTAATTTACTATTCACATGAAAGCGACATGATAGCAATTATTAATTATAAGTTACATAATATACCCCTGAAGTATTTAATAAATACGACTTTTTTTTTTTAAAATTTACGTAAAGATTCTTAAATATTATTATATTATTATATTCTATTTCAATATTATTATATTATTATATTTTATTTCAATATTATTATAATTAAAAATATAGCGTTTTAGCGCTCCCCGGCAGCGGCGCCAAAAACTTGATGATGTAGCGTGAGGGTACGAAATAGTATTAAATTTTTTAATACAAAATACTACAAAATATGACACAAGTTTTATTAATTTACGGATGGGATATACCTAAACCTTGCTACAACACTATAGGCAGTGTACCTAATCGTAGAGTAGTGTAGTTTTTAGTAAGTCCGGTTCGTTCCACAGGGAGCTGGTGAAGTTAACGCTATATTATTAAGTTTATTTGTAAAAATATATATATAAATAAGTAGTAGTATTATTATAAAATGGGGGTTTTACCGTTTAATGACCGGTTTGTCGATTTTAAGCGTAAAAATAAATGACAAAAATTAAAGTGCGTAAAATAAATTGCGATAAATAAAATGACAGAAAATAAAATTGCGAGTAATAAAATGACAGTAAATAAAGATACGATGAGAAATATAATAAAAGAATTATGCTTATTTAAACTTCCGTAATCATGATGTTTGACGTGTTGATTTTAATTTATTACCATGGGTTAATTGTCCTTTGTCCTGGTTTATTTGATACGTCTATCTGGTTTTTGTCCATAATAGTCCATCGGTCATAAATATAAAGTGCGAGTATCCTCGTCAAATTACCCTTATACCCGAAGTCAAATATTCCAACTGATTAAGGATTTAAACTGTGACGCAGTTATCACTTCTGTCAACAATTACACCAGTTATCACTGTATGTAATCCACCCCTGTTTTAATTAGTTTATGAATATTAATTCATCCACTTGATCAGAATGAATAATCAATTACCCAACCCAATTGATTAATTAAATGATTATAACAGATTCCATATGAACATCACTAAATAGGACAACCATAATCATTATTAATTATTAGGTTAATTAATTTGAAGATAGGTTCGACAGACTCCAATGAGTTGTCACTCAATTAGACAATACCCCCCATCTATTAATAGCCCATAGTTCAATTTCCACAAGTGTCGTTCTTTTGTTCAAACCCCAATTATGGTACAAAGCCCAATTACCCCGTCTTAATATTTTAGCCCAACATCACGATTACTTCGGCTCAAATAAGCATAATAATAACTTAGCTACGAGACATTAATGTAAAAAGGTTGAACATAACTTACAATGATTAAAAATAGCGTAGCGTTACACGGACAGAATTTCGACTTACACACTCAAATGATCTCTATCATAAATCTTATTATTATCATAATTTAAACTTAAAATTAAGATTATTGTTATATCTTATTACATTAACATTATGATAGAGATATAGAATATAGATATTGATAATTGATATTGATAATTGATAGAAGAAAAAAAAAGATCGGAAAGAATTTCTTCTCCTCCATCATCGAACGTAATATAGCCTTTTATAGGCAAATTAGAAATTGAATTTTCATTTACGACCCCTGAACTATGCTCAATTAACAACTTTTTATTATTTAATATTATTCTTATTATGAATTATTTAAATATTATATTTTATTCTTGTGCATAGTTGACTCGTAATTTTTACACCGTTGCGTCGAGCGTTGAGAGTTGGTTCATGTCCCGGTTCCGGATTTTCGAACGTCCTTTCGTATAATTTAATATCTTGTACTTTGCGTTTTGTAACTTGTACTCTTGTCATTTTTAGACGTTCTTCATCAATAAATTGAACCTTTTGAATTGTATCTTGTACTTTTGAGCTTTTTGGACCTTTGCGTCTTCAAATCTTCGTTTTCGCCTTTTGTCTTCGCACTTATTTAATATAACCGATTATTACTTGAAAATGGAACAATTGCAACTAAAATCTTGTCTTTCTTGGGGAATAATGCTATGAAATATATGTTCCTTTTTAGCCTTATCATACAGCATATGATATGATGACTGAGCTGAAAAACATGTTTCAGAAACAAGCTAGTCAAGAGTTGTATGAAACTTATAAGCTTCTTCAAACATGCAAAATGGAGGAGGGTCAGTCAGTGAGCTCTCATGTCTTGAAAATGAAAAGCTACATTGACCGATTGGAAAAACTTGGAACTACCTTGCCGCCTAACTTGGCCGTGAACACGGTTTTGGCTTCACTACCAAAATCGTATCACCAATTTGTAATGAATTACAATATGCAAGGTTGGGAGAAATCTCTGGCAGAGGTGCACTCGATGCTCAAAACTACTGAACAGAATATTCCATCTAAGGTTTCCAATCCGGGTGTCCTGATGATTAGGGATGGTAAGGTGAAAAAGAATAAGCCGAAAACTTGGGGAAAAGGAAAAGGAAAGTCAATTGCTAAGAAGAAGATTCCACCACCTCCCAAGAAAGAAAACCCAGCGAAAGACGCCGAATGTTTCCACTGTGGAAAAGTTGGCCACTGGAGGAGGAACTGTCCCTCCTACCTATCTGAGTTGAGAAAAGGCAAGGCTGGCGAAGCCAGCAAATCAGGTATATTTCATATACAGTTATATACTTTTTCTAGTGATTCCTGGATTTTTGATACTGGTTGTGGTACTCACATCTGTAACAATATGCAGGGAATGAGAAGAAGTAAGAGACTGAAGAAAGGCACACTGGATTTAAGAGTGGGCAATGGGGATCGAGCAGCTGTTGAAGCTATTGGAACTTATGAGCTTACTCTACCCAGTGGTCTTATTGTTTTGTTGGAACAATGTCATTATGCTCCTAGTATTACGAGCAACGTAGTTTCAGTTTCTCTTTTGAAAGATGTTGGTTTTGAACTTACATTTACGCACTTTGGTATTTTAGTTTCTAAGGATAATATTTTTTATTTTAATGCTTATCCACGTGATGGTATTTTTGAAATTGATATGCATGGTGTGATTTCAAATAATAATTCTGTATATACCTGTACTGCCAAACGAATCAAGCAAGACTTGAATAATACCTATCTATGGCATTGTCGTCTTGGTCATATAAACAAACAACGCATTTCAAAACTCCAATCTGATGGGCTTTTGGAATCAACTGGCTCTGAGTCATTTGATGTGTGTAAGTCATGTTTATGTGGAAAGATGACAAAGGCTCCTTTCTCCGGTTTAGGTGAAAGAGCTAAAGATCTTTTAGGACTAATACATACTGATGTATGTGGCCCTTTTAGAACTATGTCTAGACATGGTGAATCATACTTCGTTACATTTACTGATGATTATAGTAGATATGGTTATGTTTACTTGCTGAAACATAAACATGAAGTTTTTGAAACGTTCAAAATCTTCCAAAATGAAGTAGAAAATCAACTTGGAAAGACCATTAAAGCCTTTCGCTCTGATCGAGGAGGGGAATACATGAGTCAAGAGTTTTTGGACCACCTAAAGAATTGTGGAATCATCTCACAGTTCACTCCACCTTACACACCACAACACAATGGTGTGTCTGAACGGAGGAATCGAACTTTACTTGATATGGTTCGATCTATGATGAGTCTAACTACTCTACCAATGTCTTTTTGGGGTTATGCATTAGAGTCTGCTGCACGCATACTCAATATGGTTCCAACCAAGAAGGTAGAAAAGACACCATATGAGCTATGGCATGGGAAGAGTCCCAAGTTGTCTTATTTGAAAGTCTGGGGTTGTGAAGCGTATGTGAAACGTGACACTTCAAACAAGTTAGAACCCAGAGGTATCAAATGTCACTTTGTGGGATACCCAAAGGAAACAATGGGTTACTACTTTTACTACCAAGCTGAAAACAAAGTGTTTACTGCTCGGTTTGCTGAATTCTTTGAAAGAGATCTTCTCTTACAAGAAGTCAGTGGGAGTAAAGTAGATTTTGAAGAAATTCAAGAATCACAAAGTGACATACCTTCTGAAGGCACTAGCCAACCGCACGTTGAAGCTGAACACACTGTTGGTGAGCCAGAACGTGTTGCACCTGTAATTCGTAGATCTAGTAGAACTCCTCATCGACCAGAGAGGCTAAATCTTCTGATTAATTCAGATGAACCTCATCTAGGGGATTATGATGAACCCTCTAGCTACGGTGAGGCCATATCAGATCCAGAATCTGAAAAATGGCAAGATGCTATAAAGGCAGAGATGCAGTCCATGAAAGATAATCAAGTATGGGACTTGATTGATCTTCCACCCAATTGCAAGACAGTGGGGTGTAAATGGGTCTTCAAGAAGAAGGCTGACATGGACGGTAATGTAAACACTTTTAAGGCTCGGTTGGTAGCAAAAGGTTATACTCAAACTCAAGGAATTGATTATGAGGAAACTTTTTCACCAGTCGCGAGCATTAAATCAATTAGGATACTTATTGCCATAGCTGCTTTTCATGATTATGAAATATGGCAAATGGATGTCAAAACCGCTTTCCTAAATGGCGACCTAAGCGAGGACGTATATATGGTTCAGCCAGAAGGGTTTGTGAATCCTAAGCATCCTAATAAAGTATGCAAGCTTCTAAAATCCATTTATGGATTGAAGCAAGCATCCAGGAGCTGGAATCTCAAGTTTGATGAGAAAATTAAAGAGTTTGGTTTTTCTCAAAATGGAGATGAGCCCTGTGTTTACATTAGAGCTAGTAGGAGTAAAGTAGTCTTCTTGATCTTGTATGTTGATGACATACTACTTATTGGAAATGACATTCCAACTTTGCAAGATGTCAAGTCTTGGCTTAGTAAATGTTTTTCTATGAAGGATCTTGGAGAAGCTAAATATATTCTTGGAATCGGGATCTATAGAAATAGATCAAAAAGGCTTATTGGTTTGAGTCAAAGTACATACATTGATAAAATCTTGCGTAGATTTAGCATGCAGAACTCTAAACGCAGAGCATTGCCCGTGCAAAAGGGTGTAATCTTGAGCAAATCTCAAAGTCCTATCACACCTGATGAGATAAGACGTATGAAAGGTATCCCGTATGCTTCGGCTATTGGATCCATCATGTATGCCATGTTATGTACTAGACCTGATGTCTCGTTAGCTTTAAGTTTGACGAGTCGTTATCAACAGAATCCAGGTGAAGAACATTGGATGGCTGTTAAGAACATTCTTAAGTATTTGCGGAGAACTAAAGATATGTTCTTGGTTTACGGTGGTTTGAAAGAAGAGCTGAGTATTAAGTGCTATACAGATGCTAGTTTTCAAACTGATCGAGATGATTCTCGATCCCAGTCAGGATGTGTCTTTGTCATGAATGGCGGAGCAGTTGATTGGAAGAGCTCGAAGCAGAGCACAGTTGCACAGTCTACAACGGAAGCAGAATACATTGCTGCCTCAGAAGCTGCACAGCAAGCTGTTTGGATTCGGAAGTTTATTGCTGAACTCGGAGTAGTTCCCAGCATTGAATCCCCTATGGAAATGTACTGTGATAATTCAAGTGCTATTATACTTGCGAAAGAATCACGTGTACGTAAGGGTAGCAGACACATTCTTCGAAAGTTTGACTACATTCAAGAAGTCGTTGAGAGGAATGATATTAGTATTCTTAAGGTTCATACAGATGATAATGTGGCTGACCCGTTCACGAAGCCCATGACACATAACAAGCATGATGAACATGCTAGTAGTATTGGACTTCGTTATGCTGCTGATCTTTTTAATTTGTAATTTAGTATTTGGATATTTTTGGAACATTAAGCAGTTTTATCTTAATGAATTGATATATTGATGGTATGATCATTTTCATTTATATTACTGTGTTCTGTATTAGCATGTTTAATCCATGAATAGTTGTTGATTATTCAAAATCTCCATAATCGGTCATGTTATGGGAATAACATGAATTAAGATTAATATGAATGTTTGGTTATATTTATTGATGATAAATAGTTAACTTGTAGAGACCAAATTCATATGTATTCATTGATGATGAATATTGGAATGACCCATCCGAGATATCACTACATGGATCGTTGTCAGTAGTGAATCTTTTAGTGATTATGTCTTTATGTCCTTAGACTTGAGATGCACACCCGTTTCGATGTGTTGAATATTGTACTTTGATATGGTTAAACGCTGTCCTGAATAAGGCTGTAATAAAGGCCATCATTGGGTATAATGTAAAGCTCTTGAGAGACACGTGTATGCAAAATAGGATTTGTTCCTCCTAAATGTTTGGAGTTAGATACTTTTGAGCTCCTCGATGAATGAATAAGATATTTGTGTGGCCGCACCCAGATGTAATTAAGATGATACTTAATTAGTTTGGTGATCTAATTCAGTTCTAAGATCGAGAAATAAAATTGTTAAACAAATGAGAATGACCGATGATCCATATCTCAAGTTTAACTAAAGTATCTGAAACAAAGGGACGAATGACATTTAACACTTACTATAAGCAGTTTCGAGAAACTACCCTCACGTGAATTTAGGGACAATGGCCTGTTGCTAGACGGTATCCATTGTTTGTATAGTTACTTGGTGTTGTACCATGCACAAGTGGGAGTCTGTAGGATTAATGTGCATGATACAATATATAACTATATGGCTAAATTCATTTGAGCCTTCGGGGTCACACATATATACACGTAGACGTTAAATGAAATATATATATGACGTATATATATTACCCAAGTAGCGAAATAAACTAAAATCGTTTATTATAATTTAGTTGGTTAGTTAATTAATAAGATGAATAATTAATATTCATTAATTATAATTAAATGATATTGGTTCCTTGGTGCGTAAGTACACAATTGATTTTGACAACTAGATTGTTCGTTTTTTTTTGTTCCACCGACATAAAAGTCAATTGGCAAATTTGGATGGGATTTGTTTTGCTGTGCAAGTTTTACACATTTATTATTTATTAGTATATATGATGATGGGTTTTTGTTTTCGGCTGAAAAACATACACATATACGAAACAAATAAAAAGAATATTATATCCCACCTCTTGTTTTTAGCCGCACCATAAACCAAAAGCATATTACGTTTTCTTTTATTTTCGTTCGATAAGAAAGACGTAAACATACTATACACGAGTATTATTCATTATACAATTAATATAATTCGATTATATTAATAAGCTACTTGGGTTTGGACTAGCATCCATTGACGTTGTTCGAAAGTGTAGTGGACTATCCAAAGAGATGGTCATACCCTTTGATCGTGGGTTTCTCTCCATTCATCAGTTTCTTCAAGAAAGGTATACCGTTTACTCCTCTTTTATTTTATATTCATGACAATTATTATGGTGTAACTGGATCCATTGGATAAATTAATCGTGTGCATGTTTTTAAATAAGTGATTATTTAATTTTTGTAATTTTGTTCATAAAATAATAAAAGATTATTATTTTAATTATCCGCTGCGTTAATCTGAATTGTTAAAAGTACACACGATTTTCCATCACAATACAAGTACGATGTAACCCAATTCAATATGAACTCGTAACAAGTAAAGCTTACCAACAACCGCCAGTGCTCTCCATGGAAGAAAAAGTCCCAAAAAGTATGCCAACAGTATTCCAATAGTAACAGAAAGCTAGAAATAAAAGAGACCTATCGTAAGCTATATACACTCAATCTTTAGGAAAAACAATTGGAAATTAATAATTGCAGACGTTAGTATGATATATCTAAGTTGAAGTACGAAATAGCCATAAACCAACCTGGTTCACAGATCCAAGACTTCCTCTCATGTTTTGAGGTGCGATTTCAGCAATATATACAGGAACCTACATTTGATATCCGATAGTAAAACTAGTTAACCATATTGCAATTGTGAATTTGTGATAAAAGGATATCAAATTCTTTAGGTGGCTAAAATTCACCGTGTAAGATATTACTCCAACACCAAAACCTTCCAATAACCTTCCCATATACAAGAATGAATAATCCTATCAAAAAGACAATAATTAAATACCATATAATTAACATAGTAATAATTTACTACAAAATACAAGAATAATAACATATAAAAGCTTGTAACTTATAAGGTTGGATTGAACTTAACAAATGTGACTTACTTTTGCAAATGAAATAGCAAGCCATCCAAGTATGTTAGGAATAGCAGCAATCATCAATGACTGCACTTACAATACACATTCACACCATTCAATATATATTCATTTATAAGGTTTTTCCTGTTTAGGCTACCGGGAAAATAAAGTATATATATATATATTTTTTTTTGGTTCTTGAGTCACCAAAAAAAAAAGAAAATAAAGTATTTTTACTCGGATACAGTCTAACCAGGTTATCCCGTAACCATTTTCGACCCTGTTCCCTGGCCATATACTTATAATGCTAGTGAGGGTTGAACCCTAAAATCAAATGAGAAGTAAGCAAACCGATTCACTAAATTTGTGACTTTGATTCACAAAATAATATGTGTATATGCTCAATTACGTAAAGTTGTGGACAAAAGCTACAATATGATGGATATGTTTGCTTCTAAAAAGTTTCTCATTTGATCCTAAACTACCAAATTAAGTACTAATAAGGTTAATTGTACAATTATATACTTTACCCCTTTTCGTCCAATGTTTTCTGCAATCTGACCACTCGAAATCGCACCAACCATAGCACCAACATTTGCTAATGAACCAAACACCGAAAACTCTGAAATCTTTAGGTTAAGATCAGCTATAATATCCGCCTGCGTAGGGTTTGAATATCCACACTACACAAAAGAAACAATCACATTTATAATAAACATATATATTCTACAGACATGAGTGGATCTAGTGTAGAGCAACTGAGGTCAGCCGCCCCCAACGACTGCATTTTGTTAATATATTTTTATATGTTAAAGTTCAGCATCTTGTTTTTTTTTCTTCCAATTTTTAAACGTTTAGTCCCCTCGAAATAAATTCTTGATCCGCCACTGCGTATACATATATTTAAATGTTGGTAAAGAGAGATTTATTACTGTGAATCCAAATTGAACAGGGCCCAACGCAACGATGAATACAACGAGAAAAATGGAAACGGATTCACGTAGGATCTGCGCAGATGAACCTAACATGCTGGATTGGCGGGAACTCATACCGGCCATGCGGTACCAACTTCCAGTGTGTAAAAGAGGTTTTTTGAGGCTGCCACCACCGCCACTATCGTCGATTTCCGGATCTCGTGAAGCCATTGGAAATGTATGATATGTTTAATGAAATGATCAAATGATAAGTTGCAGGTATGTAAAGAAGGATGTGTTTTGGTAGAAATACTGTAATAAGATTAGGATCACAAAGAAAATTGTTTCTAAAACATGGATGACTTGCTCTTTCTTTTCTAAATATAGAATTTATATATCTATTTATTTTTTTTCTTTTTTCTTAATTACCGTTTCTTGTCTTTTGACACATAAACAAATTAACCAATTTTTGTCTTTGTCTGATTGTCTCTGATATATGATGTCAATCTAAAAATCAATTTTATTGGCTTTTTAAAAATAAAATATATATTTAATTAGAGCAATATTCATTTGCATCCTTACTTTTGCCAGGAATAAATCTCAGCCCTTGAATCAATATAATCAATGGCTAGGATTAAAAATGCGGGACAATCTCATGTGATTGGCTAGGATTAAAACGCGGGACAATCACATGTGATTGTATGTGATTGTCATGACAATCATAACATGACAACATGTCATTATAAGATCCAATTACAAGTGACTGTAAAATCTCAAGCAAAATTAACTATTTAAATGAACATTTCACTTTTTTTTAGTCATAAATATAAAGAGGAGGCATAATCCAACTCGAGAGAAAAGGTTACTTAAGATGCGATATTCCTTTAATTCCATATTATTAACAAGTTGTACTTTATGCTATCCCAGATGGCAGGCAAAATACCGAACCAAAATTGACCAAAGTCAAGAATTGAATACCGAATTGAACTAACATAACGATACCGATATCGGTACTGTTATTTTCGGTATAGAACCGAATGGAACTAAATAGGAGCTTTATTTTTGTTTTTGTGATTCAAACAGTATATATTGAATTATCTAGTTCTTGATTAATGTTAAGATTCTTAATATAGTTTCAAAAGGATATGTTTTCTATGAGATTGAAAGTAACTGGGTGAAGACCCTGGCCTCCGCGCGTTGTAGCGGTTTTTCATTTGTTTGCATTTTGCAACAAACGTTTCGTTCAATACTTTAAACTATGTTTAAGTTGTTTATAATTACAATTTGCAAATTGACAAATAGTATATAAGTCTTTTGTTAAAACTAAGAAAATGATGGGTACGTACCTTTTATCTCATTAAAAAAAGTGTTTAATGATATTTCATATTTATGTTTAAAGTTAGTTGGACAATTAACTTTAAAAAAAAAATTAGTAAAGAGACAGTTAACTTGGAATATTTTATTTTTTTTATTTCGATTAACATAATGATTATCAATTATTTTTCTTTGTGTTTATCTATCTTTGCATGATGGTGAGTAGCTAATATACTCATGTAAACTTAGATGATTAAACTCTGGTGGTTGATTGTTTATTTTTAGTTTTATATAATTGTTAAACTATTTTGATTATGTCTGATTGAAGAACCATCGTTATTAAAGCTTATTGTTTAGTTTTTATTGCATAGATTGTTGAATGTTTAACGACAATTGAATAAGTTAATGATCTTTAGATTTTTGTGGCCACATTAGCTTAGTAATCTTTGAATTATATACGGGGCGCCAAACTGTAATTAGATGTTTAGCGATTTAAACTTTTAATTTGCTGAAATAATTGTCAGGTTTTAAAGAGACACCAACACAATCTAAAATTGGATTACAAATTAAGTAGTTTGAGTTGATTGATTGTGTGCTTAGTTAGAAGATCCATTATGTTAGCGTTATTCGGTTTGAATCAGTTACATAAGTTAGTGAGTAAGTTAACGACAATTTATTTGCAAAATATAGTTTGTGCTTCAAACCTTGAGTGATCTAGACAATTATGTAAATACATGCGGGACACCAGTGTAGGAGCATATATAATTGGTAATTGGTTTTCATTTTGTTACAGGCAGAAGCCTGAGCTAGAAGTAATTTGACTATTTTTCCCCTTAGGTTTATTTGTGCATTAATATATGGTTTTATTTTAATAATATGTTTATTATTAATTGTGTATGTGGTTAAGACCAGATTGTGACAATGGTCACAGAACCGGTTCGTTTGTTTAATTTTGACTCCGTTAGGGCTGTCTAACGAAGTGCGAAAGATATCAGATAACTGATAAATACCCGTGTGTTGTGGAGTATGAGTTTAAACCCTTTAAGTGTATGTATATGCTTCTTGAGTTCATTTCTATAACTCCCCTAAAGCTTTCTCCGTACCTAATCTCTTGCTCATTCCAAACCCTAACTTGATTCAAGCTTGGAAATTGAGTGTGTAATCTTAGAGATTGATTCCTTGCATCATTGTAAGCATATATCCAGTTTTGTTTGCTTGAATTCGTGTTTTAATTCTTAGAAATTAGAGTTCTTGAGCTTTTATGAAAAAGTGAGTTTTGATGCTTTAATCTTGATGGATTGTGTTTATTAGTGTAATTGATGTTAGATTTATGTTCTATAGTTGTTATATGATGTTTTTGAGGTGGTTTTGTGACCAGAACAAGCAAAAATCAAGATTTGGGGTTGAAAACCCAAAAACAACGAATTGGTGCCGTTCTTCAGCTCCCACACGTTTGACAGTTCAACTGCACGAGTGACCACGCGTTTGAGCGCAACCATACATTTGAGTTCAACTACGCGGTTGACCACGTAGTTGAGAGCTCAACCGTACGGTTGAGGGCTCATCATTGTCAGCTTTTGGTAAAATTGATAAGGTCGTAACTTTGAAATCGTAACTCCGTTTTTGACAAATAAACTATCATTTGAATCATCTTGAGGTCTAATTTCCAATGGTAATGTTTTAAAGCACTAAATCAAACTTTAGATTTGGTTCAAATTACAATATAATTGTGTATGCTTCGTTTTACGCACGTGTGGGGTTACTATTGAATGGGGAATTGTATAATCTTGTCATATATAGATAGGGACATATATGAGTTGAGTTTGTGCTCATGTTGTGCTTTATTGGATATGTGGATCACTGAATTATTATATCATTCTCAGATGAAAAAGATAAAGAGAAGGCTCAGAAAGATTAGACCTCTGAGAATCTTCAGTTGCTGATAATCGGTGAGTGAGTCTATCTTCGGATAGAGTTTAAGTAGCAATTCATGCTACTGTGGTTTATTCCGATTACCCTATGTAGTGTAGTGATTGCCATGTTAGTTTGATTATTGCATGCTCTGTGAATTGTATGTTGTATATGTGCACTGTGTTTGACACCAGCCATTCCTAGGTCGGTTGGGGACTTTCAACCATTCCTAGGGTGGTTGAAGTCCGTATGAGGTCAACCATTCAAAGGGCGGTTGAGTTCATACACTGCAGTCTGTTTGCAGAGACTAGATGGGAAGGACTATCGGTAGACTCTATCCTGATCAGTTGGGTCGTGTTGTGATGCCCCGTAAAAAAACCATCGTGTACGAATCATCAACAACAGGATCATTACAAGGTTAAGTACTATATGCGATTTCAAAAAGAGTTTGCATTCATAAATAAAGTGATGTCTAAACCAACATCAAATGTTTTACAATCCAAAAGCATGCTTCACTAAGTAGAAGCAAATAATAAGTGTATGTGACCACAATGGTCGTTATAAGTCATAGTTCAAAAGTACTAAAGTTTGAATGCAAGGTAAAGTAGTTCATGCGATGACAACTCTAAGCAGCGGGTGTCTACAGCACGACTAGTACACAGCGGAAGCTAATCTCAAGCACCTGAGAAAAACATGCTTTAAAACGTCAACACAAAGGTTGGTGAGCTATAGTTTAAGTATAACAGTAAGTAAGGTAGGCCACGAGATTTAAGTGCTACAAAGAGCGTTTCAAAACAGTATGATAAAGTATATGTTAACCGTGGGCACTTGGTAACTAACTTAACGTTTATACCCCCTGAAAATACACTTGGCAAGTGCGTATGTCTACGAAATATTAAACACCCGTTAAATGCTAGCGCTACTAGCCCGAGTGGGGATGTCAAACCCTATGGATCCATATCTAAGATTCGCGTTCACTGGTTCAAAAACCAATGACTAAACGTTACCGAGCTAAAGGGAATGTTTCTGCCGTTATATAACCCACACATATATAAGTTTAAGTACTCGTGCCTAGTATGTAAAACATAAAATCTGCATATATTCTCAGTTCCCAAAATAAGTTAAAGTAAAAAGGGAATGCTATAACTCACAATGATAAAGTAGTCGGTAAAGTATGACTCGGAAAGTAAGCAAGTAATGAAGGTCGTCCAAACGGGTCCTCAACCTAAGTCAAAATATCACTAGGTCAGTAAATCATCCGAAAAGGTTTAAAAGTATGTAAATAAGGTCTTAAGGGTCATCATCATTCATCATCAAACAAAAGGCGTAAAGTAAGTTTCGTTTATGAAAGTAGTTTAAAACAAAGGCTGACTTCAGTCAGTCACCACGGCCTCTACCCTTACTGAATTAAGGTGAGACCAGTGGCCATGGCTCCGTATATGAGTCCTTTAAGTGTGGTAAAATTTACAGAAGCAAACTCATCTTCGTTTGACCATGGCGACGGTCTAAGTGCGAGTAGGTCAGAAATTTCTTCACAACGTTAAAAGGACATAGTGATGATCGGAGGGCCATAAATCCTAAACCGTTACTCGGATTAAGACGAGTATTATATGAAAAATTATCTACTCGAAAAGGTATATTTGAAAATCAAGGTCTCAGTAGCCCAGGTCTACTAGTCTGTTACAGAAACAGTAGGACAGAGGGCTGTAAACAGAAAACAGGAAGTTAAAAGTGAGTTCCAATGGTCTTGGTGCTTGATGTTCATCATGGTTCTCATCCTTGATGCATATAGCTTCAAGTGCACAACTCATTGATGCGTTTACATCATCTTCACCAAGGTTTGACCATCATAACCCAAGTGCAAGTCTAAGACATGAAGCACAACTCACTTAAGTGTTGCAAGTGTTTTGATGAACCAAAGTTACATCAAAGTCTTAGATCTAACACATACATGAACTTTAAAGGTAATATTGAACTATAAACTTGAAAGTAAGCTAACTAATCAAGATCTTAAGGTGTAGAACATGGTTCTTAGTTAGATCTTGAAGATCCAAGACTCAAAAGTCTAGATCAAGCATAAGTATACAAAGTTATATTTAAAGAAAACTTATTTGTGTGTTCTTGAACCTTCAAAGTTAACTTTTAGTTCAAGATTAATGAGATCAAGACTAACTTGTAGTACTTGACCATTTAAACTAATTACATGAAATTAAAGTGCAAGAATGAAGAAGTAAACTAAGTAAACATGTAATTTGTTCATGGTTGTTCATACTTTAAAGATTCAAACCAAAGTTTGATCTTTAAGAAAGTAAACTTTAAAGTTTACTTCATGAATCACAAGTATGATTTTAATCAACACATGGACTTGCAATCTATTAAGAAAGTATATGTAGAACATAACTAGTAAGTTATGTTCTTGAGTGTTCTTGTAATTACAAGATAAAAGAAGAATCAAACTAGAAAGTTTATTCTTGTAACATGTAAGTAAGTAACAACAATTAACAAAGACAAGTAGTTAAACAATAATCAAGAACAAGTAATAAATAACAAATGATGATGATGGATGATTTATGGTTTCGGTTTTTACAAAGAAGGGAAGAGAGAAAAAGTCTTCAAGTTACTTACAAAAGCTAGAGAGAAAAGAGAGAAGAATGAAATGCAAGTTTGAGAGTGTTTGAAATTGTGCGAGAATGAGAATGAGAAGTAATACAAAAGTGAACAAAAAAACTCTCCTAACCCCTAATGAGGCCGACGGTTTGCAAGCTCACAAGGGGGAGGGTTTAGTTCTTTGGTTAATAGTGTGTTAAAGCTTCAAAAGTTGGATAAAGAATGGTTATGCATGCGGATTATGAGTGAACTAGATTCCAATTGATCAAAACTAGCTAGTTACCATCTAAAATGATACAAGTAGTGTTGGGCTAATTAGTCCACTTAAAATGTAGGGTGGGCTTCTAAAGTCCAATAACACTAGTAAAGGCCCAAGTTCAAATAAAAGCCCAAGTATGTATGTAATTAACAAGTTAATCCAATTAAAAGCCCAAGTAACTAACTAATAACCTTAGTTAATTAAAATGATTAATAAACTTAATCATGAATGCAAATAATATCTAAAAATATTATTCGTGAAAGTTCTGGGTGTCACAAAGACGTTTCGGGCAATAAAAGTCAAGTTCGGGCAATCATGGCAACATGTAAATGTAATAACATACATTCGTTTTATCACACGTATTAATAATAACAATTATTAATAAATAAACGTTGGAAAATCCAGGGTCGTTACACGTGTGCCCATACAAGCCGTCGATCCTCATATTTTATTTACTTGTATGCTTGTTGGTTGTAGGCATGATCGTTGATTAATGTATGATTGATGCTTAAGCTTATTCTGCAAGATAGATTCCATTCGCTTAGCCGAGTGCTAATCCCCCACATTTTCACCCTTGCATGTTTAAGTTCTGTAGTTTGGCAGGGTGCTGGAGTTTGAAAATGTTTGACCAGTGAACTCTGATGTAGATTTTGTGACATGTGTTTTGCATTAACGTAACACCGTTTGTGAATGTTAAACTTAATTAAATGACTTTTTGTACTGATGTAAATAATGTTGTGATTTTACTAAGTAAGATTTTCGTTATGTTATAAAAAAATGACCGGTGTCACACATTTAATACTTACAGCGTGTGGTTATAATCGGGATATAGGTGTAGCATAGGTTTTATGAGTGTAAAACTAGGCTAAGTAAGATAGTTATTTAACTAGTGGTGAATTAACTTGTATCTATGATAGTGACTGATTCTAGGTTATTACATGTTAAGAAGTTGTAAGAGTCAACAAATAATTACAGTGTCACTACATTTGTAATTATTATAACGGGTAGCAATCATAGTCAAGGAAATTGATTCCAAATGAATACCCTTATTTCCACTGATTTCTTCTTCTTTTTACTTGTGATGCCCCGCACAAAATTAACGTGATCATCAACAACAGGTCCATTACACGGTTACAATACTATATGTTGTTTTAAAACAAGTTTGCATTCATAAAAAGGATAACATCTTTACCAACGTCGAATTTTTTACAAAAAATAACGTGCTTCTACGAATAGAAAGCATTAACATAAGTAAGTGACACAAAGTTCATTACAAAATCCATTGTTCAAATGTAATATAAGTTGTGAATGCAAAGTAAAAGTTTCATGTTTGAGACATCTCTAAACAATGCAGCGGGAGTCTAACACAGCAAGTCTATAACAGCGAGACTAATACAGCGGAAGCGACAAACGTCTAAGCACCTGAGAAATAACATGCTTTAAAATGTCAACACGAATGTTGGTGAGCTATAGTTTGATTGTAACAATGATGTAATGTAGGCCACGAGATTTCGTATTCAAAACAGTTATGAAAAGTATATGCTTAACCGTGGGCACTTGGTAACTAACTTAACGTAAATGTCACCCCCTAAAAGTACACTTGGCGAGTGCGTAAGTTTACGAAGTATTAAACACACATTAAATGCTAGCGCGGCTAGCCCGAGTGGGGATGTCAAACCCTATGGATCCATATCTAAGATTCGCGTTCACCGGTTCATAAACCAATGACTAAACGTTACCGAACTAAGGGGAAAATTTATGCCGTTATATCACCCACACATATATAAAGTTTAAGTACTCATTCCTAGTAAGTAAAACATAAAAAGCGCATGTATTCTCAGTCCCAAAAATAGTAAGGTAAAAAGGGAGCTATAACTCACAGTGATAAATGCGGTAAAAGTCGATGTGCAAAGTATGCAAGTAGTAAGTCGGTCCGAAAGGTCGTCAACCTAAGTCAAAGGTCACTAAGTCAGTATATTGTCCCCAAAGGTTTAAAAGTAAATAAATTAAGTCTTAGGTATCATCATCATCATCATACGTAAAAAGTAAAGTAAGTTTTCAATCAAGAATAGAGATCGAAACAAAGGCTGACTTCGTTCAGCTGCTACGACCTCTATACAAACTGAAATGACGCGCGGTCAGTGGCCAAGGCTCCGTATGTGAGTCCTTTTACCTCTTTCCAATTTTTAGATCCTAACTCGATGTCGTTTGACCGTGGTGATGGTTCAAGCGCGAGTAGGTCAGAAATTTCAGCACGTCGTTACAGAGGCGTAGTGATTTTCGGAAGGCTATAAATCCTAAACCATATATTGGATTTAGGCGAGTCTTAAATGAAAAGTCATCTACTCGAACCGAAATATCTGGAAATCAACTCTTCCAGAAGCCCAGGAGTATGATCAGACCCTGAAAAACAGAAAACAAGTGCTCCAGTGGGTTTCTTGGTATTTGATGCTCATCACGGTTCTCATCCTTGATGCGTATAAGCCTCAAGTGTACAACTCTTGATTTTTTAGTTTCAGTTTAACCAAGGTTTAACCATCAACACACAATGTCAAGACTAAGAAATAAAATACAACTCATTTAAGAGTTTAAGCAAGATGATGAACCCAAGTTACATCAAGTTCTTAGTTTCGACACAAGTACGAGTTCTATTAAGCTATAAACCTTGAATCAAACTAAATAAGCAAGACCTTAAGTTATAGAACTTAGATCTTAGCTAAGTATTAAAGACCTTAGACTAAAAAGTCTAGATCTTATGTTCTTAGTGAAACCCTACGTCATAACACTTAGACTTTCAACTTTTACACAACCATAAGTTATGAAACTTAGATTTTGTAAAGTAGAATGAGCATAAGCTAATGAGCTTTTGTTTAAACAAAGTAGAAGACCATAAGTTACACAACTTAGATCAAATACAAAAATGAAACCTTAAGCTAGAGAGCTTGGATTCCTAACAATACTTATGAGATCTCAAGCTAGTAAGATTGTATATTTTGTTTGATGAAAATACAAGTCACAAATCTAAAGTACAACGAATGAAAGAAGATCATAAGTTAATAAACTTTGATCTTAACTAACTTTTTGTTGAAACCTGATAGTGCTCCAAATGAACATATATTTAGGCGCAATATCCTTCCAATATGTAAAGCTTTTAGTTGCAATTGTTCTATTTTTATGTAATAATCATTTAAATAAATAAGTGCGAAGACAAAAGACAGAATCGACGATTTGAAGATGAAAATGACCAAAAAGCTAAAAAGTACAAAGTACAATCCAAGTAGTTCAATTTATTGATGAGAAACGCCTAAAAATGACAAGAGTACAAGCCGCGAAACGTAAAGTACAAGATATCTAAGCGTACGAAAAGGCGTTCCAAAATTCGGAACTGAGACATAAACCGAGCATCAACGTACAACTCAACGGAGCTAAAATTACAAGTCAACTATGCACAAGAATATAATATAATATATATATAATTATATGAAATTATATATTATTATATTATATATTATATATTATAATATTCAGCAGCCCACGTTTAACTCAATTTGGTGAGCTGGAATCCAAAGCTTCGCACTCGCAGAGCTGTAAGGCACAAAAGTACCGCACTCGCGGAGCTGTACAGTTCAAAGTGGGCCTATAAAAGCTCACGCATTCTGCTCGAATTATGCATCCCTTTTTCACTCAATCTCTCTATCTATATACGATATATATATTTATATTTATAATATTAAAGTTTAATTTAATATTAATAATAATTTGGGTTATTGTAAGAAATGTTTTACGGGTTTTAAAGTCGGAACTCTGTCCGTGTAACGCTACGCGATAAATAATCACTGTAAGCTATGCTCTTCCTTTTTAAATTAATGTATCGTAACTAAGTTATTATTATGCTTATTTGAGCCGAAGTAATCGTGATGTTAGACTAAATATTAAAGACGGGGTTATTGGATTTAGTACCATAATTAATGTTTGAACAAAAGACCGACACTTGTGGGCATTTGACTATGGACTATTAATAGATGGGAGGTATTGTCTAATTGAGTGACAACTCATTGGAGTCTGTCGAACCTATCTTCAAATTAATTAACTTAATAATTAATAATGATTATGGTTGTCCTATTTAGTGACATTCATACGAAATCTATTATAATCATTTAATTAATTATTCGGGTTGGGTAATTGATTATTCAAACTGATCAAGTGGGTAAATTAATATTCATATCTAATCAAAACAGAGGTGGATTACATACAGTGATAACTGGTGTAATTGTTGACAGAAGTGATAACTGCGTCACAGTTTAAATCTTTAATTAGTTGGAATATTTGACTTCGGGTATAAGGGTAATTTGACGAGGACACTCGCACTTTATATTTATGACCGATGGACTATTATGGACAAAAACCAGATAGGTTTCAAATAATCCAATACAAAAGGACAATTAACCCAGAGTAATAAATTAAAATCAAAACGTCAAACATCATGGTTGTAGAAGTTTAAATAAGCATAATTGTTCTATTTTATATCTCATCGTATTTTTATTTACTGTCATTTTATTTATTGTCATTTTAATATTGTTATTTATTTTACACACTTTAATTATTGTCATTTATCTTTACGCTTAAAATATAAAATCGACAAACCGGTCATTAAACTGTAAACCCCCCTTTTATATATTATTATTACTATATATAATTATATACATTTTATATAAATATAGTTGTTAAAAATATAGTACGTATTCACTAGCTCCCCGTGGAACGAACCGAACTTACTAAAAACTACACTACTCTACGATTATGTATACTGCCTATAAGTGTTGTAGCAAGGTTTAGGTATATCCATCTATATAAATAAATAAAGCTTGTATCATATTTCGCCGTATTTCATATTAAAAATAAGTATATTTCGTACCCCTTCACTCGCACATCAAGTTTTTGGCGCCGCTGCTGGGGAAGCGAAACGTTATATTCTAAAAAAAAAAATATTAGTTTTTAAGCTATTTTTGTAAAAATATATAAGTTTTAAAAAAATATAAAAACATAAAAAAAGAAAAATATATATCTATATTTTTAAGTGTTAAATTAAAAAGTTTTTATTTTTTTTAGTTACAAAAACTAATAAGTAATTTTTTGTTAAAATATAAGTTATACTTAAATTATATTTTATAAAAATTAAAATCATAAAAAGAAAATAAAAAATCAAAATATAAAAAAAATCTGAAACTGCCCGAACCAGTTTGAACCTGCAATCATCTGAGACTGCATACCTCCACAGTCACGGAGCACTTCTGGGCCTGGATACCGCAGTCGTGGAGCTGTCTGACAGGTCAAACCTCAGACTGCATTTATTACGAAATTAGGGTTATTTAATTATTATTATTATTATTATTAATTAGGGTTTAATTAAATTAATAATTAGTTTTAGTTTTAGTTAATTTTGTATTTTAAGTTTTAATTAGTTCTCTTAATTTATAAATCAGTACCTTTTTATTAAATAATATAAAAATATTCTTTTTATAAAAATTGTATTTTTATAACTTTAAGTTTTATTTTTATATTTTGTATCTTTTTATTCGTTTAGTTCGTAATTTGTATATTTATCGTTCGTAACTGGTTTTAAGTTATAGTATTTTGCCGTAGTTATTTTATATTTCTAAATTTTTAGGCTTTGCCGTAAAATCCTTTAAGTGCTTTTTCTTTAGATTAAGATTTAGGTGCCTTAGAATTTTTCGACGCCGTTTTAAGATTTTAGTGCCTAATTAAGTTATTGCCGTTTTGGATATAGAATTCCTTTAAGCTTTAATACCTTTAGGCGCAACTTTTTAGTCTTAAGTTTTTAGACTTTTAAGTTTCGACGCTTTACTTTCTTTTTATTATTTTTTGACTTTTTATTTTTCGACGTTTTTCGACGCGCTTTATCTTTTTCATTTCTACGCTCTAGTTTTTAGGACATAGAATTTTCAAAGTTTTCTTTAAATTTTGACGAAAAATTATTTTAAGCGGTTAAATTGATAGACATCCAAAATTTTCTGCTTCGTAGTAATAGTTGGATTTGTTAGTGGCTGAGTTGTGGATTTTCCGATTTAAAGGATCCTGGCTCCTTGCTGCAGCTTTTGGCTATTCGAAACGTGGGCAAAAGCAGAAAAGTCTATTAATTTGATAACTTATATAATTTCTAATAGGATATTCAGTGAATGCACCGAGCAAAACGTTCACAACCTTTCATACTTTCACCACCTGTAACTCGATCAAGACATCTAGCCAATATTGTCGACGTTGATTTTTCTTTAGAATCATCATCTAGTCGAATAAGTACTCCAATTCAAATTTTCGATAATCCATTTTTTGAACCCGACTTCACAATTGAGAACCCGGAGGATATTCAAGGACAATTCCAAGATCCTGAACCACTAATCATTCCTCCTGAACCACAAACTGTTAAATCAAAATCCTCTAGTGATTCGTATTCAACAAATTCAATTATGGAAGTAACGGAACCTCTAAGTATGGAAGATCGAATGAGAGCCACACGCACGGGCCAAGGACATGCCATTATTAAGCCAGACATTAATGCGCCAGATTATGAAATCAAAGGACAAATCCTACACATGGTAACTAATCAATGCCAATATAGTGGTACGCCAAAAGAAGATCCAAACGAACATCTTCGAACCTTTAATAGGATCTGTGCTCTATTCAAAATCAGAGAAGTTGAGGATGAACAGATCTATCTCATGTTGTTTCCCTGGACTTTAAAGGGAGAAGCCAAAGATTGGTTAGAATTGTTACCCGAAGGAGCGATTGATACATGGGATGTTTTAGTTGAAAATTTTCTTAAAAGATTCTTTCCGGCATCTAAAGCCGTGAGACTTCAAGGAGAAATTGTTACGTTCACGCAAAAGCCAAATGAAACTCTATATGAGGTGTGGACAAGATTCGGAAAGTTGTTGAGAGGATGTCCTCAGCATGGTTTAGATACTTATCAAATATTACAAATATTCTACCAAGGTTGCGATGTTACTACACGAAAAGGCATCGACACAGCAGCTGGTGGTTCCATTATGAAGAAAAACGCAACCGAAGCTCACAAAATCATTGATAACACAACATCCCACTCGCATGAGTGGCATCAAGAAACAGATATCTTTAGTTCATCTAAAGCGGCTAGAGCCGATTCTAGCCATGACTTTGATTCTGTTTCCGCAAAAATAGATGCTTTCGAAAGACGAATGGAAAAGATGACTAAAGATATTCACGCAATACGAATCAGTTGTGAGCAATGCAGTGGACCACACTTAACGAAAGATTGTCACATTGAACTAACGATGGAACAACGAGAGAATGTTTCCTACATGAACCAAAGGCCGGGAAATAATTATCAAAATAATTATCAACCGCCAAGGCCAAACTTTAATCGAAATCAAAACATTCTTTACAATCCAAATGGACCCAACAATAACTCGTACAACCAACAAGGTTCGAATAACCAACCAACTCAAAACAACACTTTCAATCAACAAAGACCTGGCTTGTATAAACCACCACAACAAACCGAAGAGAAAAAGTCAAATCTGGAAGAAATGGTACAAAAGCTAATGGAATCTCAAACACAATTTATTACATCTCAAACCCAAACAAATGAGAGGTTTGATCAGTCATTAAGAACTCAACAAGCTTCCATTTTGAATCTAGAAAAACACGTAGGTACTCTTGCTAGCATGATGAGTGAGAGGGAACAAGGAAAGCTACCGAGTGATACTGAAGTAAATACTCGGAATGAGAATGTTAATATGGTATCAACTTATTCTGAAAAACCAGCATCAGAAGATGGGAAGGTTTTAGATGTGAGTAACAATGAAGAAGTTACAACACCACCACCACCCGAGTATGTAAAGAAAGTGGTGACGCCATACAGACCACCCATCCCGTTTCCAAGAAAAGGAGTTGAGTATGAGCAAGTGATAGGTAATAAAGTTTGTGATACCTTTGGAAAAAAGAAGAAGAATAAGAAGATACAAGAAACAAAAACCGTAAAAATAAACCCGGTGAAGACAGTTCCACCAAAACTTTCACCAAAGTTGGGTGATCCGGGTGAATTTATTGTTCCTTGTCTACTTAGTGATTGTGTCATGTATGATGCACTAGCAGATTTAGGTGCGAGTGTGAGTGTTATGCCTCTTTCATTATATAAGAGATTAGGAGTAGGTGAGTTAAGTCCAACGAAAATGAGTGTTCGACTCTTTGATCAAACCATTAGGCACTCAGTTGGAATTGATGACAACCTACCCGTTCAAGTGGGTAATTTAACCATTTTAGTCAAATTTATTGTCATTGACATAGAAGAGGACCCAAACATTCCTCTAATTTTAGGTCAACCATTCTTAGCGTCTACCGGGGCGTTATTTGATGTAAGAGAGGGTAGAATGACACTTAGTAATAATGAAAAATCGATCACCTTTGTGAGTCGAAAGTCTAAATCTCCACCAACCAAAACCGTTGAACCAACAAAAACGATTGGTAAGAACCATATTGTTTTACCAACTCCAACGGTAGTGCTTAACAATAATAAAATGCCTAAGTGTGGGGAAGATGAAGTGACACCTAATGATGACTTGATAACAAAGAACCCCGTTGTTGATACGAAATTAAATGATCCCGTTATTAACAGTTCAATGAAGAAACTTATTAAGCGAATTCGCGATGCTAGAACCAAGGGGAACTTTACGTTATGTAACTGGTTAGTATCCAATCTATCGCCTAAAGAAAAGGCAAAACTGGTTGAATTTGTTAATATTACACAGGAATCCGACCAATGGCTTAAAGCAAAAGTCACATATATGCAAGTTGATTATGGTAAAAAAGAAATTGACAATGAAGTTAATCACAAATTCGACACCACAACTACCTAAGTGTGGGGAGATTCAAATGTTCTAAAAAGAAAACGTTGTCTAGAGTTAGTTGTTCTGTTCTCGTGTAGTTCCGAGAATGGAATCCGATTGGTCTTTTCCACTAGCAGACACTAAAGAACTAGTTTTCTCCCTCCATTCTGAATTTTTGTTTTATAGGTTTTGTATGAAATTAATATGCTTTTTAAATTTAAGTTTTGTGTGAATTTAAAAACAAAATTTACTTTATTTCATTAAGTTTAAAAATTGATTTCTAAAATTTGTCGTGAGTTAAAGACTAGATCATAGAATCGAAATTGCTTTACCCAAAGACGGGGCGAAAAATTTTGTTATCATTATTTTTAATATTACTGATCTAAAGTATGCAAAAAAAAAAAAAAAAATTAAAAAACTCGAAAATCTTTGTTTTTAAAACACTCGCTTTAAAACGACAAATTTTAATTATTCATTTAAATTGTTTTAATAAATAAAGGTTTTATAAATATATATATATATATATATATATATATATATATATATATATATATATATATATATATATATATATGTTTGTAGTTTATCTTATGTACAAAACAGGGTAAAACAGCGCACTTTCAAAGACTGACATTAAGTTCAGCAAAAGCTACTAATTTTAACGACAAGACGTAAAATATCAAATGTGATATCAAACAATATGTTTGCAAACTCGGTATTTTTAATCATTTTTCTACACTAATCACCCTCATGAATTTAAATTTTTACTGATTTCTTGCAAATGGGGGCAATGCAAGATCTCAAGTGTGGGGAAGGGTTATAAATTCTCTCGGGTTTACACTTAGTTTAATTGCCAAATTTTGTGAAAAGTTAAAAAATTTCAACTAAATGAATTCAAAATCATGTTTATACATATTTATGAATGATAAAACTAGGTTATAATACCGAAATTATTGTTACCTCGGAGAGAAAATAAATGGAGAAACAACCCAAAACGCTTGAATTCATTTAAAATGGAATGAAGGAGAATAAATCAAAACATATATCACATATTTGTACAAGATTATTGCAGGTACTTTTGCTTTGGACTAAACTAATCAGTTTTACCCGATTTACTGTAATATATTTGAAAGAAAGATGGATCTACACGATGAATCAATTCCATCATTAAAAGGAAGTAAAGTCTTCCCAAAAAGACACGCGCTTCTTGATTTAGGTTAGGAAGTTGTCGTCCAGACCAACTGTAGGTTGACGAAAAATCTAGAAAAGTCATCTCTAAAATCAGCAGGAAATCCACGGACCTCAGCATCAAACAGGGTCGCCATGTGGTCAGACTTATCCTAACCATGAGAGGATCTGTCTCGTAAAATGGGGAGGGCGCCGTGCAAATTAGGTTGATAAGACTAATGAATCAGACCCTCAGAAAGGATAATCTCCTTAAAAATTAAAAATCAGCTTTTAAGACTGATATTACTCAATCCTTGAGATTGACCTTAAAAATTGAGAATTCATACTCATGGAATTCAATGATATCTAAACTCGAGCTTGAACGAGAAAATATTTTGATCAAATTAAAACCGATTTGTTTTCTGAAAACCTATTTTCAATGTGTTCATTACCATTGAACGTTAAATCCTGAGAATTTATCGGAATTCATTAGGTCACCTGAACCAAATCGGATGTCAACCATAAGAACGGTGGTTGCATAGCATGGTCGAAGACAGGACCTTGTGCCAGACCGAAAAAATATAGGGTGATCTTTACTATTGCTCCTACAAAGGATAGTAATTGCATCTGACACATTGTAGACCATAATTATCTGCATGTCATGGGACATTGCCTTAACAGTTGCTTGTTCATCGCTTTCCTTTACAACCGGATGGTAGTTTACTGAAAGGTAATATACGGAGCAAGTATACTGGACATGTTGCTTTCCTAATACAAGGTTAGCAAGTGGGTGACACAAAACCACAAGTTTTGAGCTAAAATTTTAAAAATCTGAAACCCACAAAACTCACAAAAATATTTTGCAAACACCGGTGAAGAGTTATTCCAGAAAACTTGTCTAGGGTAAAATCTAGCTTGAATTTTCAAAAGATCAAATGTTTTCATAAAGATCCAATTTTCTTAAAGGATCTAAATTTTTATAGTCATGTGGGACTGTAAATCACATTGTTACTATCATTGTTTATACCACCGTATCAAAATCACTGATGTATAAAGTGTGAGAATAAAAAAAAAAGTGTGATTCGAGTGAAGTGTGATTTAATTTCAAGTTATGTATTGCTTGAGGACAAGCAACGTTTAAGTGTGGGGATATTTGATAGTGCTCCAAATGAACATATATTTAGGAGCAATATCCTTCCAATATGTAAAGCTTTTAGTTGCAATTGTTCTATTTTTATGTAATAATCGTTTAAATAAATAAGTGCGAAAACAAAAGACAGAATCGACGATTTGAAGACGCAAATGACCAAAAAGCTAAAAAGTACAAAGTACAATCCAAGTGGTTCAATTTATTGATGAGAAACGCCTAAAAATGACAAGAGTACAAGCCGCAAAACGCAAAGTACAAGATATCTAAACGTACGAAAAGGCGTTCGAAAATTCGGAACTGAGAGAATTTATGAATTTTGGTGAAAGAGATCCAGATCTCTTGATTTGAGAGAATTGATAGACTTTGATTCTTTGGAGTATCCATTTTGGATAGATAACGGCTTAGAATTTTGTAAAAGTTTTTTTTCAGAAGAGGCGGATTTTGCTAAGACTTTGTCTAGAATTTTCTTTTGCGCTTCCAGCTTTCTTCTTCATAGCATCTTCTCGGGTTTCTTTTTGCCTTATTTAGAGACTTTTGCTCTTTGAGACTTTGCTCTTTCATAATCATTTTTTTGGCATACCCTTTCTTCATAACTTTTGTCTTTCGTTTCTGGTGCCCAGAGAGGAAGTGATAATCCACTAAAAATAGGTCTTTGACCTATCAAAAACAATCAGGGGTTCGGAATCTTTCGACTACTGCTTTTGAAGCAAATTTGATCGATCTATCTCTTCATCAATCTCTGGATCTTTGGATGAATGGAAAGGGGAGTGAAAGTGAATGGTGTATTTTGGGAGTAAATTTGGGGGTGAATATTTCTGATTCATCAACTCTTTACGTGAGTTGGTCGGTTTAAATTGCGTGGAGTGGAAACAAAAACAGAGGGTTTTTTGTGTTCTCTATTCAGAATGATTTCGGAAGGAGTATCGCACCTGCACCACGTATGGTGCTCACTAACCATTGGCCTTGAAACGTATGTCTGAACCAAGTTCTAATTTGAACCGTACACCGGCACGCTCATCAATTGAAACAACAAAGCACTGTAGATTTGATGGGTCATACAGATACTTTGGGTCCAATATTCCTCGCTTTTTAGAGTAGGGGTCGTGCTTGATCATGCGTAGCCTTTTACATATTTTCTTAAAAGACATCTTTTGACACAAAACATAAGTTTCAGCTTAATCGTTCCGTTCTAATTGATGTGCGTAGAGGTGTATACAAAATAATTATATTTTTACAAGGAAATACTATTAAATACAATACAATTTTACACAAGTTATTTATTTATTTATAGAGTGGATATACCTAAACCTTGCTACAACACTTATAGGCAGTGTACCTAATCGTACAGTAGTGTAGTTTTTAGTAAGTCCGGTTCGTCCACAGGGAACTAGCCAAGTTTAACGCTATATTTTTAAAACTATATTTGTATAAATATAAATATAAATATAAGTAGTATTATTATTATAAAAGGGGGTTTTTACCGTTTAATGACCGGTTTGTCGATTTTAAAACTTAAGTCGCAGTTAAAACCTAATGTAAAATATTAAAAATAAATATAACTTAATTTTAAGCGTAAAGTAAATAACGATAATGAAATTGCGATAAATAAAAGTGCGATAAATAAAATGACGATAAATAAAATTGCGATAATTAAAAAGTACGATAAATAAAATGACAATAAATTAAAGTGTGATAATTAAAAGTGCAATTAAATATGAAATAAAGGAATTATGTGTAGTGACCCGAACTTTTCCATGTTTATATATATTAATTGAGATTGATATTTACATGATTAAATGTTTCTAACATGTTAAGCAATCAAATTTGTTAAGACTTGATTAATTGCAATATGTTTCATATAGGCAATTGACCACCCAAGTTGACCGGTGATTCACGAACGTTAAAACTTGTAAAAACTATATGATGACATATATATGGATATATATATATAGTTAACATGATACTATGATAAGTAAACATATTATTAAGTATATTAACAATGAACTACATATGTAAAAACAAAACTACTAACTTAATGATTTTTAAACGAGACATATATGTAACGATTATCGTTGTAAAGACATTTAATGTATATATATCATATTAAGAGATATTCATACATGATAATATCATGATAATATAATAATTTAAAATCTCATTTGATATTATAAACATTGGGTTAACAACATTTAACAAGATCGTTAACCTAAAGGTTTCAAAACAACACTTACATGTAACGACTAACGATGACTTAACGACTCAGTTAAAATGTATATACATGTAGTGTTTTAATATGTATTTATACACTTTTGAAAGACTTCAATACACTTATCAAAATACTTCTACTTAACAAAAATGCTTACAATTACATCCTCGTTCAGTTTCATCAACAATTCTACTCGTATGCACCCGTATTCGTACTAGTACAATACACAGCTTTTAGATGTATGTACTATTGGTATATACACTCCAATGATCAGCTCTTAGCAGCCCATGTGAGTCACCTAACACATGTGGGAACCATCATTTGGCAACTAGCATGAAATATCTCATAAAATTACAAAAATATGAGTAATCATTCATGACTTATTTACATGAAAATAAAATTACATATCCTTTATATCTAATCCATACACCAACGACCAAAAACACCTATAAATACTTTTATTCTTCAATTTTCTTCATCTAATTGATCTCTCTCAAGTTCTATCTTCAAGTTCTAAGTGTTCTTCATATATTCTACAAGTTCTAGTTACATAAAATCAAGAATACTTTCAAGTTTGCTAGCTCACTTCCAATCTTGTAAGGTGATCATCTAACCTCAAGAAATCTTTGTTTCTTACAGTAGGTTATCATCCTAATACAAGGTAATAATCATATTCAAACTTTGGTTCAATTTCTATAACTATAACAATCTTATTTCAAGTGATGATCTTACTTGAACTTGTTTTCGTGTCATGATTCTGCTTCAAGAACTTCGAGCCATCCAAGGATCCGTTGAAGCTAGATCCATTTTTCTCTTTTCCAGTAGGTTTATCCAAGGAACTTAAGGTAGTAATGATGTTCATAACATCATTCGATTCATACATATAAAGCTATCTTATTCGAAGGTTTAAACTTGTAATCACTAGAACATAGTTTAGTTAATTCTAAACTTGTTCGCAAACAAAAGTTAATCCTTCTAACTTGACTTTTAAAATCAACTAAACACATGTTCTATATCTATATGATATGCTAACTTAATGATTTAAAACCTGAAGACACGAAAAACACCGTAAAACCGGATTTACGCCGTCGTAGTAACACCGCGGGCTGTTTTGGGTTAGTTAATTAAAAACTATGATAAACTTTGATTTAAAAGTTGTTATTCTGAGAAAATGATTTTTATTATGAACATGAAACTATATCCAAAAATTATGGTTAAACTCAAAGTGGAAGTATGTTTTCTAAAATGGTCATCTAGACGTCGTTCTTTCGACTGAAATGACTACCTTTACAAAAATGACTTGTAACTTATTTTTCCGAATATAAACCTATACTTTTTCTGTTTAGATTCATAAAATAGAGTTCAATATGAAACCATAGCAATTTGATTCACTCAAAACGGATTTAAAATGAAGAAGTTATGGGTAAAACAAGATTGGATAATTTTTCTCATTTTAGCTACGTGAAAATTGGTAACAAATCTATTCCAACCATAACTTAATCAACTTGTATTATATATTATGTAATCTTGAGATACCATAGACACGTATACAATGTTTCGACCTATCATGTCTACACATCTATATATATTTCGGAACAACCATCGACACTCTATATGTGAATGTTGGAGTTAGCTATACAGGGTTGAGGTTGATTCCAAAATATATATAGTTTGAGTTGTGATCAATACTGAGATACGTATACACTGGGTCGTGGATTGATTCAAGATAATATTTATCGATTTATTTCTGTACATCTAACTGTGGACAACTAGTTGTAGGTTACTAACGAGGACAGCTGACTTAATAAACTTAAAACATCAAAATATATTAAAAGTGTTGTAAATATATTTTGAACATACTTTGATATATATGTATATATTGTTATAGGTTCGTGAATCAACCAGTGGCCAAGTCTTACTTCCCGACAAAGTAAAAATCTGTGAAAGTGAGTTACAGTCCCACTTTTAAAATCTGATATTTTTGGGATGAGAATACATGCAGGTTTTATAAATGATTTACAAAATAGACACAAGTACGTGAAACTACATTCTATGGTTGAATTATCGAAATCGAATATGCCCCTTTTTATTAAGTCTGGTAATCTAAGAATTAGGGAACAGACACCCTAATTGACGCGAATCCTAAAGATAGATCTATTGGGCCTAACAAACCCCATCCAAAGTACCGGATGCTTTAGTACTTTGAAATTTATATCATATCCGAAGGGTGTCCCGGAATGATGGGGATATTCTTATATATGCATCTTGTTAATGTCGGTTACCAGGTGTTCACCATATGAATGATTTTTATCTCTATGTATGGGATGTGTATTGAAATATGAAATCTTGTGGTCTATTATTATGATTTGATAATATATAGGTTAAACCTATAACTCACCAACATTTTTGTTGACGTTTTAAGCATGTTTATTCTCAGGTGATTATTAAGAGCTTCCGCCGTCGCATACTTAAATAAGGACGAGAATTGGAGTCCATGCTTGTATGATATTGTGTAAAAACTGCATTCAAGAAACTTATTTTGTTGTAACATATTTGTATTGTAAACCATTATGTAATGGTCGTGTATAAACAGGATATTTTAGATTATCATTATTTGATAATCTACGTAAAGCTTTTTAAAACCTTTATCTATGAAATAAAGGTTATGATTTGTTTTAAAAATGAATGCAGTCTTTGAAAAACGTCTCATATAGAGGTCAAAACCTCGCAACGAAATCAATTAATATGGAACGTTTTTAATCAATAAGAACGGGACATTTCAGTTGGTATCCGAGCGTTGGTCTTAGAGAACCAGAATTTTGCATTAGTGTGTCTTATCGAGTTTGTTAAGATGCATTAGTGAGTCTGGACTTCGACCGTGTTTACTTGAAAAATAAATGCTTAACAAATTTTGTTGGAAACTATATATTTTTAACATGTGAATATTATGTGATATATTAATCTCTTAACGTGTTTGATATTATGTGATAGATGTCTACCTCTAGAACAAATCCCATTGACTCACCTAATAATAATGAAGAGTCAAATGTAAATTGGAATGATTCGTGGACTGATTCACAAGTTCCCGAAGAGGAACCGGAAGAAGAGTCGGAACCGGAAGAAGAATCGGAACCGGAAGAAGAATCGGAACCGGAAGAAGAAATAGAACCCGTGGGGGAAATAATAAAACGGTTAAGTAGAAGAAAATCCTCAACCAATCGACCAAAGTTAATTATGGTCAATGGTGTTTCCGCCAAGGAAGCAAAATATTGGGAGGATTACCAATTCTCCGATGAATCGGATTCTGACGAGAATTCCGATGATGTTATAGAAATTACCCCAACTGAATTTAAAAAGGCAAAAGAAAATAATAAGAGAAAGGGCATAAAAATAGAGAAATCTAATTCCAACCCCGATGAACTTTATATGTATCGTCAACCCCCGAAGCCCTTAAGTTGTAACAATGACCCGGGAACCTCTAAACCACCAGGTTTTTCTAAACCAATGTGGAAAACGACGGCTCGTATTAGGGGAACATCATATATCCCTAGAAACTTGGCAAAACGAACCAAAACCGAAGAAGAAGAAACGAGCGAGTCGGAATAAGATAGTTGTATTCGTGTGGTGTAATATATGTAATATAGTGTGCTTATGCTTTATGATATATGTAAAAATTGCTTGTATTAATAAGTAATTTTTTTTTTATGAATCTAACTCTTGTCTATTTTACAGTTTAAAAACACAAAATGGATAGACAACCCAATATTTTAAGAGACCTACCCGGAGACATGATTGATGAAATCTTGTCTAGAGTCGGTCAGAATTCCTCGGCACAACTATTTAAGGTGAAATCAGTTTGTAAGACATTCGAAGAATGTTCCAAGAATGTCTTGGTTTATAAGAGACTTTCGTTTGAAAGATGGGGGATATCACATTGTGAAACCCATAAGTTACGATGTGTTTACTTTGACGCATATATTGCGGGGAACCCAAATTCTATTTTACGCAACGGATTAAGAAATTATTTTGACTCAATGTATCCGAATATAGGACTTCATGATTTAGAAAAAGCGGCTAACATGCAACATAAAGAAGCATGTTATGCTTACGGGTTAGTAATGTTCGCTTCTCGCCAAAGTGAGAACAAGAACATCGGGCTACAACTATTAAACAAAATGTTCCCACAAGTAATAGAATCGGTAATTGGGGTAAGAAATGAGGTTTTTAGATTGTTACGGGACTGTTGGACATTACGTAACCCTCGTCCCTTTGACGACGTTACAACACGCTGTCTTATCAACGGCCATAACGGTTATGTTCCACAAGACCAAGGATGGGAAGTAATCCTAGTAAAACCAGAATGCATGACTTGTTTCTGGACGTATGAATTACGTGTCTTTATTGCCTTTGCTGAACGACTTGTGTACTAGCTAGAATTATCTTCACAACTATCTTGTATCAAAGTTATTGTGTGCTATATTTCATGCTTTATGTAAAAAATAAGCGGTATTGTAAGTTTGTAAAATATTGTATAAAAGTTTGAACGCGAAATATTATTATAATCAGTTTTTCATATAGAATTGTAGTAGTTGAATTGTATATTAGCTACTAAGTATGAACTTAACGGGTAGGTACTACCCGAATTTAAACTTATAAAACGCTAATATGAAGAAAAAGCTTTTATAAATGAGTTCATATTATGCTACGAAATACTATTAACTACTCTTAATATTCTGTATGATTAACTTGTTCCATTTGACTATTTTGAAGGAAATGGCACTGACTACTCGACACACCGTGAATATGAATGAAGAGGAATTCTGTACTTTTCTAGCTTCAAACATAGCCGCAGTACAGGCTGCGCTACATACCAACAATAACCTTGGATCTAGCAGTACAGGAAATCGTGTAGGATGCACCTACAAAGAATTCACTGCCTACAAACCTTTGGAATTTGATGGAACCGAAGGACCGATCGGATTGAAACGGTGGACCGAGAAGGTCGAATCGGTGTTTGCCATAAGTAAGTGTACTGAAGAGGAAAAAGTGAAGTACGCTTACGTTTTATTTGATTCGGGTGCGGATAGAAGCTATATGAGTAGAGATTTTTGTGCTAAATTAAGTTGTCCATTGACGCCGTTGGATAGTAAATTTTTACTCGAATTACCAAACGGTAAATTAATTTCAGCAGATAATATATGCCGGAATCGAGAAATTAAACTGGGTAGCGAAACATTTAAGATTGATTTGATACCAGTGGAGTTAGGGAGTTTTGATGTAATAGTTGGCATGGACTGGCTGAAGAAGGTGAAAGCAGAGATCGTATGTTATAAAAATGCAATTCGCATTGTACGAGAAGAAGGAGAACCCTTAATGGTGTCTGGAGAAAAGGGCAACACGAAGCTACATCTTATTAGTAATTTGAAGGCACAAAAACTAATAAGAAAAGGTTGCTATGCTGTTCTAGCACACGTTGAGAAAGTACAACCTGAAGAAAAGAGCATCAATGATGTTCCCATTGCAAAAGAATTTCCCGATGTATTTTCGAAAGAATTACCGGGATTACCCCCACATCGATCCGTTGAATTTCAAATAGATCTTGTACCAGGAGCTGCACCAATAGCTTGTGCTCCTTACAGACTCGCACCCAGCGAGATGAAAGAACTGCAAAGCCAATTACAAGAACTATTAGAACGTGGTTTCATTCGACCAAGCACATCACCATGGGGAGCTCCTGTTTTGTTTGTCAAGAAGAAGGATGGTACATTTAGGTTGTGTATTGACTACAGAGAGTTGAACAAACTTACCATCAAAAACCATTATCCACTGCCGAGAATTGATGACTTATTTGATCAACTACAAGGCTCGTTGGTTTATTCAAAGAACGATTTACGTTCTGGATATCATCAAATGCGAGTAAAGGAGGATGATATTCCAAAAACTGCTTTTAGGACGCGTTATGGTCATTACGAGTTTATGGTTATGCCGTTTGGATTGACTAACGCACCAGCTGTGTTCATGGACCTTATGAACCGAGTGTGCGGGCCATATCTTGACAAGTTTGTCATTGTTTTCATCGATGACATACTTATTTACTCAAAGAATGATCAAGATCACGAAGAACATTTGAGAAAAGTGCTAGAAGTATTGAGGAAAGAAAAATTGTACGCTAAGTTTTCAAAGTGTGCATTTTGGTTGGAAGAAGTTCAATTCCTCGGTCACATAGTGAACAAAGAAGGTATTAAGGTGGATCCGGCAAAGATAGAAACTGTTGAAAAGTGGGAAACCCCGAAAACTCCGAAACACATACGCCAGTTTTTAGGACTAGCTGGTTACTACAGAAGGTTCATCCAAGACTTTTCCAGAATAGCAAAACCCTTGACTGCATTAACGCATAAAGGGAAGAAATTTGAATGGAATGATGAACAAGAGAAAGCGTTTCAGTTATTGAAGAAAAAGCTAACTACGGCACCTATATTGTCATTGCCTGAAGGGAATGATGATTTTGTGATTTATTGTGACGCATCAAAGCAAGGTCTCGGTTGTGTATTAATGCAACGAACGAAGGTGATTGCTTATGCGTCTAGACAATTGAAGATTCACGAACAAAATTATACGACGCATGATTTGGAATTAGGCGCGGTTGTTTTTGCATTAAAGACTTGGAGGCACTACTTATATGGGGTCAAAAGTATTATATATACCGACCACAAAAGTCTTCAACACATATTTAATCAGAAACAACTGAATATGAGGCAGCGTAGGTGGATTGAATTATTGAATGATTACAACTTTAAGATTCGTTACCACCCGGGGAAGGCAAATGTGGTAGCCGATGCCTTGAGCAGGAAGGACAGAGAACCCATTCGAGTAAAATCTATGAATATAATGATTCATAATAACCTTACTACTCAAATAAAGGAGGCGCAACAAGGAGTTTTAAAAGAGGGAAATTTATAAGATGAAATACCCAAAGGATCGGAGAAGCATCTTAATATTCGGGAAGACGGAACCCGGTATAGGGCTGAAAGGATTTGGGTACCAAAATTTGGAGATATGAGAGAAATGGTACTTAGAGAAGCTCACAAAACCAGATACTCAATACATCCTGGAACGGGGAAGATGTACAAGGATCTCAAGAAACATTTTTGGTGGCCGGGTATGAAAGCCGATGTTGCTAAATACGTAGGAGAATGTTTGACGTGTTCTAAGGTCAAAGCTGAGCATCAGAAACCATCAGGTCTACTTCAACAACCCGAAATCCAGGAATGGAAATGGGAAAACATTACCATGGATTTCATCACTAAATTGCCAAGGACTGCAAGTGGTTTTGATACTATTTGGGTAATAGTTGATCGTCTCACCAAATCAGTACACTTCCTGCCAATAAGAGAAGATGACAAGATGGAGAAGTTAGCACGACTGTATTTGAAGGAAGTCGTCTCCAGACATGGAATACCAATCTCTATTATCTCTGATAGGGATGGCAGATTTATTTCAAGATTCTGGCAGACATTACAGCAAGCATTAGGAACTCGTCTAGACATGAGTACTGCCTATCATCCACAAACTGATGGGCAGAGTGAAAGGACGATACAAACGCTTGAAGACATGCTACGAGCATGTCTTATTGATTTCAGAAACAGTTGGGATCGACATCTACCGTTAGCAGAATTTTCCTACAACAACAGCTACCATTCAAGCATTGAGATGGCGCCATTTGAAGCACTTTATGGTAGAAATTGCAGGTCTCCAATTTGTTGGAGTGAAGTGGGGGATAGACAGATTACGGGTCCGGAGATTATACAAGAAACTACCGAGAAGATCATCCAAATTCAACAACGGTCCGAAAACCGCCCAAAGTCGACAAAAGAGCTACGCTGACATTAAAAGAAAAGATATAGAATTTGAAATTGGAGAGATGGTCATGCTTAAAGTTGCACCTTGGAAAGGCGTTGTTCGATTTGGTAAACGAGGGAAATTAAATCCAAGGTATATTGGACCATTCAAGATTATTGATCGTGTCGGACCAGTAGCTTACCGACTTGAGTTACCTCAACAACTCGCGGCTGTACATAACACTTTCCACGTCTCGAATTTGAAGAAATGTTTTACTAAAGAAGATCTCACTATTCCGTTAGATGAAATCCAAATCAACGAAAAACTTCAATTCATCGAAGAACCCGTCGAAATAATGGATCGTGAGGTTAAAAGACTTAAGCAAAACAAGATACCAATTGTTAAGGTTTGATGGAATGCTCGTAGAGGACCCGAGTTCACCTGGGAGCGTGAAGATCAGATGAAGAAGAAATACCCGCATCTATTTCCAGAAGATTCGTCAACACCTTCAACAGCTTAAAATTTCGGGACGAAATTTATTTAACGGGTAGGTACTGTAGTGACCCGAACTTTTCCATGTTTATATATATTAATTGAGATTGATATTTACATGATTAAATGTTTCCAACATGTTAAGCAATCAAATTTGTTAAGACTTGATTAATTGAAATATGTTTCATATAGGCAATTGACCACCCAAGTTGACCGGTGATTCACGAACGTTAAAACTTGTAAAAACTATATGATGACATATATATGGATATATATATATATATATATATAGTTAACATGATACTATGATAAGTAAACATATTATTAAGTATATTAACAATGAACTACATATGTAAAAACAAAACTACTAACTTAATGATTTTTAAACGAGACATATATGTAACGATTATCGTTGTAAAGACATTTAATGTATATATATCATATTAAGAGATATTCATACATGATAATATCATGATAATATAATAATTTAAAATCTCATTTGATATTATAAACATTGGGTTAACAACATTTAACAAGATCGTTAACCTAAAGGTTTCAAAACAACACTTACATGTAACGACTAACGATGACTTAACGACTCAGTTAAAATGTATATACATGTAGTGTTTTAATATGTATTTATACACTTTTGAAAAACTTCAATACACTTATCAAAATACTTCTACTTAACAAAAATGCTTACAATTACATCCTCGTTCAGTTTCATCAACAATTCTACTCGTATGCACCCGTATTCGTACTCATACAATACACAGCTTTTAGATGTATGTACTATTGGTATATACACTCCAATGATCAGCTCTTAGCAGCCCATGTGAGTCACCTAACACATGTGGGAACCATCATTTGGCAACTAGCATGAAATATCTCATAAAATTACAAAAATATGAGTAATCATTCATGACTTATTTACATGAAAACAAAATTACATATCCTTTATATCTAATCCATACACCAACGACCAAAAACACCTACAAACACTTTCATTCTTCAATTTTCTTCATCTAATTGATCTCTCTCAAGTTCTATCTTTAAGTTCTAAGTGTTCTTCATATATTCTACATGTTCTAGTTACATAAAATCAAGAATACTTTCAAGTTTGCTAGCTCACTTCCAATCTTGTAAGGTGATCATCCAACCTCAAGAAATCTTTGTTTCTTACAGTAGGTTATCATCCTAATACAAGGTAATAATCATATTCAAACTTTGGTTCAATTTCTATAACTATAACAATCTTATTTCAAGTGATGATCTTACTTGAACTTGTTTTCGTGTCATGATTCTGCTTCAAGAACTTCGAGCCATCCAAGGATTCGTTGAAGCTAGATCCATTTTTCTCTTTTCCAGTAGGTTTATCCAAGGAACTTAAGGTAGTAATGATGTTCATAACATCATTCGATTCATACATATAAAGCTATCTTATTTCGAAGGTTTAAACTTGTAATCACTAGAACATAGTTTAGTTAATTCTAAACTTGTTCGCAAACAAAAGTTAATCCTTCTAACTTAACTTTTAAAATCAACTAAACACATGTTCTATATCTATATGATATGCTAACTTAATGATTTAAAACCTGGAGACACGAAAAACACCGTAAAACCGGATTTACGCCGTCGTAGTAACACCGCGGGCTGTTTTGGGTTAGTTAATTAAAAACTATGATAAACTTTGATTTAAAAGTTATTATTCTGAGAAAATGATTTTTATTATGAACATGAAACTATATCCAAAAATTATGGTTAAACTCAAAGTGGAAGTATGTTTTCTAAAATGGTCATCTAGACGTCGTTCTTTCGACTGAAATGACTACCTTTACAAAAACGACTTGTAACTTATTTTTCCGAATATAAACCTATAATTTTTCTATTTAGATTCATAAAATAGAGTTCAATATGAAACCATAGCAATTTGATTCACTCAAAACGGATTTAAAATGAAGAAGTTATGGGTAAAACAAGATTGGATAATTTTTCTCATTTTAGCTACGTGAAAATTGGTAACAAATCTATTCCAACCATAACTTAATCAACTTGTATTATATATTATGTAATCTTGAGATACCATAGACACGTATACAATGTTTCGACCTATCATGTTGACACATCTATATATATTTCAGAACAACCATAGACACTCTATATGTGAATGTTGGAGTTAGCTATACAGGGTTGAGGTTGATTCCAAAATATATATAGTTTGAGTTGTGATCAATACTGAGATACGTATACACTGGGTCGTGGATTGATTCAAGATAATATTTATCGATTTATTTCTGTACATCTAACTGTGGACAACTAGTTGTAGGTTACTAACGAGGACAGCTGACTTAATAAACTTAAAACATCAAAATATATTAAAAGTGTTGTAAATATATTTTGAACATACTTTGATATATATGTATATATTGTTATAGGTTCGTGAATCAACCAGTGGCCAAGTCTTACTTCCCGACGAAGTAAAAATCTGTGAAAGTGAGTTATAGTCCCACTTTTAAAATCTGATATTTTTGGGATGAGAATACATGCAGGTTTTATAAATGATTTACAAAATAGACACAAGTACGTGAAACTACATTCTATGGTTGAATTATCGAAATCGAATATGCCCCTTTTTATTAAGTCTGGTAATCTAAGAATTAGGGAACAGACACCCTAATTGACGCGAATCCTAAAGATAGATCTATTGGGCCTAACAAACCCCATCCAAAGTACCGGATGCTTTAGTACTTTGAAATTTATATCATATCCGAAGGGTGTCCCGGAATGATGGGGATATTCTTATATATGCATCTTGTTAATGTCGGTTACCAGGTGTTCACCATATGAATGATTTTTATCTCTATGTATGGGATGTGTATTGAAATATGAAATCTTGTGGTCTATTATTATGATTTGATAATATATAGGTTAAACCTATAACTCACCAACATTTTTGTTGACGTTTTAAGCATGTTTATTCTCAGGTGATTATTAAGAGCTTCCGCCGTCGCATACTTAAATAAGGACGAGAATTGGAGTCCATGCTTGTATGATATTGTGTAAAAACTGCATTCAAGAAACTTATTTTGTTGTAACATATTTGTATTGTAAACCATTATGTAATGGTCGTGTATAAACAGGATATTTTAGATTATCATTATTTGATAATCTACGTAAAGCTTTTTAAAACCTTTATCTATGAAATAAAGGTTATGGTTTGTTTTAAAAATGAATGCAGTCTTTGAAAAACGTCTCATATAGAGGTCAAAACCTCGCAACGAAATCAATTAATATGGAACGTTTTTAATCAATAAGAACGGGACATTTCATTATGCTTATTTAAACTTCCGTAATCTTGATGTTTGACGTGTTGATTTTAGTTTATTAACATGGGTTAATTGTCCTTTGTCCTGGATTATTCAATAGGTCCGTCTGGTTTTTGTCCATAACAGTCCATCAGTCATAAATATAAAGTGCGAGTGTCCTCGTCAAATTATCCTTATATCCGAAGTCAAATATTCCAACTAATTGGGGACTTAAACTATAATTACACCAAGTGTCCTTGTATATAATTCACCCCTGTTTTAATAAGTCCATTAACTATTAATTCATTCCCGTGTCCGGTTAAATGAACGATTATTAGTACTTATAAATATCCCGCCCATCGTGTCCGATCGAGTGTATATGGTTATTTATAGGTACGTCCAATTGTAAATCTTTATATTAAATTAACAAACTATCATTTAATTAAACAAATATAAAGCCCATTAATAGTCCATAGTCTAATTTCCACAAGTGTCGTTCTTTTGTCCAAACCCCAATTATGGTACAAAGCCCAATTACCCAATTTTAATATTTTAGCCCAACATCATGATTACTTCGGCTTAAATAAGTATAATAATAACTTAGATACGAGACATTAATTTAAAAAGGTTGAACATAACTTACAATGATTAATAATAGCGTAGCGTTACACGGACAGAATTTCGACTTACACCCTTACAACATTCGCTAACATACCCTTATTATTAAAATTAAAATTATAATATATATATATATATATTTATACGTTGAGAGAGAGATAGATAAAGATGTGTTATTGTTCGATCACCAAACTGCTTTTTATAGGGATGTGGCCAGAAAAAGTGGCCCATGCGATCGCATGGAATTATAACGGCCAGGCCATGCGATCGCATGGCCTGCTTTTCCAGCTCACATGATTTTGTTTTCTTGTTTTTCCGACGTTTTAATAAATAAATATAATATATAAATAATTTTAAGAATTATTTATATATTATATTATATTTATGTACATAGTTGACTTGTAATTTTTGCTCCGTTGCGTCGCGCATTGAAAGTTGACTTTGGTCCCGCTTTCGGATTTTCGAACGTCCTTGCGTACAATTTAATATCTTGTATTTTGCATTTCGCGTCTTGTACTCTTGTAATTTTGAAACGTTTCTCATCAATAATTTGAACCACTTTGATTGTACTTTGTTTTTTTGAGCTTTTTGGTCGTTAGCGTCTTCAATTCGTCGAATCTATCTTTTGTCTTCACTTTTTATTATTTAAACGAATATCACTTGTAAATAGAACAATTGCAACTAAAAGCTTGTTTTTCTTGAGGGATAATGCTATGAAATATATGTTCCTTTTTAGCATTATCAAATATTCTCACACTTGAGCGTTGCTTGTCCTCAAGCAATATAGTCTTGAAATACAAATACTAGAATCACTTCTTTATTCTTCACACTTCGTACATCAGTGATTTCTATACGGCGGTATGAACAATGGTAGTAACGATGTGGTTTACAGTCCCACATGACTATGAAAATTTAGATCCTTTAGGAAATTGGATCTTTATGAAAACATTTGATCTTTTGTAAATTCAATCTAGCTTTTACCCTAGATAAGTTTTCCGGAATAACCCTTCACCGGTGTTTGCAAAATTGTTTTTTTGTGGGTTTTGTGGGTTTCAGATTTGAAATTTTTAGCTCAAAACTTGTGGTTTTGTGTCACCCACTTGCTAACCTTGTATTAGGAAAGCAACACGTCCAGTATACTTGCTCTGTATATTACCTTTCGGTAAACTACCATCCGGTTGTAAAGGAAAGCGTTGAACAAGCAACTGTTAAGGCAATGTCTCGTGACATGCTTTTAATTATGGTCTATAACGTGTCGGATGCAATTACTATCCTTTGTAGGAGCAATAGTAAAGATCACCCTATAGTTTTTTGGTCTGGCACAAGGTCCTGTCTTTGACCATGCTATGCAACCACCGTTCTTATGGTTGACACCCGATTTGGTTCAGGTGACCTAATGAATTCCAGGTGAATTCTTAGGATTTTACACTCAATGGTAATGAACGCATTAAAAATGGGTTTTCAGAAAACAAATCGGTTTGTAATTTTGATCAAAATATTTTCTCGTTCAAGCTCGAGTTTAGATATCATCGAATTCCATGAGTTTGTAATTCTCAATCTTTAAAAGTCAATCTCTAGGATTGAGTAATATCAGTCTTAAAAGCTGATTTTTTTATCTTTAAGGAGATTATCCTTTCTGGAGATCTGATTCATTAGTCTTATCAAGCTAATTTGCACGGCGCCCTCCCCATTTTACGAGACAGATCCTCTCATGGTTAGGATAAGTCTGACCACTTGGCGACCCTGTTTGATGCTGAGGTCCGTGGATTTCCTGCTGATTTTAGAGATGACTTTTCTATATTTTTCGTCAACCTACAGCTGGTCTGGACGACAACTTCTTGACCTAAATCAAGAAGCACGTGTCTTTTTCGGAAGACTTTACTTCCTTTTAATGATGGAATTGATTCATCGTGTAGATCCATCTTTTCTTTCAAAAGTATTACAATAAACCGGGTAAAACTGATTAGTTTAGTCCAAAGCAAAAGTACCTTCAATTATTTGTACAAAAATATGTGATATATGTTTTAAATAACTTGATAAATTTTTCTCACACTTGGCTTTTATTTTCCTTTCTTTGCCTTTTTATTGTCCTCTATTATATTTTAAATGAATTCTAACATTTTAGGTTGTTTCTCAATTTATGTCCTTTCCGAGGTAACAATAATTTCGGTGTTAACACATAGTTTTACCGTTCATAAATATGTATAAACATGATTTTGAATTCATTTATTTGAAAATTTTAAAAAATTTTACTAGAATTGGGTAGTCAGTATATAAGACTAGGGCTGTTCTTTATTATCAGAGAGCACTAGATTCTAATACAATTACTGCGTTACTAGTATTTTTAATGGTAACCAAGTGTTTAAGTCAAAAAATTTTAAAAATCCGAAATAATTTAACCCCTTCCCACACTTAAGATGTTGCAATGCCCTCATTTGCAAGAAATCAGTAACAATTTAAATTATTGAGGGTGATTAGCGTAGAAGAATGATTAAATTTTACCAAAGTTTCCAAACATATTGGCGTTTGTTTGCTAAATGATAAATGGTGCACATCATTTATTCATTCCGTCTTGTTGTTACATCACATTTGTTTTTCGTTTTGTCATTAAAATTAGTAGCTTTTGCCGAACTTAATGCCAGTCTTTGAAAATGCACTGTTTTACCCTGTTGTATACAATTGACAATATACATACATACAAATATAAACATGCATGGTAATTTGAAATGGGACTTAACATCCCACTTTCAAATCAAATATGAAATATTAGTACAAAATAATAAAAATGTTAAAACTTACATAAAAGTATCAAAATATAATGTGTTTAAACATAAATAAATAGAAATAATAAAAAGATAAAAATCATAGAAATCACCAACGGGAACTATATCAATCTGGATAGGGGTTCCAGTTCATGTCGTCGGTCAGGTTTCGTGATTGGTGATAGGTGTACTGATAGGTCTGGTTAGGGTCGTAGAGAGTATATGGTGGTCTCATCTCGGGCAGGTGTGGAGGATAGTAAGCGGGTCGGGTCAGTACGTAGTGATCCTGAGGTGATAACCGACTCATGATCTGACGCTGATGATAGTCCCATCTATCATGCTGTCGTTGCCTAGAATGCTCGTACTCATTCCGGGCTTGCCACTGCTCTAACCGACTAAATCTATCCTCGTTTGTCATTTCTACCTCATCTATACGCTGGTAGACGTCAGTCATAGCCTCCCTAATGACATCCCTAATGTCATCTGCTTCCTCCATTTCCTCATCTGAACCTCTCTCTACCTGTGGATGACGACCAACATAGGGTACTGCCTGATTGCGTCTGCTCTTCAATACCTTAGCACCCTGATAGACCTTCAATCCTAAAGTATCATCCTGTTCCCTACAAACCAAGAGTGGACCCCCTTGATCCCTATCTACACCCAAATACTCTCCAATGAGAGTAACAAAAATACCTCCTCCTATTATTCCCCCTTCCTGTATTCCTTCCACTATCTTAGACAAATAAAAACCAACACAGTAGGGGATATTAACAAAGCCTCTTGGGTCTCGAATACACTTAAGGTAGAATAAATCATGTAAGGTCATTTTCTCCTTGTTGTGACCTCTCTGTGTAATCGAGTTAGCCAGAAATCTATGAATTATACGAAGCTCGGCTCTGTGAATATGTAAGTAGGTGTGTATTCCTGCCCGCCCAAAAAACATTATAATCTGACATACGCCTCCAGACAGCGTTAGCATCAAAATTCCTATCTACCCTTTCACCATGATAAATCAAATCATACAATCGGGTTGTAATAATTCAGCGGGCGTATATATCTGTAAAGCCCTGGCCATGTCCAGCATGGACATCCTGTACATCCTACGGCCAAGTATAAATCTAAGAAAACTTCTATCATCTAACCTAACTACATCCGCATTAAGTGAAATAGTACTCATAAGCTCAACGCACCATTCCTTATATACAGGCCTACGAATGGTGAATAAACGTTCCCAATCGGGAAAAGAAGAGCTGCCATACCTTTGGATCAGATGCTGTCTAACTGAGTTAGCAAGTTGCCCCCTTTCCAAAGGCTCTCAATCGATTACCCTCGGCACTTCTACATTTTTCGGTACCAGTTTGAATTTGTTACTTTGATATGATGGGTAATCTCTCCAGCTTCGATCAAATCTCAGATTAGGATGCAACTGTTCTTCATGAATCGTTGGGTGTTGTACTATTGGATGTATCGGAAATACTACGTAGGCATCAACATATTTTTGTTGCGGATCATAATAAGGTACGTGTTGATCAGGTTGTTGTTGTTGTTGTTCCTGTTGTTGCTCCGGATCATATTGCATTTCTGGTTCAGGTTCTGGAGCAGGTTGTCTAGGTGATGATGATGCACCATCAGTATTAGTAAATCTCTGCAAAACACATTAAACACAAATTTTGTGCATCCAAATATGCATTAGTGTTAGCAAAATAACAACTTGAAACAATTACAATAACATGTTTAATCAAAATTAAACTTATACACATTTTCACAATTTTAACAATTCTACACTTTTTCAAATAAGCATATATGAAAATATTTACAAAGTTCATAAGCATTCAACTCAAATAACATGTTAAAATAACCATTACTAGTAATTAAACAAGTTTCAAATGGCATTTACATCAATTTAATCAAGTTCATGAATTTTATACCTAAAAAGTCCACTTTAATTCTCAAAAATCATGTTTAGGATCAAAGTTTGGATCATATAGCTACCTAAACATGTTACACTACTTAATTTAGCAATAATTCATGACAAAAATCGGCCATTATCTGTTTATATCAAAAAGCCCCAAATTGCTCAAGAACACAAACCCTAGATTCCTAAATTTTTTTGTAGTTTTTGGCTTCAAATCATGTTAAATAGCATCAATCTAGGTTATACATGCATAATATACTAACAATTTAACTCTAATTACACTAGAAATTAACAAAATCAAATTAGGTAAAATATAGCTCAAGAACAATAAAAATCAAATTTAAAGAGGTTTAGGGGTGTAATTGTTACCCTTCTTAATAAACTTCTTATCAAATTCTTGATTAGAGCAGATTATAGCAAGAAATTTGGTTGATTTTGGTGAAAAAATGACGATTTTAGGGGTGATTTTGTGAGATGGTTCGTGTATGTGTGTGTTGAAAGTGAGGAGCAGCAGCAGCTCGCTGCCCTTTTTGTTTCTGAGCTGATATTCCTTTCCATGCGACCGCATGGATATTGTGAAGGAACCCCATGCGATCGCATGGGGTCTGTTTTATTTTTTTATTTATTTATTTTTTTATAAAAACCTTACACTTTTTAAAACATATAATTAATAAATTTTAAAAATTTGTTTCTTTTTAGGAGTGAGGACGTTTCAGATCGTTGTCCTAGTCCGTCTCTCAACAAAGTTTTAAAATTTTGTCACTTTTAAGCGCGGTTTTAAAAGCAAAGATTTTTGGGTTTTTTTTAATGTTTTTGGCATACTTTAATTCAATAAGAGTAAAAATAATGATAATAAAAGTTCTCGTCCAGTCCTCGGGTAAAGCAATTTCGGTTCAACGACCTAGTTTTCAACTCACGACGAATTTTTAGAAATCACATTTTTAACTTAATGAAATAAAGTAAATTTTTGTTTTTAAATTCACACCAAACTTTAATTTAAAATGCATAAAATTAAAAATTCATATTATTAAAATTAAAAATTCACACCAAATGCATATTATATTTTTGTTTTTAAACATACAAACTTATATTAAAAATATTAATTTTTCAAATATTTACAAACTTAAATATATTGATTTTAAAAAATTTATAATATTAATTTTAATATTTATAAAAAAAACATGGTAAAATTAAAAATTAAAAATCTTTTTGGTTTTTTATCCCACTTTAATCAATCAAATATTATCAAAAATATACGCCTCTTTTTTCGGTAAAGTAATTTTGGTTCAACGACTTAGTTTTACTCCTGATGAATTTCTGTAATATTTTGGGTTGATTGATTAAAGATATTTATATCTTAAGAATAAACGGTAAATTTCGCAGTGATGTAATAAATTTTTGTATGATATCAATAATTTCGGTTACGCATACCTAATTTTATTGAATACCAATTTAATACTTTATAGCGAACAATTTAGCGTTTATTATAAAAATGTTAAAAGCAATAAAAATAAAAATAAAAACTGTACATACTTACCTGTGAGAAAGAATTCTCAGAGACCTGCTTTAGCCGACTCATAGGAGAGTCATGTGATTTGGTTTTCCATAGCTACATAAGCATAACCTCGAATCTTCAATATCTTTTTTTCTAAACATATGAATGGTCCTTCTCTGCATAGAGTAACAAATTCGGTGTTTGAATATGTTTGATTATTTGAACATTTACCTTCGTGTGACCATTTTCCGCATTTGTAACATCTTTCAAGGTGTCGTGCTCTTCTTTTTGTTGCGGATTTTGATTTTCCTTTACCAAAATGTATCTTATGATGATCTTTTCTGAGTTCTTTTCTTACTCCATCCATTTTGCCTCTTATGAAGGATACCAGTTCACTCAGAAGTGTGTCATTATTACATTTAGTAATCATAGCGTGTAGCATTAGACCATGGTTCAGATCAAAGGAATTCTTCATCTCGTAAAACCTAAAAAAAATAAAAATTCAGAATGGGGGGAGAAGACTAGTTCTTTAGGGTCTGCTAGGGAAAGACCATTCGGATTCCATTCTCTAGAACTACACGAAAATAGAATATCTAATTCTAACAGAAATAACTATTACCCTAAAAATATTCGAACCTTCCCACACTTAGTTAGCTGTGGTGTCGAAATTGTGATTAACTTCATCTTCAACTTCCATTGGATTATCTATGTAATGTTTAACTCTGCGACCATTAACTTTAAATTCAATCCCATTTGAATTTATTAATTCTACTGTTCCGTATGGGAAAACTCTTTTGACTATGAATGGTCCAGACCATCTTGATTTCAATTTTCCAGGAAATAGCTTGAATCGTGAATTGAAAAGAAGAACTCTGTCTCCTTCTTTAAATTCTTTTGAACTTCTGATTCTTTTATCATGCCATTTCTTCATTCTTTCTTTATAGATTAACAAATTTTCATATGCTTCATGTCTTAATTCTTCTAATTTGTTTAGTTGACTTAACCGTAGACGTCCGGCTTCATGTAAATCAAGATTACATATCTTTAAAGCCCAAAATGCTTTATGTTCAATTTCTACTGGAAGATGACATGCTTTTCCGTAAACGAGTCTAAAAGGTGTGGTTTCAATTGGAGTTTTGTAGGCTGTTCTAAAAGCCCAGAGTGCATCCTCTAATTTCATGGACCATTCCTTCGGATTTGATCCTACGGTTTTCTCTAGAATACGTTTTAAAGCTCGGTTGGTATTTTCAACTTGTCCACTTGTTTGTGGATGATAAGCGGTTGAGATTTTATGAGTTACTCCATATCTTTTGAGAACTTTCTCAAGTTGATTATTACAAAAATGAGTACCCCGATCACTTATTAAAGCTTTCGGTGTTCCGAACCTTGCAAAAAGACGTTTTAAAAAGTTGACTACAACTCGTGCATCGTTAGTTGGAAGAGCTTGTGCTTCCGCCCATTTTGATACATAATCAATGGCAACGAGAATGTAGAGATTATTATGAGATTTTGGAAATGGACCCATAAAGTCAATACCCCAAATGTCAAATACTTCACATACTTGAATGACATTTTGTGGCATTTCATCATTTCATCACGTTGACTTATTTTTTCGGCCCTTTGACAAGCATCGCAGGATTTACAAAGAAGGTGTGCGTCTTTGAAAATTGTAGGCCAATAGAATCCAGCATCATAAACTTTTCTTGCTGTGAGTTGAGGCCCATAATGCCCTCCTGTTGGTCCTGTGTGACAATGGTTTAAGATTTGGTTGGCTTCATCCCCGAATACACATCGGTGTATTATTCCATCGGGACAACTTTTAAACAAATGTGGATCATCCCAGAAATTGTGTTTTATATCACTAAAGAATTTATTTCGTTTTTGGTGAACAACCCTTTTTCAAGGAATCCACATACTAAGTAGTTTGCATAGTCTGCAAACCATGGAATTTCACTATAATCTATCTTTAATAGATATTCATCAGGAAAGTTGTCTTGTATGGCAGATTCATTTAGAACTTCTAATTCGGGATTTTCAAGACGAGAAAGATGATCAGCGGCGAGATTTTCTGCTCCCTTTTTGTCTCGGATTTCAATATCGAACTCTTGTAAGAGTAAGATCCAACGGATTAATCGTGGTTTGGCATCTTGTTTCGAAAATAGGTATCTAAGAGCAGAATGGTCGGTATAGACCACCGTTTTAGCTAGAACGAGATATGAACGAAATTTATCAAAAGCAAAGACAATAGCAAGGAGTTCTTTTTCAGTAGTTGTGTAGTTCGTTTGTGCTCCTTGTAACGTCTTACTAGCATAATATATAGGTTGAAATCGTTTTTCAATCCTTTGTCCTAAAACGGCTCCCATTGCAAAATCATTTGCATCGCACATTAGTTCAAACGGTAGATTCCAATTTGGAGGTATCATGATCGGCGCATTAGTGAGTTTTTCTTTAAGAATATTAAAAGATTTGATGCATTCATCTGAAAAGATGAATGGAGCATCCTTTTCTAGGAGTTTATTCATAGGAGTGGCAATTTTAGAAAAATCTTTTATGAAACGTCGGTAAAAACCGGCATGCCCTAGAAAACTCATAACTCCTCTAACATTGGTGGGATGTGGAAGTTTAGCAATTACATCTACTTTAGCTCTATCCTCGGGTGCTATTGGAAAACATGCTAGTTAAAAACCGGCATGCCCTATAAAACTCATAACTCCTCTAATAAGGGCACGTGAACGTGGTTTTTTCTTGGTCCTCGGGTGCTATTGGAATTTGAAAATATCCGAAAAAACCATCAAGAAAACAATAGTAACTATTTTCGACTAATCTTTCCAACATTTGATCAATGAAAGGTAAGGGAAAGTGATCTTTTCTGGTGGCGTCATTTAATTTTCTATAATCAATACAAACACGCCATCCTGTTACAGTCCTAGTAGGAATAAGCTCATTTTTCTCATTTGTGATGACAGTCATGCCACCCTTCTTAGGTACGCATTGAACTGGGCTTACCCATGGACTATCAGAGATTGGATAAATTAAACCTGCATCTAGCAGTTTAATAATTTCTTTCTTAACAACATCTTGCATATTAGGATTTAGTCTTCGTTGGCGTTGCACATACGTTTTATGACCTTCTTCCATAAGGATTTTATGTGTGCAATAAGAAGGACTTATTCCTTTAATGTCATGAATTTTCCATGCAATAGCTGGTTTATGAGCTTTTAGAACAGAAATGAGTTGAGATTTTTCATTTTCAGTAAGAGAAGACGATATTATTATAGGTAATTCAGATTCACCATGTAAATAAGCGTATTCCAAATGGTTTGGAAGTGACTTTAACTCTAATGTCGGTGGTTCTTCTATCGATGATTTGTATCGATATCTGTCTTCCTCTTTTAGCATTTGAATTTCTTCTGTTGTTGGTTCATATCCATTAGCCATAAGTGTAGCTATCATTTCAGTTTCATCAATTGGTTCAGTTCCTTCTCCTAAAGAACATTCTCCTGTTCCTTGTAATTCTGGAAATTCTTCTAACAATTCTGCATGTGAATCTATAGTTTGAATATAATAACATGTATCATCTGCAGATTGCGGTTGTTGCATTGCTCTATCAACTGAAAAGGTAACACTCTCGTCCTCTATACTTAGGGTCAGCTTCTTACCGAACACGTCTATTATTGCTTTAGCCGTGTTTAAGAATGATCTTCCTAATATGAGAGGAACTCAAGAATCTTTTTCCATGTCTAGAATAACAAAATCTACTGGAAGTACTAAAGTACCAACTTTAACTAGCATGTTTTCCATTATCCCTCTAGGATATTTTACTGATCGATCGGCTAGTTGTATACTTATTCGTGTTGGTTTCAATTCTCTAAGGTCTAGTTTAGCGTATTGTGAATACGGCATTAAATTTATACTAGCACCTAAGTCTGCCAATGCTTCTATTGAACTAAGACTATCCAGAAAACATGGAATCGTGAAACTTCCTGGATCTGATAATTTTTCTGGTATCTTATTCAACAGCACTGCAGAACAATTTGCATTCATAGTAACAGCCGAGAGTTCTTCCATTTTCTTTCTATTTGTGATTAGATCTTTCAAGAATTTAGCATATCTTGGCATTCCTGAAATTACATCAATGAAAGGAAGATTGACATTTATTTGTTTAAACATATCCAAGAATTTGGATTGCTCGGCTTCAAGTCTTTCTTTTCTCATTTTACTCGGGTAAGGAAGTGGTGGTTGGTATGGTTTAACATAAGGTTTGGCCTTAATTGTGTTATCTTCATTAATCTTTTCAACTACCGGTTCTGTTTCCTTATCTTGCTCAGGTTGTGGTTCTTATGGAGTAGGAATAGAGTCATCAGAAATTATAGGTATTTCAGGTGGTTTAAGTGTAATACCACTTCTTGTGGTAATGGCTTTAGCTGTTTCATTCCAGGGGTTAGCATTTGTATCACTAGGTAGACTTCCCGGTTTTCTTTCACCTATTAACCTTGCTAGGTTGCTCACTTCTTGTTCCAAATTTTAAATAGAAGCTTGTTGATTTCTAAATGCTTGAGCATTTTGTTCATTGGGTTGTTTATGAGATGTGAAAAATTGAGTTTGAGATTCAACTAGCTTCGACATCATATCTTCTAAATTTGGCTTTTTATCATCGGTTTGTGGTGGTTTGTTTTGAAAAATAGGTCTTTGCTGATTGTAAGTATTATTAGATACTTGTTGATTGCTAGGACCTTGTTGGTTGTTGTATGGAACATTTCGATTATAATTCTGGTTTTGATTGTAGATTGGTCTTGGCGGTTGATAATTATTCTGATAATTATTTCCAGGCCTTTGGTTCATGTATGAAACATTCTCTGTTTGTTCCATTGTTTGTTCAATACTGAGACAATCTTTTGTTAAATGTGGTCCTCCACACTGCTCACAACTAATTCGTATTGAGTGAATATCCTTAGTCATCTTTTCCATTCGTCTCTCGACAACATCTATCTTTGCGGAAATGGAATCAAAGTCATGGCTAGAATCGGCTCTAGCTGCTTTAGATGATCTAACGATATCTTTTTCTTGATGCCACTCATGTGAGTGGGAAGCAGTGTTATCAATAATTTTGTAAGCGTCAGTTAATGTTTTCTTCATAATGGAACCACCAGCTGCTATATCGATGTCTTTTCTTGTAGTGATGTCGCATCCTTGGTAGAATATTTGTACTATTTGACAGGTGTCTAAACCATGTTGCGGACATCCTCTTAACAACTTTCCAAATCTTGTCCACGCCTCATATAGAGTTTCATTTGGCTTTTGTGTGAACGTAACAATTTCTCCTTGAAGTCTCACGGCTTTAGATGCAGGAAAGAATTGTTTAAGAAAATTTTCAACTAAAACATCCCATGTATCAATCGCCCCTTCAGGTAACGATTCCAACCAATCTTTGGCTTCTCCCTTTAAAGTCCAGGGAAATAACATGAGATATATCTGTTCATCCTCCACTTCTCGGATTTTAAATAGAGTACAGATCCTATTAAAGGTACGAAGATGTTCATTTGGATCTTCCTTTGGCGCTCCACTAAATTGGCATTGATTAGTTACCATGTGTAGGATTTGTCCTTTGATTTCATAATCTGGTGCATTAATGTCTGGTTGAGTAATTGCGTAACCTTGGCCAGTGCGTTTAGCTCGCATTCGGTCTTCCATACTTAGAGGTTCCAGATTTTCCATGATTGAATTTGTTGAATCTGAATCACTAGAGGATTCTGATTTAATGGGTTGTTCCTCGACAATCTCTGTTTGAATGATTGGTGGTTCTGGAGGAAAGATTAGTGGTTCAGGATCTCTGAATTGTCCCTGAATATCCTCCGGATTCTTAATTGTGAGGTCGGGTTCAAAAAATGGATTATCGGAAATTTGAATTTGAGTACTTGGTCGACTGGATGAAGATTCTAAAGAAAAATCAACGGCGACAATATTGGTTAGATGTCTTGATCGAGTTACAGGTGGTGAACGTATAAAAGGTGGTGAACGTTTTGCTCGGTGCATTCACTGAATATCCTATTAGTTATAAAAGATAAAAATTATATAAGTTATCAAATAAATAGACTTTTCTGCTTTTGCCCACGTTTCGAATAGCAAATAGATGCAGCAGGTAGCCAGGACCTTTTAAATCGGAAGCCCACAACTCGCCACTAACAAATCCAACTATTACTACGAACCAGAAAATTTAGGATGTCTATCAATCTAACCACTTAAAATAATTTTTCGTCGAAGTTTAAAGAAATTTTAGAGAAGAAATAGAAAATTCTATGTCCTAAAAACTAGAGCGGCGAGAAATAAGAAAGAAAAAGAGCGCGTCGGAAAACGTCAAAAAATAAAAGGTCAAAAAATAATAAAAAGAACGTAGCGCGTCGAAACTTAAAAGTCTAAAAACTAAGAATTAAAAGTTGCGTCTAAAAGTATTAAAGCTTAAAAGGAATTCTATATCCAAAACGGCAATAACTTAAAAAGTACTAAAATTTATAAAACAGCGTCGCAAAATTCTAAAGCACTTAAATCTTAGTCTAAAGAAAAAGCACTTAAGCGATTTTACGGCAAAGCCTAAAAATCTAGAAATAAAAAATAACTACGGCAAATACTATATTTTAAAACTAATTACGAGTGATAAAAATACAAATTACGTACTAAAAAAAATAAAAATATACAAAATATAAAAATAGGCTTAAAGTTATAAAAAGTACAATTTTTATAAAAAATATTATTTTTATATTATTTATTTTATAAAAATATTAATTTTATATATTAATAAAACTAATTAAACTTAAAATACAAATTAAATAACAACTAAACTAAATTAATTTAATAACTAACCCTAATTAGGGTTTTAATAATAATAATAATTAAATTAATCTAACCCTAAACTGTCGGCTGAGGTTACCAGACCTGTCAACTCACCTCATGCGATCGCATGGGCTAGGGTTTCGGGCCAGAATCTGGGCTGCTACAGTACCAGGCCGAGTGTTTTATTATTTTTTTTTCTATTTTTAGATTATATAAAATATATATATAACTTAAATAAAAATTTGATTTTAAAAACTAAAATAAAAATACTTTTTAACTTTATATATATTTAACAACTCTTAAAAACAAATATATAGATTTTTTTTATATTTTTTGTATTTTTAATAATTAAAATGTATTTTTACAAAAGCGTATTTTTACAAAAGTAAACTAAGAATTTTTTTTTTATATATAGCGTTTCGCTTCCAGCGTTTAAGTAGTTCGCCGGCAGCGACGCCAAAAACACTTAATGTGCGAGCGGAGGTGTACGAAATAGTATTAATTTTTGCTACGAAATACTATTAAATACGATACAATTTTACACAAGTTATTTATTTATTTATAGAGTAGATATACCTAAACCTTGCTACAACACTTATAGGCAGTGTACCTAATCGTACAGTAGTGTAGTTTTTAGTAAGTCCGGTTCGTCTACAGGGAACTCGCCAAGTTTAACGCTATATTTTTAAAACTATATTTGTATAAATCTAAATATAAATATAAGTAGTATTATTATTATAAAAGGGGGTTTTTACCGTTTAATGACCGGTTTGTCAATTTTAAAACTTAAGTCGCAGTTAAAACTTAATGTAAAATATTAAAAATAAATATAACTTAATTTTAAGCGTAAAGTAAATAACGATAATGAAATTGCGATAAATAAAAGTGCGATAAATAAAATGATGATAAATAAAATTGCGATAATTAAAAAGTACGATAAATAAAATGACAATAAATTAAAGTGCGATAATTAAAAGTGCAATTAAATATGAAATAAAGGAATTATGCTTATTTAAACTTCCGTAATCATGATGTTTGACGTGTTGATTTTAGTTTATTACCATGGGTTAATTGTCCTTTGTCCTGGATTATTCAATAGGTCCGTCTGATTTTTGTCCATAACAGTCCATTAGTCATAAATATAAAGTGCGAGTGTCCTCGTCAAATTATCCTTATATCCGAAGTCAAATATTCCAACTAATTGGGGACTTAAACTATAATTACACCAAGTGTCCTTGTATATAATTCACCCCTGTTTTAATAAGTCCATTAACTATTAATCCATTCCCGAGTCCCGTTAAATGAACGATTATTAGTACTTATAAATATCCCACCCATCGTGTCCGATCGAGTGTATATGGTTATTTATAGGTACGTCCAATTGTAAATCTTTATATTAAATTAACAAACTATCATTTAATTAAACAAATATAAAGCCCATGAATAGTCCATAGTCTAATTTCCACAAGTGTCGTTTTTTTGTCTAAACCTCAATTATGGTACAAAGCCCAATTACCCAATTTTAATATTTTAGCCCAACATCATGATTACTTCGGCTTAAATAAGCATAATAATAACTTAGCTACGAGACATTAATTTAAAAAGGTTGAACATAACTTACAATGATTAATAATAGCGTAGCGTTACACGAACAGAATTTCGACTTACACCCTTACAACATTCGCTAACATACCCTTATTATTAAAATTAAAATTAAAATTAAAATTATAATATATATATATATATATATATATATATATATATATATATATATATATATATATATATATATATATATATATATATATATATATATATATTTATACGTTGAGAGAGAGATAGATAAAGATGTGTTATTGTTCGATCACCAAACTGCTTTTTATAGGGATGTGGCCAGAAAAAGTGACCCATGCGATCGCATGGAATTATAACGGCCAGGCCATGCGATCGCATGGCTTGCTTTTCCAGCTCACATGATTTTGTTTTCTTGTTTTGCCGACGTTTTAATAAATAAATATAATATATAAATAATTTTAAGAATTATTTATATATTATATTATATTTATGCACATAGTTGACTTGTAATTTTTGCTCCGTTGCGTCGCGCGTTGAAAGTTGACTTTGGTCCCGGTTCCGGATTTTCGAACGTCCTTGCGTACAATTTAATATCTTGTATTTTGCATTTCGCGTCTTGTACTCTTGTAATTTTGAAACATTTCTCATCAATAATTTGAACCACTTTGATTGTACTTTGTATTTTTGAGCTTTTTGGTCGTTTGCGTCTTCAATTCGTCGAATCTGTCTTTTGTCTTCACCTTTTATTATTTAAACGAATATCACTTGTAAATAGAACAATTGCAACTAAAAGCTTGTCTTTCTTGAGGGATAATGCTATGAAATATATGTTCGTTTTTAGCATTATCACTAATAAATGTTCCGAAAACCGATTTCTAGCAATTTTATTAGATCTTTTGGGCAAAAACAAAGTAAGAATTTTTCAAAATTACCCAATATCCATTGCTTAATTACTTTTTGGACACAAGAATTTTTCAAAACTTGGCGTTTTATGGTTACTTGACTTTAAAACTTCGACCTTCAAAAACCTTACCCATTACCCCACACTTAGAAGAACATTGTCCCTAATGTTCTCTAGAAAGACTATTTTGATACTATATAAATTAAGGACATTGACTTCTAAAATTCTAAGTTAGTTGCGGGGGTTACCCCACACTTAGAGATTTTAGTGCGTTATAATAGAAATAAGTTTGAGGAAGGATTACTTCCCTATGGTCGTGTTACTTTCCTAGTGCTGGGCCTTCCTACGGTCAATCTCCTACATACCAGTCTCTTTTGATAATATTTCTGCATGAGGAACAAAAAGAGAAAGGCAGCATTTCCACTATATATAATTTTTTCAGTACAATGCTTTAAAAAGATAAAGATAAGATAAAGATAAAGTAGTCTATGGGATACTATCCTGGTCAATGTGCTGAGTCGGTTCTGCGAAGTATCTAAAGATCTCATCATCCTCTAGGTTCGGCAAGTACTCGAGAGGTTGCCCTATATCCAACTCAGAGCCAAGTAGAGAATCCAGACATAAGTCTGTTGGCATCTCCAGGTGGGATAAGTCTGGGAAAGGCTCCTCGTCAGGTATGCTCCCAGTGATCTCAAATGCCTGGGCCATTGATGGTTCCACTGAAATAGGAATAGTGACTAGGTGACAACCCTCTGGTAACTCAGTGATTGGAACTGGTTCGGTGACTGGAGCAGGCGGCGTGATGGGAATAGCATCTGAGGTAACTGAGTGAACTGAGGCCGGTGTAGAACGCCTGGGCGTAGCTCGTCGTGTTGGCTGAACACGGTGCGCTAGCCTAAATGAAGATGGGCCCAGAGTACTGCGTGGCATCCCCTCGCGCTGGAGGTATACTCTCAGAGCTCTGTAGAGTCTCTGCTGGTCTTTGAGTAGTGCCCATGCAACATCAGGGTTACTCAAAGTGGCTCCGTAATGTATCACTATCTTTGGCTCATGCGTATCTGGCAACTGTGTGTGCTCGGCTGGTCTCCTGGCTAAACGTCTAGATCGTCGGACGGGAGGAGCTGGTGGTGCTGTGCCGATATCCTCCTCAACGCTCGCTAATATCAATCATCTTGGGCCTAATTGCCCTGTTGATGGCCTGTTTTGATCAGTACTACTTTCGAAAGAGTAAACTACAGGAGTCCTCCTCCTGCGAACGGGAATGTAAGCTGAAGCTCCTGAACTTGGCATTTTGCCTGAACACATTCAATAAACTTGTAAGTACTAAGCACAAGTATGGCGCTTAGTTGTTAGTACAGAGATAATATCTTAAGACTAAAAAATAAAATAATAAAAAGTAATAAAAAGGATAAGCAAGGGGTGCCTCCCACTAGCGCTTTGTTTATCAATTCGTTACAGCTCGACTTATCCTTGTCAGATCTTCAGAATGGATCAGAGGAGAAAAGGTGCTCCTCCTTATTGTGGTCTTCTAGATAAGCTTTCAACCGGTGACCATTGACCTTGAAATTACCAGTAGGTCCTTTCAATTCCATGGCTCCATGTGGAAAAGCGTGTACAACTTTGTATGGGCCACTCCATCTTGATCTAAATTTTCCCGCTAACTTCTTGAACCGAGAATTGAAGAGAAGAACTTTATCTCCAGGGGCGAACTTTGTAGGAATTAATTTTGCATCATGCGTAAGCTTCGTTCGTTCCTTGTAGATGTATGACGTTTCATATGCTTGGTCTCTCAATTCGGTGAGTTCGTTCAATTGCATTTTCCTATGTCTTCCGGTAACTGAGGGATCTAGGTTGCAGGTCTTCAGCGCCCAGAGAGCTTTATATTCGAGTTCTAGCGGAAGGTGACAAGCTTTTCCATAGATCATGCGGTAGGGTGTAGTTCCTAGAGGATTCTCGTAGGCAGTCCGGAATGCCCACAGAGCATCATCTAGCTTCTCGGCCCATTTATTACCATGATGGCCGACAGTTCGTTCCAAGATTCTTTTGAGTGCTCTATTCGTGACCTCTGCTTGTCCGTTGGTCTACGGATGATAGGCAGTGGGCATCTTGTGGGTAACTCCGTATTGTTGCATCACCTTCATAAACTGAGTGTTACAGAAGTGTGTGCCTCTATGACTTATTATCGCACAGGGAGCTCCAAATCTGCAGAAGAGTCTCTTCAGGAAATTTGTGACGACTTTGGCATCATTAGTCGGAAATGCTTGAGCTTCGACCCATCTGGAGACGTAATCTACTGCTACGAGGACATATTCTTTCCCATTAGACTTTGGGAATGGGCCCATGAATTCTAATCCCCATATATCGAAGATCTCGCAAGCTTGGATATTAGTCCGAGGCATCTCATTCTTCATAGAGATAATGCCTTGCCTTTAGCATGCGTCGCAATGCTTTACAAGATGTTGCGCATCTCGAAATATAGACGGCCAATAAAATCCTGATTCGTAGACTTTTCTCGCGGTTAAATTTGCTCCATGATGACCTCTAGTTGGTCCATGGTGACATTGGTGAATAATCCATGCTGCTTGCTTTTCATCTACGCACCTCCTGATTATCTGATCAGGGCAAATTCTAAACAGGTAGGGATCTTCCCAGTAGTAGTACTTGGCATCCCTGAAGAACTTCCTTCTTCGGGAGGTACTCATTCCCTTTTGAACTACTCCGGTAACTAAGTAGTTGGCCATGTCAGCATACCAAGGAGTGTCAGTAAACTGTGATCCTATGTGAGTTTGTCCTAAACTCATAAGCTGTTCTTCCAAAAATTTATCTCTGATATTTTGTTCTGCAAGTTTTTCTATCGTTGGGTTCTCCAAACGACTAAGATGATCTGCTACGAAGTTCTCTGCTCCTTTCCTGTCTTTAATCTCAATGTCGAATTCTTGAAGGAGTAAGATCCATCGTAGGAGTCTTGGCTTTGCGTCTTGCTTTGTGAACAGATATTTGAGGGCTGAATGATCTGTATAGACTGTAGTCTTGGACAGGATGAGATAGGAACGAAATTTGTTGAAGGTGAATACTACGGCTAGCAGCTCCTTCTCCATGGTAGTGTAATTCTCTTGAGCTCCGGTTAAGGTTTTACTTGCGTAATAGATTGGATGAAAGTGTTTATCTACCCATTGTCCAATCACTGATCCAACTGCAAAATCACTCGCATCACACATGATCTCAAAGGGTAGAATCCAATTAGGAGCTATCATGATTGGTGCAAGTGTTAGCTGCTCTTTCAGATAGTTGAATGCTTTTCGACATTCTTCATTGAAGACAAACGGGACTTCCTTTCCTAGGAGATGAGTGAGAGGTCGTGTGACCTTTGAAAAATCCTTAATGAAACGTCGGTAGAAACCGGCGTGTCCTAGGAAACTCCTTATCGCTCTTACCGTGGTAGGTTCCGGAAGTTTAGTAATAGTCTCAATCTTAGCCTTATCAACTTCTATTCCTGCTTTCAAGATCTTATGTCCTAAAACTATCCCTTCTTTTACCATGAAGTGACATTTTTCCCAATTTAGAACTAAATTTGACTCTTCACACCGGGTGAGCATCTTGTCAAGGTTTGAAAGGCACGAATCAAAGGTACTACCAAAGACTGAGAAGTCGTCCAGGAAGACTTCCATACAACGTTCAATCATGTCGTGGAATATTGCTACCATGCATCGCTGAAATGTAGCTGGTGCATTGCATAACCCAAAGGGCACACGTCTATAAGCAAATGTTCCATAAGGATAGGTAAATGTTGTTTTCTCTTGGTCCTTTGGATCGAGGGGAATTTGAAAGTAGCCGGAAAAACCGTCTAGGAAACATTAGTATTCATTCCTTGATAGACATTCCAACATTTGATCGATGAAAGGTAATGGAAAATGATCCTTTTGGGTTGCATCGTTTAGTTTACGATAATCTATGCAAACCCTCCAACCGGTGACTTCCCAAGTTAGAATAAGCTCATTATTCTCATTTTGAATTACGGTCGTCCCTCCCTTTTTGGGTACCACTTGAACAGGACTGACCCATGGCGAATCGGAGATTGGATAGATCATGCCGGTGTCCAGAAGTTTGATTACTTCTTTCTTGACGACTTCTTGAATCACAGGGTTGACCCTTCTTTGCCTCTGAACTGAAGGTTTGAAATCATCTTCCATGAAAATCTTGTGGTAGCAATAGTTGGGGCTGATCCCTTTGATGTAGGAGATCTTCCAAGCAATTGCCTTCTTATGTGATTTAAAAACTTGAATCAATTTCGCCTTCTCTTGTAGCGTGAGGTCTTTCGATATGATCACAGGGAGTTGCGATTCTCCTTCTAAGAATGGATACTCCAGATTGTTGGGTAACTTCTTCAATTCCAACTCCGGAGGCTCCTCGATAGATGGCTTCATCCTAGCTATCTCCTTTCGGTCTAACGAGTCGTACTTCTCCTAGAATTCTGATTCTTCAGTAGCGGTCACTGATGCTATCTATTCTTCATTTCTGGAAATTGTCCTTCTTAATGCTTCCTCTTCAGAAACGTCTTCTTTAGTTTCGATGGTTGGTTCGGGAAATTCCTCACAACCTTCCCTTGACTGGGGTTCCTGATATACCGGAATGAAATCTGTTTCGTCATTGGGTCTTCTACTTAATAGAGGTAAAGGAATGCCTTGTCCTAGTGGTGCTATTTGAATAGTATTGCCAAGAAAGTTACTTTCAGAGAGGGGAGATACGTGTTGACTAAGGTCTATGGTGAAATGGTGGTCGAGATTTCCTTTAGGAGGTGTAAAGAACAGATCCTTAGAAATTTGATCTTGACTACATATAGCCATAGTCTCTTCCAGGTATTCGTTGACGAGTTCTTGAAAAGAATCAGAGAGATTCACATCTTCTTCCTTAGGATGGTTCATGAGGCGATCAACATTGAATGTGATTTCTTCTCCTCCAACCCTTAATTTCAGAGATTTCTCGTGAACGTCAATTACGGCCTTGGCAGTATTTAGGAATGGTCTGCCAATAATGAGTGGGACCTTCGTGTCTTCCTCAATATCTATAATGACGAAATCGACGGGAAACGCGAACTTATCCACTCTAACTAGGACATCTTCAGCTATTCCCCGAGGAATCTTAACTGATCTGTCCGCGAGTTGGATAGTCATTCTGGTTGGCCTTAAGTCATTTAATCCTAGCTTCTTGAATAATGAATAGGGCATTAGGTTTACACTGGCTCCTAAGTCTGCTAACGCATTGCTAATTTGGATATCTTGCAGGTAGCAAGGTACCATAAATCTTCCTGTATCTCCTAACTTAGGGGGAATTCCATGCTGTAACACTAACGAGCATTCTTCACTTAAGGGCAAGCTAACTATCTCTCTTAATCTCTCTTTGTTTGAAAGCAGTTCTTTGAAAAATTTAGCGCAGTTTGGCATCTCTACTAAAGCATCAACTAGACGTACATTCAAATGCATATTCTTAATAATATCCCAATACTTAGCAAATTGTGCTTCTTGTTTTTCCTTCCTAAGCCTACCTGGGAAAGGTATGCGGGCGTGCGGAATAATTTCCGGGGCTTTAGGAGAGATAGGTTCTGGTGGATTGACGACTGGGTCAATTGGCATAGGTTCCTTATCGAAAAAATCTTGTATAGGTATATTGACAGTTGTTTCTTTCCGTCCTCTAGTAATTACTAGGGCATCAAAATCACTACACTCTGTATCAATTTTAATGGTTAATCGTTTAAGTTTAAGCTGAAAATTAGTGATTAATTCTTCAAAAGTCTTTATCAAAGTGTCGAACTTGTTCTGGCATTCTATGACTTGAAGGTTTATCATGTATTGCTTTTTCATAAATTCAGCTAAAATTTCCTTAGAGTGGAGAGTAGGTTTGTGCAATGGGAAAATCATATTATGGTCTGAGCTATTTTGTTGTTTGTGTGCCCATCTAAGGTAAGGATACCTTAGATTGGTTCTAGTAGCATCAGGGTTTTTAGGAATTGGTAAACTTTGAAGAGTGAGGGTGAGATCTTGTAACCTGGTTTCCAGCATTTTTACCGTATGAGCGAAGACGTCATCCTTCTCAGCAGCTTCATTGTTCCAATCTTCCTGCTGTGCAGTTATTGTATCCAAGAGATCCCATGCTTCATTTGCTGTTCGAGACATGAAATTGCCTTGCGAGGCCATGTCTAGGAGAGACTTATCATCCTTGGTTAAACCATTGTAAAGCGTACAGATTATGTCTGCCCGACTTAACGAATGATTCAGACATCTTTTAAGCATCATCTTTACTCTATTTCATGCTAGACACAATGACTCATTTTCTTTTTGAGAAAAGTTTGTGATGTCATTCCTTAAACAGGTTTGTAGGGAGGGCGGATAAAATTTATTTAGAAATTTAGTGGCTAAATCCTCCCATGTATGGATTGAATTTGGGTTAAGTGCATCAAACCATGCTGAAGCGTGTGCAGAAAGTGAATATTGAAAAAGATGAAGTTTTAAAATATTTTTCTTGTTTGATTTCTTCTTAAAAGAGTCAACCAGACTGATAAATTTGTTTATATGAAAGTTAGAATCGTCAGTCAGTAATCCTTGAAATTTACAGATCATACTGACTAATTTAATCGTGTGTGAACTAATTTCAGGAATTCCTTCGGTTCCTAAGGTGATTGGTCCTCCTCTTTCCTCTAAGCATGACTTATGCATAGAAGCAAGGGTGTCTTGTTGGTTCATTTTTTTAGATTTTCTGTTTAAAAGACTTAAAAGTAACTTTTAGAAAATATTGATTTACTAAAAGGATCGATAATTTAATAAAAACAATTATTCTTGAAATTCGGTCGCTAACCAGATCGGATATCTTAACTGATAGGACTTCTCACAGATTACTAGTATCGAGGTGGCCAGGCCGATTACGGAGAGGCTGGATCCTTTTGGTTCCAATATAATTGGAGACTGTTCGGAAAATCCAATAACCAAGTCCGTGTATAATTGTCTTTCTTAGACACCACCAAACAATACTTTGTCTGTTTAAAATCTTTCCCGATCAAAATATTCGATCCCCGACAGCGGCTCCAGAAAAACTCTTCTCTATGATATGCCACTAACGGACAGTTTTATTCGTGCGGTGTCGTTAGGTCACAGGACGTCCGGTTCAGTGGAACAAAGCAGCACACAGTGGTTTTGTTTATTTATATTATGCGAGGCCTAAATTTACTTTTACTTTCTAAGATGTAGAAGGTGTAAGTTAACCTAGTGTCGTATTTTTGCTGATTAAAAAATTGAAGATCAAGTGGATAATTTTCCTTTAGTTAAATTACCTGGATAAAAGATAGTAGTTGATTTTAGCTAAAGGTCCTAAATGCAGAAAAGTAAATAAAGTGGAAGGATATCCAGAGTATGCAGATCAGGGAAATGTTGACCAAGATATCAGTATTGGGTTAGGGAAAGGTAATTATGCTTATGTTAAGACTATGCTTGGAATGATGTAGATCTGGTTGGATGAGCCAATTACATAGACCTACTTGTCTCTGAACTCTCGGAGTTCTCTTTGAGCAGTGAGAAGTATGTCACTTGGTCGTATAACTGAACTGTAACAATACCTCGGGGTTATCCTCAGTAGTGTACTAGGTTTATTAGTGAGTTAAGCTCTAATCCTAACCCTCGTTATCAGTTTAGGTAACTGAATAACAACGTGTCGTGTTGATTGAACACTGATCACAAATGGAAGGAGTCCGTTGGTTTAAGTTGGCAAAACCTTAAATGAAAACTAACAACCATTCCATCATACTAATGAGATCACAACAAATCAAACATTATACAGCATTACAGTTAATATACTGATAGTAAAGTAGATAGAAACCTAATGAATACCTAAACAGTTGATATGACTAAGACCTAGGGCAACAATCAAACAAGAACATGCAATAGGCTTGGGTCATACAGTAAAGGCACTAACTAGATCTTAACAGCTCCTAAGAGGTCTCTTCGGAACAGTCAATAGGCATACTAGGTCATTCATGTCTCAATTCCTAGGTTTCGTGTCCTAAAAGTGCATTAGATGCCTCTCGGGAACTCCGGCCATACCGAGTTCATAGAATCTTCAGATACAGTATAACCAGGGGTCTTAATCCTATGAAGTAGCTAATTTCATATAAGTGGACAAGTCCTGATCAGAACCTAAGTTGTTCAATCCTTAAGATGCTAGCGTACAAATCTATCAGACTTTCTAGTTCAGTATTATAACAGTAATCGTACTAAATTAACATAATTACGCTAACCCAAACTTCCATCATGGCAACATACAGATAAATTAAGGTATCATGGTAATATCGGAATGCATTATTAAACATAAGAGGTAAGAATACATGTTTAATACAAAAGACAAGCGTTTCAGAAAAAAACCTGAAAAGGCCGAACAAATCTGCCCGAGATCGCAGGGACTCGCCGGGATATCCTCCGGAAAATAAAAGATAAGCTAACTACTACTAAAAAATAACTAAAAGATAGAAAATATAAATTGAATTGCAAGTTGAGTGTGTTTTGGAATGGATGGAGAAGGCCCTTTAAATAGACCAGGTTTTTGCCAAAATACGGCTGGCAGGCCGTATGGCAGCCCGTTTGGTGGCCCGTATTTGGCAGGCCGTTTCTTGGGGGCGTTTACTGGGCCGTTTGGTAGGCCGTACTCCATACAGGCAGGCCGTATGGTAGGCCGTATGGCAGGCCGTTTAGCAGGCCGTATCCGGTGCTGGTCAGCCTTGATTCACTGGATCGTAACTTGATTTCTTGTCTTTCACCGTTTTCGCTCTAGAATATTCGTTTTAGCTCCATTTTACTTGATTCTTTTTGCATCGCCTTTGTAATTACTTAATCTACAAAATCAACCGAAAAAGCGATAATTTCGCCGACAAAGTTTTAATCTTTATTGTTTTAGGGCTTAATAAAGGGGGTAAAAACGTGACTTTTTGCCCGATATCACTGATCAAGTGGGTAAATTAATATTCATATCTAATCAAAACAGGGGTGGATTACATACAGTGATAACTGGTGTAATTATTGACAGAAGTGATAACTGCGTCACAGGTTAATCTTTAATTAGTTGAAATATTTGACTTCGGGTATAAGGGTAATTTGATGAGGACACTCGCACTTTACATTTATGACCGATGGACTATTATGGACAAAAACCAGATAGGTTTCAAATAATCCAGGACAAAAGGACAATTAACCCAGAGTAATAAATTAAAATCAAAATGTCAAACATCATGGTTACGGAAGTTTAAATAAGCATACTTGTTCTATTTTATATCTCATCGTATTTTTATTTACTGTCATTTTATTTATTGTCATTTTAATATTGTTATTTATTTTACACACTTTAATTATTGTCATTTATATTTATGCTTAAAATATAAAATCGACAAACCGGTCATTAAACGGTAAACCCCCTTTTTTTATATTATTATTACTATATATAATTATATACATTTTATATAAATATAGTTGTTAAAAATATAGTATGTATTCACTAGCTCCCTGTGGAACGAACCGGACTTACTAAAAACTACACTACTCTACGATTAAGTACACTGCCTATAAGTGTTGTAGCAAGGTTTAGGTATATCCATTTATATAAATAAATAAAACTTGTATCATATTTCGCCGTATTTCATATTAAAAATAAGTATATTTCGTACCCCTTCGCTCGCACATCAAAACCTCAAGCTAGTAAGCTTGGATTTCTAGTGTTCTTGAAGATCCATAAAGTAAAAAGTTGGATCTACAAGTTACATGAAGATCATAAACATGAGTTTTGATCTTTTAACACAATTAAAGAGATCTTAAATTAATAAACTTAGATCTAACAAGATAATGAAGATTCAAAGCTAAAAAGCTTGAATCCTTCATGTTCTTGAAGACTTTTCAAAACAAAGTTTGAATGTTTCAAGAATTATGAAGATTCAAGTTACAAGACTTGAATCTTTGATCATGATGATGATGATTTCAAATTTAGAAGAAAAGAAAGAAAAGAAGAAAGTTTCAAACTTACAATTTGAGAGAGAATTCTAGAGTGAGATTGTAGAGAGAAGTGTGTGTTTGAGAAAATGAAGTGAAGTGTGTGTATTTAACAAAGAAAGAAAAAGAAAAATAAATAAATAATGGTGATGGTGGGAGGGGTGGCCGACGGTTTTGGATGGGGTGGGGGGGACCAATTTGGCCTCATGTGGTGGTGGCATGGTGTGGTCCATGGTGGTGGTACAAGGTGATGTTGATATGTTGGGTGGCATGAAACAAAGTGTAAGCATTAGTTCATAAGCATGCAAGTTACTTGTCTTATTATTTTCATGGGCTAATCATTAAGTAAATGGGCTAATTAGTCCACTAATTAATCTACTTAGTTGAGTAGGTTGGGTCATGGAAGTCCATTAAGGTAAAAGTCCATTGAGGTAACTAGTGAGCATTAGTAAACACTAGGCGTAATTAAATAACCACCAAGCCAAGTAATTGTCATAAATAAATAACAATTATGTTTACGTAGTCATAACATTCCAATTATGACAAAAGTTTAACGTGTACCAAGTACGTAGCTCGTTTTAAACAATAAGTGACACTAACGGTCATAAATGCATTCGAGGATCATGTTAAGTGATTAAGCACTTAATAATACGTGTAGATATTAATGAAAGTAATTAACATAACTGATGATCCCAGAATATAATCTAACTCAGTACGCACAAATACGCAATTTCGTGAAAGTAATAAATATAACTAAAAGTTGAAAAAGTCGGGTCGTTACATTACCCACCTGTTAAAGAAAATTTTGTCCCGAAATTTTAAGCTAAGGTAGATGGTGGAGTTGGGAAAAGGTGAGGATACTTCTGTATCATTTGATCCTCTCGTTCCCAAGTAAACTCAGGTCCTCGTTTAGCATTCCAACGGACTCGAACAATTGGAATCTTGTTGTGCTTTAAAGTCTTAACCTCACGGTCTATGATTTCAATAGGTTCCTCTATGAAGTGGAGTTTGTCATCAATTGTAAGCTCCTCTAGTGGTATGACAAGTTCTGGTTCAGCAAGACACTTCTTTAAGTTTGATACGTGGAAGGTAGGATGAACGGAGCTCAATTGAGTTGGAAGATCCAAACAGTAAGCAACGGGTTCAATACGCTCCAATATTTCAAAAGGACCAATATATCGCGGGTTTAACTTCCCACGCTTTTCGAAACGGATTACACCTTTCCAAGGTGCGACTTTCAACATTACGCGGTCACCCACTTGGAATTTGAAATCTTTACATTTAAGGTCGGCATAGCTCTTTTGACGATCACGGGCCGTCTTGAGCCTCGCTTGAATTTGGACAATATTCTCGGTTGTTTCATGGACGAGTTCGGGTCCGGTGATTTGCTTCTCGCCTACCTCGGCCCAACAAATAGGAGAACGGCATTTGCGGCCATACAACGCTTCGAAAGGTGCGGTACTAATACTCGAATGATAACTATTGTTGTAAGAAAATTCGGCTAGCGGCAGATGCTTTTCCCAAGGTTTTCCGAAATCAATAACACAAGCACGCAACATGTCCTCCAAGGTTTGAATCGTGCATTCGCTTTGTCCGTCGGTCTGTGAGTGATATGCGGTACTCATGTCGAGACGTGTTCCCAAGGCTTCTTGCAAGGAACGCCAAAATCTAGAAGCGAAACGGGCATCTCGGTCTTAAATAATCGATAAGGGCACACCATGACGAGATACAATTTCCTTTATGTATAGTTGAGCGAGTTTTTCCATCATATCAGTTTCTTTCATGGCTAAGAAGTGAGCAGATTTGGTAAGACGGTCAATAATAACCCAGATGGTATCATATTCGCCCACCGTCTTTGGTAATTTTGTGATGAAGTTCATCGTTATCCTTTCCCACTTCCATTGCGGAGTAACCCAGATGGCCTTTGATGTTCGGCCTTAACCTTTGAACAAGTCAAACACTTCCCAACATAAGTAGCAACATCCTTCTTAAGATTTGGCCACCAATACTATTCCTTGATATCGTGGTACATCTTACCGGCTCCTGGATGAATCGAATATCTTGACTTGTGGGCTTCATCTAGAATAAGGCTTCAAAAATCCCCATAACTAGGCACCTAAATTCTTTCGGTGAAATATCGGAGTCCAGTCTCCTTGACTTCGAATCGAGAGACGAGAATGTTCAAGCGTTCTTGAGAAATATTTTCCTCTTTGAGAGCCTCATCTTGGGCTACTCGGATTTAGTCGGATTTAGCTATTGAGATTCGTGTTAATGGTGATGTTCAAGCCGCGGAAACGAAGAGGTACCATTCTTTCCTTTCAGCTCAAAGCATCGGCTACAACATTTGCCTTTCTGGGATGGTAACGAAGTTCACAATCGTAATCGTTCAATGTTTCGATCCACTGTCGTTGTCTCATGTTCAGTTGTTTCTGATCGAAAATGTGTTGGAGGCTTTTGTGGTCGGTGAAGATAGTGCTCTTGGTTCCATAAAGATAGTGTCTCCACAGTTTGAGTGCAAAGACAACGGCTCCAAGTTCGAGATCGTGATTTGTGTAGTTTCGCTCGTGAATCTTCAGTTGTCGAGAGGCGTAAGCAATAACTTTCATCCGTTGCATCAATACACACCCAAAACCATGTTTCGAGGCATCACAATATGCAACAAAATTGTTGTTACCTTCGGGAAGGGATAAGATAGGAGCGGTGGTTAACTTCTGCTTCAGGGTTTGAAATGCCGACTCTTGTTCGGCCGTCCAAACGAACTTCTTCCCTTTGTGAGTCAATGAGGTTAATGGTCGTGCAATCAATGAGAAACCTTCGATGAACCTACGATAGTAACCGGCGAGGCCTAAAAATTGACGAATATGACTAGGAGTGGTGGGGGTTTCCCACTTGCTGATGGCTTCGATCTTTGCGGGATCGACTTTGATACCCTGATCGCTTACAATATGACCAAGAAATTGAACTTCCTTTAACCAAAATTCACACTTGGAGAATTTGGCATAGAGTTGCTCTTGTCTTAAGAGTTCAAGCACGAGTCGGAGATGTTGTTCGTGTTCTTCTTCGCTCTTGGAATAGATTAAGATATCATCTATAAAGACGATAATGAATTTGTCCAGGTACGGCTTGCATACGTGATTCATGAGATCCATAAACACGGCAGGTGCGTTGGTTAAACCGAATGGCATCACAAGAAACTCATAATGACCATAATGAGTTCGGAACGCAGTCTTAAGTACATCGCTCTCCTTCACCCTCAACTGGTGATAACCGGATCGCAAATCAATCTCAGAGTAAACGCTTGATCCTTGCAGTTGATCGAATAGATCATCAATCCTGGGAAGGGGATACCAGTTCTTGATTGTCAACTTGTTTAATTCGTGATAGTCGATACACATGCGGAAAGATCCGTCCTTCTTCTTCACGAACAAAACAGGTGTGCCCCAAGGCGATAAACTCGGTCGAATAAATCTACGGTCAATCAATTCTTGTAGTTGACTCTACAACTCTTGCATTTCAGTTGGTGCAAGTCGATAAGGTGCGCGGGCTACAGGTGCAGCTTTTGGTACTAGATCAATCTGAAACTCTACTGATCTCAGTGGGGGTAATCCAGACAATTCTTCTGGAAAGACGTCGGGAAATTCGTTCACAATTCGTACATCATCTACGCTTTTCTCCCCAGTTACTAACTTTTTCACATGTGCCAAAATAGCAAAACGCCCTTTCCTCATGACTTTTTGTGCCTTCATGCAACTAATAAGGTTCAACTTTGGGCTACATCTCTCCCCGTATATAATCAATGGCACACCGTCTTCGCGAGGTATACGAATAATCTTCTCTCCACAGATAACTTTTGCTTTTACTTTGGACAACCAGTCCATGCCGACTATCACATCAAAGCTTCCCAACTTAATGGGTATCAAATCAATTTCGAAATCCACACCAGCTAGGTTTATTATACCTCCTCGACCCTTTCTCAAGTTTCCCATTGGCCACCTCGACTAGGATACTCTCGTACAAAGGAACTAATGACCAGTCTATCTTAGAACAAAAATGTCTACATACATAACTCCTATCGGCAACGGTATCAAACAAGATAGAAGCTAATAGTTTATTGATAGTGAATGTACCTGTAACCAAGTCAGGATCCTCGCGGGCATCTATGGCGTTCATGTTGAAGACTCTTCCACGTACTGGCCCTCCATCCTTCTTCTTGTTAGGACATTCATTCTTGAAGTGACCCTGCTGGCCGCATTCAACGCACTTCTTTGGCCCATTCGGATTTGTTCTCACAGCTGAGGTGTTGATCTTACAATCTTTGCCGATGTGTCCCGTCCTCTTACACTTTTCACATACCATGTTGCAGTACCCAGTATGATACTTATAGAATCTCTTTCACTGCGGAAGGCTACCTTTGTAGTTAGGGTTCGAGCTAGGGTTCGGGTTAGGGTTCCTCCAGTCGTTGTTTCCCTTAAAATTCTCATACCTCTTAGCTGGGTTCTGATCAAAACCTTTACCCTTATTTCCGTCCCACTTATGTTTTCCATTACTAGCTCCCGATTCTGATTTCACCTTCTCTGGCTCTTGGTGGGTAATTTGATTCATCAGGGTGTGCGCCATGCGCATAGCTTCCAGGACATTTACTAGTTTTGAAGAGGTGACATTTCCTTGAATGGTCTTGGGAAGTCCCCACAAATACCGTTCCATTCGCTTAAATTCAGGAGTAAACATCGTAGGGCACATCTAAGCTAACTCCAAGTACCTTCGGTTATAGCCATCAAGGTCAGTTCCTACAACCTTCAGTTCCCAAAACTTCACTTCCATCTTCTAAATTTCAGTTCTGGGGCAGTATTCCTCAATCATAGTCCCCTTAAACTCCTCCCATGGTGTAGCATAAGCCTCGTCAATTCCCTGAGCCTGGGTGAGTGTGTTCCACCAGGTTAAAGCGCCATTTGACAGCGTGCAGGAGGCGTACTTAGTTTTGTTTACTTCAGAGCAGTTACTCACACGGAATACAGATTCCAACTTTTCAAACCATCTAGTTAACCCAACTGTCCCCTCCGTTCCACTGAAATTTTGGGGCTTGCAGCTCTGAAATTCCTTATAAGTGCACCCATTCTGAATGTTCTGGTTAGCCGGTGGAGCTTGGGGGTTGACATCCACCATAGCTGCGGCTACTCGAGCAGCTATCATCTCCTCAATCTGTGCTGCTGTGGGTGTTTCCCTTGGAACTCTTTCGTTTGCCATTGATCTTCTAAACAAAAATTTCGACTTAAGTCAAAATCCATTAACCAACAACGTCACGGCATAAGGTAAACAACATGTAAGCAACACAATACACGATAACTAAGCATGGAAAATAAGCAGCAGGTAGCACAAAAGCCAACACGTAATAAAGCGACGTACAATAAATCAACAATAGTAATTCCATTCATAATAAGAAAATTGCATACAACAGCATAAGGTTCGTAAAATACATAAATGAAAAACAGGAAACTACTAACGGGATACATAAATAAATCTAATACAACAGTCCTAGGGTGAAGGTGGGTAAATGATGTCCATCAGGTGGGTCATCTGGTCCTCGAGCTCAGTTACCCGAGCACGGAGGGCATGCACTTCTCTCGTCAGTTCCTCAACGGTGGGAGATGCTGGTGGGGCAGGTGGTGCAGATGGTCCAGATGGTGCGGATGTAGTACTAGAAGTAGACGGCACTGAGCGGGCGACCTTATGTACAATTGGATCGGAAGGATACAGTACAACCCGCTTACGGGTTGTGACCCTAACTAACTGTCCATGTACGTTCACGAACGGCTTACCTCCATTAACCCCTGGAATAACAGTACCATCGAAGCAGTACCGCTTCTTCGGCGGGGTAAAGGGTGGCTGCACGGGCTCCTCCTCGGGGTCCTCCTCAGAATCCTCCTCGGGATCCTCCTCGCTAGTCTCATCCGATGACGAACTGTCTGAATCATCCGAAGGTGGTGCAGGTACTTCAAGTACGGGAGAAAGTGTCTGGCCGGCGGTCATAAGTCGATATCTGCTAGGTGTAATCGGTACGACACCTCCGTCAGCGGTGCCTCTAACCCAATGTCCATGCTCGTTACGGAAGGGACCGTCCCCGTTTCCCCCAGGGATCTCAGTACCATCGGAATGATGCTGTGGCCCCGGGAGACTAGGGCTGGGTGGAGCTGGGATCTCCTCGGGTAGCGGTGGGTCAGCAACAATAGTAGGAGAAGTAGCAGATGAATCTGAGTCAATCTCCAAATCAATGATAATAGGCGGTATGTTCGACATCTGAACAAGGAAAAATAACTTTTTCCATGTCAGTAAGACATATAGCAAGCAGGTAATCAGGCATAATAACTACATCAGCCTAGATCATCTATAGCAGTACATAGCATGGCAATAATAACAGTATCATACCGAAGTAACATGCAATCAAAAGTAGATAGTAGCATGCAGTAGTGAGAATAAACAGTAGCATATGGCAAGAACATATAGCAGTAAAAATAAGCAGTAGCATGCAGTAGTTCCGCAGAAACAAGTAAACAAGCAAGTTGTAGATTAGTCCTATTAGTGAATCCCACTCGACTCGGTCAAGACACACTAATGCAACCTAATTCCCTACAACCTGGCTCTGATACCAAATGTGATGCCCCGCACAAAATTAACGTGTACGGATCATCAACAACAGGTCCATTACACAAGTTACAATACTATATGCTGTTTTAAAACAAGTTTGCATTCATAAAAAAGGATAACGTCTTTACCAACGTCGAATGTTTTACAAAAGATAACGTGCTTCTATGAATAGAAAGCATTAACATAAGTACGTGACACAAAGGTCATTACAAAATCCATTGTTCAAATGTAACATAAGTTGTGAATGCAAAGTAAAAGGTCCATGTTTGAGACATCTCTAAACAATGCAGCGGGAGTCTAACACAGTAAGTCTATAACAGCGAGACTAATACCGCGCAAGCGACAAACGTCTAAGCACCTAAGAAATAACATGCTTTAAAATGTTAACACGAATGTTGGTGAGCTATAGTTTGATTATAACAATGATGTAATGTAGGCCACAAGATTTCGTATTCAAAACAGTTATGAAAAGTATATGCTTAACCATGGGCACTTGGTAACTAACTTAACGTAAATGTCACCCCCTAAAAGTAAACTTGGCGAGTGCGTAAGTTTACGAAGTATTAAACACCCGTTAAATGCTAGCGCGATTAGCCCGAGTGGGGATGTCAAACCCTATGGATCCATATCTAAGATTCGCGTTCACCGGTTCATAAACCAATGACTAAACGTTACCGAGCTAAGGGGAAAATTTATGCCGTTATATCACCCACACATATATAAAGTTTAAGTACTCGTGCCTAGTAAGTAAAATATAAAAAGCGCATGTATTCTCATTCCCAAAAATAGTAAGGTAAAAAGGGAGCTATAACTCACATTGATAAATGTGGTAAAAGTCGATGTGCAAAGTATGCAAGTAGTAAGTCGGTCCGAAAGGTCGTCAACCTAAGTCAAAGGTAAGTAAGTCAGTATATTGTCCCCAAAGGTTTAAAAGTAAATAAATTAAGTCTTAGGTATCATCATCATCATCATCATCGTACGTAAAAAGTAAAGTAAGTTTTCAATCAAGAATAGAGATCGAAACAAAGGCTCTTCGTTCAGCTGTTACGACCTCTATACAAAATGAAATGACACGCGGTCAGTGGAAAAGGTTCCGTATGTGAGTCCTTTTACCTCTGTCCAATTTTTAGATCCTAACTCGATGTCGTTTGATCGTGGCGACGGTTCAAGCGCGAGTAGGTCAGAAATTTCAGCACGTCATTACAGAGGCGTAGTGATTTTCGAAAGGCTATAAATCCTAAACCATATATCGGATTTAGGCGAGTATTAAACAAAAAGTCATCTACTCGAACCGAAATATCTGGAAATCAACTTTTACAGAAGCCCAGGAGTCTGATCAGACCCTGAAAAACAGAAAACAAGTGCTTCGGTGGGTTTCTTGGTGTTTGATGCTCATCACGGTTCTCATCCTTGATGCGTATAAGCCTCAAGTGTACAACTCTTGATGTTTTAGCATCACTTTAACCAAGGTTTAACCATCAACACATAAATTCAAGACTAAGAAATAAAATACAACTCATTTAAGAGTTTAAGCAAGATGATGAACCCAAGTTACATCAAGTTCTTAGTTTCGACACAAGTACAAGTTCTATTAAGCGATAAACCTTGAATCAAACTAAATAAGCAAGACCTTAAGTTATAGAACTTAGATCTTAGCTAAGTATTAAAGACCTTAGACTAAAAAGTCTAGATCTTATGTTCTTGGTGAAACCCTAAGTCATAACACTTAGACTTTCAACTTTTACACAACCATAAGTTATGAAAACTTAGATTTGTAAAGTAGAATGAGCATAAGCAAATAAGCTTTTATTTAAACAAAGTAGAAGACCATAAGTTACACAACTTAGATCAAACATAAAAATGAAACCCTAAGCTAGAGAGCTTGGATTCCTAACAATACTTATGAGATCTCAAGCTAGTAAGCTTGTATCTTTTGTTTAATGAAAATACAAGTCACAAATCTAGAGTACAACATTTAACGACCCGTCCTAATCCATATGGACAAATACATTACATTTGGTTACATCGCGAGGTACTTGACCTATATATGATACATTTTACAAACATTACATTCATTTTTAAAAGACAAACTTTCATTACATCGAAAGTTGACGGTATGCATACCATTTCATAATATACCCAAATATAATTGACTTATTAATAATCTTGATGAACTCAACGACTCGAATGCAACGTCTTTTGAAATATGTCATGAATGACTCCAAGTAATATCTCTAAAATGTGCAAATGCACAGCGAAAGATTTCTTTCATACCTGAGAATAAACATGCTTAAAAGTGTCAACCAAAAGGTTGGTGAGTTCATTAGTTTATCATCAATAATCATTTCCATCATTTTAATAGACCACAAGATTTTCATTTCTATTTCTCATAAATAAACATTCCATACATAGAGATAAAAATCATTCATATGGATTGAACACCTGGTAATCGACATTCACAAGATGCATATAGAATATTCCCATCATTCCGGGACTCCCTTCGGGCATGATAAATTTCGAAGTAATAAAGCATCCGGTACTTTGGATGGGGCTTGTTGGGCCCGATAGATCTATCTTTAGGATTCGCGTTAATTAGGGTGTCTGTTCCCTAATTCTTAGATTACCAGATTAAAAGGGGCATATTCGATTTCGATCATTCAACCATATAATGTAGTTTAGATTACTTGTGTCTATTTCGTAAAACATTTATAAAAGCAGCGCATGTATTCTCAGTCCCAAAAATATATATTGCAAAACTATTTAAAAAGGGAGCAAATGAAACTCACGATACGATATTTTGTAGTAAAAATATGCATACGACGATACTGAACAATGCAGGGTTTGTCTCGGATTCACGAACCTATATCGATTATATAAGTTAAGACATATAATGAGCATGTAATAGTAATCAAGCTATTTTCTGTATTAATTATATATCATATTACCTATAGTACAATATTTGTCATTTCAAATATTATGTACATCTATATATGTTATATTAATATTATTCATATAATTATTTATTTTTTTATATGATATTAATAATAATATTTATATCTCTGATTAAAATATATTTATTTCTTATATGTAACTTAATTTATATTATATAATAATAATAAATAATAACATTTTATTTTAAAAACAAAAATAGTATGTAATATTTGTATATAGTTACTATATATGTATTAGATATATTTTTATATAAATAAATTTTGGTTTGTTAAAATAATGATTTTAATAATACTAAGATAGTGTTAATAATAATAATTATATTTAATAATGATAATATTAATTTTGACAATTATACTAGTCATTTATTTGTAGTAATGATAATAATAATAATAATAATAATAATAATAATAATAATAATAATAATAATAATAATAATAATAATAATATTTATAAAAATTGATACTTTTAATAATAATGATAATAAAAATAATGATATTAAGAAAAGAGTTACATATATTTATATATAATATTTTACTGATCAGGACCGTAATTATAATCATCTTAACATCTTAATAATATTATTATATCTTCATTTTATTATAACAGTTATAAGCATACTATATCATTCTAACTTCATGTCCTTAATCTATTTTGTATTATATTCTTAAAATATATTATTAGGCATGTTAATCATAATTTTAATACTTTTAAAAATATTAAATCATATCATAATAATAATAATAATAATAATAATAATAATAATAATAATAATAATAATAATAATAATAATAATAATAATAATAATAATAATAATAATAATAATAATAATGAGATAATAATAATAATGGATAAACTACCTTAAGTATGTTCTTCCATGGTTGAATCAATAATTTAAAAAAATAGTGCCTCTGCCCAGGCTCGAACCTCCAGCCTCTCGTTAACCCAAATCACCCCTTAACCACTCCTCCGTTTCTGATTATCTGATTAATATCAGATTCTAATTATATTTAACCATTTATACTTCTATTAACTTCTTCTTCTTCATATGTAAATCGACAAACACCATAACCCAATCAAATCATCTTAACATATATCATTATTTATCCGAATCATAACAGATAGTATCCAGTTTCGTTGGTGAAGTAAATAAAGAACGTAACATGGGCAGTCCAATAGAAGCCCAATAAATTTAGTCCAAGATAAGTCCATTTAAAACTATAAGTAGCATATTAATAGCCCAAGCCAACCACAGTTCAATCGACCCCGTTATTTAATCAACAAATAAAAAGGATTTTGGATCCTTTTTCTTTTCCAACCGACAAGGTCAAAAGCAATAACTTCACAGGTCTTTGTGGGTTTTGTTCGTTTGACAGAAGGGTGATGGTGTTTCATTAATCCAAGATAGAAAACAATTAGAGTTTCGGTTTTTGAAGTGCTCGATCAAACAATAGCAGGTTATAGCGGTCACATTAGTAATAAAAGTGGTGACGGATTGTTGGGGCTTTCCTGGAAGGAAAGCAGCAGCAATTATAGTAACAAAGATAGTGGTTTTGAGGTGAGGTGGTGTTTGAATGGTTCATGGTTACATTAGCCTATAGATTTATTTGATAGTGTTCTTGTTGTCGACTTGAAAGAGAAAATAGAAAACAGAAGCTGGAACAGGAAACCTGATCGAATAAAGATGGGGATGTTTGGGTTATCTCCAATCAGATAGAAACAGGAACAGGAGACAGGAGGCAGCATATCAATCAGGTATAGTAGTAGCGTATAGCAGCGATGTGGGGTATTTCTATGCCTAAAAGCTGTCGGCCACAATGGAGGAAAAAGGATTCGTAAAAGTAGTAGAAAAAATATGATATTGAATAAAGGTTGTGTTTTTGTTTAAAAGAATAAACAACTAATATATCATTACATAGCAAGCTGTTGCAGGTTTGGTTTTGATAGAAAAACCGAAATAGAATATAGCTGAAACAGAAACATAAGTAGGTTCCTGGGTTTGAGTTCGTTCGAAGCAAACAGTTTTTGGTGATAGTTCACGAAAAAGTAAACAAGAAAGAAGAAGAGAGATAGATGGTTTACTATGGTGGTTTTAAGTGGGTGTAGGTTTGATCACGACTGGAAAACTGAAACATTTATCATGGTCATGGTGGTTTATGATTGTATCAATAGCAGCACAGGTTGTGACAATCACAACAATCGAATCAATTATACAGCAGATTGTTTTCATGTTGTTTTGTTGTTCAAATGAATAAGGAAACGGAAAAATCAAGCAAGCAAGTGGTGGTTTATTTGATGGTGGTTGTTATGCGTTTCACTAATACTCAAAGATGGTGGATGATGTGGGTTTCGATCACAGTAATAGGTAAACAGAAATAGTAGGCATAAATGGTGTTGATTATTATGAAGAAAATGGTTTACGAAGGTGAGGTTGTTGTTGTAGTGACCCGAACTTTTCCATGTTTATATATATTAAATGAAATTGATATTTACATGATTAAGTGTTTCCAACATGTTAAGCAATCAAACTTTTTAAGACTTGATTAATTGAAATAGGTTTCATATAGACAATTGACCACCCAAGTTGACAGGTGATTCACGAACGTTAAAAACTTGTAAAAACTATATGATGACACATATATGGTTATATATATAGTTAACATGATATTATGATAAGTAAGTATCTCATTAGCTATTTTAACAATGAGTTATATACATAAAAATGAGACTATTGAATTAAGGAACACGAAAATGATATATATAACGATTATCGTTATAACAACGTCTTACTAAGTACATATGAATCATATTAAGATATTGATACACTTGGTTAATTATGTTAAATGATAACTAAATATATCATTAAGTGTATTAACAATAAACTACATATATAAAAATAAGACTACTAACTTAATGATTTCGAAACGAGACATATATGTAACAATTATCGTTGTAACGACATTTAACTGTATATATATCATACTAAGATATATTATATATCATAATATCATGATAATGAAACAATTTAAAATCTCTTTAGATATAATAAACAATGGGTTAACAACATTTAACAAGACCGTTAACCTAAAGGTTTCAAAACAACATATACATGTAACGACTAACGATGACTTAACGACTCAGTTAAAATGTATTTACATGTAGTGTTTTAATATGTATTTATACACTTTTTAAAGACTTCAATACACTTATCAAATACTTCTACTTAACAAAAATGCTTACAATTACATCCTCGTTCAGTTTCATCAACAATTCTACTCGTATGCACCCGTATTCGTACTCGTACAATACACAGCTGAAACAACCCAACCCGTACTCCGTACGCTATAAATTTTTTTTTTTTATAATATACACATTTATGCGCCAATTAAATATGTAGACCAACTCACAAGTTTCATTAAACCGTACAACCATTACCAATGTTTACAAAAGGCACAATGGCCGTTAATTAAGTTAATACAAGTTTGACCGAATACAATGGTAGTTTATAATCCAAACGACACTTGAGCATGGTTTGGGACTAAACTACCCAAAACATTAGGCCAACTTCCAAGCTTCAACAAAACATCATCAAGGGCCACTTAATGCCCGATAACCCCTTTGCCCTTATCCGTACCTGCGACTAAAAAGATAAACAACGAGAGGGGTAAGCTAACACTTAGTGAATGCAATAATTATACACGTACATATATAATATACTTACTTGCAAACACTTAAACACATACCGCATACATGCTAGCAACACAATTAGCTTATCATCTCAATTATAAACTATAAACTTCCAATATCACAAGCTAGCAATGCAATAGCATATATACAAACCGTACAATATAATATGCTTACACTACAACACAATAACCATGGTTAACCAATCGTACAAGGGATGGTACTCGAATTTCCCATTGGTGTTCATAACATCCATTAGTGTACTTAGCACCTCGTATCACTAACCCCCGGGTGGCATCTTAACACCTCGATACTTCACCCTCGGGTGGCGTCTTAACACCTCGACACTTTACCCTTTAACATGGAGTGGCGTCTTAACACCTCGACACTTCACTCCTAGGTGGCATCTTAACACCTCGATGCTTCACCTCGAGTGGCATCTTAACACCTCGATGCTTCACTCGTCACGTGAAACGTGGTGTCTTAACACCTCGACACTTCACATCTCACGCTACCACAAATAAATATATTATATACCTACGCATATAATTATTCCACTCACCTTAACACTTCGGTGGTGATTTAAATGCTTCCGAAGGCTTCAAAGCAAAGTACCTAATTACATAAGTACACATTCGATTACACAACTAGTGGAATTAACCACATTACACTTACTTGAGCATTTAATGACCCAATTCGCATTAAATGACTCAACCATACCAAAACCGCCCTTAAATGGCCAAGACCCGACTTTAATCACTAAAGCTAGTAAATTAAGTCTACTAACATCAACTAACACAAACTTAGGTTAATTCATACCCATTTCACCCAAACTAGGTCAACTAGCCCATTTTGGATCCATTTAACACTTTCACTACCAAACTTGTCAAACATGACCCAAATAACATCTCTTTCAACTTTAACAAGCGTGTTAGTGACTAAAAACGCCATTTAACATTTATAACCCCAAATCATAAGACCAAACCCTAGGTTATGGCCATTTGGGTTTTCTTTCCTCAACACAACCCAAGTTCGCCCATTTTAACCCCAAATGGGTCACATAAGTTCCAAAGGAACAAAACCCTAGCATAAACTAATTAAAACTCAAAACTTAGAGTTAGAACTTACCGAGACTATCAACGCGTAGCTAGAGACACAAGGAACAACTTTAATTCTTGCTCCAAAGATCAACCCTCAATCCTTCACTCTCAAATCTTGCTTTTAATTCAATTGGGTTTTAAGTTTTGGGAGAGAAATTGGAAAGAAAAGAGAAAAGAAATAAATGAAATGGGTGAGTGGTTGGGATTTAATGCTCCCATCTGATTTATACGCGAAATTACCAATTTGCCCCTTGAAGTCATTCAATTTGAGCTAAAATCGGAGTCAGAACTGCAGAGTTGTCGCGGCGCGGCGCTATATGTCGCGGCGCGACATTACGAAGGAAAAACAACCTCTCTTAACCCACTTTCTGAACCTGGTTCGCTTGAAATGCCGCGGCGCGGACCCCTTTGTCGCGGCGCGACACATAAGGGGAAAATCGACCCTTCTTAATCCAATTGCCGATCTGGATTTGCTTTATATGCCGCGGCACGGCCCAATGTGTCGCGGCGCGGCATTGGCCGTCACCTGGACACTTCGACAACCTTAAACAAAATTTGATTTTATTTAATTCGTACACTTAAATCTCGCTTCCTATATTCGCCTAACCTTCAACAATAGTCTCATAAGACTTAACGCTAACAAAGCCCATGTATAAACTTGTATTCGCACACATTATCAAGTATATATATATATATATATATATATATATATATATATATATATATATATATATATATATATATATATATATATATATATCTAGACATTTACGCATAGTCTAGCAAGTTACAAACGTACAATGATTAAGTATGTACCTTTCAATATGTACGGGAAAACGGGATGTTACAACTCTCCCCCACTTGAATCGAAGCGCGTCCTCGCGATCCAAGCCGCATGACAAGAGGGAAGATAAACCAACACAAATTCTTCGGGCTCCCAAGTAAACTCAGAACCTTTACTACGACGCCATTGAACTTTAAAAGTCCTAACCTCTTTATTTCTCAACCTTTTGACCTTCTCATCGAGTATAGCAATCGGCTTCTCAATATACTCTAACTTATTGTTTAGCTCGATCTCGTCTAAAGGCACCCATGAAGAATCATCCGCAAGACACTTACGGAGATGGGAAACATGAAATGTATTATGGATCCCCGCAAGCTCTTCGGGTAATTCCAAACGATATGCAACTTCGCCAACACGAGCTAAAATCTTAAACGGACCGATAAACCGAGGAGCTAACTTTCCTCGTTTTCGAAACCGAATAACACCTTTCCATGGCGAAACCTTAAGCATCACCATGTCACCTTCTTGAAATTCGATCATTCGTCTACGTTTGTCGGCATACGACTTTTGTCTATCTTGAGCCTTTTTCAAAAGCTCTCGAATCATATCAATCTTGCTATTCGTTTCTAAGACCAAATCGGTACTCCCGATTTCCCTTTGACCCACTTCACCCCAACAAATCGGGGTTCGACACCTTCGTCCATAAAGCATCTCATACGGTGGCATCCCGATACTAGTATGATAACTATTATTGTACGAGAATTCCACCAAAGTTAAGTGCTCGTCCCAACTACCACCAAAATCAATAATACACGCACGTAACATATCCTCCAATGTTTGATTCGTACGTTCGGTTTGACCGTCTGTTTGAGGATGGTACGCCGTGCTCAATTTCAATTGTGTACCCATATCTTCATGAAACTTTTCCCAAAACCGAGACGTAAAACGGGTATCTCGATCCGAAACAATGGATATAGGAACCCCATGCCTTGAGATCACTTCCTTGATAAACAACTTAGCCAAGGTTTCCGACGATATCGCTTCCCGAATGGGAAGAAACAAGGCACTTTTCGTCAATCGATCGACTATCACCCAAATTGAATCAAATTGGGTTCTCGCCGTTTTAGGTAACTTTGTGATGAAATCCATGGTAATGTGCTCCCATTTCCATTTCGGGATTTCTAACGGTTGTAACATACCATACGGCTTTTGGTGTTCAGCTTTAACTTGCAAACACGTGACGCATTGTTCAACATACTTAACAACATCACGTTTCATGCCCGGCCACCAATACTCCTTCTTCAAATCAAGATACATTTTTGTCGCGCCCGGATGAATGGAATACTTTGACTTATGTGCTTCAACAAGTAGCACTCGTCGGAAATCTCCCATTCTAGGCACCCACACTCGTCCTTGAAAGGACAACAAACCATACGGGCCTAAGGTAATGAATTCCGTTTGCCCCATGATTCGTTCCTCATGCTTATTGTTAACAAAAGCCTCAATTTGAATCTCACCAAGCTTTACAAGAAAATCGTTAGTAATAATCAAACGTAACGATCCTACTCGTATCGCCGGATGTTGACTCTTTCGACTCAACGCATCCGCGACCACATTCGCCTTACCCGGATGATAAAGTATTTCACAATCATAATCTTTCACCACATCCATCCATCTACGTTGACGATAATTCAAATCTCGTTGATCAAAAAGATGTTTCAAACTCTTATGATCCGAATAAATTGTACATTTGACACCATACAAGTAGTGGGGCCAAATTTTCAACGCATGAACAACCGCCGCCAACTCAAGATCATGAGTCGGATATCTCGTTTCGTGTTCTTTTAATTGTCGAGAGGCATAAGGGATGACTTTACCTCTTTGCATTAGAACACACCCGAGTCCATTTAAAGACGCATCACTATAGACCGTCATGTCTTCTACACCTTCCGGCAACACTAACACCGGAGCTTGACACAACTTCTCTTTTAACAATTGAAAAGCAATTTCTTGCTCGTTCTCCCAATTAAATCTCGTGTTCTTTCTCGTCAACTTCGTCAATGGAGAAGCAATCTTAGAAAAGTCTTGGATAAACCGACGATAATACCCGGCCAATCCGAGAAAACTTCGGATTTCCGTAGGCGTAGTCGGTCGTCCCCAACTCTTTACCGTCTCTATCTTCCCCGGATCTACTTGAATACCGTCCATATTCACAATATGGCCAAGGAATTGAACTTCCCTTAGCCAAAATTCACATTTTGAGAATTTTGCATACAACTTCTCCTTCCGCAACGTCTTTAACACACACCGAAAATGATGTTCATGTTCCTTCATACTCTTCGAATAAACGAGTATGTCGTCAATGAACACAATTACCGACTTGTCCAACATAGGTTGGCACACTCGGTTCATAAGATCCATGAATGCCGCCGGTGCATTCGTAAGACCAAAAGGCATTACCACAAACTCAAAATGCCCATAACGCGTTCGAAAATCCGTTTTCTCAATATCTTCCTCACGGACCCGCATTTGGTGATAGCCGGACCGTAGGTCGATTTTAGAGAAATACGTTGCACCTTGGAGTTGATCAAACAAATCGTCAATCCGAGGCAATGGATAACGATTCTTGATCGTCACTTTATTCAACTCCCGATAATCGATGCACATCCGCATACTACCATCTTTCTTTTTCACAAACAAAACCGGAGCGCCCCATGGAGAAGCACTCGGTCGAATGAAACCCTTTTCAAGCAACTCTTGGGTTTGGTTTAACAACTCTTGCATTTCCGTTGGTGCTAAACGATAAGGAGTTTTAGCAATGGGGGTAGCCCCCGGAACCAACTCAATGCGAAATTCAACTTGTCTTTTCGCCGGGACACCCGGTAACTCATCCGGAAAAACGTCTTCAAATTCATTAACCACAGGGATTTCACGAATGGTTGGTGGCTCATCACGAGTATCAACAACATGGGCAAGAAAAGTCATGCCACCACTAACAAGGAAACGACGTGCCCGTGCAAAAGTGCATATCGGTACAAGTCTCCTTCGCTTATCGCCATGAATAATTAATTCTCCCCCACTTGGGGTCTTCACCCGAATGAATTTATCATGGCATGCAATATCGGCTCTATTAAGATCGAGCCAATCCATACCAATAACAATATCAAAATCACCCAAAGTCATCGGAATAAGATCGATCTTAAACGTTTCGGAACCAAATACAACATTACAATTCTTACACACATCAACCACTAGCGCCGTCTTGCCATCCGCTATTTCAACTTCTACCGGATGACTTAACTTAACTAGCAGTTTATTTAACTTAGGCACAAATCGAGGCGACACAAAGGACAAATTAGCCCCACTATCAAAAAGTATCCATGCCGGATTAGAGTTAACTATGAAAGTACCTGAGACGACTTCATTGGATTGCTTGGCCTCATCATTGGTCATCAAATAGTTGCGACCCCTAGCCGTACCCACCGCCTTCTCTAGACGCTTAACATTATCGTTGCGCAAATCGGGACACTCCGGCTTCTTATGCCCTTCTTTACCGCAATTAAAACAAGTGAGCTTGTTTCCGGAAGATGGTTTTGGACAATCACGAGCCATATGACCCGCTTGCCCACAATTATAGCACGTAAAAGTAAAACCACCGGAAGTGCCCTTCTTCACGCTATTGACACTTTCGGAACTTTTCTTGTTCTTTTTGTTCGAAAAGTTTGAATAGCTCGAACCTTCACTTTTTCTCTTGCCAAAAGTAAAACCACTCTTTCTTAAGATGAGCGACTCGAAACCTTTGGCCATGTCAAACAACTCATCAAAGCTTTTCACTACGTTCACACTAATCTTATCTTGATAGTTGTCGTTCAAGGTTCGATAGAAATCTTCCTTCAACATTTTATCATTCCCGACGTACTCCGGGCAAAATTGGGTCTTGGACAAAAACACGGATTTGAGAGTGTTCAAATCCATCGACCCTTGCCTCAAGGAACATAACTCGTCCTTAAGCCTAGTAAGATCGGCCGAAGTTCGGTATTCCTTGAAAAATTCGGACTTGAATTCATCCCAAGTGAATTCCATGCATTGCTCTTCACCATAAACTTGGAGCTTTGCGTCCCACCACAACTTGGCATCGCCCCTCAACATACTACACCCGTACCTTGTCCTCTTATCGAGAGGACATTCACAAGTACGGAAGGCCCCCTCCATATCGGAGATCCAACGGGCGCTCTTAAGAGGATCTCTTTCACCATCAAAAGAGGGAGGTTGAGAGTCCTTGAAATTCTTATAGAAAAAGTCCCGTCTTCCCACATTATCTTCGCGAAGAACGGCCTTAACTTGATCCTTTACCACATTGACTAATTGCTCGTCAATCGTATCTAGGAACATCTTCTTAACGTCCTCGAGAAAAGCCTCATGATGCCTTTTCAAAATGGTCTCAACCTTGGCCGTAAACTCGACTTCTTCACTAGTACCTCCGCCGTTGATATCATGCCCGTTTCTCATCTTCATTCTATAAGACGGAATAGATTAAACAACGAGACGAAAAGGATTTAACACATAAGTATATACATATACACCACACTACCCCATCTTGCTCAACAATCGTCGTACATCGCTTGTTTGACACGATTTGAACCCGTAACAATGGTAGCTAATCATTGTTACGCGAGCACGTCGCATTAACTCGCTAGTACAACGTCTATCTTGCTTGACGATTGCTAACACCACACAAAACAATTAGCGCAAGGTTAGTTCACATAAACCTAAGCACTAATCAACTCCCGGTCCGACCCGTCTCCTACAAGTCCCGCATAACGCGCATACACAATAAAGTCTAAGTCTAGGCGCCTATCTCAAGTCGCCTAAATCCCTTAGACCATGCTCTGATACCACTTGAAACAACCCAACCCGTACTCCGTACGCTATAAATTTTTTTTTTTTATAATATACACATTTATGCGCCAATTAAATATGTAGACCAACTCACAAGTTTCATTAAACCGTACAACCATTACCAATGTTTACAAAAGGCACAATGGCCGTTAATTAAGTTAATACAAGTTTGACCGAATACAATGGTAGTTTATAATCCAAACGACACTCGAGCATGGTTTGGGACTAAACTACCCAAAGCATTAGGCCAACTTCCAAGCTTCAACAAAACATCATCAAGGGCCACTTAATGCCCGATAACCCCTTTGCCCTTATCCGTACCTGCGACTAAAAAGATAAACAACGAGAGGGGTAAGCTAACGCTTAGTGAATGCAATAATTATACACGTACATATATAATATACTTACTTGCAAACACTTAAACACATACCGCATACATGCTAGCAACACAATTAGCTTATCATCTCAATTATAAACTATAAACTTCCAATATCACAAGCTAGTAATGCAATAGCATATATACAAACCGTACAATATAATATGCTTACACTACAACACAATAACCATGGTTAACCAATCGTACAAGGGATGGTACTCGAATTTCCCATTGGTGTTCATAACATCCATTAGTGTACTTAGCACCTCGTATCACTAACCCCCGGGTGGCATCTTAACACCTCGATACTTCACCCTCGGGTGGCGTCTTAACACCTCGACACTTTACCCTTTAACATGGAGTAGCGTCTTAACACCTCGACACTTCACTCCTAGGTGGCATCTTAACACCTCGATGCTTCACCTCGAGTGGCATCTTAACACCTCGATGCTTCACTCGTCACGTGAAACGTGGTGTCTTAACACCTAGACACTTCACATCTCATGCTACCACAAATAAATATATTATATACCTACGCATATAATTATTCCACTCACCTTAACACTTCGATGGTGATTTAAATGCTTCCGAAGGCTTCAAAGCAAAGTACCTAATTACATAAGTACACATTCGATTACACAACTAGTGGAATTAACCACATTACACTTACTTGAGCATTTAATGATCCAATTCGTATTAAATGACTCAACCATACCAAAACCGCCCTTAAATGGCCAAGACGCGACTTTAATCACTAAAGCTAGTAAATTAAGTCTACTAACATCAACTAACACAAACTTAGGTTAATTCATACCCATTTCACCCAAACTAGGTCAACTAGCCCATTTTGGATCCATTTAACACTTTCACTACCAAACTTGTCAAACATGACCCAAATAACATCTCTTTCAACTTTAACAAGCGTGTTAGTGACTAAAAACGCCATTTAACATTTATAACCCCAAATCATAAGACCAAACCCTAGGTTATGGCCATTTGGGTTTTCTTTCCTCAACACAACCCAAGTTCGCCCATTTTAACCCCAAATGGGTCACATAAGTTCCAAAGGAACAAAACCCTAGCATAAACTAATTAAAACTCAAAACTTAGAGTTAGAACTTACCGAGACTATCAACGCGTAGCTAGAGACACAAGGAACAACTTTAATTCTTGCTCCAAAGATCAACCCTCAATCCTTCACTCTCAAATCTTGCTTTTAATTCAATTGGGTTTTAAGTTTTGGGAGAGAAATTGGAAAGAAAAGAGAAAAGAAATAAATGAAATGGGTGAGTGGTTGGGATTTAATGCTCCCATCTGATTTATACGCGAAATTACCAATTTGCCCCTTGAAGTCATTCAATTTGAGCTAAAATCGGAGTCAGAACTGCAGAGTTGTCGCGGCGCGGCGCTATATGTCGCGGCGCGACATTACGAAGGAAAAACAACCTCTCTTAACCCACTTTCTGAACCTGGTTCGCTTGAAATGCCGCGGCGCGGACCCCTTTGTCGCGGCGCGACATATAAGGGGAAAATCGACCCTTCTTAATCCAATTGCTGATCTGGATTTGCTTTATATGCTGCGGCGCGGCCCAATGTGTCGCGGCGCGGCATTGGCCGTCACCTGGACACTTCGACAACCTTAAACAAAATTTGATTTTATTTAATTCGTACACTTAAATCTCGCTTCCTATATTCGCCTAACCTTCAACAATAGTCTCATAAGACTTAACGCTAACAAAGCCCATGTATAAACTTGTATTCGCACACATTATCAAGTATATATATATATATCTAGACATTTACGCATAGTCTAGCAAGTTACAAACGTACAATGATTAAGTATGTACCTTTCAATATGTACGGGAAAAACGGGATGTTACAACAGCTTTTAGATGTATGTACTATTGGTATATACACTCCAATGATTATCTCTTAGCAGCCCATGTGAGTCACCTAACACATGTGGGAACCATAATTTGGAAACTAGCATGAAATATCTCATAAAATTACAAAAATATAAGTAATCATTCATGACTTATTTACATGAAAACACAATTACATATCCTTTATATCTAATCCATATACCAACGACCAAAAACACCTACAAACACTTTCATTCTTCAATTTTCTTCATCTAATTGATCTCTCTCAAGTTTCATCTTCAAGTTCTAAGTGTTTTTCATAAATTCGACAAGTTCTAGTTTCATAAAATCAAGAATACTTCCAAGTTTACTAGCTCACTTCCAATCTTGTAAAGTGATCATCCAACCTCAAGAAATCCTTGTTGTTTACAGTAAGATATCATTCTAAATCAAGGTAATACTCATATACAAACTTTTATTCAATTCCTATAGCTATAACTATCTTAATTCGAGTGATAATCTTACTTGAACTTGTTTTCGTGTCATGATTCTACTTCAAGAACTTTCAAGCCATCCAAGATCCTTTGAAGCTAGATCATTTCTTGTCACTTCCAGTAGGTTTACCTACTGAACTTGAGGTAGTAATGATGTTCATAACATCATTCGATTCATACATATAAAACTATCTTATTCGAAGATTTGAACATGTAATCACTAGAACATAGTTTAGTTAATTCTAAACTTGTTCGCAAACAAAAGTTAATCCTTCTAACTTGAATTTTAAAATCAAATAAACACATGTTCTATATCTATATGATATGCTAACTTAATGATTTAAAACCAGAAAACACAAAAAACACCGTAAAACCGGATATACGCCGTCGTAGTAACACCACGGGCTGTTTTGGGTTAGTTAATTAAAAACTATGATAAACTTTGATTTAAAAGTTGTTCTTCTGGGAAAATGATTTTTCTTATGAACATGAAACTATATCCAAAAATCATGGTTAAACTCAAAGTGGAAGTATGTTTTCCAAAATGGTCATCTAGACGTCGTTCTTTCGACTGAAATGACTACCTTTACAAAAACGACTTGTAACTTATTTTTCTGACTATAAACATATAATTTTTATGTTTAGATTCATTAAATAGAGTTCAATATGAAACCATAGCAATTTGATTCACTCAAATCGGATTTAAAACGAAGAAGTTATGGGTAAAACAAGATTGGATATTTTTTGATTGTTATAGCTACGGGAAATATTGTAACAATTCTATACAAATTATATCCTAGCTAACTTATATTGTATTATACATGTATTCTAATGTAATCTTGGGATACCATAGACACCTATGCAAATGTTTTGACATGTCATATCGACCCATGTATATATATTATTTGGAACAACCATAGACACTCTATATGCAGTAATGTTGGAGTTAGCTATATAAGGTTGAGGTTGATTCCAAATATATATATACTTTGAGTTGTGATCTAGCCTGAGACGTGTATACACTGGGTCGTGGATTGATTGAAGATAATATATATCTATTTATTTCTGTACATCTAACTGTGGACAACTAGTTGTAGGTTACTAACGAGGACAGCTGACTTAATAAACTTAAAACATCAAAATGTATTAAAAGTGTTGTAAATATATTTTGAACATACTTTGATATATATGTACATATTTGTTATAGGTTCGTGAATCGATCAGTGGCCAAGTCTTACTTCCCGACGAAGTAAAAATATGTGAAAGTGAGTTATAGTCCCACTTTTAAAATCTAATATTTTGGGATACATGCAGTTTTATAAATGTTTTATGAAATAGACACAAGTAAATAAAACTACATTATATGGGTGAATGATCGAAGCCGAATATGCCCCTTTTGCTTGGTAGCATAAGAATTAGTAAACCGATCTACTAATTGACGCGAATCCTAAAGATAGATCTATTGGGCCTAACGAACCCCATCCAAAGTACCGGATGTGTTAGTACTTCGAATTCGTTTTTATCATGTCCGAAGGATTTTCCGAAATGATAGGGGATATTCTTATATGCATCTTGTTAATGTCGGTTACCAGGTGTTCACCATATGAATGAATTTTATCTCTATGTATGGGATGTATATTGAAATATGAAATCTTGTGGTTTATTATTATGATTTGATAATATATAGGTTAAACCTATAACTCACCAATATTTTTGTTGACGTTTTAAGCATGATTATTCTCAGGTGATTATTAAGAGCTTCCGCTATTGCATACTAAAATAAGGACAAGATTTGGAGTCCATGCTTGTATGATATTATGTAAAAACTGCATTCAAGAAACTTATTTTTGATGTAATATATTCTTATTGTAAACCATTATGTAATGGTCGTGTGTAAACGGTATATTTTAGATTATCATTATTTGATAATCTACGTAATTCTTTTTAAACCTTTATAGATAAAATAAAGGTTATGGTTGTTTTAAAAATGAATGCAGTCTTTGAAAAATGTCTCATATAGAGGTCAAAACCTCGCGACAAAATCAATTAATATGGAACGTTTATAATCAATATGAACGGGACATTTCAGTTGGTATCCGAGTGTTGGTCTTAGAGAACCAGAAAATTGCATTAGTGTGTCTTCCCGAGTTTGTTAGGATGCATTAGTGAGTCTGGACTTCGACCGTGTTTTTCTTCAAAAACGATTGCTTAACATTTTTTTTGTTGGAAACTATATATTATTAACATGTAAATATTATGTGATATATTAATCTCTTAACGTGTTTGATATTGTGTGATAGATGTCTACCTCTAGTATAAATCCCATCGATTCACCTAATAATAATGAAGAGTCGAATATATTTTGGGAAGATTCAAAAATTCCCGAAGAGGAACCGAAAGAGGAGGAACCGGAAGAGGAGGAACCGGAAGAAGAGGAACCAGAAGAAGAGGAACCAGAAGAGGAGGAATCGGAAGAGGAGGAACCAGAAGAAGAAGAAGAGGTTCCAGAGGAAGAAATATTGATACCTATAGTAAATCGATTAAATAAAAGAAAATCCTCAACCAACGGACCAAAGTTAATAATGGTCAATAGTGTTTCCACCGAGGAAGCAAAATATTGGGAAGATTACCAATTTTCCGATGAATCGGATCCCGATGAGGATTTCGATGATGTTATAGAAATTACCTCGACCCAATTTAATAAAGCGAAAGAAAATAATAAGGGAAAAGGTATAAAAATAGAGAAAACCGATTCCAACCTCGATGAACTTTATATGTATCGGCAACATCCGTATTTCCTAAAATGTAACTGATGAAGTGCGAGGTGTATATAAAATAGTTATTATTTTACTAGAAAATACTATTAAATACGATACAATTTTACACAAGATATTTATTTATTTATAGAATGGATATACTTAAACCTTGCTACAACACTTATAGGCAGTGTACCTAATTGTACAGTAGTGTAGTTTTTAGTAAGTCCGGTTCGTTCCACAGGGAAATCTTTAAACAAAGCTCAACGCTATATTAGTTTACTTTTATAAAAATACAAATATATATATAAGTGATATTATTATTATAAAGGGGGGTTTTTTACCGTTTAATGACCGGTTTGTCGATTTTAAAACTTTAGTCGCAGTTAAAACCTAATGTAAAATATAAAATAAATACAAGACTTTAAATTAAAGCGTAAAGTAAATAACGATAATGAAATTGCGAATAATAAAAATGCGATGAAATTAAATCGAGATAATTAAAAGTACGATAATTAAAAGTGCGATTAAATAAAATAACAATAAATAAAAGTGCGATAATTAGAAGTGCAATTAAATATAAAATAAAGGAATTTAAATATGAAATAAATGAATTATGCTTATTTAAACTTCCGTAATCATGATGTTTGACGTGTTGATTTTAGTTTTATGCCCATGGGTTAATTGTCCTTTGTCCTGGATTATTCAATATGTCCGTCTGGTTTTTGTCCATAACAGTCCATCAGTCATAAATATAAATTGCAAGTGTCCTTGTCAAATTATTATTATACCCGAAGATAAATATTCCAACTAATTGGGGATTTGAATTGTAACAAGGTTTTAATACTTTGTTTAATGAATACACCAGGTTATCGACTGCGTGTAAACCAAGGTTTTACTACTTTGTTAACAATTACACCAATTACCCTTGAATGTAATTTCACCCCTGTTTCAATTATTATAGTGGCTATTAATCCATTCCCGTATCCGGTTAAATGAACGATTATTCGTACCTATAAATACCCCGCCCATCGTGTCCGATCGAGTTTATATGGTAATTTATAGGGACGCCCAATTGTAAATCTTTATATTAACATTAACAAACTTTCATTTAGTTAAACAAATATAAAGCCCATTGATAGCCCATAGTCTAGTTTCCACAAGTGTCGTTCTTTTGTCCAAACCCCAATTATGGTACAAAGCCCAATTACCCAATTTTAATAATTAGCCTAACATCATGATTACTTCGTTTTAAATAAGCATAATAATAACTTAGCTACGAGACATTAATATAAAAAGGTTGAACATAACTTACAATGATTAAAAATAGCGTAGCGTTACACGGACAGAATTTCGACTTACACCCTTACAACATTCGCTAACATACCCTTATTATTAGAATTATAATTAAAATTAAAATATAAATTATAAATATAAATATATATTACTTCGTATGAATGAGAAGAAAAAAATGATGATGATTTTGATCAGAATTCGGGTTGATTTATAGCCAGACTTGAAATTTGGGGCTCCGCGACTCGCGGCCAAATACCCTTAAAACTCCGCGAGTCGCGGAGAGGTATTTACAGTTTACACCCTTGGAGTTTCTGGCTGCCGACGGTTTTTAATATATATATATAATATATATATAATTAATATAATTAATTATATATTATATTATATTTATATACATAGTTAACTTGTAATTTTTAGTCCGTTGCGTCGAGCGTTAAGAGTTGACTCTGGTCCCGGTTCCGGATTTTCGAACGTCCTCGCGTACAATTTAATATCTTGTACTTTGCGTTTTGAATCTTGTACTCTTGTGATTTTGAGACGTTTCTTATCAATAATTGGAACCTTTTTGATTGTCTTTTGTTCTTTTGAGCTTTTTGGTCGTTTGCGTCTTCAAATCGTCGAATCTGTCTTTTGTCTTCACCTTTTATTATTTAAACGAATATCACTTGTAAATAGAACAATTGCAACTAAAAGCTTGTCTTTCTTGAGAAATAATGCTATGAAATATATGTTCGTTTTTAGCATTATCAAATATTCCCACACTTGAGCGTTGCTTGTCCTCAAGCAATATTGTCTTGAAATACTAGAATCACTTCTTTATTCTTCACACTTTGTACATCAGTGATTTCTATATGGCGGTATAAACAATGGTAGTAACGATATGGTTTACAGTCCCACATGACTATAAAAATTTAGATCCATTAAGGAAATTGGATCTTTATGAAAACATTTGATCTTTTGAAATCTAGTTTTTACCCTAGATAAGTTTTCCGGAATAACCCTTTACCGGTGTTTGCAAAATATTTTTGTGGGTTTGGTGGGTTTCAGATTTGAAAATTTTAGCTCAAAACTTGCGGTTTTGTGTCACCCACTTGCTAACCTTGTATTTGGAAAGCAACACGTCCAGTTTACTTGTTCCGTATATTACCTTTCGGCAAATTACCGTCCGGTTGTAAAGGAAAGCGTTGAACAAGCAATTGTTAAGGCAATGTCCCGTGACATGCTTTTGATTATGGTCTATAACGTGTCGGACGCAATTACTATCCTTGGTAGGAGCAATAGTAAAGCTCACCCTTATAATTTGTCGGTCTGGCACAAGGTCCTGTCTTTGACCATGTTATGCAACCACCGTTCTTACGGTTGACACCCGATTTAGTTCAGGTGACCTAATGAATTCCAGGTGAATTCCTAGGATTTTACGTTCAATGGTAATGAACGCATTGAAAATAGGGTTTTCAGAAAACAAATCGGTTTATAATTTTGATCAAAATATTTTCTCGTTCAAGCTCGAGTTTAGATATCATTGAATTCCATGAGTTTGTAATTCTCAATCTTTAAGGTCAATCTCTAGGATTGAGTAATATCAGTCTTAAAAGCTGATTTTTAATCTTTAAGGAGATTATCCTTTCTGGGGATCTGATTCATTAGTCTTATCCAGCTAATTTGCACGGTGCCTCCCCATTGTACGAGATAAATCCTTCTCATGGTTAGGATAAATCTGACCACTTGGCGACCCTGTTTAATGCTGAGGTCCGTGGATTTCCTGCTGATTTTAGTGATGACTTTTCTAGATTTTTCGTCAACCTACAGCTGGTCTGGACGACAACTTCATGACCTAAATCAAGAAGCGCGTTTCTTTTTCGGAAGACTTTACTTCCTTTTAATGATGGAATTGATTCATCGTGTAGATCCATCTCTTCTTTTCTTTCATCGGGTAAAACAGTTTAGTTTAGTTCAAAGCAAAAGTATTTTCAGTTATTTGTTACAAATATATGTGACATATGTTTAAAATAACTTGGTAAATTTTCCCACACTTGGCTTTTTATTTTTCTTTTTATCGTCCTCTATTCCATTTTAAATGAATTTTAACATTTTAGTTTGTTTCTCAATTTATGTCCTTTCCGAGGTAACAATAATTTCGGTGTTAAAACCTAGTTTTATCGTTCATAAATATGTATAAACATGATTTGAATTCATTTAATTGAAAAATTTTACTAGAATTGGGTAGTCAGTATATAAGACTAGTGCTGTTCTTTTTTATCAGAGAGCACTAGATTCTAATACAACTACTGCTTTACTAGTATTTTAATGGTAACCAAGTGTTTAATAAAAATTTTTAAAATCCGAAAGAATTTAACCCCTTCCCACACTTAAGATCTTGCAATGCCCTCATTTGCAAGAAATCAGTAACAATTTAAATTATTGAGGGTGATTTGTGTGAAAATGATTAAATTTTTACCAAAGTTTCCAAATATATTGGCGTTTGTTTGCTGAATGATAAATGGTGCACGTCATTTGTTCATTCCGTCTTGTTGTTATTTCACATATATTTTGCATCATTGTCGTCAAAATTACTTGCTTTTGCTGAACTTAATGCCAGTCTTTGAAAATGCGTTGTTTTACCCTGTTGTGTACATAAGATAAACTGCAAACATATATACATATTTTTGAAGTTTGGTTTATTACCCCACATTCAAAAATTATTAAAATCTAAGAATAAAAGTTAGATAATTATAAAAATGATTACAATATTAACAAAAATATTAAATATATCAATAATTACAAATTACAAAATAATAAAACAAAATAAGTAAACTAAGGATGATATTGGTACCAATAGGGGTTCCACGCATAACCATAAGTGCTATAGAATGCTTCGGCAGGGTTATACGTAGGATATGGTGGCTGCATCTCTATCGACCAAGGAGGGAAGACGGGTTTCGGAGTAGGAATATAGTTTCTACCTATATGTTGGCAATGCGCTATGATCTGGTTCTGATGAACTTGCCAATCTTCAAATGCTCTCTGTCTAGCATTTTCGTATTCCTGAGAAGCTATAAACCTATGCATTTCTTGCATCTCATTCCCCCCTCCTACATTACCTTGTTCCTGGTTTCTCTCTACCTGTGGATGTCTACCATTGTATCGTACTGCGGCGTTATTTCGCCGCTTCAACACTTTCGCACCATGGTATACATTTAAACCTATAGTGTCGCGGGGTTCCGGCTCTTCTACTAATAATCCCCCCCGACTTATATCCACACCGAGATATTCACCAATCAAAGTAATAAAAATACCACCTCCTATTATGCTATGTGGACGCATCCCTCGAACCATAGCTGATAAATAATAACCCACACAATATGGTATACTTACAGCGCTGTGTGGGTCTCGAATACACATATGGTAAAACAAATCTTGTTCATTTACCTTTTCTTTGTTTTTACCCCTTTGTGTAATCGAATTAGCTAAAAACCTATGTATTACTCTTAATTCGGCTCTATCTATATCCAAATAAGAGTAGTTTCCCCCTTTAAAACGGTGATGGCTTGTCATTTGACTCCACACACCGTGTGTATCAAAATTTTCATCTATTTTCCTACCGTTTAGTATCAATCCTCTACAATCGGCAGACGCTAATTCCTCAGGCGTGTATATACGTAAAGCCTGAGCCATGTCCAGTAAAGACATGTGGCGCATCGAACCGCCTAACAAAAATCTAATAAAAGAACGATCGGTTAAACTAGCTACCCGATCATTCAACTCTATACTACATAACAACTCTTCACACCATACTTTATATACAGGTCTGCGTATGGTGAATAAACATATCCAGTCATTAAAAGAAGAATTACCATACCTCTGTACCAGTAATTCCCTAATTGGCCCGGCCAATTCTACAGCTTCCAAGGGTCCCCATTCTATGACCCTCGGTACCTCAACAACCTTAGAGTGAAGAGTATGCAAACCCCGTTGATATTTTGGATAATCTATCCAAAGTCTGTCAAATCGCAGGTTCGGGTGCAACTGTTCCAAGTGCATATCTGAAAAGGTCATGACTGGATGAGGTACATCCTGCTTGTAGTAGTTATCTACCTCCTGTTGTTCCAAGTTCTCAGCAGGAGCATGACGGGCTTGGGATGAAGATTCACCCCTTTCATTCTGCAAAACACATCAAACACAAATTTTGTGCATCCAAATATGCATTAGTGTCAGCAAAATCATCAATCAAAATAATTACAATGACATTATCAATTTACATCAAACTTAAGCTTATTTTCACATTTTTATCAAATCTACACTTTTTCAAATAAGCATATACGAAAATTTTCGCCAAGTTCATAAGCATTCAACTCAAATAACATGTCAAAATAATCATTACTAGCAATCAAACAAGTCTCAAATGGCATTATCTTTCAAAAATCAAGTTCATGAATTTTGGACTTTAAAAAGTCCACTTTTAATACTCAAAATCATGTTTAGGCTCAAAGTTTTGATCATTTAACTACCTAGACATGTTACACTACTCAATTTAGCAATAATTCATGACAAAAATCGGCCATAACCTGTTTATATCAAAAAGCCCCAAATTGCTCAAGAACACAAACCCTAGATTATTCAAAATTTGAAGTTTAAGGCTTCTAATCATGTTAAACAGCATCAATCTAGGTTATACAAGCATAATACATAAACAATTTAAGTCTAATTACACTAAAAAGCATCAAAATCAAATTGGGGAAAAATAGCTCAAGAACACTAAAATTCGAATTAAATGGTGTTTAGGTGTAGAAATTTACCGTTTTTCTTGAGTAGTTCTTAGATATCATCCTTCTCAACATGATTTTAGCAAAAAATTTGGTGATTAACGGTTAAAAATTGAGATTTTTGGGGGTGATTTTCGCAGTATTTCGGGGTCTTTTTTCGCAGTATTTGGGTGTTTATGTGTGTGGGTGAGTGAACTGATCGTGCAGCTGGTTATATTTTTTTCTGTAATTTTTGTAGCGATTGTTTTAAAAGCTAAGATTTTTGGGTTTTTTAATGTTTTTGGCATATTTTAAATCAATAAGATTAAAAATAATGATAATAAAAGTTCTCGTCCCTCCCTCGGGTAAAGCAATTTCGGTTCAAAGACCTAGTCTTCAACTTACGACGAATTTTAAAAATCATATTCTTAACTTAATGAGATAAAGTAAATTTTTGTTTTTAAATTCACACAACTTAAATATAAAATTCAAAATTAAAATTAAAAATTCACACCAAATTTAAAATTTGAAATGCATAAAATTAAAATTTCATATTTTAAAAATTAAAAATTCACACCAAAATTAATTTAAAAATTCATATTATAAATTCATACCAAACTTATATTAATTTTTCAAATATTTACAATTTTAAATATATTGTTTTTACAAAGTTTACAATATTAATTTAAGATTTAAATATTAATTTTAAAAACATGGTAAAAATAAATTTAAAAATCTTTTTGTCTTTTTATCCCACTTTAATCAATCAAATATTATCAAAAATATGCGCCCCTCTTTTCGGTAAAGTAATTTCGGTTCCAAGACCTAATTTAACTCATGACGAATTTTTGAAATATTTTGGGTTGATTGATTAAAGATATTTATACCTTAAGAATAAACGTTAAATTTCGCAGTGATGTAATAAATTTTTGAAGGATATCAATAATTTCGGTCGCCAAACCTAATTTTATTTAATACCAATTTAATACTTTTTAGCGAACAAATTAGCGTTTATTATCAAAAGGTTAAAAAATAAATAAAAATAAAAACTGTACAGACATACCTGTGAAATAGATTTCTTAGTTATATGATCTATTATATTCATAAGATAGTCGGTTTAATTGGTCTTCCATGGCTGCATAGGCGTAACCTCTAGCATTCATTGTCTTTTCTTCTAAACATATGAACGGTCCGTCTCTGCATAAAGTAACAAATTCGGTATTTGAATAGGTTTGATTATTTGAACATTTACCTCCATGTGACCATTTTCCGCATTTGTGACATCGTTCTAGGTGTCGTGCTCTTCTTTTCGCTGCGGATTTTGATTTTCCTTTACCAAATTGTAACTTATTATCTTCGCATCTGGATCCTTTTCTAACTCCGTCCATTCTTTCTCTGATTACTGATACTATTTCACTCGGGAGTATGTCATTATTACGTTTAGTGATCAAAGCGTGTAGCATTAGACCATGGTTTAGTTCACAGGCAGTCTTCATTTTGTAAAAACCTAAAAAAAATAAAAATTCAGAATGGGGGGAGAAGACTAGTTCTTTAGGGTCTGCTAGGGAAAGACCATACGTGTTCCATTTTCGAGAACTACACGAAAACAGACAATCTAACTCTAACAGAAATACATATTATCCTTTAAAGACTTGATTCTCCCCACACTTAGTTAGCTGTGGTGTCGAAATTGTGATTAACTTCGTTGTCGACTTCCATCGGACCATGTATGTAATGTTTAACTCTGTGACCATTAACTTTAAATTCAATCCCATTTGAATTTATTAATTCTATCGTTCCGTATGGGAAAACTCTTTTGACTATGAATGGTCCAGACCATCTTGATTTCAATTTTCCAGGAAATAGCTTGAATCGTGAATTGAAAAGAAGAACTCTGTCTCCTTCTTTAAATTCTTTTGAACTTCTGATTCTTTTATCATGCCATTTCTTCGTTCTTTCTTTATAGATTAACGAATTTTCGTATGCTTCATGTCTTAATTCTTCTAATTCGTTTAGTTGACTTAATCGTAGACGTCCGGCTTCTTGTAAATCAAGATTACATGTCTTCAAAGCCCAAAATGCTTTGTGTTCAATTTCTACTGGAAGATGACATGCTTTTCCATAAACAAGTCTAAAAGGTGTGGTTCCAATTGGAGTTTTGTAGGCTGTTCTAAAAGCCCAGAGTGCATCCTCCAATTTAATGGACCATTCCTTCGGATTTGATCCTACGGTTTTCTCTAGAATACGTTTTAAAGCTCGGTTGGTATTTTCAACTTGTCCACTTGTTTGTGGATGATATGCGGTGGAGATTTTATGAGTTACTCCATATCTTTTAAGAACTTTCTCAAGTTGATTATTACAGAAATGAGTACCCCGATCACTTATTAAAGCTTTCGGTGTTCCAAACCTTGCAAAAAGACGTTTCAAAAAGTTGACTACAACTCGTGCATCGTTAGTTGGGAGAGCTTGTGCTTCCGCCCATTTAGATACATAATCAATGGCTACGAGTATATATAGATTATTATGAGATTTTGGAAATGGACCCATAAAGTCAATACCCCAAATGTCAAATACTTCACATACTTGGATGACATTTTGTGGCATTTCATCACGTTGACTTATTTTTCCGGCCCTTTGACATGCATCACAAGATTTGCAAAGAAGGTGTGCGTCTTTGTAAATTGTAGGCCAATAGAATCCAGCTTCATAAACTTTTCTTGCTGTTAGTTGAGGCCCATAATGCCCTCCTGTTGGTCCTGTGTGACAATGGTTTAAAATTTTACTAGCTTCATCTCCAAATACACATCGGCGTATTATTCCATCGGGACAACTTTTAAACAGATGTGGATCTTCCCAGAAATAGTGTTTTATATCACTGAAGAATTTCTTTCGTCTTTGGTACGATAATCCTTTTTCAAGGAATCTACAAACTAAGTAGTTTGCATAGTCTGCAAACCATGGGATTTCTTTATAATCTATCTTCAATAGATATTCATCAGGAAAGTTGTCTTGTATGGCCGATTCATTCAGAACTTCTAATTCGGGATTTTCAAGACGAGAAAGATGATCAGCGGCGAGATTTTCTGCTCCTTTTTTATCTCGGATTTCAATATCAAACTCTTGTAAGAGTAAGATCCAACGGATTAATCTTGGTTTAGCATCTTGTTTTGAAAATAGGTATCTAAGAGCAGAATGGTCGGTATAGACCACCGTTTTTGCTAGAACGAGATATGATCGAAATTTGTCAAAAGCAAAGACAATAGCAAGGAGTTCTTTTTCAGTAGTTGTATAGTTCGTTTGTGCTCCTTGTAATGTCTTACTAGCATAATATATAGGTTGAAATCGTTTTTCAATCCTTTGTCCTAAAACGGCTCCCATTGCAAAATCACTTGCATCGCACATTAGTTCAAATGGTAGATTCCAATTTGGTGTTATCATGATCGGTGCATTAGTGAGTTTCTCTTTAAGAATATTAAAAGATTTGATACACTCATCTGTAAAGATGAATGGTGCATCCTTTTCTAGGAGTTTATTCATAGGAGTGGCAATTTTTGAAAAATCTTTTATGAAACGTCGGTAAAAACCGGCATGCCCTAGAAAACTCCTAACTCCTCTAACATTGGTGGGATGTGGAAGTTTAGCAATTACATCTACTTTAGCTCTATCCACTTCAATTCCTTCTTTTGAAATTTTATGTCCAAGAACGATGCCTTCTTTAACCATGAAATGGCATTTCTCCCAATTAAGTACTAGATTTGATTTTTCGCATCTAATTAGCATTCGTTCCAGATTAACTAGACATGATTTAAATGTATCACCGAAGACTGAAAAGTCATCCATGAATACTTTCATGCATTCTTCTATCATGTCATGAAAAATCGCCATCATACACCTTTGAAAGGTTGCAGGGGCGTTACAAAGTCCAAATGGCATTCTTTTGTAAGCAAAAGTACCATAAGGGCACGTGAATGTGGTTTTCTCTTGGTCCTCGGGTGCTATTGGAATTTGAAAATATCCGGAAAATCCATCTAGAAAACAATAGTAACTATTTCCGGCTAATCTTTCCAACATTTGATCTATGAAAGGTAAGGGAAAGTGATCTTTTCTGGTGGCGTCATTTAATTTTCTATAATCAATACATACACGCCATCCTGTTACAGTCCTAGTAGGAATAAGCTCATTTTTCTCATTTGTAATGACAGTCATGCCACCCTTCTTCGGCACGCATTGAACTGGGCTTACCCATGGGCTATCAGAAATTGGATATATCAAACCTGCATCTAGCAGTTTAATAATTTCTTTCTTAACTACATCTTGCATATTAGGATTTAGTCTTCGTTGGCGTTGCACATACGTTTTATGACCTTCTTCCATAAGGATTTTATGTGTGCAATACGAAGGACTTATTCCTTTAATATCATGAATCTTCCATGCAATGGCTGGTTTATGAGCTTTCAACACAGAAATGAGTTGTGATTTCTCATTTTCAGTAAGAGAAGACGATATTATTACAGGTAATTCAGATTCACCATGTAAATAAGCGTATTCCAAATGGTTTGGAAGTGGCTTTAACTCTAATTTCGGAGGTTCTTCTATCGATGATTTATATCGATATCTGTCTTCTTCTTTTAGCATTTGAATTTCTTCTGTTGTTGGTTCATATCCATTAGCTATAAGTGTAGCTAACATTTCAGCTTCATCAATTGGTTCATTACCTTCTCCTAAAGAACATTCTCCCGTTCCTTGTAATTCTGGAAATTCTTCTAATAATTCTGCATGTGCATCTATAGTTTGAATATAATAACATGTATCATCTGCAGATTGTGGTTGTTGCATGGCTCTATCCACTGAAAAGGTAACACTCTCATCCTCTATACTTAGGGTCAGTTTCTTACCGAACACGTCTATCATTGCTTTAGCCGTGTTTAAGAATGGTCTTCCTAATATGAGAGGAACTTGAGAATCTTCTTCCATGTCCAAAACAACAAAATCTACTGGAAATACTAAAGTACCAACTTTAACTAGCATGTTCTCCATTATCCCTCTAGGATATTTTATTGATCTATCGGCTAGTTGTATGCTTATTCTGGTTGGTTTCAATTCTCCAAGGTCTAGTTTAGCGTATAGTGAATACGGCATTAGATTTATACTAGCACCTAAGTCTGCCAATGCTTCTATTGAACTAAGACTACCCAGAAAACATGGAATTGTGAAACTTCCTGGATCAGATAGTTTTTCTGGTATCTTATTCAACAGCACTGCTGAACAATTAGCATTCATAGTAACAGCCGAGAGTTCTTCCATTTTCTTTCTATTCGTGATTAGATCTTTCAAGAATTTAGCATACCTTGGCATTCCTGAAATCACATCAATGAAAGGAAGATTTACATTTATCTGTTTAAACATATCCAAGAATTTGGATTGCTCGGCTTCAAGTTTTTCTTTCTTCATTTTACTCGGATAAGGAAGTGGTGGTTGATATGGTTTAACATAAGGTTTAGCCTTAACTGTGTTATCTTCATCAACCTTTTCAACTACCGGTTCTTTTTCCTTATCTTGATCAGGTTGTGGTTCTTGTGGAGTAGGAATAGTTTCATCAGAAGTTACAGGTATTTCAGGTGTTTTAAGTGTTGTACCACTTCTTGTGGTAATAGCTTTAGCTGTTTCATTCCGGGGGTTAGCATTTGTATCGCTTGGTAGACTTCCCGGTTTTCTTTCACCTATTAACCTTGCTAGGTTACTTACTTCTTGTTCCAGATTTTGAATAGAAGCTTGTTGATTTCTAAATGCTTGAGCATTTTGTTCATTGGTTTGTTTTTGAGATGTGAAAAACTGCGTTTGAGTTTCAACTAGCTTCGTCATCATATCTTCTAAATTCGGCTTTTTATCATCGGTTTGTTGTGGTGGTTTGTTTTGAAAATTTGGTCTTTGCTGATTGTAAGTATTATTGGATACTTGTTGATTGCTAGGACCTTGTTGGTTGTTGTATGGAATATTTCGGTTATAATTCTGGTTTTGATTATAAATCGGTCTTGGCGGTTGATAATTATTCTGATAATTATTTCCAGGCCTTTGGTTTATGTATGAAATATTCTCTCTTTGTTCCATTGTTAATTCAATACTGAGACAATCTTTTGTCAAATGTGGTCCTCCACACTGCTCACAACTAATTCGTATTGAGTGAATATCCTTAGTCATCTTTTCCATTCGTCTCTCGAAAGCATCTATCTTTGCCGAAATGGAATCTAAGTCATGGCTAGAATCGGCTCTAGCTGCTTTAGATGATCTAATGATATCTTTTTCTTGGTGCCACTCATGTGAGTGGGAAGCAGTGTTATCAATAATTTTGTAAGCATCAGTTTCGGTTTTCTTCATAATAGAACCACCAGCTGCTATATCTATGTCTTTTCTTGTAGTGATGTCGCATCCTTGGTAGAATATTTGTACTATTTGACAGGTGTCTAAACCATGTTGCGGACATCCTCTTAATAACTTTCCATATCTTGTCCACGCCTCATATAGAGTTTCATTTGGTTTCTGTGTGAACGTAACAATTTCTGCTTGAAGTCTTACGGCTTTAGATGCAGGAAAAAATTGTTTAAGAAATTTATCAATTAAAACGTCCCATGTATCGATCGCCCCTTCAGGTAACGATTCCAACCAATCTTTGGCTTCTCCCTTTAAAGTCCAGGGAAATAACATGAGATATATCTGTTCATCCTCCACTTCTCGGATTTTAAATAGTGTGCAGATCCTATTAAAGGTACGTAGATGTTCATTTGGATCTTCCTTCGGCGCACCACTAAATTGGCATTGATTAGTTACCATGTGTAGAATTTGTCCTTTGATTTCATAATCTGGCGCATTAATGTCTGGATGAGTAATTGCGTGACCTTGGCCAGTGCGTTTAGCTCTCATTCGGTCTTCCATACTTAAAGGTTCCAGGTTCTCCATAATTGAATTTGTTGAATCGGAATCACTAGATGATTCTGATTTAATAGTTCGTTCCTCAACAATCTCTGTTTGAATGATTGGTGATTCCGGAGGAAAGTTTAGTGGTTCAGGATCTATGAACCGTTCCTGAATATTTTCTGGATTCTCAATTGTGAGGTTGGGTTCAAAAAATGGATTATCGGAAATTTGAACTGAAGTACTTGGTCGACTGGATGACGATTCTAAAGAAAAATCAACGGCGGTTATATTTGTTAAACGATGTCTTGATCGAGTTAAAGGTGGTGAACGTACAAAAGGTGGTGAACGTCTTGCTCGGTGCATTCACAGAATATCCTATTAGTTTTTAAAAGGAAAGAAAAATTATAATAAGTTATCCAATCAATAGACTTTTCTGATTTTGCCCACGTTTCGAATAGCCAAAAGATGCAGCAGAGGGGCAGGATTCGTTTGGTCTCAATATAATTGAGGACTGTTTGGCTCCAATAACCCGGTCCACGTACAAATCCAACTATTACTACGAACCAGAAAATTTTGATGTTTATTAATTTAACCACTTAAAATAAATTTTCGTAATTTTTAGAAATTTAGATAAGAAGTAGAAAAAAAATTCTAAGTCCTAAAACTAGAATAGCGAGAAATAAGAGAGAAAAAGAGTTCGTCGAAAAAGGTCGAAAAAGAAAAAAAAATATGGTTGAAAAATAAAAGGTGACGGAAAAATAAAAGGAACTTATCAAAACTTAAAAATACTTAACTAATTTAACCTTATTACTACAACTAACTTAAAATTATAATCGCAAATTGAAATTACTAATTGGAATGATAATTGATACATAGTAAAAGGTCTAAAAATATTAAAGCTTACATGAAAAACTAAGTCCCAAATGGAAATAACTTAAAAAGAAACTAAAACTTAAAAAGGCGTCGCAAAATTCTAAAGCACCTAAATCTTAGTCTAAAGAAAAAGCACTTAAGGAATTCTACGGCAAAGCCTAAAAATATAGGAGTAAAAATAACTATAGCAAAAACTAAGTTTAAAATTAATTATGAGCTAAAAAATACAAAAGTTACGCTACAACGATTAAAAAGGTACAAAATATAAAAATATACAAAAAGTTGTAAAAAGTATAATTTTTATAAAAATATTATTTTTATATTATTTATTTAATAAAACTACTAATTTTACAATTTTAATAAAACTAATTAAACAAAATACATAAATATAAAGTAAAAAGTAAAAATAAAACTAAAATTAATAATAATAATAATATTTAGGTTTTAATAATAATAATAATTAAAAATAACCCGTGATTAGGGTTTTTGTCCGTGTGTCAGAGGGTCTCCGCGAGTCGCGGCAAATAAAGAGGAAAACCCCGCAAGTCGCGGGGTTCAGGAATTCAGTTGACAGCTTTGTCTTTTTTACGCGTTTTTCTTTTTATTTATTTTTTTTTTGTTTTCTGTTATTAAATTAAATAAAAGATATTAAAATTAAAACTTATATTTTTATAAACTAAAATAAAAATAAAGAAACTTATAAAACTTAAATATTTAACAAAATCCTAAAAATACTTATATTTTTGTTTTTCTTTTTATATTTTTGAATAATTAAAACGTATTTTTACAAAAACGAATTTTAATAAAAGTAGATAAAAATCTTTTTTTTTTATATTAGCGTTGCGCTTCCGGCTTTTAAGAGTTATTCCCCGGCAGCGGCGCCAAAAATTCTTGATGAAGTGCGAGGTGTATATAAAATAGTTATTATTTTACTAGAAAATACTATTAAATACGATACAATTTTACACAAGATATTTATTTATTTATAGAATGGATATACTTAAACCTTGCTACAACACTTATAGGCAGTGTACCTAATCGTACAGTAGTGTAGTTTTTAGTAAGTCCGGTTCGTTCCACAGGGAAATCTTTAAACAAAGCTCAACGCTATATTAGTTTACTTTTATAAAAATACAAATATATATATAAGTGATATTATTATTATAAAGGGGGGTTTTTTACCGTTTAATGACCGGTTTGTCGATTTTAAAACTTTAGTCGCAGTTAAAACCTAATGTAAAATATAAAATAAATACAAGACTTTAAATTAAAGCGTAAAGTAAATAACGATAATGAAATTGCGAATAATAAAAATGCGATGAAATTAAATCGAGATAATTAAAAGTACGATAATTAAAAGTGCGATTAAATAAAATAACAATAAATAAAAGTGCGATAATTAGAAGTGCAATTAAATATAAAATAAAGGAATTTAAATATGAAATAAATGAATTATGCTTATTTAAACTTCCGTAATCATGATGTTTGACGTGTTGATTTTAGTTTTATGCCCATGGGTTAATTGTCCTTTGTCCTGGATTATTCAATATGTCCGTCTGGTTTTTGTCCATAACAGTCCATCAGTCATAAATATAAATTGCAAGTGTCCTTGTCAAATTATTATTATACCCGAAGATAAATATTCCAACTAATTGGGGATTCGAATTGTAACAAGGTTTTAATACTTTGTTTAATGAATACACCAGGTTATCGACTGCGTGTAAACCAAGGTTTTACTACTTTGTTAACAATTACACCAATTACCCTTGAATGTAATTTCACCCCTGTTTCAATTATTATAGTGGCTATTAATCCATTCCCGTATCCGGTTAAATGAACGATTATTCGTACCTATAAATACCCCGCCCATCGTGTCCGATCGAGTTTATATGGTAATTTATAGGGACGCCCAATTGTAAATCTTTATATTAACATTAACAAACTTTCATTTAGTTAAACAAATATAAAGCCCATTGATAGCCCATAGTCTAGTTTCCACAAGTGTCGTTCTTTTGTCCAAACCCCAATTATGGTACAAAGCCCAATTACCCAATTTTAATAATTAGCCTAACATCATGATTACTTCGTTTTAAATAAGCATAATAATAACTTAGCTACGAGACATTAATATAAAAAGGTTGAACATAACTTACAATGATTAAAAATAGCGTAGCGTTACACGGACAGAATTTCGACTTACACCCTTACAACATTCGCTAACATACCCTTATTATTAGAATTATAATTAAAATTAAAATATAAATTATAAATATAAATATATATTACTTCGTATGAATGAGAAGAAAAAAATGATGATGATTTTGATCAGAATTCGGGTTGATTTATAGCCAGACTTGAAATTTGGGGCTCCGCGACTCGCGGCCAAATACCCTTAAAACTCCGCGAGTCGCGGAGAGGTATTTACAGTTTACACCCTTGGAGTTTCTGGCTGCCGACGGTTTTTAATATATATATATAATATATATATAATTAATATAATTAATTATATATTATATTATATTTATATACATAGTTAACTTGTAATTTTTAGTCCGTTGCGTCGAGCGTTAAGAGTTGACTCTGGTCCCGGTTCCGGATTTTCGAACGTCCTCGCGTACAATTTAATATCTTGTACTTTGCGTTTTGAATCTTGTACTCTTGTGATTTTGAGACGTTTCTTATCAATAATTGGAACCTTTTTGATTGTCTTTTGTTCTTTTGAGCTTTTTGGTCGTTTGCGTCTTCAAATCGTCGAATCTGTCTTTTGTCTTCACCTTTTATTATTTAAACGAATATCACTTGTAAATAGAACAATTGCAACTAAAAGCTTGTCTTTCTTGAGAAATAATGCTATGAAATATATGTTCGTTTTTAGCATTATCAGTAACAATGACCCGGGAACCTCTAAACCACCAGGTTTTTCTAAACCATTGTGGAAACGACGGCTCGTATTAGAGGAACACCATATATTCCTAGAAAATTAGGAAAACGAACCAAGTCCGAAGAAGAAGAAACCAGTGATTCAGATTAGAGGGTTGTAATCATGTTGTGTATTATATGTATTGTAGTATGCTTGTACTTTTATGTTCTATGTAAAAATTGTTTGTATTGTTTGTTAATTATTTTTTACGAATCTAATCCTTGTTTATTTTACAGTATAAAAACAAAATAGACATTAAGGGTAGACAACCGAATATTTTAGAAGACCTACCAGAGGATATGATTGAGGAAATCTTGTCTAGAGTCGGTCAGAATTCATCAGCACATTTAGTTATGGCGAAATTAATTTGTCAAACATTTGAAAGACTTTCCAGAAATGCCTTAGTTTATAAAAGGCTTTCCTTTGATAGGCGGGGTATATCACATTGGGGAGACCGTAAGTTACGCCGTGTTTTCTTTAAAGCATTAAATGTGGGGAACCCAAATGAAATTTTACGCTACGGGTTAAGAACCTATTTTGACTCAACATATCCCAACATAGAATTTCGTGAATTAGAAAGAGCTTCTAACATGCAACATAAAGAAGCATGTTATGCTTACGGGTTAGTGATGTTCGCTTCTTACCAAAGTGAGAAAAAGAACATCGGATTGCAACTTTTAAATAAAACCTTCCCACAAGTGTCGGATTCAGTAGTTGGGGTGAGAAACAAGGTTTTTAGATTATTACGGGGCTGTTGGACATTACGAAACCCTCGTCCTTTTGATGACATTACAACATGCTGCCTAGCCAATGGTCATAACGGTTATTTTCCACAAGACCAAGGATGGGAAGTCGTCTTAGTAAAACCAGAATACATGACTTGTTTCTGGACTTATGAATTACGTGTCTTTATTTCCTTTGCTGAACAACTTGCGTATTAACTAGATTTATCTTTAAAACTGTCATGTAACATATTGTACTATATTTCATGTTATATGTAATATAGCGATGTTTTAAGTTTGAAGAATATTTGTATGTGATATATTATTATAATCAGTTTTTCATATGGAATTGTAGTAGTTGAATTGTATATTAGCTACTAAGTATGAACTTAACGGGAAATGGCACTGACTACTCGACACACCATGAATATGAGCGAAGAGGAATTTCGTACCTTTCTTGCTGCAACCATAACCGCAGTACAGGCTTCGCTACATACCAACAATAACTCTGAATCTAGCAATGCAGCTAACGACGCAAGAAATCGTGTAGGATGCTCCTACAAAGAATTCACTACCTGCAAACCTTTGGAATTTGATGGAACCGAAGGACTAATTGGATTGAAACGGTGGACCGAGAAAGTCGAATCGGTGTTTGCCATAAGTAAGTGTACTAAAGAGGACAAAGTTAAGTACGCTACGCATACCTTCACAGGTACTGCGTTAACGTGGTGGAACACATATCTTGAACAGGTAGGACAAAATGCTGCTTACGCACTACCGTGGTCGGCATTCAAGCAATTGATGAACGAGCAGTACCATCCTAGAAACGAAGTCAATAAACTCAAGGCAGAACTTAGAGAGTTACGAACACACAAGGGTTCGACGTTACCACATATGAACGACGATTCACAGAGTTGTGCCTATTGTGTCCGGGAGCATTCGAAGATGAAGAAGAGAAGATCGACGCGTTTGTAAAAGGGTTACCAGTAAGGCTTCAAGAAAATGTGAGTTCACACGAGCCCGCTTCTATACAGAAGGCAAGTCGAATGGCTCATAAACTCATAAATTAGATTGAGGGAAGAATTAAAGAGCAGGCGGTCGAAGAAGCCAACACAAAACAACTCAAGAGGAAGTGGGAGGAAAACAGTGACAAGAGTCACTAGTACAACAACAACAACAATTACAACCACAATCGCAACAACTATCCCAACAACCGCAACCACAATCGCAACAATAACCACAATCCTAACAATAACTACAACAAACATCCCAACAACAACAACAACTACAACAACCGTTTCAACAACAATAACAATCCCAACAACAACCTCAATAACAACAACGGCAACAAAAACCAAAAACAGCCATGTCATAGGTGTGAAGAAAATCATCAGGGGTTTTGCACGACATTTTACAACAGGTGTAAAAGAAATGGTCATAGCGCGACAAAGTGTGAGGTCTACGGACCAAAGTTTAATAGAACCAAAGGAACAAATAATGTCAGAACAAGTAATGCCGAAATGAATAGTGTCGGAGCAAGTAATACCAACCCTGTTTGTTATAAATGTGGAAAACCGGGCCACATTATTAGAAATTGCCTGAATCAGGGAAATACTAATGGGCAGGGCCGTGGAAGAGTTTTCAATATTAATGCGGCAGAAGCACAGGAAGACCCGGAGCTTGTTACGGGTACGTTTCTTATTGATGATAAATCTGCTTATGTTTTATTTGATTCGGGTGCAGATAGAAGCTATATGATTAGAGAATTTTGTGCTAAATTAAGTTGCCCATTGACGCCTTTGGATAATAAATTTTTAATCGAATTAGCAAATGGTAAATTAATTTCAGCAGATAATATATGTCGGGATAGAGAAATTAAACTGGGTGATGAAACGTTTAAGATTGATTTAATACCAGTCAAGTTAGGGAGTTTTGATGTAATAATTGGCATGGACTGGTTGAAGAAGGTAAGAGCAGAGGTCGTTTGTTACAAAAATGCGATTCGCATTATGCGTGAAAAAGGAAAACCTTTAATGGTGTACGGAGAAAAGAACAACGCGAAGTTAAATCTTATTAGTAGTTTGAAGGCTCAAAAACTAATAAGAAAAGGTTGTTACGTCATTCTAGCACACATCGAGGAAGTTAAACCTGAAGAAAAGAACATCAGTGATGTTCCCGTCGCAAAAAAAATTCCCGATGTATTTCCGAAAGAATTACCGGGATTACCTCCACATTGATCCGTTGAATTTCAAATAGACCTTGTACCAGGAGCTGCACCAATAGCTCGTGCTCCATACAGACTCGCACCCAGCGAAATGAAAGAATTACAAAGTCAGTTACAGGAACTTTTAGAGCGTGGTTTCATTCGACCAAGCACATCACCATGGGGAGCTCCTATTTTGTTTGTCAAGAAGAAAGATGGTACATTCAAGTTGTGTATCGACTATCGAGAGTTGAACAAACTTACCATCAAGAACCGCTACCCACTACCGAGAATCGACGACTTATTTGATCAACTACAAGGCTCATCTGTTTATTCAAAGATCGGTTTACGTTCTGGATATCATCAAATGCGGGTGAAGGAGGATGATATTCCAAAGACTTCTTTTAGGACGCGTTACGGTCATTACGAGTTTATGGTTATGCCGTTTGGATTGACAAACGCACCAGCTGTGTTCATGGACCTCATGAACCGAGTGTGTGGGCCATATCTTGACAAGTTTGTCATTGTTTTCATCGATGACATACTTATTTACTCAAAGAATGATCAAGAGCATGAAGAACATTTAAGAAAAGTGCTAGAGTTGCTGAGAAAAGAAAAATTGTACGGTAAGTTTTCAAAGTGTGCATTTTGGTTGGAAGAAGTTCAATTCCTCGGTCACATAGTGAACAAAGAAGGTATTCAGGTAGATCCAGTAAAGATTGAAACCATTGAGAAATAGGAAACCCCGAAAACTCCGAAGCATATACGCCAATTTTTAGGACTAGCTGGTTACTACAGAAGGTTCATCCAAGATTTTTCTAGAATAGCAAAACCCTTGACTGCATTAACGCATAAAGGGAGGAAATTTGAATGGAAGGATGAACAAGAGAAAGCGTTTCAATTGTTAAAGAAAAAGTTACCTACAGCACCTATATTGTCATTACCTAAAGGGAATGATGATTTTGTGATATATTGTGACGCTTCAAAGCAAGGTCTCGATTGTGTATTAATGCAACGAACGAAGGTAATTGCTTATGTGTCTAGACAATTAAAGATTCACGAGCAGAATTATACGACGCATGATTTGGAATTAGGCGCGGTTTTTTTTGCATTAAAGACTTGGAGGCACTACTTATATGGGGTTAAAAGTATTATATATACCGACCACAAAAGTCTTCAACACATATTTAATCAGAAACAACTGAACATGAGGCAGCGCAGATGGATTGAATTATTGAATGATTACGACTTTGAGATTCATTACCACTTAGGGAAGGCAAATGTGGTAGCTGACGCCTTGAGCAGAAAGGACAGAGAACCCATTCGTGTAAAATCTATGAATATAATGATTCACACTAACCTTACTACTCAAATAAAGGAGGTGCAACAAGGAGTTTTAAAAGAGGGAAACTTAAAGGATGAAATACCCAAAGGATCGGAGAAGCATCTTAATATTCGGGAAGACGGAACCCGGTATAGGGCTGAAAGAATTTGGGTACCAAAATTTGGAGATATGAGAGAAATGGTACTTAGAGAAGCTCATAAAACCAGATACTCAATACATCCTGGAACGGGGAAGATGTACAAGGATCTCAAGAAACATTTTTGGTGGCCAGGTATGAAAGTCGATGTTGCTAAATATGTAGGGGAATGTTTGATGTGTTCTAAGGTCAAAGCTGAGCATCAGAAACCATCAGGTCTACTTCAACAACCCGAAATCCCGAAATGGAAATGGGAAAACATTACCATGGATTTCATCACTAAATTGCCAAGGACTGCAAGTGGTTATGATACTATTTGGGTAATAGTTTATCGTCTCACCAAATCAGCACACTTCCTGCCAATAAGAGAAGATGACAAGATGGAGAACTTAGCACGACTGTATTTGAAGGAAATCATCTCCAGACATGGAATACCAATCTCTGTTATCTCTGATAGGGATGGCAGATTTATTTCAAGATTCTGGCAGACATAACAGCAAGCATTAGGAACTCGTCTAGACATGAGTACTGCCTATCATCCACAAACTGATGAGCAAAGCGAAAGAACGATACAAACGCTTGAAGACATGCTACGAGCATGTGTAATTGATTTCGGAAACAGTTGGGATCGACATCTACCGTTAGTAGAATTTTCCTACAACAACAGCTACCATTCAAGCATTGAGATGGCGCCGTTTGAAGCACTTTATGGTAGAAATTGCAGGTCTCCAATTTGTTGGAGTGAAGTGGGGGATAGACAGATTACGGGTCCGGAGATAATACAAGAAACTACCGAGAAGATCATCCAAATTCAACAACGGTTGAAAACCGCCCAAAGTCGACAAAAGAGCTATGCAGACATTAAAAGAAAAGATATAGAATTTGAAATTGGAGAGATGGTCATGCTTAAGGTTGCACCTTGTAAAGGCGTTGTTCGATTTGGTAAACGAGGGAAATTAAATCCAAGGTATATTGGACCATTCAAGATTATTGATCGTGTCGGACCAGTAGCTTACCGACTTGAGTTACCCCAACAACTCGTGGCTGTACATAACACTTTCCACGTCTCGAATTTGAAGAGACGTTTTTCTAAAGAAGATCTTACTCTTCCGTTAGACGAAATCCAAATCAACGAAAAACTTCAATTCATCGAAGAACCCGTCGAAATAATGGATCGTGAGGTTAAAAGACTTAAACAAAACAAGATACCAATTGTTAAGGTTCGATGGAATGCTCGTAGAGGACCTGAGTTCACCTGGGAATGAGAAGATCAGATGAAGAAGAAATACCCACACTTATTTCCAGAAGATACGTCAACACCTCCAACTACTTAAAATTTCGGGACGAAATTTATTTAACGGGTAGGTACTGTAGTGACCCGAACTTTTTCATGTTTATATATATTAAATGAAATTGATATTTACATGATTAAGTGTTTCCAACATGTTAAGCAATCAAACTTGTTAAGACTTGATTAATTGAAATAGGTTTCATATAGACAATTGACCACCCAAGTTGACCGGTGATTCACGAACGTTAAAAACTTGTAAAAACTATATGATGACATATATATGGTTATATATATAGTAAACATGATATTATGATAAGTAAGTATCTCATTAGGTATTTTAACAATGAGTTATATACATAAAAATGAGACTATTGAATTAAGGAACACAAAAACGATATATATAACGATTATCGTTATTACAACGTCTTACTAAGTACATATGAATCATATTAAGATATTGATACACTTGGTTAATTATGTTAAATTATAAGTAAATATATCATTAAGTGTATTAATAATGAACTACATATATAAAAATAAGATTACTAACTTAATGATTTCGAAACGAGACATATATGTAACAATTATCGTTGTAACGACATTTAACTGTATATATATCATACTAAGATATATTATATATCATAATATCATGATAATAAAACAATTTAACATCTCTTTAGATATAATAAACAATGGGTTAACAACATTTAACAAGACCGTTAACCTAAAGGTTTCAAAACAACATATACATGTAACGACTAACGATGACTTAACGACTCAGTTAAAATGTATTTACATGTAGTGTTTTAATATGTATTTATACACTTTTGAAAGATTTCAAGACACTTATCAAAATACTTCTACTTAACAAAAATGCTTACAATTACATCCTCGTTCAGTTTCATCAACAATTCTACTCGTATGCACCCGTATTCGTACTCGTACAATACACAGCTTTTAGATGTATGTACTATTGGTATATACACTCCAATGATCAGCTCTTAGCAACCCATGTGAGTCACCTAACACATGTGGGAACCATCATTTGGCAACTAGCATGAAATATCTCATAACATTACAAAAATATGAGTAATCATTCATGACTTATTTACATGAAAACAAAATTACATATCCTTTATATCTAATCCATATACCAACGACCAAAAACACCTACAAACACTTTCATTCTTCAATTTTCTTCATCTAATTGATCTCTCTCAAGTTCCATCTTCAAGTTCTAAGTGTTCTTCATAAATTCTACAAGTTCTAGTTTCATAAAATCAAGAATACTTCCAAGTTTACTAGCTCACTTCCAATCTTGTAAAGTGATCATCCAACCTTAAGAAATCCTTGTTGTTTACAGTAAGATATCATTCTAAATCAAGGTAATACTCATATACAAACTTTTATTCAATTTCTATAACTATAACTATCTTAATTCGAGTGATAATCTTACTTGAACTTGTTTTCGTGTCATGATTCTACTTCAAGAACTTTCAAGCCATCCAAGATCCTTTGAAGCTAGATCATTTCTTGTCACTTCCAGTAGGTTTACCTACTAAACTTGAGGTAGTAATGATGTTCATAACATCATTCGATTCATACATATAAAACTATCTTATTCGAAGATTTGAACATGTAATCACTAGAACTTAGTTTAGTTAATTCTAAACTTGTTCGCAAACAAAAGTTAATCCTTCTAACTTGACTTTTAAAATCAACTAAACACATGTTCTATATCTATATGATTTTCTAACTTAATGATTTAAAACCAAAAAACACGAAAAACACCGTAAAACCGGATATACGCCGTCGTAGTAACACCACGGGCTGTTTTGGGTTTGTTAATTAAAAAATATGATAAACTTTGATTTAAAAGTTGTTCTTCTGGGAAAATGATTTTTCTTATGAACATGAAACTATATCCAAAAATCATGGTTAAACTCAAAGTGGAAGTATGTTTTCCAAAATGGTCATCTAGACGCCGTTCTTTCGACTGAAATGACTACCTTTACAAAAATGACTTGTAACTTATTTTTCCGACTATAAATATATACTTTTTATGTTTAGATTCATAAAATAAAGTTTAATATGAAACCATAGCAATTTGATTCACTCAAATCGGATTTAAAACGAAGAAGTTATGGGTAAAACAAGATTGGATATTTTTTGATTGTTGTAGCTACGGGAAATATTGTAACAATTCTATACAAATTATATCCTAGCTAACTTATATTGTATTATACATGTATTCTAATATAATCTTGGGATACCATAGACACGTATGCAAATGTTTTGACATATCATATCTGAAATGTCCCGTTCTTATTGATTAAAAACGTTCCATATTAATTGATTTCGTTGCGAGGTTTTGACCTCTATATGAGACGTTTTTCAAAGACTGCATTCATTTTTAAAACAAACCATAACCTTTATTTCATAAATAAAGGTTTAAAAAGCTTTACGTAGATTATCAAATAATGATAATCTAAAATATCCTGTTTACACACGACCATTACATAATGGTTTACAATACAAATATGTTACGTCGAAATCAGTTTCTTGAATGCAGTTTTTACACAATATCATACAAACATGGACTCCAAATCTTGTCCTTATTTTAGTATGCAACAGCGGAAGCTCTTAGTATTCACTTGAGAATAAACATGCTTTAAACGTCAACAAAAATGTTGGTGAGTTATAGGTTTAACCTATATATATCAAATCGTAACAATAGACCACAAGATTTCATATTTCAATACACATCCCATACATAGAGATAAAAATCATTCATATGGTGAACACCTGGTAACCGACATTAACAAGATGCATATATAAGAATATCCCCATCATTCCGGGACACCCTTCGGATATAATATAAATTTCGAAGTACTAAAGCATCCGGTACTTTGGATGGGGTTTGTTAGGCCCAATAGATCTATCTTTAGGATTCGCGTCAATTAGGGTGTCTGTTCCTGATAATGCTAAAAACGAACATATATTTCATAGCATTATTCCTCAAGAAAGACAAGCTTTTAGTTGCAATTGTTCTATTTACAAGTGATATTCGTTTAAATAATAAAAGGTGAAGACAAAAGACAGATTCGACGAATTGAAGACGCAAACGACCAAAAAGCTCAAAAGTACAAAAGACAATCAAAAAGGTTCCAATTATTGATAAGAAACGTCTCGAAATTACAAGAGTACAAGATTCAAAACGCAAAGTACAAGATATTAAATTGTACGCAAGGACGTTCGAAAATTCGAAACCGGGACCAGAGTCAACTCTCAACGCTCGACGCAACGGACTAAAAATTACAAGTCAACTATGCACATAAATATAATATAATATTTAAATAATTCTTATAATTATTTATATATTATAATAAATAATAAAAACCGTCGGCAAGAAAGACTCCAAACTGATTTGAGCTGTAATTTCAAACTCCGCGACTCGCGGAGTTTGAAGGCAAAAATGCCGCGAGTCGCGGAGCCCCAAAAGTCGAAAATCCCTATAAAAGCAACCGAATTCTGATCGCAAATCATCATCTTTTTTCTTCTTCTCCTCATACGTAAAATATATATATATATTTATAATTTATATTTTAATTTTAATTATAATTCTAATAATAAGGGTATGTTAGCGAATGTTGTAAGGGTGTAAGTCGAAATTCTGTCAGTGTAACGCTACGCTATTTTTAATCATTGTAAGTTATGTTCAACCTTTTTACATTAATGTCTCGTAGCTAAGTTATTATTATGCTTATTTAATCCGAAGTAATCATGATGTTGGGCTAATTACTAAAATTGGGTAATTGGGCTTTGTACCATAATTGGGGTTTGGACAAAAGAACGACACTTGTGGAAATTAGACTATGGGCTATTAATGGGCTTTATATTTGTTTAACTAAATGATAGTTTGTTAATGTTAATATAAAGATTTACAATTGGACGTCCCTATAAATTACCATATACACTCAATCGGACACGATGGGCTGGGTATTTATATGTACGAATAATCGTTCATTTAACCGGACACGGGAATGGATTAATAGCCACTAGAATAATTAAAACAGGGGTGAAATTATATACAAGGACACTTGGTATAATTGATAACAAAATATTAAAACCTTGGGTTACACTCAGTCGACATCCTGGTGTAATTATTAAACAAAGTATTAAAATCGTGTTACAGTTTAAAGTCCCCAATTAGTTGGAATATTTAACTTCGGATATAAGAATAATTTGACGAGGACACTCGCACTTTATATTTATGACTGATGGACTGTTATGGACAAAAATCAGACGAACATATTAAATAATCCAGGACAAAGGACAATTAACCCATGGGCATAAAACTAAAATCAACACGTCAAACATCATGATTACGGAAGTTTAAATAAGCATAATTCTTTTATTTCATATTTAATTTCCTTTATTTTATATTTAATTGTACTTCTAATTATCGCATTTTTATTGTTATTGTATTTAATTGTACTTTTAATTATCGTACTTTTTAATTATCGCAAGTTTATTTTATCGCACTTTTATTATTCGCAATTTCATTATCGTTATTTACTTTATGCTTTAATTTAAGTCTTGTATTTATTTTTAATATTTTACATTTGGTTTTAACTGCGACTAAAGTTTTAAAATCGACAAACCGGTCATTAAACGGTAAAAACCCCCCTTTATAATAATAATATTACTTATATATATATATATATATATATATATATATATATATATATATATATATATATATATATATATATATTTGTATTTTTATAAAAGTAAACTAATATAGCGTTAAGCTTTGTTAAAAAGATTCCCTGTGGAACGAACTGAACTTACTAAAAACTACACTACTGTACGATTAGGTACACTGCTTATAAGTGTTGTAGCAAGGTTTAAGTATATCTGTTCTCTAAATAAATAAATATCTTGTGTAAAATTGTATCATATTTAATAGTATTTTCTGCTAAAATTAATAACTATTTTATACCACTCCGCTACCACATCAAGTAATTTTGGCGCCGCTGCCGGGGAAATCTTCTTAAAAGCCGGAAGCGCAACGCTACAAAAAAAAAAAAAAGCTTTTTAGTTTACTTTTATTAAAATTTGTTTTTATAAAAATACGTTTTAAATATTCAAAAATATAAAAAGAAAAACAAAAATTTGTATATTTTTAAGATTTTGTTAAATATTTAAGTTTTATAAAGTTTCTTTATTTTTATATAAGTTTTATTTAAGTATTTTGTTTTTATTTAAAAACATATATAAAAAATATATATATATATATAAATCTAGTTTTAAGTTTTTTTTTATAAAGAAGTTCTATTTTTATTTAAGTTTTTAATTATAAGTTTTTATTATACATTATAAAATAGAAAAATATAAAAACAGAAAAAAAAAAAAATTTAAAAACGCGTCGAAATTAAAAGCTGTCAGTTGAAATTCTGAACCCCGCGACTCGCGGGGTTTGCAGCTTTGAGAACCGCGACTCGCGGAGTTTCTCTGACACCACCGACAGAACCCTAAATCTGCATTAATTACGGAGTATTTATTAATTATTATTATTAAAAACCCTAATTATCTATTATTATTATAATTAAGTTTTATTTTAAAATTTCTTTTTATTTAATTTGTTTTATTTAGTTTAATTAGTTTAATTAATTTGTAAAATTAGTAGTTTTAATAAATAATTAATATAAAAATAATATTTTTATAAAAATTGTACTTTTTACAACTTTTTGTATATTTTTATATTTTGTCCCTTTTTAATCGTTTTAGCGTAATATTTGTATTTTTAGCTCATATTTAATTTTAAACTTAGTTTTTGCCATAGTCATTTTTACTCCTATATTTTTAGGCTTTGCCGTAGAATTCCTTAAGTGCTTTTTCTCTAGACTAAGATTTAGGTACTTTAGAATTTTGCAACGCCTTTTTAAGTTTTAGTTTCTTTTTAAGATATTTCCATTTGGGATTTAGTTTTCCTGTAAGCTTTAATATTTTTAGACACCTTTTACCTATGTATCAATTATCATTCCAATTAGTAATCTCAATTTGAGATTATAATTTTAAGTTAGTTGTAGTAATAAGGTTAGGTTAGTCAAGTGTTTTTAAGTTTTATTAGTTTCTTTTATTTTTCCGTCACTTTTTATTTTTCAACCATTTTTCTTTTTCAACCTTTTTCCGACGAACTCTTTTTCTTTCTTATTTCTCGCTATTCTAGTTTTAGGACATAGATTTTTATTCTACTTCTTATCTAAATTTCTTAAAATTACGAAAATTTATTTTAAGTGGTTAAATTAATAGACATCAAAATTTTCTGGTTCGTAGTAATAGTTGGATTTGTACGTGGACCGGGTTGTTGGAGCCAAACAGTCCTCAATTATATTGAGACCAAACGAATCCTGCCCCTCTGCTGCATCTTTTGGCTATTCGAAACGTGGGCAAAATCAGAAAAGTCTATTGATTGGATAACTTATTATAATTTTTCTTTCCTTTTAAAAATTAATAGGATATTCAGTGAATGCACCGAGCAAGACGATCACCACCTTTTGTACGTTCACCACCTGTAACTAGATCAAGACATTTAGCAAATATAACCGCCGTTGATTTTTCTTTAGAATCGTCATCCAGTCGACCAAGTACTTCAGTTCAAATTTCCGATAATCCATTTTTTGAACCCGACCTCACAATTGAGAATCCGGAGAATATTCAGGAACGGTTCGTAGATCCTGAACCACTAAACTTTCCTCCGGAACCACCAATCATTCAAACAGAGATTGTTGAGGAACGAACCATTAAATCAGAATCCTCTAGTGATTCCGATTCAACAAATTCAATTATGGAGAATCTTGAACCTTTAAGTATGGAAGACCGAATGAGAGCTAAACGCACTGGCCAAGGTCACGCAATTACTCATCCAGACATTAATGCGCCAGATTATGAAATCAAAGGACAAATTCTACACATGGTGACTAATCAATGCCAATTTAGTGGTGCGCCGAAGGAAGATCCAAATGAACATCTACGTACCTTTAATAGGATCTGCACACTATTTAAAATCCGAGAAGTGGAGGATGAACAGATATATCTCATGTTATTTCCCTGGACTTTAAAGGGAGAAGCCAAAGATTGGTTGGAATCGTTACCTGAAGGGGCGATCGATACATGGGATGTTTTAGTTGAAAATTTTCTTAAACAATTCTTTCCTGCATCTAAAGCCGTAAGACTTCAAGCAGAAATTGTTACGTTTACACAGAAGCCAAATGAAACTCTATATGAGGCATGGACTAGATATGGAAAGTTGTTAAGAGGATGTCCGCAACATGGTTTAGACACCTGTCAAATAGTACAAATATTCTACCAAGGATGCGACATCACTACAAGGAAAGACATAGATATAGCAGCTGGTGGTTCTATTATGAAGAAAACCGAAACTGATGCTTACAAAATTATTGATAACACTGCTTCCCACTCACATGAGTGGCACCAAGAAAAAGATATCATTAGATCATCTAAAGCAGCTAGAGCCGATTCTAGCCATGACTTAGATTCCATTTCCGCAAAGATAGATGCTGTGGAGAGACGAATGGAAAAGATGACTAAGGATATTCACTCAATACGAATTAGTTGTGAGCAGTGTGGAGGACCACATTTGACAAAAGATTGTCTCAGTATTGAATTAACAATGGAACAAAGAGAGAATATTTCATACATAAACCAAAGGCCTGGAAATAGTTATCAGAATAATTATCAACCGCCAAGACCAATTTACAATCAAAACCAGAATTATAACAGAAATATTCCATACAACAACCAACAAGGTCCTAGCAATCAACAAGTATCTAATAATACTTACAATCAGCAAAGACCTAATTTTCAAAACAAACCACCACAACAAACCGATGATAAAAAGCCAAATTTAGAAGATATGATGACGAAGCTAGTTGAAACTCAAACGCAGTTTTTCACATCTCAAAAACAAACCAATGAACAAAATGCTCAAGCATTTAGAAATCAACAAGCTTCTATTCAAAATCTGGAACAAGAAGTAAGTAACCTAGCAAGGTTAATAGGTGAAAGAAAACCAGGAAGTCTACCTAGTGATACAAATGCCAACCCCCGGAATGAAACAGCTAAAGCCATTACCACAAGAAGTGGTATAACACTTAAACCACCCGAAATACCTGTAACTTCTGATGAAGCTATTCCTACTCCACAAGAACCACAACCTGATCAAGATAAGGAAAAAGAACCGGTAGTTGAAAAGGTTAATGAAGATAACACAGTTAAGGCTAAACCTTATGTTAAACCATACCAACCACCACTTCCTTACCCGAGTAAAATGAAGAAAGAGAAACTTGAAGCCGAGCAATCCAAATTCTTGGATATGTTTAAACAGATAAATGTAAATCTTCCTTTCATTGATGTGATTTCAAGAATGCCTAGATATGCTAAATTCTTGAAAGATCTAATTTCAAATAGAAAGAAAATGGAAGAACTCTCGGCTGTTACTATGAATGCTAATTGTTCAGCAGTGCTGTTGAATAAGATACCAGAAAAACTATCTGATCCAGGAAGTTTCACAATTCCATGTTTTCTGGGTAGTCTTAGTTCAATAGAAGCATTGGCAGACTTAGGTGCTAGTATAAATTTAATGCCGTATTCACTATACACTAAACTAGACCTTGGAGAATTGAAACCAACCAGAATAAGCATACAACTAGCCGATAGATCAATAAAATATCCTAGAGGGATAATGGAGAACATGCTAGTTAAAGTTGGTACTTTAGTATTTCCAGTAGATTTTGTTGTTCTGGACATGGAAGAAGATTCTCAAGTTCCTCTCATATTAGGAAGACCATTCTTAAACACGGCTAAAGCAATGATAGACGTGTTCGGTAAGAAACTGACCCTAAGTATAGAGGATGAGAGTGTTACCTTTTCAGTTGATAGAGCAATGCAACAACCACAATCTGCAGATGATACATGTTATTATATTCAAACTATAGATGCACATGCAGAATTATTAGAAGAATTTCCAGAATTACAAGGAACAGGAGAATGTTCTTTAGGAGAAGGTAATGAACCAATTGATGAAGCTGAAATGTTAGCTACACTTATAGCTAATGGATATGAACCAACAACAGAAAAAATTCAAATGCTAAAAGAAGAAGATAGATATCGATATAAATCATCAATAGAAGAACCTCCGAAATTAGAGCTAAAGCCACTTCCAAACCATTTGGAATACGCTTATTTACATGGTGAATCTGAATTACCTGTAATAATATCGTCTTCTCTTACTGAAAATGAGAAATCACAACTCATTTCTGTGTTGAAAGCTCATAAACCAGCCATTGCATGGAAGATTCATGTTATTAAAGGAATAAGTCCTTCGTATTGCACACATAAAATCCTTATGGAAGAAGGTCATAAAACGTATGTGCAACGCCAACGAAGACTAAATCCTAATATGCAAGATGTAGTTAAGAAAGAGATTATTAAACTGCTAGACGCAGGTCTAATATATCCAATTTCTGGTAGTCCATAGGTAAGCCTGTTTCAATGCGTGCCTAAGAAGGGTGGCATGACTGTCATTACAAATGAGAAAAATGAGCTTATTCCTACTAGGACTGTAACAGGATGGCGTGTGTGTATTGATTATAGAAAATTAAATGACGCCACCAGAAAAGATCACTTTCCCTTACCTTTCATAGATCAAATGTTGGAAAGATTAGCCGGAAATAGTTACTATTGTTTTCTAGATGGATTTTTCGGATATTTTCAAATTCCAATAGCACCCGAGGATCAAGAGAAAACCACATTCACGTGCCCCTATGGTACTATTGCTTACAAACGCATGCCATTTGGACTTTGCAACGCCCCTGCAACCTTTCAAAGGTGTATGATGGCGATTTTTCACGACATGATAGAAGAATGCATGGAAGTTTTCATGGATGACTTTTCAGTCTTCGGTGATACATTTGAATCATGTCTAGCTAATCTTGAACGAATGCTTCTTAGATGCGAAAAATCAAATCTAGTACTTAATTGGGAGAAATGCCATTTCATGGTTAAAGAAGGCATCATTCTTGGACATAAAATTTCAAAAGAAGGAATTGAAGTGGATAGAGCTAAAGTAGATGTAATTGCTAAACTTCCACATCCCACCAATGTTAGAGGAGTTAGGAGTTTTCTAGGGCATGCCGGTTTTTACCGACGTTTCATAAAAGATTTTTCTAAAATTGCCACTCCTATGAATAAACTCCTAGAAAAGGATGCGTCATTCATCTTTTCAGATGAGTGTATCAAATCTTTTAATATTCTTAAAGAAAAACTCACTAATGCGCCGATCATGATAACACCAAATTGGAATCTACCATTTGAACTAATGTGCAATGCAAGTGATTTTGCAATGGGAGCCGTTTTAGGACAAAGGATTGAAAAACGATTTCAACCTATATATTATGCTAGTAAGACGTTACAAGGAGCACAAACAAACTATACAACTACTGAAAAAGAACTCCTTGCTATTTTCTTTGCTTTTGACAAATTTCGATCATATCTCGTTCTAGCAAAAACGGTGGTCTATACCGACCATTCTGCTCTTAGATACTTATTTTCAAAACAAGATGCTAAACCAAGATTAATCCGTTGGATCTTACTCTTGCAAGAGTTTGATATTGAAATCCGAGATAAAAGAGGAGCAGAAAATCTCGCCGCTGATCATCTTTCTCGTCTTGAAAATCCCGAATTAGAAGTTCTAAATGAATCAGCCATAAAAGACAACTTTCCTGATGAATATCTATTGAAGATAGATTATAAAGAAATCCCATGGTTTGCAGACTATACAAACTACTTAGTTTGTGGATTCCTTGAAAAAGGATTATCGTACCAAAGACGAAAGAAATTCTTCAGTGATATAAAACACTATTTCTGGGAAGATCCACATCTGTTTAAAAGTTGTCCCGATGGAATAATACGCCGATGTGTATTTGGAGATGAAGCTAGTAAAATATTAAACCATTGTCACACAGGACCAACAGGAGGGCATTATGGGCCTCAACTAACAGCAAGAAAAGTTTATGATGCTGGATTCTATTGGCCTACAATTTACAAAGATGCACACCTTCTTTGCAAATCCTGTGATGCTTGTCAAAGGGCCGGAAAAATAAGTCAACGTGATGAAATGCCACAAAATGTCATCCAAGTATGTGAAGTATTTGACATTTGGGGTATTGACTTTATGGGTCCATTTCCAAAATCTCATAATAATCTATATATACTCGTAGCCATTGATTATGTATCTAAATGGGCGGAAGCACAAGCTCTCCCAACTAACGATGCACGAGTTGTAGTCAACTTTTTAAAACGTCTTTTTGCAAGGTTTGGAACACCGAAAGCTTTAATAAGTGATCGGGGTACTCATTTCTGTAATAATCAACTTGAGAAAGTTCTTAAAAGATATGGAGTAACTCATAAAATCTCCACCGCATATCATCCACAAACAAGTGGACAAGTTGAAAATACCAACCGAGCTTTAAAATGTATTCTAGAGAAAACCGTAGGATCAAATCCGAAGGAATGGTCCATTAAATTGGAGGATGCACTCTGGGCTTTTAGAACAGCCTACAAAACTCCAATTGGAACCACACCTTTTAGACTTGTTTATGGAAAAGCATGTCATCTTCCAGTAGAAATTGAACACAAAGCATTTTGGGCTTTGAAATCATGTAATCTTGATTTACATGAAGCTGGACGTCTACGATTAAGTCAACTAAACGAATTAGAAGAATTAAGACATGAAGCATACGATAATTCGTTAATCTATAAGGAAAGAACGAAGAAATGGCATGATAAAAGAATCAGAAGTTCAAAAGAATTTAAAGAAGGAGACAGAGTTCTTCTTTTCAATTCACGATTCAAGCTATTTCCTGGAAAATTGAAATCAAGATGGTCTGGACCATTCATAGTCAAAAGAGTTTTCCCATACGGAACAGTAGAATTGATAAATTCAAATGGAATTGAATTTAAAGTTAATGGTCACAGAGTTAAACATTACATACATGGTCCGATGGAAGTCGACAACGAAGTTAATCACAATTTCGACACCACAGCTAACTAAGTGTGGGGAGAATCAAGTCTTTAAAGGATAATATGTATTTCTGTTAGAGTTAGATTGTCTGTTTTCGTGTAGTTCTCGAAAATGGAACCCGAATGGTCTTTCCCTAGCAGACCCTAAAGAACTAGTCTTCTCCCCCCATTCTGAATTTTTATTTTTTTTAGGTTTTTACGAAATGAAGACTGCCTGTGAACTAAACCATGGTCTAATGCTACACGCTTTGATCACTAAACGTAATAATGACATACTACCGAGTGAATTAGTATCAGTAATCAGAGAAAGAATGGACGGAGTTAGAAAAAAATCCAGATGCGAAGATAATAAATTACAATTTGGTAAAGGAAAATCAAAATCCGCAGCGAAAAGAAGAGCACGACACCTAGAAAGATGTCACAAATGCGGAAAATGGTCACATGGAGGTAAATGTTCAAATAATCAAACCTATTCAAATACCGAATTTGTTACTTTATGCAGAGACGGACCGTTCATATGTTTAGAAGAAAAGACACTGAATGCTCGAGGTTACGCCTATGTAGCCATGGAAAACCAATTAAACCGACTATCTTATGAATGGGATAGATCATATAACTAAGAAATCTATTTCACAGGTATGTCTGTACAGTTTTTATTTTATTTTTTTTTATTTTTAACCTTTTGATAATAAACGCTAATTTGTTCGCTAAAAAGTATTAAATTGGTATTGAATAAAATTAGGTTTGGCGACCGAAATTATTGATATCATTCAAAAAACAAAAGACAGATTCAACGAATTGAAGACGCAAACGACCAAAAAGCTCAAAAGTACAAAAGACAATCAAAAAGGTTCCAATTATTGATAAGAAACGTCTCGAAATTACAAGAGTACAAGATTCAAAACACAAAGTACAAGATATTAAATTGTACGCAAGGACGTTCGAAAATTCGGAACCGGGACCAGAGTCAACTCTCAACGCTCGACGCAACGGACTAAAAATTACAAGTCAACTATGCACATAAATATAATATAATATTTAAATAATTCTTATAATTATTTATATATTATAATAAATAATAAAAACCGTCGGCAAGAAAGACTCCAAACTGATGTGAGCTGTAATTTCAAACTCCGCGACTCGCGGAGTTTGAAGGCAAAAATGCCGCGAGTCGCGGAGCCCCAAAAGTCGAAAATCCCTATAAAAGCAACCGAATTCTGATCGCAAATCATCATCTTTTTTCTTCTTCTCCTCATACGTAAAATATATATATATATATTTATAATTTATATTTTAATTTTAATTATAATTCTAATAATAAGGGTATGTTAGCGAATGTTGTAAGGGTGTAAGTCGAAATTCTGTCCGTGTAACGCTACGCTATTTTTAATCATTGTAAGTTATGTTCAACCTTTTTACATTAATGTCTCGTAGCTAAGTTATTATTATGCTTATTTAATCCGAAGTAATCATGATGTTGGGCTAATTACTAAAATTGGGTAATTGGGCTTTGTACCATAATTGGGGTTTGGACAAAAGAACGACACTTGTGGAAATTAGACTATGGGCTATTAATGGGCTTTATATTTGTTTAACTAAATGATAGTTTGTTAATGTTAATATAAAGATTTACAATTGGACGTCCCTATAAATTACCATATACACTCAATCGGACACGATGGGCGGGGTATTTATATGTACGAATAATCGTTCATTTAACCAGACACGGGAATGGATTAATAGCCACTAGAATAATTAAAACAGGGGTGAAATTATGTACAAGGACACTTGGTATAATTGATAACAAAATATTAAAACCTTGGGTTACACTCAGTCGACATCCTGGTGTAATTATTAAACAAAGTATTAAAATCTTGTTACAGTTTAAAGTCCCCAATTAGTTGGAATATTTAACTTCGGATATAAGAATAATTTGACGAGGACACTCGCACTTTATATTTATGACTGATGGACTGTTATGGACAAAAACCAGACGGACATATTAAATAATCCAGGACAAAGGACAATTAACCCATGGGCATAAAACTAAAATCAACACGTCAAACATCATGATTACGGAAGTTTAAATAAGCATAATTCTTTTATTTCATATTTAATTTCCTTTATTTTATATTTAATTGCACTTCTAATTATCGCATTTTTATTGTTATTGTATTTAATTGTACTTTTAATTATCGTACTTTTTAATTATCGCAAGTTTATTTTATCGCACTTTTATTATTCGCAATTTCATTATCGTTATTTACTTTATGCTTTAATTTAAGTCTTGTATTTATTTTTAATATTTTACATTTGGTTTTAACTGCGACTAAAGTTTTAAAATCGACAAACCGGTCATTAAACGGTAAAAACCCCCCTTTATAATAATAATATTACTTATATATATATATATATATATATATATATATACTTGTATTTTTATAAAAGTAAACTAATATAGCGTTAAGCTTTGTTTAAAAAGATTCCCTGTGGAACGAACCGGACTTACTAAAAACTACACTACTGTACGATTAGGTACACTGCCTATAAGTGTTGTAGCAAGGTTTAAGTATATCCGTTCTCTAAATAAATAAATATCTTGTGTAAAATTGTATCATATTTAATAGTATTTTCTGCTAAAATTAATAACTATTTTATACCACTCCGCTACCACATCAGTTCCCTAATTCTTAGATTACCAGACTTAATAAAAAGGGGCATATTCGATTTCGATAATTCAACCATAGAATGTAGTTTCACGTACTTATGTCTATTTTGTAAATCATTTATAAAACCTGCATGTATTCTCATCCCAAAAATATTAGATTTTAAAAGTGAGACTATAACTCACTTTCACAGATTTTTACTTCGTCGAGAAGTAAGACTTGGCCACTGTTGATTCACGAACCTATAACAATATATACATATATATTAAAGTATGTTCAGAATATATTTACAACACTTTTAATATATTTTGATGTTTTAAGTTTATTAAGTCAGCTGTCCTCGTTAGTAACCTACAACTAGTTGTCCACAGTTAGATGTACAGAAATAAATCGATAAATATTATCTTGAATCAATCCACGACCCAGTGTATACGTATCTCAGTATTGATCACAACTTAAACTATATATATTTTGGAATCAACCTCAACCCTGTATAGCTAACTCCAACATTCACATATAGAGTGTCTATGGTTGTTCCGAAATATATATAGATGTGTCGACATGATAGGTCAAAACATTGTATACGTGTCTACGGTATCTCAAGATTACATAATATACAATACAAGTTGATTAAGTTATGGTTGGAATAGATTTGTTACCAATTTTCACGTAGCTAAAATGAGAAAAATTATCCAATCTTGTTTTACCCATAACTTCTTCATTTTAAATCCGTTTTGAGTGAATCAAATTGCTATGGTTTCATATTGAACTCTATTTTATGAATCTAAACAGAAAAAGTATAGGTTTATAGTCGGAAAAATAAGTTACAAGTCGTTTTTGTAAAGGTAGTCATTTCAGTCGAAAGAACGACGTCTAGATGACCATTTTAGAAAACATACTTCCACTTTGAGTTTAACCATAATTTTTGGATATAGTTTCATGTTCATAATAAAAATCATTTTCCCAGAATAACAACTTTTAAATCAAAGTTTATCATAGTTTTTAATTAACTAACCCAAAACAGCCCGCGGTGTTACTATGACGGCGTAAATCCGGTTTTACAGTGTTTTTCGTGTTTCCAGGTATTAAATCATTAAGTTAGCATATCATATAGATATAGAACATGTGTTTATTTGATTTTAAAAGTAAATTTAGAAGGATTAACTTTTATTTGCGAACAAGTTTAGAATTAACTAAACTATGTTCTAGTGATTACAAGTTTAAACCTTCGAATAAGATAGCTTTATATGTATGAATGGAATGATGTTATGAACATCATTACTACCTCAAGTTCCTTGTATAAACCTACTGGAAATGAGAAAAATAGATCTAGCTTCAAAGGATCCTTGGATGGCTTGAAAGTTCTTGAAGCAGAATCATAACACGAAAACAATTTCAAGTAAGATTTCCACTCGAAATAAGATTGTTATAGTTATAGAAATTGAATTAAAGTTTGAATATGATTATTACCTTATATTAGAAAGATAACCTACTGTAAGTAACAAAGGTTTCTTGATCTTGGATGATTACTTGGAATGGATTTAGAAAACTTGGAAGTAAACTTGCAATCTTGAAAGTATTCTTGATTTTATGAAACTAGAACTTTTGGAATTTATGAAGAACACTTAGAACTTGAAGATAGAACTTGAGAGAGATTAATTAGATGAAGAAAATTGAAGAATGAAAGTGTTTGTAGGTGTTTTTGGTCGTTGGTGTATGGATTAGATATAAAGGATATGTAATTTTGTTTTCATGTAAATAGGTCATGAATGATTACTCATATTTTTGTAATTTTATGAGATATTTCATGCTAGTTGCCAAATGATGGTTCCCACATGTGTTAGGTGACTCACATGGGCTGCTAAGAGCTGATCATTGGAGTGTATATACCAATAGTACATACATCTAAAAGCTGTGTATTGTAAGAGTACGAATACGGGTGCATACGAGTAGAATTGTTGATGAAACTGAACGAGGATGTAATTGTAAGAATTTTTGTTAAGTAGAAGTATTTTGATAAGTGTCTTGAAGTCTTTCAAAAGTGTATGAATACATATTAAAACACTACATGTATATACATTTTAACTGAGTCGTTAAGTCATCGTTAGTCGTTACATGTAAATGTTGTTTTGAAACCTTTAGGTTAACGATCTTGTTGAATGTTGTTAACCTATTATTTATTATAACAAATGAGATGTTAAATTGTTATATTATCATGATATTATGATATATAATATATCTTAGTATGATATATATACAGTTAAATGTCGTTACAACAATAATCGTTACATATATGTCTCGTTTCGAAATCATTAAGTTAGTAGTCTTATTTTTACATATGTATTTCATTGTTAATACACTTAATAATATATTTACTTATCATTTAACATAATTAACCAAGTGTATCAATATCTTAATATGATTCATATGTACCTAGTAAGACGTTGTTATAACGATAATTGTTATATATATATTGTTTTCGAGTTTCTTAAATTAATAGTCTCATTTTTATGTATATAACTCATTGTTAAAATACCAAATGAGATACATACTTATAATAAAATCATGTTAACTATATATATAACAATATATATGTTATCGTATAGTTTTTACAAGTTTTAACGTTCGTGAATCACCGGTCAACTTGGGTGGTCAATTGTCTATATGAAACTTATCTCAATTAATCAACTTTTAACAAGTTTGATTGCTTAACATGTTGGAAACACTTAATCATGTAAATAACAATTGCATTTAATATATATATATATAAACATGGAAAAGTTCGGGTCACTACAGTACCTACCCGTTAAATAAATTTCGTCCCGAAATTTTAAGCAGTTGGAGGTGTTGACGTATCTTCTGGAAATAAATGCGGGTATTTCTTCTTCATCTGATCTTCACGCTCTCAGGTGAACTCGGGTCCTCTACGAGCATTCCATCAAACCTTAACAATCGGTATCTTTTTTTGTTTAAGTCTCTTAACCTCACGATCCATTATTTCGACGGGTTCTTCAATGAATTGAAGTTTTTCATTGATTTGGATTTCGTCCAACGGAATAGTGAGATCTTCTTTAGCAAAACATTTCTTCAAATTTGAGACGTGGAAAGTGTTATGTACAGCCGCGAGTTGTTGAGGTAGCTCCAGTTGGTAAGCTACTGGTCCGACACGATCTATAATCTTGAATGGTCCAATGTACCTTGGATTTAGTTTTCCCCGTTTACCAAATCGAACAACGCCTTTCCAAGGTGAAACCTTAAGCATGACCATTTCTCCAATTTCAAACTCTATATCTTTTCTTTTACTGTCCGCGTAGCTCTTTTGTCGACTCTGGGCGGTTTTCAATCTTTGTTGAATTTGGATGATTTTCTCGGTAGTTTCTTGTATTATCTCCGGACCCGTAATCTGTCTATCCCCCACTTCACTCCAACAAATCGGAGACCTGCACTTTCTACCATAAAGTGCTTCAAACGGCGCCATCTCAATGCTTGAATGGTAGCTGTTATTGTAGGAAAATTCTGCTAACGGTAGATGTCGATCCCAACTGTTTCCGAAATCAATAACACAAGCTCGTAGCATGTCTTCAAGCGTTTGTATCGTCCTTTTGCTCTGCCCATCAGTTTGTGGATGATAGGCAGTACTCATGTCTAAACGAGTTCCCAATGCTTGTTGTAATGTCTGCCAGAATCTTGAAATAAATCTGCCATCCCTATCAGAGATAATAGAGATTGGTATTCCATGTCTGGAGACGACTTCCTTCAAATACAGTCGTGCTAACTTCTCCATCTTGTCATCTTCTCTTATTGGCAGGAAGTGTGCTGACTTGGTGAGACGATCAACTATTACCCAAATAGTATCATAACCACTTGCAGTCCTTGGCAATTTAGTAATGAAATCTATGGTAATGTTTTCCCATTTCCATTCCGGGATTTCAGGTTGTTGTAGTAGACCAGATGGTTTCTGATGTTCAGCTTTGACCTTAGAACACGTCAAACATTCTCCTACATATTTAGCAATATCGGCTTTCATACCTGGCCACCAAAAATGTTTCTTAAGATCCTTGTACATCTTCCCCATTCCAGGATGTATTGAGTATCTGGTTTTATGAGCTTCTCTAAGTACCATTTCTCTCATATATCCAAATTTTGGTACCCAAATTCTTTCAGCCCTATACCGGGTTCCGTCTTCCTGAATATTAAGATGCTTCTCCGATCCTTTGGGTATTTCATCCTTTAAATTTCTCTCTTTTAAAACTCCTTGTTGCGCCTCCTTTATTTGAGTAATAAGGTTAGTGTGAATCATTATATTCATAGATTTTACTCGAATGGGTTCTCTGTCCTTTCTGCTCAAGGCGTCGGCTACCACATTTGCCTTCCCCGGGTGGTAACGAATCTCAAAGTCGTAATCATTCAACAATTTAATCCACCTACGCTGCCTCATATTCAGTTGTTTCTGATTAAATATGTGTTGAAGACTTTTGTGGTCGGTATATATAATACTTTTGACCCCATATAAGTAGTGCCTCCAAGTCTTTAATGCAAAAACAACCGCGCCTAATTCCAAATCATGCGTCGTATAATTTTGCTCGTGAATCTTCAATTGTCTAGACACATAAGCAATCACCTTCGTCTGTTGCATTAATACACAACCGAGACCTTGCTTTGATGCGTCACAATAAATCACAAAATCATCATTCCCTTCAGGTAATGACAATATAGGTGCCGTAGTTAGCTTTTTCTTCAATAATTGAAACGCCTTCTCTTGTTCATCCTTCTATTCAAATTTCTTCCCTTTATGCGTTAATGCAGTCAAGGGTTTTGCTATTCTGGAAAATTCTTGGATGAACCTTCTGTAGTAACCAGCTAGTCCTAAAAACTGGCGTATGTGTTTCGGAGTTTTCGGGGTTTCCCACTTTTTAACGATTTCGATCTTTGCCGGGTCCACCTGGATACCTTCTTTGTTCACTATGTGACCGAGGAATTGAACTTCTTCCAACCAAAATGCAAACTTTGAAAACTTAGCGTACAGTTTTTCTTTCCTCAATACTTCTAGCACTTTTCTCAAATGTTCTTCGTGCTCTTGATCATTCTTTGAGTAAATAAGTATGTCATTGATGAAAACAATGACAAACTTGTCAAGATATGGCCCACACACTCGGTTCATAAGGTCCATGAACACAGCTGGTGCGTTAGTCAATCCAAACGGCATAACCATAAACTCGTAATGACCATAACGCGTCCTAAAAGCAGTTTTTGGAATATCATCCTCCTTTACTCGCATTTGATGATATCCAGAACGTAAATCGATCTTCGAATAAACCGACGAGCCTTGTAGTTGATCAAATAAGTCGTCGATTCTTGGTAGTGGGTAGCGGTTCTTGATGGTAAGTTTGTTCAACTCTCGGTAGTCGATACACAACCTGAATGTACAATCTTTCTTCTTGATAAACAAAATAGGAGCTCCCCACGGTGATGTGCTTGGTCGAATGAAACCACGTTCTAAAAGTTCTTGTAATTGACTTTGCAGTTCTTTCATCTCGCTGGGTGCGAGTCTGTAAGGAGCATGAGCTATTGGTGCAGCTCCTGGTACAAGATCTATTTGAAATTCAACGGATCGATGTGGAGGTATTCCCGGTAATTCTTTCGAAAATACATTGGGAAATTCTTTTGCGACGGGAACATCATTGATGCTCTTTTCTTCAGTTTGTACTTTCTCGACGTGTGCTAGAACAGCATGGCAACCTTTTCTTATTAGTTTTTGTGCCTTCAAATTACTAATAAGATGTAGCTTCATGTTGCCCTTTTCTCCGTACACCATTAAGGGTTCTCCTTCCTCTCGTACAATGCGAATTGCATTTTTATAACATACGATCTCTGCTTTCACCTTCTTCAGCCAGTCCATGCCAACTATTACATCAAAACTCCCTAACTCTACTGGTATCAAATCAATCTTAAATATTTCGCTACCCAGTTTAATTTCTCGATTCCGGCATATATTATCTGCTGAAATTAATTTACCGTTTGCTGATTTGAGTAAAAATTTACTATCCAATGGTGTCAATGGACAACTTAATTTAGCACAAAAATCTCTACTCATATAGCTTCTATCCGCACCCGAATCAAATAAAACGTAAGCAGATTTATTGTCAATAAGAAACGTACCCGTAACAAGCTCCGGGTCTTCCTGTGCCTCTGCCGCATTAATATTGAAAACTCTTCTGCGGCCTTGTCCATTCGTGTTCTCCTGGTTTGGGCAATTTCTAATAATGTGGTCCGGTTTTCCACATTTATAACAAACTACATTGGCATAACTTGCTCCGACACTACTTGCTCCGCCATTACTCGTTCCGACACCATTTGTTCCTTTCGTTCTGTTAACCCCTGGTCCGTAGACCTCAAACTTCACCGCGCTATGACCATTTCTTTTACACTTGTTGCAAAATTTGGTGCAGAACCCCGAGTGATACTTTTCACACCTTTGGCATAGCTGCTTCTGATTGTTGTTGTTGTTGCGGTTATTATTGTTGTTGGGATGATTGTTGTAGTTGCTGCTGCTGTTGTTGTTGTTGTTGTTGTTGGGCCGTTTATTGTAGTTGCGATTGATGTTGCGATTGTTGGGATAGTTGTTGCGATTATTGTTGTAATTGCTGTTGTTGTTGTATTGGTGATTCTTATCACCGTTTTCCTCCCACTTTCTTTTGACTTGCTTCACATTGGCCTCTTCAGCCGTCTGTTCTTTAATTCTTTCCTCAATCTGGTTCACTAGTTTATGAGCCATTCTACATGCCTGTTGTATGGAGGCGGGCTCGTGTAAACTTATATCTTCTTGGATTCTTTCCGATAATCCTTTCACAAACGCGTCGATCTTCTCTTCCTCATCTTCGAACGCTCCCGGACACAATAGGCACAATTCTGTGAATTGTCGTTCGTACGTGGTAATATCAAATCCTTGGGTTCGTAACCCTCTAAGTTCTGTCTTGAGCTTATTGACCTCGGTTCTGGGACGGTACTTCTCGTTCATCAAGTGCTTGAATGCTGACCACGGTAGTGCGTACGCATCATCTTGTCCCACTTGCTCTAGATAGGTATTCCACCATGTTAACGCAGAACCTGTGAAGGTATGCGTAGCGTACTTCACTTTGTCCTCTTCAGTACACTTACTTATGGCAAACACCGATTCGACCTTCTCGGTCCACCGTTTCAATCCGATCGGTCCTTCGGTTCCATCAAATTCCAAAGGTTTGCAGGCAGTGAATTCTTTGTAGGTACATCCTACACGATTTCCTGTACTGCTAGATCCAAGGTTATTGTTGGTATGTAGCGCAGCCTGTACTGTGGCTATGTTTGAAGCTAGAAAAGTACAGAATTCCTCTTCATTCATATTCACGGTGTGTCGAGTAGTCGGTGCCATTTCCTTCAAAATAGTCAAATGGAACAAGTTAATCATACAGAATATTAAGAGTAGTTAATAGTATTTCGTAGCATAATATGAACTCATTTATAAAAGCTTTTTCTTCATATTAGCGTTTTATAAGTTTAAATTCGGGTAGTACCTACCCGTTAAGTTCATACTTAGTAGCTAATATACAATTCAACTACTACAATTCTATATGAAAAACTGATTATAACAATATTTCGCGTTCAAACTTTTATACAATATTTTACAAACTTACAATACCGCTTATTTTACATAAAGCATGAAATATAGCACACAATAACTTTGATACAAGATAGTTGTGAAGATAATTCTAGCTAGTACACAAGTCGTTCAGCAAAGGCAATAAAGACACGTAATTCATACGTCCAGAAACAAGTCATGCATTCTGGTTTTACTAGGACTACTTCCCATCCTTGGTCTTGTGGAACATAACCGTTATGGCCGTTGATAAGACAGCGTGTTGTAACGTCGTCAAAGGGACGAGGGTTACGTAATGACCAACAGTCTTGTAATAACCTAAAAACCTCATTTCTTACCCCAATTACCGACTCCGTCACTTGTGGGAACGTTTTGTTTAATAGTTGTAGCCCGATGTTCTTTTTCTCACTTTGGTGAGAAGCGAACATTACTAACCCGTAAGCATAGCATGCTTCTTTATGTTGCATGTTAGCCGCTTTTTCTAAATCATGAAGTCCTATATTCGGATACATTGAGTCAAAATAATTTCTTAACCCGTTGCGTAAAATAGCATTTGGGTTCTCCGCAATATATGTGTCAAAGTAAACATATCGTAACTTATGGGTTTCCCAATGTTATATCCCCCATCTTTCAAACGAAAGTCTCTTATAAACCAAGACATTCTTGGAACGTTCTTCGAATGTCTTACAAACTGATCTCGCCTTAAATAGTTGTGCCGAGGAATTCTGACCGACTCTAGACAAGATTTCATCAATCATGTCTCCGGGTAAGTCTTCTAAAATATTGGGTTGTCTATCCATTTTGTGTTTTTATACTGTAAAATAGACAAGAGTTAGATTCATAAAAAAAATACTTATTAATACAAGCAATTTTTACATATATCATAAAGCATAAGCACACTATATTACATATATTACACCACACGAATACAGCTATCTTATTCCTACTCGCTCGTTTCTTCTTTTTCGGTTTTGGTTCGTTTTGCCAAGTTTCTAGGGATATATGATGTTCCCCTAATACGAGCTGTCGTTTTCCACAACGGTTTAGAAAAACCTGGTGGTTTAGAGGTTCCCGGGTCATTGTTACAACTTAAGGGCTTCGGGGGTTGACGATACATATAAAGTTCATCGGGGTTGGAATTAGATTTCTCTATTTTTATGCCCTTTCCCTTATTATTTTCTTTTGCCTTTTTAAATTCAGTTGGGGTAATTTCTATAACATCATCGGAATTCTCGTCGGAATCCGATTCATCGGAGAATTGGTAATCCTCCCAATATTTTGCTTCCTTGGCGGAAACACCATTGACCATAATTAACCTTGGTCGGTTGGTTGAGGATTTTCTTTTACTTTACCATTTTATTATTTCCCCCACCGGTTCTATTTCCTCCTCTGGTTCCTCCTCTTCCGGTTCTGATTCTTCTTCCGGTTCTGATTCTTCTTCCGGTTCTTCTTCGGGAATTTGTGAATCAGTCCAATATATATTCGACTCTTCGTTATTATTAGGTGAGTCAATGGGATTTGTGCTAGAGGTAGACATCTATCACACAATATCAAACATGTTAAGAGATTAATATATCACATAATATATACATGTTAATAATATATAGTTTCCAACAAAAATGTTAAGCAATCATTTTTAAAGAAAACACGGTCGAAGTCCAGACTCACTAATGCATCCTAACAAACTCGATAAGACACACTAATGCAAATTTTCTAGTTCTCTAAGACCAACGCTCGAATACCAACTGAAATGTCCCGTTCTTATTGATTAAAAACGTTCCATATTAATTGATTTCGTTGCGAGGTTTTGACCTCTATATGAGACGTTTTTCAAAGACTGCATTCATTTTTAAAACAAATCATAACCTTTATTTCATAAATAAAGGTTTAAAAAGCTTTACGTAGATTATCAAATAATGATAATCTAAAATATCCTGTTTACACACGACCATTACATAATGGTTTACAATACAAATATGTTACATCGAAATCAGTTTCTTGAATGCAGTTTTTACACAATATCATACAAACATGGACTCCAAATCTTGTCCTTATTTTAGTATGCAACAGCGGAAGCTCTTAATATTCACCTGAGAATAAACATGCTTTAAACGTCAACAAAAATGTTGGTGAGTTATGGGTTTAACCTATATATATCAAATCGTAACAATAGACCACAAGATTTCATATTTCAATACACATCCCATACATAGAGATAAAAATCATTCATATGGTGAACACCTGGTAACCGACATTAACAAGATGCATATATAAGAATATCCCCATCATTCCGGGACACCCTTCGGATATAATATAAATTTCGAAGTACTAAAGCATCCGGTACTTTGGATGGGGTTTGTTAGGCCCAATAGATCTATCTTTAGGATTCGCGTCAATTAGGGTGTCTGTTCCCTAATTCTTAGATTACCAGACTTAATAAAAAGGGGCATATTCGATTTCGATAATTCAACCATAGAATGTAGTTTCACGTACTTGCGTCTATTTTGTAAATCATTTATAAAACCTGCATGTATTCTCATCCCAAAAATATTAGATTTTTAAAAGTGGGACTATAACTCACTTTCACAGATTTTTTACTTCGTCGGGAAGTAAGACTTGGCCACTGGTTGATTCACGAACCTATAACAATATATACATATATATCAAAGTATGTTTAAAATATATTTACAACACTTTTAATATATTTTGATGTTTTAAGTTTATTAAGTCAGCTGTCCTCGTTAGTAACCTACAACTAGTTGTCCACAGTTAGATGTACAGAAATAAATCGATAAATATTATCTTGAATCAATCCACGACCCAGTGTATACGTATCTCAGTATTGATCACAACTTAAACTATATATATTTTGGAATCAACCTCAACCCTGTATAGCTAACTCCAACATTCACATATAGAGTGTCTATGGTTGTTCTGAAATATATATAGATGTGTCGACATGATAGGTCGAAATATTGTATACGTGTCTATGGTATCTCAAGATTACATAATATACAATACAAGTTGATTAAGTTATAGTTGGAATAGATTTGTTACCAATTTTCACGTAGCTAAAATGAGAAAAATTATCCAATCTTGTTTTACCCATAACTTCTTCATTTTAAATCCGTTTTGAGTGAATCAAATTGCTATGGTTTCATATTGAACTCTATTTTATGAATCTAAACAGAAAATGTATAGGTTTATAGTCGGAAAAATAAGTTACAAGTCATTTTTGTAAAGGTAGTCATTTCAGTCGAAAGAACGACGTCTAGATGACCATTTTAGAAAACATACTTCCACTTTGAGTTTAACCATAATTTTTGGATATAGTTTCATGTTCATAATAAAAATTATTTTCCCAGAATAACAACTTTTAAATCAAAGTTTATAATAGTTTTTAATTAACTAACCCAAAACAGCCCGCGGTGTTACTACGACGGCGTAAATCCGGTTTTACGGTGTTTTCGGGTTTCCAGTTTTTAAATTATTAAGTTAGCATATCATATAGATATAAAACATGTGTTTAGTTGATTTTAAAAGTCAAGTTAGAAGGATTAACTTTTATTTGCGAACAAGTTTAGAATTAACTAAACTATGTTCTAGTGATTACAAGTTTAAACCTTCGAATAAGATAGCTTTATATGTATGAATCGAATGATGTTATGAATATCATTACTACCTCAAGTTCCTTGGATAAACCTACTGGAAATGAGAAAAATAGATCTAGCTTCAAAGGATCCTTGGATGGCTTGAAAGTTCTTGAAGCAGAATCATGACACGAAAACAATTTCAAGTAAGATTTCCACTCGAAATAAGATTGTTATAGTTATAGAAATTGAATTTAAGTTTGAATATAATTATTACCTTGTATTAGAAAGATAACCTACTGTAAGTAACAAAGGTTTCTTGATCTTGGATGATTACTTGGAATGGATTTAGAAAACTTGGAAGTAAACTTGCAATCTTGGAAGTATTCTTGATTTTATGAAACTAGAACTTTTGGAATTTATGAAGAACACTTAGAACTTGAAGATAGAACTTGAGAGAGATCAATTAGATGAAGAAAATTGAAGAATGAAAGTGTTTGTAGGTGTTTTTGGTCGTTGGTGTATGGATTAGATATAAAGGATATGTAATTTTGTTTTCATATAAATAAGTCATGAATGATTACTCATATTTTTGTAATTTTATGAGATATTTCATGCTAGTTGCCAAATGATGGTTCCCACATGTGTTAGGTGACTCACATGGACTGCTAAGAGTTGATCGTTAGAGTGTATATACCAATAGTACATACATCTAAAAGCTGTGTATTGTACGAGTACGAATACGGGTGCATACTAGTAGAATTGTTGATGAAACTGAACGAGGATGTAATTGTAAGAATTTTTGTTAAGTAGAAGTATTTTGATAAGTGTCTTAAAGTCTTTCAAAAGTTTATGAATACATATTAAAACACTACATGTATATACATTTTAACTGAGTCGTTAAGTCATCGTTAGTCGTTACATGTAAACGTTATTTTGAAACCTTTAGGTTAACGATCTTGTTGAATGTTGTTAACCCATTGTTTATTATAACAAATGAGATGTTAAATTGTTATATTATCATGATATTATGATATATAATATATCTTAGTATGATATATATACAGTTAAATGTCGTTACAACGATAATCGTTACATATATGTCTCGTTTCGAAATCATTAAGTTAGTAGTCTTATTTTTACATATGTATTTCATTGTTAATACACTTAATAATATATTTACTTATCATTTAACATAATTAACCAAGTGTATCAATATCTTAATATGATTCATATGTACCTAGTAAGACGTTGTTATAACGATAATCGTTATATATATCGTTTTCGAGTTTCTTAAATTAACAGTCTCATTTTTATGTATATAACTCATTGTTAAAATACCTAATGAGATACATACTTATAATAAAATCATGTTAACTATATATATAACCATATATATGTCATCGTATAGTTTTTACAAGTTTTAACGTTCGTGAATCACCGGTCAACTTGGATGGTCAATTGTCTATATAAAACCTATTTCAATTAATCAAGTCTTAACAAGTTTGATTGCTTAACATGTTGGAAACACTTAATCATGTAAATAACAATTTCATTTAATATATATATAAACATGGAAAAGTTCGGGTCACTACAATATCGACCCATGTATATATATTATTTGGAACAACCATAGACACTCTATATGCAGTAATGTTGGAGTTAGCTATACAGGGTTGAGGTTGATTCCAAAAATATATATACTTTGAGTTGTGATCTAGCCTGAGGCATGTATACACTGGGTCGTGGATTGATTCAGGATAATATAAATCGATTTATTTCTGTACATCTAACTGTGGACAACTAGTTGTAGGTTACTAACGAGGACAGCTGACTTAATAAACTTAAAACATCAAAATGTATTAAAAGTGTTGTAAATATATTTTGAACATACTTTGATATATATGTACATATTTGTTATAGGTTCGCGAATCGACCAGTGGCCAAGTCTTACTTCCCGACGAAGTAAAAATCTGTGAAAGTGAGTTATAGTCCCACTTTTAAAATCTAATATTTTGGGATGAGAATACATGCAGTTTTATAAATGTTTTACAAAATAGACACAAGTAAATGAAACTACATTATATGAGTGAATAATCGAAGCCGAATATGCCCCTTTTGCTTGGTAGCCTAAGAATTAGTAAACCGATCTACTAATTGACGCGAATCCTAAAGATAGATCTATTGGGACTAACGAACCCCATCCAAAGTACCGGATGCTTTAGTACTTCGAATTCATTTTTATCATGTCCGAAGGATTTTCCGGAATGATAGGGGATATTCTTATATGCATCTTGTTAATGTCGGTTACCAGGTGTTCACCATATGAATGAATTTTATCTCTATGTATGGGATGTATATTGAAATATGAAATGTTGTGGTTTATTATTATGATTTGATAATATATAGGTTAAACCTATAACTCACCAACATTTTTGTTGACGTTTTAAGCATGATTATTCTCAGGTGATTATTAAGAGCTTCCGCTATTGCATACTAAAATAAGGACAAGATTTGGAGTCCATGCTTGTATGATATTATGTAAAAACTGCATTCAAGAAACTTATTTTTGATGTAATATATTCTTATTGTAAACCATTATGTAATGGTCGTGTGTAAACGGTATATTTTAGATTATCATTATTTGATAATCTATGTAATGCTTTTTAAACCTTTATAGATAAAATAAAGGTTATGGTTGTTTTAAAAATGAATGCAGTCTTTGAAAAACGTCTCATATAGAGGTCAAAATCTCGCGACGAAATCAATTAATATGGAACGTTTATAATCAATATGAACGGGACATTTCAGTTGTAATGGTTGTAAGTGGCGATGGTGGTTAATGGGTGGCGATGGAGAAGAAGAGGTGAGTGTCACGATGTGTTTAAAGTGGTGATGAAATGAGTTGTACATATCCCTCTGTAATATATCGATATGCATATATGTAATAGGATATCAGTACTCAATCAAAACATTAAGAGATGTACTCCACAAATAAAAAGAAATATAATAATTAAATATTAAAAATAAACAAAATATCTTAACCAACAATCATAGTACACAGTGATATAACGAATTAATCAATTAGGCACAGTATTCCCAATAGTGATTATAATATAATTTAAGATTTAAACGTGTTAAATTGTTAGCCGTCGTTTACTATTTCATTCACGAACTGAAATCATACTCCGTTGATAAATCAGTGGTGAATAAAAGTACTAAGAAAAATCCCAAAATTTTAAATTAAGTATCTTTATTTATTTCGGTTATTATGGTAAAAATTTGGTCATTAACTATTAAATAAATATTACATTAATTATTAACTCCCAACTCCAAGTAAAATATAAAAAGTTTTAAAATTCAACAGATAGTTCCTAAATACATTTTTAATAAGCCTATAATTTGTAAAACCCATTTTCGGCTAACCGTTTTTTTTAGAATCACATAGGTTTCTTTTTAACTCGTTTACTGTTAATCAAATGACAATTGAGCATTACTTTCGTTTACTAAATAACTCTGAAACCCTATTTATATATTATATATATTATATATATATATATATATATATATATATATATATATATATATATATATATATATATATATATATATATATATATATATATATAATAATTATTATATGTTATTATTATTTTACATAATTAATTCTAACAATTACAATATACAATATTTCATATTATTATATATATATATATATATATATATATATATATATATATATATATATGCATATCTATTTAGTCTAATCAATCAATTCATATATTATTATTACAAACTACTATATATACATATTTATATATCTATATATCTATATATTTATTTACAACCAGTTATTCGTGAATCGTCAGGAACGGTCGATGGTCAATTGAATAGTTCAAAAATTTTGAGACTCAACATTACAGACTTTGCTCATCGTGTCAGAAACATATAAAGATTAAGTTTAAATTTGGTCGAAAATTTCCGGGTCATCACAGTACCTACCCGTTAAAGAAACTTCGTCCTGAAATTTGATTGGAATCGTCATGGCTGACAATAAGTATGTTTTCATGACGCATACGAGCTGAAAATTAAAGTTTTGTCATCATTGACTAATATGGATAAAACAATTCGCTTAAGTGAAGAGTACGAGTGAAGCTATCACAAAAGAATGAAATGTGAAAAGTAAAGTTTCGTCATATCTCTTGACGTAGATAGGGTTGATTTCCGGAGTTCAAGGGATTTAAAAGAAAATCTTCGTAATAAGATTTGGTTCTTAAGGAAATTAGAATCCTTCTTGGTTAAATGTGATGAACTGTTTCGATTGCTCTGTCGGATATTTCACTATAAATCTACTCCCTTCGTTTCCTTTATATTTTGGAGTTCCATCCTTTTGTTTTCTCTTTCCGACTTTAAGTCAAGCGAATAATGGTCCAGATTTCATAGATATGAAATTCAAAATGAACATAGCTAACGTTCCAAGAGATAAATTGTAATAGTATGATCTTGATTGGTTAAATTACCAGAATTTAAGAGAAAAGATAGAACTATCAGAAGATATGTTCTCGATATATTTGGAGATTAGGTAGAATGTAAGAGTCGTGTAAAATGGCAAATGATGACGTTATGGTCTGTGAATCATCACACTCCATTAGAAACTCAGCATGACTTACTGTAATATAATCATGAAACACCCTGCTCTTTTTTTTTTTTTTAAATCACAGCGGAAGTCTTGATTCACATAAATACCCTTAGTTAATTACGAACATGATTATCACAAATCATTAGCTAGTTACTTATTACAAACAACCGGTGTTACGTTAAACAACTAGTTACATATTTATAAAAGTTAAGACATCAGAGTTCGTCTTGTCAAACATATCGTCAACCCAACTCCCGTCCCTACCAGCACTAAGATCGAAAACCTGCAAGGGAGGAGGTGAGGGGGGTTAGCACGAGGCTAAGTGAATAGAATCATCTAACAGATCTAGCATACAGTACCAACTTGTACAACTACAGCAACTACAACATTCCATAACAGGCAACTGACAACTAATAACTAGCAACTATCAACTGGCAACAATCAACTAGCAACTATGCTCCAACTAGAGACTCGGCGGCTTGTACGAGCACACGACCACTAGCTGATCAGTCTAGCGTCTACCGAAAGTCCTTACTACTGAATCCCCAGTATAGTAAATCCACACGCAGGTGATGCGTCATTCAGCACTATACTCAACAAACAGTAGCCAACTGGACCCAACCACAACAAGGTTGACCTCTCTGAGCTGAACCTAACAACAATAGGTTCCAACAGGCAACTACAACTTGTGCACACAACTGTTAAGCAACTACCACTACGAACAACTGTTCCTACGACTAGCATGGCAACTCTACGATGATCATTATTACAACATATCTACTAAGCATAGCAACTATAACAGTATAACATAGTAGCACAACTTGCTACTCTATACTACACCCGGAGATAATCCCACTCACCGATTACCAGCAAATGAGAAGGTGTTCAGCTATCTAATCACTGAACCTTCTCTGTCTCCTTTTCTCCTGAGAAATACATATACACGAGTTAGTTTATGTCCATAAACACTAAATAACACAAATATAGAAATTTTGTCAGAAAATCTGTCCGCTAAAATTTTTCTCCTTAACACTTTATGCACTTTTGAAATTTACATCAAAATCTCAAAATACAAACGGACAGCATAACGGCTAGAAATCAACACTTAGTAAAAATTTCACTGTCTAAGGCCATCGGTCGATCGTCAGAGACTATCGGCCGATCGTCACTACTCCATCGACCGGTGGACTACACCATCGGTCGATCGTTAAATTTTCAACCGTTCGTCGAAGGACTTCCACCATCGGTCGATCGTCTAGTTCGTCGACCGATCGTCTCACTCCATCGGTCGATGGTCAGAGACCATCGACCGAGGGTAGTTCATCTGCAGAAGCTGAAGCCAAAGTGACGGGTTTCACCCAAATTCATCCAATTCTTGCTCTAGAGCTCGATTTTTACCTCAAAACTGATCAAATCTAAGACACTATACATCAAGAAACATAAACCCACAAGATTTGGACTCAACCAACATCAAATTCAACTCTTTTGACCCAAATTACCCACTTTGTAAAAACTATCACAAAACCCAATTTTCTTGAAGATTAAATCATGAAAACTTGTGATTCTTACCTTGATAGAATCAGTAGATCATAAGGAACACGAAAATGTAAATGATTTGAGCTCAAGAACAAAGATTAGAAATTAGGGTTTGGTAGGATGGAGAGGTGAGTGAACGGGTGGGTTTGGGGAATTTTCTAGAAAATGGAAGAATAACCCTCCCACCAAACACTTATGAGTCTTAAAACTCATACATCACAACACACGGGTATTTATCAGTTATCTGATATCTTTCGTACATCATTTGGCAACCCAAACGAAGTCCAAATTCAACAAACGAACCTGTTCTGTGACCCTTGTCACAAACTGGTCTCAACTAAATAACCAAATAATTATAAACATATAATTATCAAAATCACTAATTACACCATACCCTAAGGGTACAATGGTCATTTCATCTAGGCCCAAAACGCGGGTGTTACAAATCACGTTGATCAAGTGTCATTATATTATACTAACTCATGCTTCAGTTCCCAACACTACTTCAAAAACATTCATACTTTAAACTCTAAGGTTTCAGAATTTAGAAACTAAATAGTTTCCTTTATGATGTAATACAGATAACGCTAAGAGATAAATGATTTCAGATAAGAATAGTTATGAAAATATCTTCAGAAATATCGAGGATATTTATAATGAAAGATACGATGATGTCTTAGAATTTCTAATATCGAAGGATGATGAAGAAAATTTGTCCGTAAAGGTTTAGGGTCAGAAGCAAGGTATTCAATAATAACTTCAGCAGATACCAAATCATTTGGATTCTTTGAAGGCAGGTTTAGTCTTTGTGATTTGTCCACAGCCTCCTTCATGGTTTGCTCAATTCATTTTCCAGTTTCAAATTTTCTGAGCTTTGCCATCATACTATTCTTTATCACCAAACTTTCGATGGTTAGGTCATTTACGGTTGTCTACAGTTTCTGCTGCTTCATTCAGTTTTCTCAAAATTTGGAGTATTGATTCGTAGACTGGGTGCTTTTTCAGAATTTCAGAATGAAAGATCATAATTCTAAGAGATAAATGTTATATGTATATGTATAACTGTTGATATAGTAACGATGCGAGATTCGAGGTACTGATTACTGATTCTCGATAATTGGTATGGCAATTCTCGTTATAAGATGTGGATGAGTATAAGGTTTTAATGAACAAATATAATGGTTCTTTGGAGAAACTTAAGTCAATGAGTAACGAAGTTGCTGGTAAGTTTACTGCTAATGTGGTGGAATATAAACTATTCCCCAGTAATGATGACGAAAGGGTAATCTTTATAATAAGGTTTATTCGAATGAAAAATTGAAGTTGATTTGTTGGAGCTGTGACAAAATTGGCTAATTTGAAAAAGAATTGTAATGTTATTTTCGGTAATAACAATGCCAGAGGAACTATAACAGATACGTGTTAAACGTTTACTCAGGTTTCGAGTGTTTTTAGGTGCATAACTATATGCATAAATCTTTCCTTCCGTAGATGAGATGCAGTTGGTTCATTCTCTCGATTGAGGTGTTTTCAAGAATTATGAAAGGTTTGAACGCAGATTGTAATCATCAAGATACAAATGAGGTTTAAGATGAAATCAAGTAGCAAACTTGAAGAATTGTTTATTTTCATATGTTATAATCAATATTTTAATTCATTTTAATTGTCCAAGGTTAATAGTGTAATGACCCTGGAATTTCCAACGTTTATTTATTAATAATTATTATTATTAATACGTATGATTAAATGAATGTACGTTATTACATTTACATGTTGCCATGATTGCCCGAACTTGACTTTTAAGTGCCCGAAACGTCTTTGTGACACCCGGAACTTGCACGAATAATATTTTCAAGTATTATTTACATTCATGATTAGTTTATTAATCATTTTAATTAACTAAGGTTGTTGGGTAATTACTTGGGCTTTTGTTGGACTTTATTTGTTAATTAATTGAACTTGGGCTTTATTAGTGTAATGGACTCTTGATGTTGGGCTTCTAAGCCCACCCTACATTATTAATGGACCTTTTAGCCCATGTCTTGAAAGTGTAAGTGATACTTGAACATTAACTAGCTAGTTTTGGTTCATTTGGAATCTAGTTGCCATAATCCCCATGCATAACCATTCTTTATCCAACTTTTGAAGCTTTACTTGCAAGTGACCACAAAACTAATCCCTCCCCCCATTTTTCTGCTGCAAAAACCGTAGGCCTTATGGCCTTGGAGGGAGTTCTTTTGGTTCATTTTTGTATTACTTCATCACTTGTATTTTCTCTCATTCAAACACACATTCAAACTTGCAACTTCTTTCTCTCTTTTCTCTCTTGCTTTTCTCTCAAATCTAGTAAGTAGCAAGATAACTTTTCTCTCCTTTTTACTTCTAAAAACTGATTTCTACATGAACATAATCATCATCATCTTTTGTTTATTGTTACTAGTCTTTGATTAGTTAATTACTTGTTGTTATTTACTTACATGTTTCAAGAATCTAACTTTCTAGTTTGATTCATCCTTTATCTTGTTTTAACAAGAACAATCAAGAACTAAACTCTCTAGTTTAGGTTCTACATATATTGTTTCAAAAGATATAAGTTCATTGTTGTTGAAATCATACTTGTAAGTCATGGAAGTAAACTTAAAGTTTACTTTACTTAAAGATCAACTTTGGTTGAATCTTTAAAGTATGAGCAACCCTTGAACTAATTACTTGTTTAATTAACTTGTTTCTTTATTTTATACACTTTAATTTCATGTAGTTAGTTTATATGGTCAAGTACTACAAGTTAGTCTTGATCTCATATCTCTTGAACAAATTAAGTTAACCTTGAAAGTTCAAGAACACACAAATAAGTTTTCCTTAAATATAACTTTGGATCTAGACTTTTGAGTCTTGGATCTTCAAGATCAAACTAAGAACTATGTTCTACTACTTATGATCTTGATTAGTTAGTTTACTTTCAAGTTTGTAACTTGTTATTAGCTTTAAAGTCCATGTATGTGTTAGATCTAAGACCTTGATGCAACTTTGGTTCATCAAACTTCATACAACTCTTAAGTGAGTTGTGCTTCATGTCTTAGACTTGCACATGGGTTATGATGGTCAATACTTGGTTAAAATGATGTAGATACATCAATGAGTTGTACACTTGAAGCTATATGCATCAAGGATGAGAACCATGATGAACATCAAGCACCAAGACCACCGGAACCCTTTTAAACTCACTGTTCTGTCCAAAACCTACTGACCTGATGCTTCTGGAACAGACCAGTAGACCTGGGCTGTTCTAACCTTGATTTTTAGATAGAACTTTTCGAGTAGATAACTTTTCATATAGGACTCGTCTTAATCCGAGTTACGGTTTAGGATTTATGGCCCTCCGATCGTTACTATGTCCTTTAACGTTGTGCAGAAATTTCTGACCTACTCGCACTTAGACCGTAGCCACGGTCAAACCAAGACGAGTTTGCTTCTGTAAATTTTACCACACTTAAGGGACTCATAGATGGAGCCATGGCCACTGGTCTCACCTTAATTCAGTAAGGGTAGAGGCCGTGGTGACTGACTGAAGTCAGACTTTGTTTTACATTACTTTCATAAACGAAACCTACCTTACGCCTTTTGTTTGATGATGAATGATGATGACCCTTAAGACCTTAATTACATACTTTTAAACCTATTAAGATGATTTACTGACTTAGTACTATTTGACTTAGGTTGAGGACTTCGGACCATTTACTTGCATACCTTTCTCGACTACTACTTTACCGCTACATATCATTGTGAGTTATAGCATTCCCTTTTTACTTTAACTTATTTTGGGAACTGAGAATACATGTGAATTTTATGTTTTACATACTAGGCATGAGTACTTAAACTTATATATGTGTGGGTTATATAACGGCAGAAACATTCCCTTTAGCTCGGTAACGTTTAATCATTGGTTTATGAATCGGTGAACGCGAATCTTAGATATGGATCCATAGGGTTTGACATCCCCACTCGGGCTAGTCGCGCTAGCAGTCAACGAGTGTTTAATACTTCGTAAACATACGCACTCGCCAAGTGTACTTTCAGGGGGTATTTTAAACGTTAAGTTAGTTACCAAGTGCCCACGGTTAACATATACTTTATCATACTGTTTTGAAACGCTCTTTGTAGCACTGAAATCTCGTGGCCTACCTTACATACTGTTATACTTAAACTATAGCTCACCAACCATTGTGTTGACGTTTTTAAGCATGTATTTCTCAGGTGCTTGAGGTTGCTTCCGCTGTCTTACTTGTCGTGCTGTAGAACCCGCTGCTTAGAGTTGTTATCGCATGACTACTTATCTTGCATTCAAACTTATTTACTTTTGAAACTATGTTATGTAACGACCTTTGGGGTCACGTACACTTATTTATTTGCTTCTACTTAGTGAAGCATGCTTTTGAAATGTAAAACATTTGATGTCGGTTATGACATCACCTTTTTATCGTGAATGCAACTTCTTTAATTACAGCATATAGTACTTAACCTTGTAATGATCCTGTTGTTGATTATTCGTACACGATGGTTTTGTACGGGGCATCACATTTGGTATCAGAGCATTGGTTGTAGGGAATTAGGTTGCATTAGTGAGTCTAAGACCGACCCGAGTAGGATTCACTAATAGGACTAATCTACAACTTGCTAGTTTACTTGTTTCCGCTGAACTTACTGCATGCTGCTGCTTACTGTTACTGCTATATGCCATATGCTATTACATGATTTCACTACTGCATGATGCTACTTGCTTTCGATTGCATGCTACTTTCATACGAATTACTGTTATTGCCATGCTAGTTACTGTTATACATGATTTAAACTGTTGGCCTATTATTTGCTTGCTTTATGACATACTGACATGGAAAAATTTATTTTTCCTTGTTCAGATGTCGGATGTTCCACCTGCTGGCATTTCAGGCAGTACAGACTCAGACCCCGTCGCCCTACCTACTGCTACACCTGCTGCTGCTACTGCCGATACACCGGCCCCGACACCCACTAGTGATCCCGGTGCTTCTACTTCCGGAGCTGGTACTAGTGCACCTGCCCCAGTGTCTGCTCCCGGACCCTCGAGGTCATAGCCCCGCATTGGTGGTATTGAGATCCTCGCGGAGTTCGGGGAAGGGTCGTTTCGTAACCACATGCGCACGCCTTGCCGACGCACTCCCGACGGATGTTTAGTCGTGATTCCTCCAGGCAGACACAGACAGATGTTGGTCGCCTTCGGATGCTTCAGATTACCAGCTCAGCCACCAGTGTCACCACCACACGATTCGGATGACTCATCATCTGCTGATTCTTCATCATCAGACGACTCCAGCGATGATGAGGATCCTGCTGATAGACCTATTCAGGCACCCTCCACCCCGCCGAAGAAGCGGTACCGTTTCGACGGCACCATCATTCCAGGGGTGAATAGAGGTCGTGCTTTTACTGACGCTTTTGGCCATCATCGTAGGGTTACTGCTCGTAAACGAGTTGTGCCATACCCTGCCGACTAACAGATACGTAAGGTTCCCCGTTACGTATTGACTATTCCTGGAACCGTACCACCTAGATTTAGATACGGACCACTTACATCTAGGGACGTACCGTCTACATCCGGAGCCGGACCATCTACATCAGCACCACCCGCACCACCCGCCCCACCTGCACCGCCTGCCCCACCAGCTCCCTCTAACGAGGAACTGATGAGGGAGACTGAGACTCTCTGAGCTCGAGTCACTGAGCTCGAGGAGCAGTTGGCTCGAGGAGCAGTTCACCCGCCTTCACCGTAGGACCTTGTATTTAGATTTCATGATGTAATCTAGATATAGTTTCATGTATTTCATATGTATTGTACGAACTTATTCAGATGTATGAAACTTATTATTATTAATGAATGGAACTTTGCATTATTTAATTCTTGCACGATGTTCTATTTACATTGTTGTACGATGATTCTATGGTATTTGTACCTAGATGCATTATTTAATAACATGTGATGTTTTGATTCCATGTTGGTCACTATATACTGTATTATTACTACTTGCATGCTGGATTTTGACTTAGGTCAAAATTTTTGTTTAGAATACCATGGCTAACGGAAGATCCACACCTACCGCCGCCCAGATTGAGGACATGATCAACGAACGGGTCGTTGCAGCCCTAGCAGAAAGAAATCTCGAAGCTCCACCGCCACCGCCACCGGTTATTCCACCCGTTCGAAATGGGTGTACATACAAGGAATTCCAGAGCTGCAAACCGCATAACTTCAGCAGCACCGAGGGACCAGTTGGTCTCACCAGATGGTTCGAGAAACTTGAATCAGTATTCCGAGTTAGCAACTGTTCGGAGGATAATAAAACCAAGTTTGCATCTTGCACGCTATCTGACGGCTCAAGCGAAAGGTATCGATGATGCGTATGCTACGCCATGGGAGGAATTCAAGGCGGCTATGATTGATGAGTATTGTCCGAGAACCGAAATTCAGAAGATGGAAATCGAATTTATGCAGTTAAAGGCCGTAGGGAACGACCTTAATAGTTACAACCGTAGGTTTTTGGAGTTAGCATTAATGTGTCCGACCATGGTCACCCCCGAATTCAAGCGCATGGAGAAATACTTCTCGGGACTTCCTAAGTCCATCAAAGGAAATGTCACCTCATCCAAACCACCGAATGTTCCCGAAGCAATGCGCATGGCGCATACTCTCATGAATCAGATCCTTATTGATGAGCCGGAGAAGGCTAAGTTTGAAACTGGTAGTAGCGAAAAGAGGAAATGGGATAACAACCACAACAACAATAACAACAACAGGGGTAGAAACTATGATCAAAACCCGATGAAGCGACATGAAGGGTTCAGGCAAAACAACAACAACCCCAACCCCAACAACAACAACTCCAACCCGAACTACAAAGGCACGTTACCACAATGCAAGAGGTGCTACAAGCACCACACCGAGTATTGTAATGCTGTTTGTGAGAAGTGCAAGAAGAGCGGGCACATCGGTAGAGACTGCAAGACTACCACGATGACAGGGAGGCCGAACACCAACGGGCCGAAAAAGTGTTACGAATGCGGGCAGACGGGCCATTTCAGAAACGAGTGCCCGAACAAACGAAAGGATGGCGGACCACCGCGTGCTAGAGCTTTTAATGTTAATGCAAGGGATGCACGCGATAACCCCGACTTGGTGACAGGTATATTCAAAATCAACAATCTTTTAGCTTCTGTCTTGTTTGATACTGGTGCGGATAGAAGTTATGTATGTAGACATTTTTGCGATAAGATTAATTGGTCATTAGTCCCGTTAAAAGAAAGTATGCTTGTCGAGGTCGCAAATGGAAAACTTGAAAAGGTTGACCATATTAGTCGTGGAGATATTATCAACATAGCTGGTGCAGATTTCGAAATTGATTTGATACCTATCAAACTGGGAAGCTTTGACGTGATCGTTGGTATGGATTGGTTGAGTAAGATAAAGGCCGATATAATCTGCGGAGATAAAGCACTTCGCATTCCACAAGGAGATGGTGAACCACTGGTTATCTATGGAGAGAGATGTACCTCGAAGTTGAACCTCATTAGTTGCGTGAAAGCGCAAAAGATTATGAAGAAGGGACGCTTTGCTGTCCTAGCACATGTGAAAGCGGTAGAAACTGAGGTGAAGAGCGTGAACGACGTTCGAATTGTGAACGAATTTTCCGATGTCTTCCCAGAGGAATTGCCTGGATTACCACCGCCGAGAGCCGTAGAATTTCATATTGATTTAGTGCCAGGAGCTGCACCTGTAGCTCGCGCACCTTATAGACTCGCACCTTCCGAGATGCAAGAATTACAGAGTCAACTACAAGAGCTGTTAGATCGAGGGTTTATCCAACCAAGTTTCTCGCCTTGGGGCGCACCTGTTCTGTTTGTGAAGAAGAAGGATGGATCCTTTCATATGTGTATCGACTACCGTGAGCTCAACAAATTAACAATCAAGAATCGGTATCCTCTTCCGCGAATTGATGATCTTTTTGACCAACTACAAGGATCGAGTGTCTACTCAAAGATCGATTTACGATCCGGTTATCACCAGTTGAGGGTGAAGGAAAGTGACGTGATGAAAACTGCATTCAGAACCCGCTATGGTCATTATGAGTTTCTTGTGATGCCATTCGGTTTGACAAATGCACCTGTCGTGTTCATGGACCTCATGAATCGTGTCTGCAAGCCTTACTTGGATAAGTTTGTTATCGTCTTCATAGATGATATCCTCATCTACTCAAAGAGTGAAGAAGAACATGAGCAACACCTCCGATTAGTGCTTGAACTCTTAAGACAAGAGCAACTTTACGCCAAATTCTCCAAGTGTGAATTTTGGTTGAAGGAAGTACAGTTTTTGGGTCATGTTGTAAGCGACCAGGGTATCAAAGTTGATCCCGCCAAGATTGAAGCCATCAGCAAGTGGGAGACCCCCACTACTCCAATGCATATTCACCAATTCCTAGGTCTCGCCGGTTATTACCGAAGATTCATCGAAGGATTTTCTCTGATTGCGCGTCCTTTGACTGCACTGACTCACAAGGGCAAGAAGTTCATTTGGGAACCCGCACACGAATCAGTATTTCAAACTTTTAAGAAGAAGTTAACCACCGCACCTATCCTATCACTTCCTGAAGGCAGTGACGACTTTGTTGTTTATTGTGATGCATCGAAGAGTGGTTTTGGTTGTGTACTGATGCAACGATCAAAGGTTATTGCCTATGCCTCCCGCCAATTGAAGATTCACGAGCGGAACTACACTACGCATGATCTTGAACTTGGAGCCGTTGTCTTTGCGCTCAAATTGTGGAGACATTATCTGTATGGAACTAAGAGCACTATCTTCACCGACCACAAGAGTCTCCAGCACATCTTTGATCAGAAGCAACTAAATATGAGACAGCGTCGATGGATCGAGATGCTCAATGACTACGATTGTGAACTCCGTTATCACCCTGGCAAGGCCAATGTTGTAGCTGACGCTTTAAGCCGAAAGGAGAGGACGGCACCTCTTCGTGTTAGGGCTCTGAACATCACCATTCATTCGAACCTCAACAACCAGATCAGAGTAGCCCAAGTTGAGGCTCTCAAGGAGGAGAACATATCTCACGAACATTTGAACATACTTGTCTCTCGATTCGAGGTTAGGGAGTCTGGACTCCGATGTTATGCCGGAAGAATTTGGGTACCTCTTTATGGAGATCTACGGAACCTTATACTTGATGAAGCACACAAATCGAGATATTCGATTCATCCTGGAGCGGGCAAAATGTACCACGACCTTAAAGAACAGTATTGGTGGCCGAATCTTAAGAAGGACGTTGCAACTTATGTTGGGAAGTGTTTGACTTGTTCGAAAGTTAAGGCCGAACATCAGAGACCTTCTGGGTTACTTCAACAGCTGGAAATCCCACAATGGAAGTGGGAAAGGATCACAATGGATTTCATTACTAAGCTACCGAAGACGGTGGGCGGATACGATACTATTTGGGTTATTGTTGACCGCCTTACCAAATCTGCACACTTCCTAGCGATGAAGGAAACCGATACAATGGAAAGACTTGCTCAGCTGTACATCAAAGAGGTTGTATCTCGTCATGGTGTACCTTTATCGATCATCTCCGATCGCGATCCCCGTTTTGCTTCTAGATTTTGGCGTTCTTTGCAAGAAGCCATGGGAACTCGTCTCGACATGAGCACTGCTTATCATCCCCAGACTGACGGGCAAAGTGAACGAACGATTCAGACCTTGGAGGACATGCTGCGTGCATGTGTCATTGATTTTGGAAAGGCCTGGGAAAGACATTTGCCACTCGCCGAATTCTCGTACAACAACAGTTATCACTCTAGCATTAATGCTGCACCTTTTGAAGCATTGTATGGCCGTAAGTGCCGATCTCCTATTTGTTGGGCCGAAGTAGGCGAAAAGCAAATCATCGGACCCGAGGTAGTCCACGAAACGACGGAGAAGATTGCTCAGAATCAAGCTAGACTTAAGACTGCCCGTGATCGCCAAAAGAGTTATGCCGATCTTAAATGTAAGGACTTTGAATTCAACGTTGGTGACCGTGTAATGTTGAAGGTTGCACCTTGGAAGGGTGTGATTCGCTTTGGAAAACGTGGAAAGTTAAACCCACGATACATTGGTCCTTTTGAGATCTTGGAACGTGTTGGACCCGTTGCTTACCGATTAGATCTACCAGCACAATTGAGCTCAGTTCATCCTACCTTCCATGTATCGAACTTGAAGAAGTGTCTTGCTGCACCTGAACTTATCATACCATTGGAAGAACTTACTATTGACGACAAAATCCACTTTGTGGAAGAACCTGTTGAAATTATGGATCGTGAGATCAAAACTTTGAAACGCAACAAGATTCCGATTGTACGAGTACGATGGAATGCCAAACGAGGACCTGAGTTTACTTAGGAGCGAGAGGATCAAATGATGCGAAAGTATCCTCACCTTTTCCCGACTCCTCCATCTACCTCAGCTTAAATTTCGGGACGAAATTTTCTTTAACAGGTGGGTAATGTAACGACCCTGGAATTTCCAACGTTTATTTATTAATAATTATTATTATTAATACGTATGATTAAACGAATGTACGTTATTACATTTACATGTTGCCATGATTGCCCGAACTTGACTTTTAAGTGCCCGAAACGTCTTTGTGACACCCGGAACTTGCACGAATAATATTTTCAAGTATTATTTACATTCATGATTAGTTTATTAATCATTTTAATTAAATAAGGTTGTTGGGTAATTACTTGGGCTTTTGTTGGACTTTATTTGTTAATTAATTGAACTTGGGCTTTATTAGTGTAATGGACTCTTGATGTTGGGCTTCTAAGCCCACCCTACATTATTAATGGACCTTTTAGCCCATATCTTGAAAGTGTAAGTGATACTTGAACATTAACTAGCTAGTTTTGGTTCATTTGGAATCTAGTTGCCATAATCCCCATGCATAACCATTCTTTATCCAACTTTTGAAGCTTTACTTGCAAGTGACCACAAAACTAATCCCTCCCCCCATTTTTCTGCTGCAAAAACCGTAGGCCTTATGGCCTTGGAGGGAGTTCTTTTGGTTCATTTTTGTATTACTTCATCACTTGTATTTTCTCTCATTCAAACACACATTCAAACTTGCAACTTCTTTCTCACTTTTCTCTCTTGCTTTTCTCTCAAATCTAGTAAGTAGCAAGATAACTTTTCTCTCCTTTTTACTTCTAAAAACTGATTTCTACATGAACATAATCATCATCATCTTTTGTTTATTGTTACTAGTCTTTGATTAGTTAATTACTTGTTGTTATTTACTTACATGTTTCAAGAATCTAACTTTCTAGTTTGATTCATCCTTTATCTTGTTTTAACAAGAACAATCAAGAACTAAACTCTCTAGTTTAGGTTCTACATATATTGTTTCAAAAGATATAAGTTCATTGTTGTTGAAATCATACTTGTAAGTCATGGAAGTAAACTTAAAGTTTACTTTACTTAAAGATCAACTTTGGTTGAATCTTTAAAGTATGAGCAACCCTTGAACTAATTACTTGTTTAATTAACTTGTTTCTTTATTTTATACACTTTAATTTCATGTAGTTAGTTTATATGGTCAAGTACTACAAGTTAGTCTTGATCTCATATCTCTTGAACAAATTAAGTTAACCTTGAAAGTTCAAGAACACACAAATAAGTTTTCCTTAAATATAACTTTGGATCTAGACTTTTGAGTCTTGGATCTTCAAGATCAAACTAAGAACTATGTTCTACTACTTATGATCTTGATTAGTTAGTTTACTTTCAAGTTTGTAACTTGTTATTAGCTTTAAAGTCCATGTATGTGTTAGATCTAAGACCTTGATGCAACTTTGGTTCATCAAACTTCATACAACTCTTAAGTGAGTTGTGCTTCATGTCTTAGACTTGCACATGGGTTATGATGGTCAATACTTGGTTAAGATGATGTAGATACATCAATGAGTTGTACACTTGAAGCTATATGCATCAAGGACGAGAACCATGATGAACATCAAGCACCAAGACCACCGGAACCCTTTTAAACTCACTGTTCTGTCCAAAACCTACTGACCTGATGCTTCTGGAACAGACCAGTAGACCTGGGCTGTTCTAACCTTGATTTTTAGATAGAACTTTTCGAGTAGATAACTTTTCATATAAGACTCGTCTTAATCCGAGTTACGGTTTAGGATTTATGGCCCTCCGATCGTTACTATGTCCTTTAACGTTTTGCAGAAATTTCTGACCTACTCGCACTTAGACCGTCGCCACGGTCAAACCAAGACGAGTTTGCTTCTGTAAATTTTACCACACTTAAGGGACTAATAGACGGAGCCATGGCCACTGGTCTCACCTTAATTCAGTAAGGGTAGAGGCCGTGGTGACTGACTGAAGTCAGACTTTGTTTTACATTACTTTCATAAACGAAACCTACCTTACGCCTTTTGTTTGATGATGAATGATGATGACCCTTAAGACCTTAATTACATACTTTTAAACCTATTAAGACGATTTACTGACTTAGTACTATTTGACTTAGGTTGAGGACTTCGGACCATTTACTTGCACACCTTTCCCGACTACTACTTTACCGCTACATATCATTGTGAGTTATAGCATTCTCTTTTTACTTTAACTTATTTTGGGAACTGAGAATACATGTGAATTTTATGTTTTACATACTAGGCACGAGTACTTAAACTTATATATGTGTGGGTTATATAACGGCAGAAACATTCCCTTTAGCTCGGTAACGTTTAATCATTGGTTTATGAACCGGTGAACGTGAATCTTAGATATGGATCCATAGGGTTTGACATCCCCACTCGGGCTAGTCGCGCTAGTAGTCAACGAGTGTTTAATACTTCGTAAACATACGCACTCGCCAAGTGTACTTTCAGGGGGTATTTTAAATGTTAAGTTAGTTACCAAGTGCCCACGGTTAACATATACTTTATCATACTGTTTTGAAACGCTCTTTGTAGCACTGAAATCTCGTGGCCTACCTTACATACTGTTATACTTAAACTATAGCTCACCAACCGTTGTGTTAACGTTTTTAAGCATGTATTTCTCAGGTGCTTGAGGTTGCTTCCGCTGTCTTACTTGTCGTGCTGTAGAACCCGCTGCTTAGAGTTGTTATCGCATGACTACTTATCTTGCATTCAAACTTATTTACTTTTGAAACTATGTTATGTAACGACCTTTGGGGTCACGTACACTTATTTATTTGCTTCTACTTAGTGAAGCATGCTTTTAAAATGTAAAACATTTGATGTCGGTTATGACATCACCTTTTTATCGTGAATGCAACTTCTTTAATTACAGCATATAGTACTTAACCTTGTAATGATCCTGTTGTTGATGATTCGTACACGATGGTTTTGTACGGGGCATCACAAATAGTCCACAGTTAATAATTCAATAATTCATATATAGTTTAATATATAATATTTGAATTAATTAATACGTATCGTGACCCATTGTATACATGTCTCAGACTCGATCACAACTCAAAGTATATATATTATTTTAGAATCAACCTCGACCCTGTATAGTTAACTCGGTCATTACCGCATATAGAGTGTCTATGGTTATTCCAAATAATATATATAGATGCGTCGATATGATATGTCAAAACTTTGTATACGTATCCCGATAGTTAAAGTGCGTAAAATAAATACAGAAATTAAATGACGATAAACAAAATTGCGAGAATTAAAATTGCGATAAATAAATGTAATCAGATAGCTAGGAACAGTTAGCTGGAAACAGTTAGCGTGGATTCTTAACAAAATTTCTCATAGTTAATTTGTTTATTTCTAACAAATTTTATTTTGTCCAATGTTTTCTTCATTATGCCACTTGTTGGATTCTGATAGGTCAAAATCCAAATATGAAATTGAATGAAAATGGTTATTCTGCGGTGAACGGATACATATATCTGTGGATGTAAGTAGGATAGTAAATGACCGTTGAATCAGATTCGAAGAATGTACAGTGTAACTTATTAATGTAAAAGTAAATATTCCTCGGGTATTACTTACCCGTTAAAATATTTTCACCATTAACAGTTTGTACGAAAGAATTTTTTTTTTTTTTTTACAATATTTATGAAAATAGACTTACATATATATTTTCTTCAGATGTAATCATGGATTTAATGAGTTAATGTGATATTAGACTCATTTGATTTACCGTTAGAACAAGAATATATAATCTCTAAAACATTAAAGATTACATAATCGCCATGTCGAATGAAGATAAATGATGTAGAACGTCATGTAAAACGATGATTATGCTCGAGATACAGATTGTGATGTTGAGGCGTGTGTTGTTGATGGTACGGGTGTTGTTGCTGGTGGTTCTATTGATGTCGGTGATGTTGCTGAAGCTGGTAAGTTTTACACCATATTCTCCAAAGTTATTACTCGAGCGCGAAGCTCGTTGACTTCTTCCATTACTCCAGGATGATTGTCGGTTGGAACGAGCGAATGAATGAGGTTTAGAATTTTAGATAGAATATAATCGTGGCGAGATACTCTGGAAATGAGTGTGAAAATGGTGTTTCGAATGGGTTCGCCGATAAGTGCTTCAGGTTCTTCGCCAAGAGTGCAGGTTAGTGGGTGGAAAGGATCACCTTCTTTTCGTCTCCATCAGTTAAGTTGACTACGAATTCATCCCCAATTCATCCAGAATTGAAGATGACTAGTTGGTTGATTCATTTCATTTACACTGCTTTCGGAGCTTAGGTGAATATCCATGTCGGAATAGCTGTCGGAATAACTATCGGAATAGCTATCGAAATCTGAGGGACTCGAACTGGTTGAGGGATTTATCTCATACGATCAGATGAAGGATTTTCGATAAGAAATAGATTATAGGATGTAGATTAGTACCCTGCAATACATAATTTACATATGCATATATAATACTAAAATCCCATAAGTTACGGAGGAATCTACGGAAGCTGTCAGGCAAAGGTAACAATAACAGATACGCTAAGATATGAATTTATCTATACACTGTCTATGCAATAGAGGCAGTAAGACGTGTCTAGACTTTAAGGATGATAAGCAAATAATTTTCGACACTAAATGATAAGCAAAACTTTTGACATGCAGACACGGTCGAAGTCCAGACCCACTAATGCATCTAAACAACTATTAGTTAGACACACTAATGCAAGATCTGGTTCGCTAAGACCACCGCTCTGATACCAACTTTAACGACCCGTCCTAATTCATCTGGGCGAATACATTACATTTGGTTACATCGCGAGGTACTTGACCTCTATATGATACATTTTACAAACATTGCATTCATTTTTAAAAAGACAAACTTTCATTACATCGAAAGTTGACGGTATGCATACCATTTCATAATATACTCAACTATAATTGACTTATTAATAATCTTGATGAACTCAACGACTCGAATGCAACATCTTTTGAAATATGTCATGAATGACTCCATGTAATATCTCTAAAATGAGCAAATGCACAGCGGAAGATTTCTTTCATACCTGAGAATAAACATGCTTAAAAGTGTCAACCAAAAGGTTGGTGAGTTCATTAGTTTATCATCAATAATCATTTCTATCATTTTAATAGACCAGAAGATTTTCATTTCTATTTCTCATAAATAAACATCCCATACATAGAGATAAAAATCATTCATATGGATTGAACACCTGGTAATCGACATTCACAAGATGCATATAGAATATCCCCATCATTATGGTACTCCCTTCGGGCATGATAAATTTAGAAGTACTAAAGCATCCGGTACTTTAGATGGGGCTTGTTGGGCCCGATAGATCTATCTTTAGGATTCGCGTCAATTAGGGTGTCTGTTCCCTAATTCTTAGATTACCAGACTAAAAGGGGCATATTCGATTTCGATCATTCAGCCATATAATGTAGTTTAGATTACTTGTGTCTATTTCGTAAAACATTTATAAAAGCAGCGCATGTATTCTCAGTCCCAAAAATATATATTGCAAAAGTATTTAAAAATGGAGCAAATGAAACTCACGATACGATATTTTGTAGTAAAAATATGCATACGACGATACTGAACAATGAAGGGTTTGCCTCGAATTCACGAACCTATATCGATTATATAAGTTAAGACATATAATGAGCATGTAATAGTAATCAAACTATTTTCTGTATTAATTATATATCATATTACCTATAGTAAAATATTTGTCATTTCAAATATTATGTACATCTATATATGTTATATTAATATTATTCATATAATTATTTATTTTTTTATATGACATTAATAATAATATTTATATCTCTGATTAAAATATATTTATTTCTTATATGTAACTTAATTTATATTATATAATAATAATAATAAATAATAACATTTTACTTTAAAAACAAAAATAGTATGTAATATTTGTATATAGTTACTATATATGTATTAGATATATTTTCATATAAATAACTTTTGGTTTGTTAAAATAATAATTTTAATAATACTAAGATAGTGTTAATAATAATTATTATTATTATTATTATATTTAATAATGATAATATTAATTTTGACAATTATACTAGTCATTTATTTGTAGCAATAATAATAATGATAATTTTTATAAAAATTGATACTTTTAATAATAATGATAATAAAAATAATGATATTAAGAAAAGAGTTACATATATTTATATATAATATTTTACTGATCAGGACCGTAATTATAATCATCTTAACATCTTAATAATATTATCATATCATCATTTTATTATAACAGTTATAAGCATACTATATCATTCTAACTTCATGTCTTTAATCCATTTTGTATTATATTCTTAAAATATATTATTAGGCATGTTAATCATAATTTTAATACTTTTAAAAATATTAAATCATATCATAATAATAATAATAATAATAACAATAATAATAACAATAATAATAATAATAATAATAATAATAATAATAATAATAATAATAATAATAATAATAATAATAACAATAATAATAATAATAATAATAATAATAATAATAATAATAATAATAATAATAATAATAATAATAATAATAATAATAATAATAATAATAATAATAATAATAATAATAATAATAATAATAATAATAATAATAATAATAATGAGATAATAATAATAATAATAATGGATAAACTACCTTAAGTATGTTCTTCCATGGTTGCATAAATTAAAAAAAATAGTGCCTCTGCCCAGGCTCGAACCTCCGACCTCTCGTTAACCCAAATCACCCCTTAACCACTCCTCTGTTTCTGATTATCTAATTAATATCAGATTCTAATTATATTTAACCATTTATACTTCTGTTAACTTCTTCTTCTTCATATGTAAATCGACAAACACCATAACCCAATCAAATCATCTTAACATATATCATTATTTATCCGAATCATAACAGATAGTATCCAGTTTCGTTGGTGAAGTAAATAAAGAACATAACATGGGCAGTCCAATAGAAGCCCAATAAAACTAGTCCAAGATAAGTCCATTTAAAACTATAAGTAGCCTATTAATAGCCCAAGCCAACCACAGTTCAATCGACCCCGTTATTTAATCAACAAATAAAAAGGATTTCGGTTCCTTTTTCTTTTCCAACCGACAAGGTCAAAAGCAATAACTTCACAGGTCTTTGTGGGTTTTGTTCGTATGACAGAAGGGTGATGGTGTTTCATTAATCCAAAACAGATAACAATTAGAGTTTCGATTTTTGAAGTGCTCAATCAAACAATAGCAGGTTATAGCGGTCACATTAGTAATAAAAGTGGTGACGGATTGTTGGGGGTTTCCTGGACGGAAAGCAGCAGCAATTATAGTAACAAAGATAGTGGTTTTGAGGTGAGGTGGTGTTTGAATGGTTCATGGTTACAGCAGCCTATAGATTTATTTGATAGTGTTCTTGTTGTCGACTTGAAAGAGAAAATAGAAAACAGAAGCTGGAACAGGAAACCTGATCGAATAAAGATGGGGATGTTTGGGTTATCTCCAATTAGATAGAAACAGGAATAGGAGACAGGAGGCAGCGTAGCAATCAGGTATAGTAGTAGCGTATAGCAGCGATGTGGGGTATTTCTATGCCTAAAAGCTGTCGGCCACAATGGAGGAAAAAGGATTCGTAAAAGCAGTAGCAACGATATGATATTGAATAAAGGTTGAATAAACGATATAATCAATTAGGCACAGTATTCCCAATAGTGATTATAATATAATTTAAGATTTAAACGTGTTAAATTGTTAGCCGTCGTTTACTATTTCATTCACGGACTGAAATTCGTACTCCGTTGATAAATCAGTGGTGAATAAAAGTACTCAGAAAAATCTCAAAATTTTAAATTAAGTATCTTTATTTATTTCGGTTATTATGGTAAAAAATTGGTCATTAACTATTAAATAAATATTAAATTAATTATTCACTCCCAACTCCAAGTAAAATATAAAAAGTTTTAAAATTCAACAGATAGTTCCTAAATACATTTTTAATAAGCCTATAATTTGTAAAACTCATTTTTGGCTAACCGTTTATTTTAGAATCACATAGGTTTCTTTTTAACTAGTTTACTGTTAATCAAATGACAATTGAGCATTACTTTCATTTACTAAATAACTCCGAAGCCCTATTTATATATTCTATATATTTTATTTATATATATAGATAATAATTATTATATGTTATTATTATTTAACATAATTAATTCTAACAATTACAATATACAATATTTCATATTATTATTATTATATATATATATATATATATATATATATATATATATATATATATATATATATGTGTGTGTGTGTGTGTGCATATCTATTTAGTCTAAGCAATCAATTCGTATATTATTATTTCAAACTACTATATATATATATATATATATATATATATATATATATATATATATATATATACATATATATATATATATATACAACCAGTTGTTCGTGAATCGTCGGGAACGATCGATGGTCAATTGAATAGTTCAAAATTTTTTAGACTCAACATTACAGACTTTTCTCATCGTGTCAGAAACATATAAAGATTAAGTTTAAATTTGGTCAAAAATTTTCGGGTCGTCACACAACAAATGAAAGAAGATCATAAGTTAATAAACTTTGATCTTAACTAACTTTTTGTTGAAACCTCAAGCTAGTAAGCTTGGATTTCTAGTGTTCTTGAAGATCCATAAAGTAAAAAGTTGGATCTACAAGTTACATGAAGATCATAAACATAAGTTTTGATCTTTTAACACAATTAAAGAGATCTTAAGTTAATAAACTTAGATCTAACAAGATAATGAAGATTCAAAGCTAAAAAGCTTGAATCCTTCATGTTCTTGAAGACTTTTCAAAACGAAGTTTGAATCTTACAAGAGTTATGAAGATTCAAGTTACAAGACTTGAATCTTTGATCATGATGATGATGATTTCAAATTTAGAAGAAAAGAAAGAAAAGAAGTAAGTTTCAAACTTACAATTTGAGAGAGAATTCTAGAGTGAGATTGTAGAGAGAAGTGTGTGTTTGAGAAAATGAAGTGAAGTGTGTGTATTTAACAAAGAAAGAAAAAGAAAAAAAAATAAATAATGGTGATGGTGGGAGGGGTGGCCGACGGTTTTGGATGGGTGGGGGGGACCATTTTGGCCTCATGTGGTGGTGGCATGGTGTGGTCCATGGTGGTGGTACAAGGTGATGTTGATATGTTGGGTGGCATGAAACAAAGTGTAAGCATTAGTTCATAAGCATGCAAGTTACTTGTCTTATTATTTTCATGGGCTAATCATTAAGTAAATAGGCTAATTAGTCCACTAATTAATCCACTTAGTTGAGTAGGTTGGGCCATGGAAGTCCATTGAGGTAAAAGTCCATTAAGGTAACTAGTGAGCATTAGTAAACACTAAGCGTAATTAAATAACCACCAAGCCAAGTAATTGTCATAAATAAATAACAATTATGTTTACGTAGTCATAACATTCCAATTATGACAAAAGTTTAACGTGTACCAAGAACGTAGCTCGTTTTAAACAATAAGTGACACTAACGGTCATAAATGCATTCGAGGATCATGTTAAGTGATTAAGCACTTAATAACACGTTGTAGATATTAATGAAAGTAATTAAAATAACTGATGATCCCAAAATATAATCTAACTCAGTACGCACAAATACGCAGTTTCATGAAAGTAATAAATATAATTAAAAGTCAAAAAAATCAGGTCGTTACATTACTTTACGTGCTATTTTAATTTAATTCAAATTCATTTTTAACACACACACACACACACACACAATAATTAGAAAAATTATATTATTTTGAATTCTTGAGTACTCTGCTCCCTTAGAACGAACCATGACTTACTATTAGCTTATACTACACGAATATGATAGTTGACTATATGTGTGATAGTTTTTAGTGGTAGTTTCTAGATTAATTAAGTGTTAGATTTCACACATCAGTGGCATCATGCATGATCCACAAATTTTTGGAAAAATTCTTTGTGAGTACAATCCGAGATACCTGCCACTTATTCGTCTCGCAACACGAAATCGTCCTTGGACCCCTTTGTTTTATGCTTACGCTTTTTAGGTCTAGTTGTTTTATAGATGGACCATCATTAACCACATTGATCTTCAACACCGTGATTGAGATCAATACTCACTTTTGCATTGTAACATCCCAGATTTTTCCACATAAGAGGTTCCTAAGGGTGGAACGACGTTCTTGATAGCTGGAACGACGTTCGGGAATCCAAGAACGTCATTGTGTAAGGAAGAAAAGTGGAAAAAGTTGAACAGAACGTTTTGGAGCCGTTTGAAGAACGACGTTCCTGTATGTGGAACGACGTTCTTATTTTACGTATAGGTGGAACGACGTTCCGTAGTCTGGAACGACGTTCCTATTTCTAGATCTGTGATTTTGAACCCGTTTTTGGGGTTTTAAATGAAGGGCAATTTGGTCTTTTTACTTGTGGACGGGCTTAGAGCTGGTGAACTGATCTCAAAACTCATTCATATTTCATTTCACATCTACTCAACTCTCTCATCTCATCCTAGAGAGAGAAACCTATTTTTAGAGTGAGAGAGCTTAGATTGAGGAAGAAGGAGCTTGATTCTTTTCAAGGTGCAAGAGTTAACATTGTGCATCTCGTTCCTAGCTACGTTTTGCTAGGGGTGGTAGTCCTAACTCCGAATTTCATTTAATTTGATGTTAGGGTTTGAACTTGCATGTCCTTGAGAAAACTCATATACCTCACAAATGGGTGTTTGAAACTAGTTGTGGGTATTGTTGACCCTTGTTGGTGGGTTTTGGGTTAGAAAATGTTTTGGCCATGTTAGGGCTTGCAATTTAGGTATAATCACTAGGATTAGTGATTATGTTGGTGTTGAAACTCAAATGGGTGTGTTTAGAAGTTTAATTTTTGGTGTAAACCCAATTTAGGTCAAAATGAGTCTTTTGGTTGAAATGGGTCACAAAGTGCTTCTAGTACTTGACCATAAGTTGTGTTTTGGTGAGTTTGAGCCAAAACCACTAGCCATTAGTGATTTGGGGTATTGAGGTCTTGTTTGACCTAGTTGGTGGTATAGGTGCAATTTTGGGTTGAATTTGCACTTGGATATTTTGGGGTCAAGCTACTAGTGTTTATAGCTTGATGTTGTGTTTTATGCTAGGAGACTTGCTTTTGGATCAATCTTGAAGTCCTAGCTTGATTGTTAACTCATCTAAGTGTTCAAGGTGAGTGGAGTATTTATATGTGTGTATATATAAATTGTTTGCTTGCGGGGGTTAGTGACGAGTACTATCCGGTTGTGATGGATTTACTCTTTGGTGGCCACTCGATGCAAAATGGTGAGTGATGTCCTTAAGGGTTCATTCTTTGTTGGCCACGTTGCGTTTGGGGAAAGTGGTAAGTGTGATTATATAAAAATCCACTCTTTGTTGGCCACTTGTGAGGATGTGGTAAGTGTCACCATTGAGTTTCACTTTTTGTTGGCCACATTCGGGTATATATGGTAGCGCCATCTGGGAGGTGCTTTTGTTGGCCATATACACGGGTTGTTGGTGTTACTCATTCGATGACTAGCACAATTGGGCATGGTTAACCATATGTAGTGTGTTTATAGTGTAGTATGTTATATTATTGTCTTACATAATTAACATGCTAGCTTGTGTTCAAATTGTGATTAGATGCTTTAGTAATGCTATCTTGTATGCGGTTATGTGTAAGTTGAGCAAGTAAGTGATTTATGTATGTATGCATATAAGTATTGCACTCACTAAGCATTGTAGCTTACTCCCTCGTTATTTATCTTTTATTAGATTGTCGAACATTGAATGACAAGAATAAGGGATTGGCTTAGCTCGCATGTTGATGGTCTTGGAAAGACGCTTTTGATAATGGTCCCGATGGTCATGCTCACTTTTGGGTCGCTTTGGTTAAAGGGTCATGTTAAACATTGGTTAAATTATGGGACTTGTGTTCCCGATGTTGTAAACTTGTAACTTGATGTATTTTAGAATTTAGTCTAACATGTGAGTAAGTTATGGTGATCCAAACTTGTGTTGTTGCGATTATTATTAACGGTAAAAAAAGTGATATTTTTACAAGTCATTTAATAACTCGGTTTGGGGTTGTTTCATGCATTTTAGCTAAAGCAACTGAAACATTACCCAATTTTGCATTTTTAGCCAAAACACTTGAAGCAATAGAAACATTACGACCTGAAGCAACAGAAGCATCTAATACGATTGAAATTTTACCCGAAATCGAACGAAATCCTCTAAATCCTGAACCGTTGCTACAACCCCGAACAAAACCGAAGCATTATTGGCCAATGAAACCTCAGCAGTCCCAAATGTCCCGAATTGCAAACTGACAACAACCTCATCTACATCAACGACTTTGTCCAAAACCACATTCGCATTCGCAGGTTGATCATTGGTAGCACCATTACCTTGAAGGCTTGAACCCCAACTTCTTAACAATCAAGGCATCATTAACAATGTCAATATTTTGACCGTTAGGGATGACTCGATAAAATAATACGGTTTGAGATTGCCATAAGCTCCGAAGGGGACTCGCTAAATAAAACTCCATCAAGGATCGGATCTGCACTAAGCTCATGAACCCAAAACATTACAAACCGAGAACACATTATAATTAAGATCAACCTCAACCAAGTCGTGCAAGTGTTTTGGGTTAACGATTTTGACAAAGGCAAATAAAAATCCAAGATTGCCCAAACTACAAGAAGCTTTTGCAATCTTAAGGACCTCACCGAAAAGGCTCGCAATTTGACGACACAATCAGAGGAGGTGTACACAACAAGTATTCCCTTCAATTCCATCCAAGCAAATTTAAAATAACAATGAGTTAACTTCTTTTCCGGGATCACAAGCACGAACTCCTTGAATTGAGATGAAAGAAACAATCTCATCAGCACACAATCTCATCTAGTACTAGTTTTTTTTTTTTTTTTTTTTTTTAAATCATCTAGTTCTAGTTCTAGTTCTAGTTCAAATTTTTTTTTTTTTTTTTAAAATAATCTACTTCTAGTTCTAGTTCTAGTTCTCGTTCTAATCGAGCAAAAAGGAAGGGTAGTTATATATCCAACAAAGATTTTGATAAATCCACTCATTCTGTGCATTGACAAATTGTACTGTACAAACAAGCAATGCATAATTTGAGTATATTTATCAAAATTGTTGTTGAATATATTATACCCAAAAAGAAAGTGGTTAATAACATACAGTTAAGTGCACTTGACTTAATTTTACAAACAAGCAATGCATAATTTGAATGTATTTATCAAAATTCTTGTTGGTGTTATAAAATATCTAGATTGTGTTATAAAATATCTAGATTGGATGTTAATTTTATTATTATTATATTTCTTGCATAGTAATATTTTATACTATAAATAGACATGTATGGTAACCATTTAAGGTGTACCATTTCTCTTGAAATATCAATATCAATATTTCTTCTCTCCTTCTTCTCTCTTTTTCTCTCTTTGTTCTTATAACCATTAAAGGTAGTTATAAGCCTACGAATTATAACACGTTATCAGCACGAAGAGCTTAGTGTAATCAAAGGATATCTCAAACGATCACAAGTTAGTGATCAAGGTATGAAATTATTAATAATTTTCAGACTCGAATATATCAAACTTCTACTAACATTTTGAACTACTAATTTTTATTAAGTTCTTAGTGCATTTGTATTGTTCTTATTATATGGTTGGCTCTGCCACCTAAATTATATATGGTCGACACTGTCGCCTAACTATCATTTATGTTTACTAACTCTTATTAACTTCACTAACATTTATATTTATGTTATTTAAATTATATGTGGTCGGTTATACCGCCTGAATTATATTTTCTGTAATCTAACTCCTATTAACTTCACTAACATTTATATTTATGTTATTTAAGTTATATATGGTCGGTTATACCGCCTGAATTATATTTTCTGTAATCTAACTCTTATTAACTTCACTAACATTTATATTTATGTTAATAAGACCTCATGATTGTACGCAACACGTCATTTGACAACACGGTACTTTATGTACGCAACACGTCATTTGACAACATGGTACCGTGGGTCGAAATTAATTTCGATCAATACGAATACGATGAGGTCTTTATATGTTATCTAACATTTATGATTACTTATGCAATTAATCATTATTTATTTCATGCATACTAATATTTATTCTTAAATTTATAATCTTAAAAGTTAAAATAAGAAAAAGTAGTTTGTATTTTTATTAAAAGTAAATCTTAAAAGTTAAAATAAAAAAAAAGGAATGGTAAAATGGAGTAGTTTTTTTTGTCAAAAATGAAGTATTGAAAATGAAGTGGTCTCCTTCTATAATTAAAAAAAAAAATTGTACCTAATTGCTATTATCTGCCCTCGTATTTTTTTTTCCTTCTTTTCCTTACTTTATCTCAAAAACCGAAATTCCTTTTTTTGATAAGTCTTGGGCCGAGACAACTACTCATCAGATGGAATTTAATCATACACGTTTAAGAGGGTGTTTGGGGTAGCGTTTTGAGAAAGATTTTTTGATTATTACGTTTTATAAACGTAAAAAAATTGATTTTTAGTGTTTGGCAATTAATCTTTGAAAAGTGATTATGTACGTTTAGGAAGCATCAAAACGCGGTTATGAAACAGTAGCACTCAGCATACTGCACCAAAACGCAATAAAATTCTAGAGTCAAAATTACTTAAATATCCTAAAAAGAATTAGTCATGTTTTTTTTTTAATGGGTACAACAAGGGTATTATTAGGCACTAAGAAAGAGAGCAAACATGATGGCTAATGAATTCAAACTTGATTACCCTTCGGTGGTAGTATATATAATTTGATTTATTACGGTATTGTCATGTCTTTAAAATATATTATTTGATATAAGATATCCAATAATTTGACATTACGATGTCTATCTTAGTCATTTTAGTCATTAATTATTGGATTTCAAATATCTAAAAAAATGAATATTTAATTATTGCGATATCAAACATTATAATCAAATCCAAACACTATTTATTTACAACACGTTTTGCTGCAGCTGATTATTTGATTCCAATTATTTAAAACGCATAATCATTTTTTCAAATCGCAAATCCAAACACCCCCTAAATAAATCTAGTGTTAAAGGCAAGTGGGGGTATCAAAGAATTGAAGTGGAAACATGTACGTGTAAAACAAGTCAAGCGAAAGAGGTCCCTACTACCTTATTAAACTAATTGGGTGCCAAATTGTTTAATGGCAAGATTCATTTTTGGTTGGTTGGGTCACGGATTTTAGACAAGCTTTATGGGCAGATTTTTTTATTGCAAGAGGGTAAAAACTTTTTTCCAAACTTGTCAAATATTTTGTTAAAAACGTGACCGTTGAAAAAAGGAGATTGAATAATAAAACTTAAAAAACATTTTTTTTTTTTTGAGTGTGCATCAAAATGGCCCATTTAATAATGGGGAGTTAAAAAGATAGTCAAAATTATTTCAACGAACAAGGGTTCAATTGGATGTTTCTTAAAAAAATAAATAAATAAAAAAAATCCGCGGGTACGGGTGATGGATCCAATAAATCCGCATCCACGACCCGCGGGTGTCATCCCTAATTGTGACGAGTACAAATCAACTAAAAGTCTAAAAGATAAATGCTCTTATAGGGACCAAATGTTCACAATAATTGCCTAAGCTAGATATGAAACAAATAGTTCATTAAAAAAAAAAAAGGTCGTTCTGCGTTTTCGAGATGATAGCCGAAATACACTTACAAAAGTAGGTCAGCCGTCAATTCTTTATGGCCATATCAACGTAGATCAACAAAATCATTTATGTTTTTGATAAAAGATTAATTGAAATTTAAATTTTTTTTTTTTTTGGATTCTCGGTAACAAAAGCAAAGGTTGTTTTTGGTTGCCACAACAAACAAGACAGAGGTTGTTGACCTTTGTTGTTAAACATGGCACAAGTGAACAATAACAATAGATTATTGTTTTTGAAAAGAATAATGATGCGTTAATTTAATTGTATAAAATAAAATTAAAGAAAATGGTTTTCATTGATGACTATGAACAAACGCAAACAAAGTGTTTGTGGTATTTGGTGATTAAAAAAAAAAGTGCATCTAAAGCTTCTACTGAAAATAATATGCATCTAAAGCTTCTACTGAAAATTAATGTACAAGGTACAACATATAACTATATGGTCAAATTCATTTGAGCCTTCGGAGTCACAAGTATATGATGTATATATATTACTCAATTAACAAAATAGTAAATCGAAATTAATTCATATGAATAGTAAAACGAAATTAATTAATTTACTATTCACATAAAAAAACGCATATGATGAAAAGCGCATCGCATATGATAAGCGCATATGATAAAAAGCGAATATGATGAAAAGCACAGCGCATATGATGAAAAGCGCATATGATTAAAAGCGCATATGGTGAAAAACACAGCGCATATGATTAAAGGCGTATATGGTGAAAAGGATATATGATAAAAAAGGCACATATGGTGATTAATGAAAAGTATATTGTGAAAAAGAATCACAAATGTTTCTTGAAAGAATTCAAGGTAAGATATATGAACCAATTCATCCATCATGTGAACCATTTTGATATTTCATGGTTCTAATAGACGCATCTAGCGGATGGTCTCATATTTGTATGTTATCGAGCCGTAATATGGCATTTGCAAAGTTTCTTGCACAAATTATTAAATTGAGAACACATTATTCTGATTACACCATTAAAAGGATGAGACTTGATAATGCTGGTGAGTTAACATCTCAAGCATTTAATGATCATTATATATCTACAGGGATTGTTGTTGAACATCCAGTTGCTCATGTGCATACACAAAATTGGTTTAGCTGAATCAATAGATAAACGCTTGCAGCTAATAACTAGACAATTGATAATGAGTACAAATCTCTCAATATTTATATGTGGACATGTAAATTTACATGCTGCGACATTAATTCGCATTATACCATGTGGAAGTCATAAATATTTTCACTTAATACTTGATTTTGGCCAAGAGCCAAATATTTTCCACCTTAGAACATTGGTTGTGCAGTGTATGTTCCAATTGTATCACCACAAAACAATAAAATGGTTCTTCAAAGAAAGATGGTAATATATTTTGGATATAAAACATCTTCAATCATAAGATATATTGAACCCATGATGGGTGATGTTTTTACAGCACGTTTTGCTGATTGTCATTTTAATAAAACATTGTTCCCTAGATTAGGGGGAGAAATAAAAATAAAAAATAAAATGATGCTTCATGATGTGAACATCAATTAAGGTATATTGAACTCGCACAAAAGAATGTGAAACGAAAGTTCAAAAATAATGCATATGCAAGAACTTGCAAATTAATTACTTTATGCATTTACAGATAAAAAAAAAAGTGACCAAAAAAATATATACCAGCTATAAATGCTCCAGCTCGAACTGAAATTCCAAAAGCTGGCAATAATGTCACTGTTGAGTCTTTGCCACGCATCAAACGTGGAAGATCAATTGGTTCCGAAGATAAAAATCCTCGAAAAAGAAAATCAGCTGATAATGAGGTAAAAGAAAGTGTTCAAGAAGAACCACAAATCAATATTCCTTCTGCAGAGGATATTGATAAATGTAAATACTAAAATTGCGATAAAATTATGCAATATTATGGAACCAAAATGAAATTAAAATCTCTATGAGATATTTTCATATAATGTTACAATGACATCATGAATAAAGATGATGATCTGAAACTAAAATCTATCATTGAATATACAAAGTGGACATGATTGAGCTCAATGGAAAGGAGCAAGATGAGCTAAATTAGAATCGCTCGATAAAAGAAAAGTTTTCGGATCAATCGTTATCACTTTTAAAGATGTGAAACATATGGGATATAAATGAATTTTTATCCGAAAAGAAATGTGCAAATGAAGTTACAAGGCAAAACTAGACTTGTAACTCAATATTTCCCACAAAGACCAGAAATGAATTATGAAGAAAACTTATCCTTATGTAGTGAATACAATTACTTATTAGATACTTAATCAACCTGGTAGTTACTTAAATGCATCTCATGGATGTTGTTACTACTTATCTATGTGAATCACTTGATAGTGATATATATATGAATATATCTGAAGGGTTTAAGGTATCATAAGTATCTAATGCAAAACTCAAATAAATGTATTCCATTGAATCACAAAGATTTTTATATGGATTGATACAATAGTATAACCGATTAAATGACTACTTGAAAAAAAAGGGGTATACATATAAACTTATTTTGCACGTATGTTTTATAAAAACAATGTTCGGATATGTGATCGTAGTTGTTTATGTCAATGTTCTTAACATCATATGAACGAATAAAGAGATCTATGAAACCATTCAACTTCTAAAGAATTATTTTGAAATGAAAGATCATGAAAATCTTAACAGATCGGAAGTTCCATATTTTAGTGCAATTGAGGTTCTTATGTATCTTATAGATTGTACAAGACCTGACATTTCTCTTGCAGTTAATTTGTTGGCAAGATTCAGCTCAAATGACAATGGAGCGGGATCAAACACATATTTTGATACCCTTGAGAAACTGCTGATTTAAAATTATTTTATTATAACGTTTCAAAACAAGATTTGGTTGATTATATATATGCAGGTCATTCATCAAATCCTCATAAAAATAAATCTCAAACTCGATATGTATTCCTAAACGGAGATACCACAAAATCATGGCGTTCTTAAAACAAACACTTGTTGCAACATCATCATCAAATCATGACGAAGTGATTGCATTATATGAAACTACTCGAAAATGTGTTTGGTTGAGATCAATGACACAAATCATTATTGATTCTTGTGGACTAGAACGCTATAAAAGACTAACAACTATCTTCACCAACAACTATATATGAAGATAATGCAGCTTGCATAATACAAATGAAAGAAGAGTATCAAAAGTGACTGAACAAAATATAAATACTGACGAGGCGCCAAAGCCATAGACGGTCTTAACGGTCATAAGTTTGATGGAAAAGAATGGTATGTTGGTAAGGCTCAGAAAAGACTACAAAGGAATAGGAATTGAAACAAGGGTTTGAGCAAACCATGAAGGAGACTGTAGACAAATCACAAGGGCTAAACTTGTACATAAAAGATTTAGATGATACAGTTTCAGATGAAAACCTCAGATTCTTCTCATATACTCAAGATCTCGTAAAAGACAACCAGATTAAAATGAGATACGTTCAATCAACAACTCTGTAGCGACCCCGACAAATCGTCAAGTGACGGCGTCGTCTACGTAGGTCCCATTGCCTGGTCATAAGTCTTTATGACAACGTTTGACCAAAATATGTCGCCTTCATTTCAACATAAAGATTGTTTCCAAAGTTTAAAAGGATTGTTCAACCAAAAGTTAAGTTACAAGGTTATAAGTACAAATGAAATCTAGGCGACACGGTTTAAAGTAAAGTCATAAGACGCTCCATGAAATGCATGTATACTCGACATCCAATGCAAGTATCAAATAATGAGCGGAAGCATGTATCACATATCGTGCAAGACCTGAGAAAAACATAGAAATCTGTCAACGAAAACGTTGGTGAAATCATAGGTTTAAGTAAGTAAGTGAGTAAAAGTAAGTAAGTCGAACCACAAGGTTTGCAAAGTTGAAATAATAGTAATACATTCTAAAAGTTAATATTCACGAGCACCCAATTATCAAAGCTTAACATTCCATCCATTGTATACCCCATCCATAGTGCTAGAACAAACACTGCTTCTCGAAAATATATTTCATCCGTAGACGGTAGCGAACCGTCAAAGATGAGGGTTGTCAACCCATATGGCCATATAACATAAGTTCTCGCTTACACCCGTCAAGTGTAACTAATGATAATCGAATTGAGGATTTTTGTTCTAAACTCGTATGTAGAATGTTTGTTTTCCCGTTCTTGTGTTCGCTTAATTCAAAAGAATCGTTTATGTTTTCTCATCCCAAATATAAGTTCAAAAAGAGTAAAAGTGGGACTATGATCTCACCTTGAGTGCACGTACGAAAAGTACTTCACAAAATAACGTGTGCGAAGGATAGTGCTAGTCTTGACCTAAACAAATAGGTCGTATCAATAACGGTAAACACGATAGGTCAAAGATGTTCAATTAGTCCTATGGCTCGTTACGACTCGATTATGTAGCATGTGAAATCAAATTGTCAAGTTTCATGCAAGGTACAAGTATATAAACAAGTTAGGAAGGTTGCATAATCATTTGGTTAAGTTTGACAAAAAGTCAAACTTTGGTCGGTCAAAGTCAACGAAAAAGTCAACACGTTCGGGTCGGGTCCCGAACTATTTTCCTGAGGTTTTTAATCATGTATGAGCATGTTAGGACAAGTTACATGTGAGTCGGAGGTGCGTAGCATAGCAAACATTATTCGAAAATTGACAAAGTTGGACAGACCATAATGGCGCGCCGCGCGGGTATATGGCGCGCCGCGCCATTACCTGTGCAGAGAGTTCTGGCAGTTTTTAAGTTTTATGCACGAACCTAACTTCAAACAATCACCATTTATGATCCGCAAACAATCAAGACAAGTATCTTATACCGTTGGGAAGGTAATTTGACGAGGAAAACTAATAAACACATTTCATCAATCAATCTACCTATTACAACAACCAAAACCGCATCTAATGCTTAACATTAACCGCATACAAGTTCATAAATGCAATTCAATGATTCGGGCAACCAATTTACGTGAATGATATGCCGTTTCGAAGGTAATCAAGAATACAATCCAACTAAACACTTACCAATAATAATCCATGGCATTCAATGCATCAAAAGTCCATTTCAAGTTCATCAAACCCTAACCCAAATTCACCAAAATCAATAATCAAGTTCATGAAGTTTTCTAAGGCAACCTACACATCAAATTGAAGCTAGTGATACTAGTAACACAATTAAAACATCAACTTTTAACATCTAACAACATATGATCATCCTAAATTCAAGAACAACGCACCAAATTTCAAGTTCATGCTAGTTACACTAAAACAATGAGATCGAGCATATAAATTACACACACGACATCACAATGAGCCATAGACACTAACTAACACCATTTCAAGTCAAAAACACGAATTTAGAGAAATCTAGAGTTTTAGAAATGTTACCCAAACTTGATGATATTGGTATCAAGAGGTAGAGGATGAAGAGAGGATCACAAAAATGTAATTTGTTTTGATGTTTGCTTCTCCAATCGAATTTAGATGATGATTTTATGTTTGAGGGTTTTGAGTTCAAAAATGGGAAGTAGAGAGAAAGAGGAGGATGAAGGTGGGAGGTGGAGATGAAATGAATGGATGTGGTAAGTGGGTTGACTAGTTGACCTAGTCAACTAGTTTGCCCATTTGGCAATCTCGGTCCCTCGAGTTTCAAAGCGGGTGCGGGAATTAACCCAACGAATATTTTAAAAACGTTCGAGTAACGGATGACTTTATAATTAGATAACGAGAATATTATGAACGTTAGTTAACGAAAGATACAAATTTGAATAACGAAAGATATTATAAAAAAAAAAGACGGTGTTAAAATAAATTTAACGGAAAATCACGGGATGTTACATTATCCACACCTCAAAAGAAATTTCGTCCCGAAATTTAGTTGGAAGTAGTAGTCGATGTCTCTTACTCGAGACCTAGCGTTGTTCAATCTACGGAGCAGTGAAGATACATCCTTAGGCATTTCCACGAATCTGAATAGTCGGGGTGTTACGTAGTAGTAAGGTTTGGTTTTACGATCCACAAGTTCAGCCGGTTTTCCTATGAAGAGTAGTTTGTCATCAATAGTTGGTGCATCTAGAAGGATTGCAAGTTTCCTGTTCCGCAGGACACGTTTCTAAGTTTGTTACACGAAATGTAAGGTAAACGGAAACTTAATTGAGTCGGCAGTTCTAAATGGTAGGAAGCGGCTCCAATACGCCCCAAGGTTTCAAAAGGTTCAATATTGCGAATATAACCTTCCTCGATTTCCCAAAATGAATTACACCTTTCCAAAGTGCGGTTTCTCAATACTACGCGGTCACACACTGGGTTTGGTGAGGTTTTCATCTAAGTTCGGCATAACTCTTCTGGCGACAATGGGTTGTCTCGAGCCCTTCTCGGACTTGAACGATCTCAATTGTTGTTTCTTGATGGAGTTCAGATTTCGGTGGTTGATGCTTTGGTTAAATGAACAGGGGTATGACATTAGCGGTCATATAGGGTTTCGGAAAGTACTGCGTTAATATACGAGTGATAGCTGTCGTTGTAAGAGGAACTACTGAAGGTGACAATACCAGTCTGTAACATGTCTTTCCAAGATTGAATCGTACGTTTGCTCGGTTCGTCGGTTGTGGGAGATACGCGGTACATGTGTCTAAGCGGGTTCCCAAGGTTTCTTGTAACACTAGAAGTGAAACGAGTATTTCGATACAGGATAAATGACGAAGATACACCGTGTTGGTGTAGAATCTCTTAAGATATGTTTGAACAAGTCAGTTAGGGTTCGAAAAATGTTCGTTAGGACTATTCACCCTCGTGGCGAATACTAATGTAATATAAGGAGTTTCTCTATCCATGGAGAAATGTTACAAGGAGTTTCCTTAAACGGAAATGCGAGCGATAAAGATAGGAGTGAAATGAGGACCTAGAATAGGATGAGCTTACATCTCGAGGTTGCCATAACGTGCCTCTAGTTGTCAAAAGTTGAAGTCTGAAAGAGAAACGAGGTAGTACACGTAGTTGTATAGTTCGGGGTTGAACAATAGTTGACCGATTATCAGGAACACAAGGGCGTTAAGTCAAAGAAGGGTGAAGTATCGTTGGATTGTGTGTTATCTTAAATTCCAGTAATATCAGACGGTGATGGTGAAATAACAGAGGTAGGTAGTGTGGTACGGGATGACGAGAAATTGATCGGATCCACAATTTAGTATTCGAATTCTTCGTGCAAAATAACGAATTTTAGTTATGTTGATTTTTGAGTCGAGAGAGTATGCCTTTCGGCGTTCAAGTAGAAATATTTCCATGTTTGAGTTCCATCTGTTGCTATACGATTTTTAACTAGAAATGTTGGTGTGAAGAATCACGCTCAAGGTGCGAACACGGAGAGGTTTAAAGTTTTCCTTAGTGAGTTAACGAGTTTAAAAGTCGTGTAACACGAGAAAAGTCAGAAATGAATCTTCGGTAATAACAGACGAGATCTAAGATTTTTACGAATACAAGTCCGAGTTGGTAGAGTTTCCTGATTACATGTGGCTTGATTTCGAGATTGATTGTAATGCCTTGACCATTAACATCATGGTCTAGAAAATTGGACTTCGTTCAACAGAAATTCTCACTCGGAGAATTTGGTATAGAGTTGCTCTTTTCTCAAAAGTTCGAGCGTAAGATGGTGATGTTGTTCGTTTTCCTTCTTTACTTAAATAAGTTAAGATGTCATCCATAAATACGATAACAGATTTGTCTAGATAAGTTGCATACGTGGTTTAGGAGGTTCATGAATACGGACGGAGTCCTAAATAAATCAAACGGTACTAAGAGAGATTTACAACTAACGTTGCGAGTTCGGAAAAAAATGGCTTAGGAGACATCGTCTCCCTTAACCCCCAATTGATGATAACCGGAACGGAGGTCGATTTGGAATACACGGGATCCACGCAAATAATCATGAGGTAATGGATACGAGGAAGAGGGTATCGGTTTCCAACCGAAAATTACTCGGTTCACAATAATCTATACCTAGTTGTAGGGAAACAATTTCTCCCTAACGAATAGGTTCTGAGCTCCTTAGTTCTATAGGTGTCGAGTCCAATTTCTTAACGCATATCCTCCGATAAAAATTTATAGACACACAATATCTTTCCGTTGGTCGCTTACATTGCCTAAGTAGTATCTAGGGGAAAAAGGTGGAATGTAAAGAGTACAAGTCAAGGTCTCGGTTGTAAAACGTCTAGCGGTAATCGAATCGAATAAGTATGAAATATACGGTTTGTTGTGAAGAAACGTACCCGTGACTAGTCCATCGTCGTCTCGGGCATCCTAGGCGTTGATGTTGAAAGTTCAACGGCGTGCGTTGGGGTTGATTTCTTCTTTGGGCACACATTCCTAAAATGACCCAGTTGACCACATTCGAAGCAAGCACCCGTCCTGTGTGCGTTGGGCATCATTCGAGCGACGGGGGTAGTACTTCCACAACGTTTGGCGACGTGACCACTTCCTTGGCGCCGGTGGCGAAACCTGCCACATCCTTCAAAGTGATGCTTGTGGCATTCGTTACAAAAAGGTAGTTTTCCGGCATAGCCTTTCTTGTCGTTGGAGGTGAAAGGCTTCTTGGCGGGGTTGTTGTTATTGTTGTGGTTGCTAAATTGAGAGGCTCCCCATGTTCTTTTGTTGTTACTCGGGTGGTTCTCGACCATTGGTGCCGGTGCTTCTATTTCATTCACCGTTTCCAAAGTTTGGTGGGCCTTTGCTAAAGCCTCTTGTAGGTTAGTGGGTTGGGATGTCATTACCCCGTGTTGAATGCTCTTAGGGAGGCCATCCATGTAAAGTTCGACTCTTAGGGATTCGGGAGTCATGAGATTGGGACACATTGAGGCTAGTTCGGTAAACCGTTGATTATAAGCTTCGAGGTCATTCCCGACCGTTTTTAAATTCCTTAGACCCTGTTCGAGCCTTCGAGTCTCGTCGCGCAGAAAATATTCGGTGATCATTCTTTCTCTTAATTCGGTCCATGAGAGTGTGTGGGCTCCATCGATACCCACCGATTGTACGTACTTGTTCCACCACGAGAGAGCAATGCCGGTGAAAGTGAGGGTGGAAAACTTGACCTTATCTTGGTCTCGACAACCGCTTGTGTTAAAAACGGTCTCCATTTGTTCAAACCATCGGGTGAGAACAACCGGTCCTCCGGTTCCATCGAAAGTAGGAGGGTTGTACTTCATGAAGTTCTTGTAGGAGCAACCTTCGCTTGAATTACCGGCTCCACGATTGGTGTTGTTAGAAAAATGATCGGCCACGGCCGTACCCACGGCGGTGGTTATCATGCGTTGAAGAGCTTGTTCTAGAGTTTCGAGAGGAGTATTGTGTTGACCTTGGTGAGCCATTGTTCCTTCATGACACAAGAATATCGTTGGTTAGTATTTTCAACAATACTAACCGGAGTATGGAATAAGGATAAAGAGAAAATTTTCCTTGACTCGCCTTAAATTCTCTATGTCATAGTGTCGGAACGTCCATGTGAATCACCGTAATATAATCCCGGAAATTATATTACCCTGATTCTCATGTGCATTTAACATTACTTCATAAAGTCAAGGTGGCGCATCAACAAAATTTATCAACGTAAGATCAAGATCGAATATGAGTTAGATATGATAGAAGAGTTCGAGTATAAATGCACAAATAGTCAAGTAATTCCTACTTCAGTCTATATGCCGGTTGTAGTCTAGATTCACCTATGTACCCTATGACTCGGGGTGGACACAAATGAACTCTAAATCCCTACAACCAAGGCTCTGATACCACTTGTAGCGACCCCGATAAATCGTCAAGTGACGGCGTCGTCTACGTAGGTCCCATTGCCTGGTCATAAGTCTTTATGACAACGTTTGACCAAAATATGTCGCCTTCATTTCAACATAAAGATTGTTTCCAAAGTTTAAAAGGATTGTTCAACCAAAAGTTAAGTTACAAGGTTATAAGTACAAATGAAATCTAGGCGACACAGTTTAAAGTAAAGTCATAAGACGCTCCATGAAATGCATGTATACTCGACATCCAATGCAAGTATCAAATAATGAGCGGAAGCATGTATCACATATCGTGCAAGACCTGAGAAAAACATAGAAATCTGTCAACGAAAACGTTGGTGAAATCATAGGTTTAAGTAAGTAAGTGAGTAAAAGTAAGTAAGTCGAACCACAAGGTTTGCAAAGTTGAAATAATAGTAATACATTCTAAAAGTTAATATTCACGAGCACCCAATTATCAAAGCTTAACATTCCATCCATTGTATACCCCATCCATAGTGCTAGAACAAACACTGCTTCTCGAAAATATATTTCATCCGTAGACGGTAGCGAACCGTCAAAGATGAGGGTTGTCAACCCATATGGCCATATAACATAAGTTCTCGCTTACACCCGTCAAGTGTAACTAATGATAATCGAATTGAGGATTTTTGTTCTAAACTCGTATGTAGAATGTTTGTTTTCCCGTTCTTGTGTTCACTTAATTCAAAAGAATCGTTTATGTTTTCTCATCCCAAATATAAGTTCAAAAAGAGTAAAAGTGGGACTATGATCTCACCTTGAGTGCACGTACGAAAAGTACTTCACAAAATAACGTGTGCGAAGGATAGTGCTAGTCTTGACCTAAACAAATAGGTCGTATCAATAACGGTAAACACGATAGGTCAAAGATGTTCAATTAGTCCTATGGCTCGTTACGACTCGATTATGTAGCATGTGAAATCAAATTGTCAAGTTTCATGCAAGGTACAAGTATATAAACAAGTTAGGAAGGTTGCATAATCATTTGGTTAAGTTTGACAAAAAGTCAAACTTTGGTCGGTCAAAGTCAACGAAAAAGTCAACACGTTTGGGTCGGGTCCCGAACTATTTTCCTGAGGTTTTTAATCATGTATGAGCATGTTAGGACAAGTTACATGTGAGTCGGAGGTGCGTAGCATAGCAAACATTATTCGAAAATTGACAAAGTTGGACAGACTATAATGGCGCGCGCGCGGGTATATGGCGCGCCGCGCCATTACCTGTGCAGAGAGTTCTGGCAGTTTTTAAGTTTTATGCACGAACCTAACTTCAAACAATCACCATTTATGATCCGCAAACAATCAAGACAAGTATCTTATACCGTTGGGAAGGTAATTTGACGAGGAAAACTAATAAACACATTTCATCAATCAATCTACCTATTACAACAACCAAAACCGCATCTAATGCTTAACATTAACCGCATACAAGTTCATAAATGCAATTCAATGATTCGGGCAACCAATTTACGTGAATGATATGCCGTTTCGAAGGTAATCAAGCATACAATCCAACTAAACACTTACCAATAATAATCCATGGCATTCAATGCATCAAAAGTCCATTTCAAGTTCATCAAACCCTAACCCAAATTCACCAAAATCAATAATCAAGTTCATGAAGTTTTCTAAGGCAACCTACACATCAAATTGAAGCTAGTGATACTAGTAACACAATTAAAACATCAACTTTTAACATCTAACAACATATGATCATCCTAAATTCAAGAACAACGCACCAAAATTCAAGTTCATGCTAGTTACACTAAAACAACGAGATCGAGCATATAAATTACACACACGACATCACAATGAGCCATAGACACTAACTAACATCATTTCAAGTCAAAAACACGAATTTAGAGAAATCTAGAGTTTTAGAAATGTTACCCAAACTTGATGATATTGGTATCAAGAGGTAGAGGATGAAGAGAGGATCACGAAAATGTAATTTGTTTTGATGTTTGCTTCTCCAATCGGATTTAGATGATGATTTTATGTTTGAGGGTTTTGAGTTCAAAAATGGGAAGTAGAGAGAAAGAGGAGGATGAAGGTGGGAGGTGGAGATGAAATGAATGGATGTGGTAAGTGGGTTGACTAGTTGACCTAGTCAACTAGTTTGCCCATTTGGCAATCTCGGTCCCTCGAGTTTCAAAGCGGGTGCAGGAATTAACCCAACGAATATTTTAAAAACGTTCGAGTAACGGATGACTTTATAATTAGATAACGAGAATATTATGAACGTTAGTTAACGAAAGATACAAATTTGAATAACGAAAGATATTATAAAAAAAAAAGACGGTGTTAAAATAAATTTAACGGAAAATCACGGGATGTTACAAACTCTGCTGATCTTTATACCAAAGCACTACCAACTGCTATTTTCAGAACACACGTTCATAATATTGGCATGAGACATTTTCAGAAGATGTAACAACTCAGGCGTTGCCTATTTGAGGGGGAGTCAACTCTATGCTGCACTCTTTTTTCCTTAGCTAAAGTTTTATCCCAATGGGTTTTCTTTAGCAAGGTTTTTAACGAAGCAGTAATAGTTATTCTCTAATAAAATTGTCATCCAAGGGGGAGTGTTATAAAATATCTAGATTGTGTTATAAAATATCTAGATTGGATGTTAATTTTATTATTATTATATTTCTTGCATAGTAATATTTTATACTATAAATAGACATGTATGGTAACCATTTAAGGTGTACCATTTCTCTTGAAATATCAATATCAATATTTCTTCTCTCCTTCTTCTCTCTTTTTCTCTCTTTGTTCTTATAACCATTAAAGGTAGTTATAAGCCTACTGAATTATAACAGTCGGATGTATATACCCAAAAAGGAAGTGGTTAATAACATACAGTTAAGCGCACGTGACTTAATTTCACCACTCTTACTGAAATTCCCAACCAGAAACGACCACCTAACAGAAACTCACCATCTCCCTCCTACCACAACCACCGTAACCCTAACCCTAAAATCCCCAAATTCAAATTCATCAAACCCCTAAGAAATGGAAGAAATTAAACCAGATTCTTCATCTCCTCAAATCAACACCACTTCAAATCCTACCCAACAACCAACATCCCCTTCTTCCCAAATCACCACCACCTCAAACGCTACCAAAATTCCAATTCGCCCCCAAAAAATACGAAAACTATCATCTTCATCGTCATCTTCATCGCCACCAATTGATGATGAAATTAAACCTCAATCAACAATCGCAGAAGCTGATGCATCAAAAGCAATCGTATTTTCAACCACAACAACACCAGCAACCGTAACTAAAAATCGTCGTCGAAATGCTTCACGATCAGCCCTAGATATACCAAAAATTATCAAACCGTTATCGGCCGCCGGCGAGATCGCTGCCGCACTCCGCCATCTCCGATCGGCTGATCCGTTACTTGCGAACTTAATCGATAATCATCCGCCGCCTACATTCGATTTACATAAACCGCCGTTTTTAGCGTTAACTAAAAGCATTCTGTATCAACAGTTAGCTTATAAAGCTGGTACATCTATATACACTCGTTTTGTAAGTCTATGTGGGGGTGAAGATGGTGTAGTTCCGGAAACTGTGCTTTCTATTACTCAGCAACAGCTTAAGCAAATAGGCGTTTCAGGACGTAAGGCGAGTTATTTATATGATTTAGCTAATAAGTATAATAATGGAATATTGTCTGATGAAACGGTTGTGAAAATGGATGATAGGTCTTTATTTACGATGCTTTCCATGGTTAAAGGGATTGGATCATGGTCTGTTCATATGTTTATGATATTTTCATTACATAGGCCTGATGTTTTGCCTGTAAGTGATTTGGGAGTTAGGAAAGGGGTGCAGCTTTTGTATACGTTGAATGAGTTGCCTAGGCCTTCGCAAATGGAACAGCTTTGTGAGAAATGGCGGCCGTATAGGTCCGTTGGGGCGTGGTATATGTGGCGGTTTGTTGAAGGTAAGGGCGCTCAGACTGCTGGTGCATCTGCAATTTCCTTAGAGAATAATGGTATAATGGAGCAGCAACAGCAACAGCACCTAGTGCCGTCTGAACAGGCACAACAACTTCAGCTGCAGCTTTTGGAACCCCTAAACAATATTGGAAATCTCGGGTAGTTTATCTGATGCTTTAATTCGTTACTTTATTTATGTAGTTATGTATACACGTAATAATTAAAATGATTTCTGTATGCTGTTAAGTCAATGATTGTTATATTTAAGTATCTGAATCGACACATTCATATTTTAAAAGTGAATACAAATACTTTATGTTATTCTTTATGGAAAGCTAGATAGATTTTATCCGTTATCCGTTTTAACTTGTAGAATAGTTTGTATGTGCTTCCTTTCGGTAGATCCTGGATATGTTAGGGACACAAATTCTGATATGTTTGCATTGTGTTTGGTCTATATGGCATACAATGGGAAGTGGGTTTCTATATTTTATGCTCTAATAGTGTTTCTAATACCACAAATTTCATTTGTCAAGTACTTATGTAAAACACTAGTTCTCTTGTAAGATCATGTACTTCATGTACTCATTCTCCATGGCAGGAGATAACCAAGTACATCTATGTCTTTCGCATTGAAGTTTAATCTCTAGGCTTTTAAAAAATATATATTTCCCCAGGACCTAATTTCTGTTTAGGCTGTGTATCTACTTGCACTTAGTTTGACTGGTATCTTATTGATTTAGAATGGTATGTGTTGCATTACATGAAGGTAGAAGGAAAGAGAAAAAGATGGTAATAATTATTTTGGGGGACTGGATGAATGCAATGGTGCTTGGCATGGTGTAACATGGGCAGCAACAGGGCAACTGGGTTTGGGGTGTGTTAAGTTGAAGTGTGGGTCATGAGCTGTGTTACTAGATAATAACGGAAAGAAAAAAGAAAAAGAAATAAAAAAAGTTTTAGCTGCAGGAGAGGCTTGCTCTAATATCCCGCAAAAATTGAATCAAAATGTATAACTTTAGCAAGTATTCGATCTAGAGAACTTAACTATCAGAAATAAAGTCATTATTTATTCTAGAACACTTTTTTCTGTTTCTTTGCTGTTGGCTTTTGCTTGTATTTTTCTTAACAGAAAATGATAGTAATTGTGAACTATAAAATCAGAAGAGCTGTTTATAAATTAGAAAATTAAAATGCTTTTTTGTATTGCACGCGACACTAGTAATTTATTTATTCAATACCAATGCATTATCTTAGTGGGTTTTCTGGTTGGGTCATTGTTAGCGTAGGCCTGTTTAAGGTAGCCCCTGCCTGTGATGGCGATTTTGGAACTGGATGAATAGACACATGTAAGCTATCTTATAGTTTTAAACCACTTTAAAGTCCCGAAGAATATACGTCAAATATGCTAACTTTCTAATATACAAGACATTCTTTAACCATGTAAAGGCTTTATCAAGATGTCTGTTTATCTTAATGTACTCACACTAGCTTATAGGAGGACGCTTATAAGAGGTACTAATTATTTGTTTTTGAAATAAATGGCAATCAACCTCAGTATTTTGGTGCATTAATGAGAACTTAAGTATCCCAAAATGTGATCTACTACTATATTATTACTGCAATACATATCACTGTGCTTGTAGAATCACCTAAATGACCAATGTGATCAGGTTAATTGTTAACTACATTTTTGCTTCTTTCATATGGCATGTGTAATCCACTTCCTTATATGTGTCTGTGTATTTGTAAATGTGGATTAATAGGTAAAGTAATACATATAAATGTAATTTAGTTATGTTACAAAACTGATAAAATGTACATATAGATGAAGTGGTGGTTGAGATCTTTATTATTATGTTGATCAAATTTAGTTATGTCCAGAAAACCAATTGACATAAACAAATTATAGTTGCCAAAAATGAAACTAATAATGTTACAGACTCTTTTTATTTAACAATGAATTGAATAATTGTTTTACTTTTTTTTTTTTTTTGGACATCAGTTTGGGATCACCCTGGGGGACTTAACCACCCACACGTTCATCTCCCGTAGTTGCATAACCTGCCTTCAACTACTGCCCTGGAGGAAACCGCGACCAATCCGAGGGCATGGCCGGTAAAACCCCCCTCCCCGCTGCCCCCACACTAAGCGAAAGGCGTCCTGGGTGGATACTTCTGGTCAGGGATAACATTGAGTGCAATGTTGCAGTCCAGCAGAGTCGAATTCCTGACCTCTCGCTAAGAGAGGCAGGCCACTACCAGTTTTTACTAATTGATACAGATGTAAAGTTACTAAATTTTGAACTGATGGGTTCTTTCCTGGGTTCTTTCTACAGGGCTTGCATTTGGGGGCAATGACATGGGGGGCTGCATTTGCATCAACTGAAATAAGAGGTGCGATATCTTGCGAGTTACAAGGAACTTGTAAAGATCAGTTGGCAGAAACGTAGAGTTCATTGTTAATTTTACTATTGGAATGCTTTTTGGTATTGTATATGGATATGGATTTGTGAAACTCAATAATGAGCTTTTTCTATGTGCGTGAGCTTTTTCAGTTTTTTTTGGTTCACATTTTGGAGGTATATAAGCCCCTCTATGGTTTTATGATATGTTTGTGTGCCTAATGCCTACTGGATTTTTGGTATGATGGTAATTTGGTAGCTCTACATATAATAATTTTGTATTAATAAACTAGCATCATGTGTCGTTATGTTTCATTTAATTGGATTCGTAGCAGTGGCAGGTTTAATATTTGTTGGAATTCTTAACTTTTAAAGCCATCGTAAGCCTGTTGTTTGGCCTTTCCTTTCCTAGCTGCTCGATAGGGGGTTTGTTTTAATATTAACAGATGCAACTCGTCTTTTCAAATCTAACGACAACTTAAACCCCATACTCGGGCCTAATCCTTCTTAAAGATGACTCACAATATGGTTATATGATCCACACATTCAATCATGATATAAACATGCAAAAATACTGGACGAAAAGTTTAAGTACTAAGCACCAGTTTATTTGCAAACCAACTGATACCTTATAACAGCAAAAATCACAAACTACACCAGCTCCTCGAGGTGGCAAAAGTATAGAAACACCACCTTCGACGCACACTACCATATACATGTTATTACACATTCAACAAACGAACATCACGTATAACTTTACCTTGTATCCTACACTTGTATCCTAGTACCAGACAGAAAAACAAACAAGAGGATTAGACCTCAGTCACGTACGATACTCGATCCATAGCTTCTATGTTTGCATTGCTGCTCCAACATTCCCTGCAGCATCCGACGCTTTTTCTTTCGTGACCTCATATGTCTCTTTAGCCTTCTCCTTCATTTTAGACTTCGCAACCTTATAAGATTCATCAGCCTTTTCTTTAGCTGTATCGTAGGCATCATACACTTCAGTCTTCCCTTTAGACGCCGCATCTTTTAACGAATCTTTAGCCAAATCGTACGTATCTTCCGCTTTACCTTCCATCCCCGCTTTAATTTCAGAACCTTCATCTGTAGCCATTCGTATTTTTTGATCCGCCTTGTCCTTACCTTTATGAGCCATATTCATTGCTTTACCAGCCCCTTCACTTACATAATCGTACGCATAAGGCCCTCTCTCGTCTATAGGTTCTTCAACAACACCAGCCATTGTTTGAACCTTCTTCATTGCTTCTTGTGCTAGTTCGGTGACATAAGTGTACGCCTCATATGCTCTACCCTTGACATCATCACCAACATTGTCATATGATTCAGCAGCCTTTTCCTTTGCAGTTTCCTTCGCATCACCAGCCATTTCGATAGCTTGTCCCGCCTTCTCGGATGCCAAGCTTCCCACTTCACCAGTCTTCTCCGATACATACTTTGACGATTCTGAAAAACAGATAAAATTATAAGCGCATCTAAACTTCTATATAGTTGTAAACGCATACATATAAGGATTTTTACAATGACAACCCTACGGGCTTTCTTTAACGTGCATAAATGGATAGTACATGGCGGTTATTATTACTTAAGATTGACGGTTATTCTTTTGTACACGCACTTTATGCACCGTAACGACAACTCTTATGGTTGTCGCTCGCAAAATCCTTAACTTAATATGAGCGTAAGTATGCATGAGTTTATGTCTACGGGTATCGGGAAATTCCAAATACCAGAAGCAACTGAATTCAATGTGGATGTGCTTTTTGATGCAGCCTGACTAGCTTTATCAATTGCGCTATGAGCACCCCCTTTCACGTCATCCTGGTCGACTCCAAGGCCCCTAAAAAAATTTCAAAACATTAGTAGAATTTAAATACTGCATGCAACTTTTACATGTTCATTCAACTACGAGTCATAAATACATTTCTCTACTGATTCACAAGTATGGCTCAGTTAAACGCATGGTAGTCAATAAAGACAGTAAATGGTAATACCAATAAGAAACTTGTGTATATTACTAACACCACCAACCTACTTCTATAACTATTGGATATTGTAACAGTATAAGCTGCTCTTTTTTCCTTTCCCTAAACTGATTATAGAAACCATTAGGTAAAGTTTTGTTTGTGCAAACGATTTCGTAGATTACCTCGATATTCATGATGCACCATCTTTTAAATAAGAGTATATAAATTGGGGAGGTCATAGAAACCTAATGAAGAATTATCGTCATTCTTCACCGTTTACTATACTCTCATGTTGATGTACAAATTAAAGCATATATAATGTATTATTACAAAAAATCATTACTAAGAGCCCAGGGAGAGAGATTTTGAGGTCTTAGCTGTTGGAGTTTAAAAAAGTTCACAGATTAATTCGGTTAGGCCGCGTACATCATAGTAAAATTACTCACTCCCTAGTGATCCCTAGTAATAGTAATCAAACAGTGAAACCTCATCAAGAAAAAAATTACGTATTACTAAAAAATCCTACCAAAGGGTCATTGGCCCAGTTGTTTCGAGGTGACCTTTCAATTGTCAGTTTAAGTCCAAGAGTGGACATATCTATATATTGGTGAAAAATTGTATAAATTCTTAGTGGGGTGTTTGAGTTCATTGCCTTTCGAAATAAACCCAAACGATGCTATGTATAATATCTAAAATCATTAGTATATTGGCCGACAAATAAATCTATTTCCCTCACCATCAAAGAACCTAATTTAACAATTTAATCGACTCAAATATAAAAAATTATTTTAAAGATGAGCGTTTTTTCCTTTTGAGAAATTCAAACACCAATGACGTCGTTACACATATATAGACATTCGTCCACAATTATATATTATTAGTCATTTTTTTATACGGTGATATCAGCATCACTACCCAGAGGGGACTTAACCACATTCGTGATCATATGCCACCCACACACGTCAGGAGGAAACCAAATTCGCGACAATGTTGGCAGTCGGGAAACCCCGAGACCTTCCCAAATCGCATTGATGTTGGCAGTATCATCAAAGGTTGGAAACTCCCGCTTGGAGTGAGAATCCATTGGAAGTACCCAAGTTGAATTCCACCCGATACCACTTATCGGCTCATGTTTGAGAATGATGAATCACTTCGTGTCAACCTGTTGCCAATAAACTTTCCGGCCTCATATGAGAATGGAAAACTGGAGCATTTTCTGCATCGGTGGATGAAGAATCGCGAGCAGCCCTAATGAATGACGGTGGATGAAGAATCGCGAGCAGCCCTAATGAATGACTTTCAGTGAAGATATGCTTATACGGCGAAGTCAATCACAAAGTCTATGTTCGTATGCTTTCAAGCCAAGGCTTCGGTGGTTATATTATGTCATTTAGTTTGAAGTCACAACCAAGAACTTGAACCAATAACCTCATGCCTCCTGACCAATGGGGTTTTGGTAACCTAAGTTTTGGACCAAACTTATATGTTCTAACATTTAGCTCAAGCAGCTTAAAATGAATGCTTCTGGTTATTGTTATTGTAATCTGTAATTGCAATTGCAATTGCAATTACCATATTACCATTACCATAATAATCAAATAAATATAAATAAATAATTAAAAATAGGGAAACTTACGTCGTGACTTTTGTGATAGCCCAATCAACCTTGTCACCGACCTTGTCTTTTACGTTCTCCACGCCTTTTTCTGCCTCGCTTAAACTCCGGCACACCGTCGCACTCACCGTTAGCCATAAAACCATACAAACCACCGCATTATTCCTCATTTTGCTACCTACGTACCTACCGATTATATTATTAATTGCTATTGATCGATACAATTGAATCAGCACACAAGACCTGAGAAAACAAAAATTTCTTAATTGTAATCTTCTATATCTATCTATAATTCTATCATTATGGAAGAACAAATATGATGATGAATAGTTTTTTGGGGATGTTGCGTTGAATAAGGTGTACCCTGCAACGTGGCAATTTCATGTTGTTCTGTTGTGTCTGGTTGCGCTATCTTCCTGCCACGTTTTTAGATCATTTCATCTCTTCTCTTCGGTTTTCGATTTGTTTAGCGTATCCGATTTTAAAATTTTATAGGACAAAACAAAAGATCAAGACGAAAATCGAATTCAAAATTGAAACCGAACCAAAATCGAAAATAAAATCGAATTTGAATTGGGTTTGGTTTTGATCAAAACCAAAAAGCATGATGTTTTAATTACTTACAAGCTAAAACGATTGCGTAATAATCTATTAATATTTACAAATTAATTATGACGTTTACTATTTTCGTTATTAAGAAAAATAACATAATAATTTGAGTAACATAATTATAAATGTAAGCTACCAAATCGTTATATGGGTGGAAACATATTTAGATGACTGGATCTCAAAATAATATACAAATTAGGTACATTACAAATCTTGAATTTTTGGTTTAAATTCGATTTTTGGTTTAATCGAATTCGGAATTTTTAAAACCGAAAACCGAACCAAAAACGAATTCAAATTCGGTTTCAGTTTTACTCAATCCAAAAATCGTTTTTAAATTCGATTTGATTTTTTCCGATTTGATTTTCGTATTAAACGGTTTCAAACCATATACTTACCACCACTATTTCTCATTTCAATTCTCACGATAAACACGCCGTTTTATAGATATTATTAGTATACATTTTATTTTTTATGTTACAGTTTAATCATTATATTCTATGTGACACCGACCATTTTTTTATATAAATACACAGCGAAAGTGATAAACATGACTAATTAATAAACGCATACATTAAAGTTATTACATCATTACAGAGATTCGAGTGTCACTTACACACAGTTTAGAAACTACATTATAATACAAATTCCACAACAGAGTTGATTTCATGACAAACATAACATCCGCACGCCCGTCTTCTCCCAAAACATCCTACAACATAAGCTAACAACCTACAGGGAGGAGATAGAGCGGTTATCACGAAGCTAAGTGAATAACACTAATTATCAACAATAGTATACAACACATTTAGTCAGTTATATACATGTCATACAACTAAAGCACACAAAAACCACTAGTGATGTCACAAGAGATTCCGAAGGCCTGGCCAAGCTTGCAACCGCAATTGATCGGACTGGGTTTATCGGAAGTTCCTTTCACATAATATATAGTATAAGTCCTCCACAAGCAACGAATGCGTCATTCAAATTTATACCGATCCTTCTCCTTAAGGATCTCAAACCATGAACCTGGTTGATCTCTGCCTATCGCTGCTCTTAATAGGGACGCATAGCGTTTTAGCACAGAAAGCAAGCACGTATCATCAGATACGCTAGCATTCAGTCTTAAACAACAAGAATAGCATGACTATCCTAATAGCATGACACGAGGATAACTAGCTACTATATGCTATGCATCAACGATTAGTCTCACTCACCGAATACCAGCAGCAACTCAGTTATCTAACTTTTGAGCTTCTTCCATGTTCTTATTGCCTGAGAACAATATAAACAAAGTCAGTATAGTGCTCTAATCAAAATTAGACACACATGCAGCATAACGGCTAGAAAATAACACTTAACATAATATCATCAAAACCACACAGTCAAAGACAGTCGGTCGATTGTGTTCATCAGATGTAACAGCAGCAAACTCACGGGTTTTAAGCCAAATCTCGATTCTCGACTCGATTTTGACCTCAAAACCGAACACAACTTGTTACAAAACATTTTAGGATACAAACCCACAAGTTAAACACCAAAACAACATCAAATCACACCATTTCACACCAAAATCACTTTTTGACAAAACTTCACAAAAACTCCTAAAAATTAGAGATTCAAGCTACGATTTTGATCAGAAATTACCTTGTTTAAGACACTGAAATCAGAAGGAAACGATTTCACTATCTTAACAAATTAAAGAACAAGATTTGATGATCTAGGGTTTTCAAGTGGTGAAGTTTTGTACGGTTTTGTGTGTGTCGAATTATTCTAGAAATGGAAATAAATAGACAGATACATAGCATAAATGGGTTTAAAACTCATACCCCGCAACATATAGGTATATAACAGTTATCTAAACTCTTATGTACTTCGTTAGGCGGCCCTAACAGAGTCCAAATAAACAAACATATTATGTTACCCTTGTCACAAACTGGTCTCAACCTACCAATCAAATAATAATAAACATATAATTAAAATAAGAGCGGGTAAAATAAGATCATGTCGTGTCCTTTCTGGGTTCGGGGTAATTTGGTTACAAAATCCATCGTAATATGTTCCCATTTTCATTAAGCAATTTTTAATTGCCGTAAATACCATACGGTTTCTGGTGTTCTACTTTGACTTGCGCACAAATATGGCATTTTTCGACGAAATTAGCAACATCTGTCTTCATTGTCGGCCACTAATACATAGTTTTCAAGTCTATATACAGCTTTGTGCTGTCCAAATGTACTGTTAATCTAGATTTATGTGCTTTTGTAAGGATTAAATTCCTCAAGTCTCGAAGCCAAATCACCCAGATTCGATCATTAAAGGTCTTTGATGTAGTGACCCGAATTTTTCCATATTTTTATATATTAAATGAAATTGATATTTACATGATTAAATGTTTCCAACATGTTAAGCAATCAAAATTGTTAAGACTTGATTAATTGAAATAGGTTTCATATAGACAATTGACCACCCAAGTTGACCGGCGATTCACGAACGTTAAAACTTGTAAAAACTATATGATGACATATATATGGATATATATATAGTTAACATGATATTATGATAAGTAAACATATCATTAAGTATATTAACAATGAGCTACATATGTAAAAACAAGACTACTAACTTAATGATTTTGAAACGAGACATATATGTAACGATTATCGTTGTAACGACATTTAATGTATATATATCATATTAAGATATATTAATACATCATGATATCATGATAATGTAATAATTTAACATCTCATTTGATTTAATAAACAATGGGTTAACAACATTTAACAAGATCGTTAACCTAAAGGTTTCAAAACAACACTTACATGTAACGACTAACGATGACTTAACGACTCAGTTAAAATGTATATACATGTAGTGTTTTAATATGTATTCATACACTTTTGAAAGACTTCAAGACACTTATCAAAATACTTCTACTTAACAAAAATGCTTACAATTACATCCTCGTTCAGTTTCATCAATAATTCTACTCGTATGCACCCGTATTCGTACTCGTACAAAATACAGCTTTTAGATGTATGTACTATTGGTATATACACTCCAATGATCAGCTCTTAGCAGCCCATGTGAGTCACCTAACACATGTGGGAACCATCATTTGGCAACTAGCATGAAATATCTCATAAAATTACAAAAATATGTGTAATCATTCATGACTTATTTACATGTAAACAAAATTACACATCCTTTATATCTAATCCATATACCAACGACCAAAACCACCTACAAACACTTTCATTCTTCAATTTTATTCATCTAATTAATCTCTCTTAAGTTCTATCTTCAAGTTCTAAGTGTTCTTCATAAATTCTACAAGTTCTAGTTCGTAAAATCGAGAATACTTCCAAATTTACTAGCTTACTTCCAATCTTGTAGAGTGATCATCCAACCTCAAGAAATCTTTATTATTTATAGTAAGATATATTTCTAATACAAGGTAATACTCATATTCAAACTTTGATTCAATTTCTATAACTATAACAATCTTATTTCGAGTGAAAATCTTACTTGAACTTGTTTTCGTGTCATGATTCTGCTTCAAGAACTTTCAAGCCATCCAAGGATCCTTTGAAGCTAGATCCATTTTTCTTATTTCCAGTAGCTTTATCCAGAAAACTTGAGGTAGTAATGATGTTCATAACATCATTCAATTCATACATATAAAGCTATCTTATTCGAAGGTTTAAACTTGTAATCACTAGAACATAGTTTAGTTAATTCTAAACTTGTTCGCAAACAAAAGTTAATCCTTCTAACTTGACTTTTTAAAATCAACTAAACACATGTTCTATATCTATATGATATGCTAACTTAATGATTTAAAACGTGGAAACACGAAGAACACTGTAAAACCGGACATACGCCGTCGTAGTAACACCGCGGGCTGTTTTGGGTTAGTTAATTAAAAACTATGATAAACTTTGATTTAAAAGTTGTTCTTATGGAAAAATGATTTTTCTTATGAACATGAAACTATATCCAAAAATCATGGTTAAACTCAAAGTGGAAGTATGTTTTCTAAAATGGTCATCTAGACGTCGTTCTTTCGACTGAAATGACTACCTTTACAAAAATGACTTGTAACTTATATTTTTGACTATAAACCTATACTTTTTATGTTTAGATTCATAAAATAAAGTTTAATATGAAACCATAGCAATTTGATTCACTCAAAACGGATTTAAAATAAAGAAATTATGGGTAAAACAAGATTGGATAATTTTTCTTGTTGTAGCAACGTGAAAATTGGTAACAAATCTATATTAATCATATCCTAGCTAACTTATATTGTATTATACATGTATTCTAATATATTATGTAATCTTGGGATACCATAGACATGTATGCAAATGTTTTGACATATCATATCGACCCATGTGTATATATTATTTGGAACAACCATAGACACTCTATATGCAGTAATGTGGGAGTTAGCTATACAGAGTTGAGGTTGATTCCAAAAATATATATACTTTGAGTTGTGATTTAGCCTGAGACGTGTATACACTGGGTCATGGATTGATTCAAGATAATATATATCAATTTTTTTCTGTACATCTAACGTTGGACAACTAGTTGTAGGTTACTAACGAGGACAGCTGACTTAATAAACTTAAAACATCAAAATGTATTAAAAGTGTTATAAATATATTTTGAACCTACTTTGATATATATGTACATATTTGTTATAGGTTCGTGAATCGACCAGTGGCCAAGTCTTACTTCCCGACGAAGTAAAAATCTGTGAAAGTGAGTTATAGTCCCACTTTTAAAATCTAATATTTTTGGGATGAGAATACATGCAGGTTTTATAAATGATTTACAAAATAGAGACAAGTACGTGAAACTACATTCTATGGTTGAATTATCGAAATCGAATATGCCCCTTTTTATTAAGTCTGGTAATCTAAGAATTAGGGAACAGACACCCTAATTGACGCGAATCCTAAAGATAGATCTATTGGGCCTAACAAACCCCATCCAAAGTACCGGATGCTTTAGTACTTCGAAATTTATATCATATCCGAAGGGTGTCCCGGAATGATGGGGATATTCTTATATATGCATCTTGTTAATGTCGGTTACCAGGTGTTCACCATATGAATGATTTTTATCTCTATGTATGGGATGTGTATTGAAATATGAAATCTTGTGGTCTATTGTTACGATTTGATATATATAGGTTAAACCTATAACTCACCAACATTTTTGTTGACGTTTAAAGCATGTTTATTCTCAGGTGAATACTAAGAGCTTCCGCTATTGCATACTAAAATAAGGACAAGATTTGGAGTCCATGTTTGTATGATATTGTGTAAAAACTGCATTCAAGAAACTGATTTCGATGTAACATATTTGTATTGTAAACCATTATGTAATGGTCGTGTGTAAACAGGATATTTTAGATTATCATTATTTGATAATCTACGTAAAGCTTTTTAAACCTTTATTTATGAAATAAAGGTTATGGTTTGTTTTAAAAATGAATGCAGTCTTTGAAAAAACGTCTCATATAGAGGTCAAAACCTCGCAACGAAATCAATTAATATGGAACGTTTATAATCAATATGAACGGGACATTTCAGTTGGTATCAGAGCGTTGGTATTAGAGAACCAGAAAATTTGCATTAGTGTGTCTTATCGAGTTTGTTAGGATGCATTAGTGAGTCTGGACTTCGACCGTGTTTTCTTTAAAAATGATTGCTTAACATTTTTGTTGGAAACTATATATTTTTAACATTTGAATATTATGTGATATATTAATCTCTTAACGTGTTTGATATTATGTGATAGATGTCTACCTCTAGAACAAGTCCCATTGACTCACCTAATAATAATGAAGAGTCAAATGTAAATTGGAATGATTCGTGGACTGATTCACAAGTTCTCGAAGAGGAACCAGAAGAAGAGTCGGAACCGGAAGAAGAATCAGAACCGGAAGAAGAATCGGAACCGGAAGAAGAAATAGAACCAGTGGGAGAAATAATAAAACGGTTAAGTAGAAGAAAATCCTCAACCAACCGACCAAAGTTAATTATGGTCAATGGTGTTTCCGCCAAGGAAGCAAAGTATTGGGAGGATTACCAATTCTCCGATGAATCGGATCCCGACAAGGATTCCGATGATGTTATAGAAATTACCCCAACACAATTTAATAAGGCAAAAGAGAACAATAAGGGAAAGGGCATAAAAATAGAGAAATTTGATTCCAAACACGGTGAACTTTATATGTATCGTCAACACCCGTATTTCTTAAGTTGTGACAATAACCCGGGAACCTCTAAACCACCAGGTTTTTCTAAACCAATGTGGAAAACGACGGCTCGTATTAGGGGAACATCATATATCCCTAGAAACTTGGTAAAACGAACCAAAACCGAAGAAGAAGAAACGAGCGAGTCGGAATAAGATAGTTGTATTCGTGTGGTGTAATATATGTAATATAGTATGCTTATGCTTTATGATATATGTAAAAATTGCTTGTATTAATAAGTATTTTTTTATGAATCTAACTCTTGTCTATTTTACAGTATAAAAACACAAAATAGATAGACAACCCAATATTTTAAGAGACCTACTCGGAGACATGATTGATGAAATATTGTCTAGAGTCGGTCAGAATTCCTCGGCACAACTATTTAAGGCGAGATCAGTTTGTAAGACATTCGAAGAACGTTCCAAGAATGCCTTGATTTATAAAAGGCTTTCGTTCGAAAGATGGGGGATATCACATTGGGAAATCCATAAGTTACGATGTGTTTACTTTGACGCATATATTGCGGGGAACTCAAATGCTATTTTACGCAACGGGTTAAGAAATTATTTTGACTCAATATATCCGAATATAGGACTTCGTGATTTAGAAAAAGCGGCTAACATGCAACATAAAGAAGCATGTTATGCTTACGGGTTAGTAATGTTCGCTTCTCACCAAAGTGAGAACAAGAACATCGGGCTACAACTATTAAACAAAACGTTCCCACAAGTGACGGAGTCGGTAATTGGGGTAAGAAATGAGGTTTTTAGGTTATTACGAGACTGTTGGTCATTACGTAACCTTCATCCTCTTGACAACATTACAACACATTGTCTTACTATCGGTCACAACGGTTATGTTCCACAAAACCAAGGATGGGAAGTGGTATTAGTAAAACCAGAATGCATAACTTGTTTCTGGACGTATGAATTACGTGTCTTTATTGTCTTTGCTGAACGCCTTATTTATTAACTAGAATTATCTTCGCAACTACTTTTGTATCAAAGTTTTATGTGCTATATTTCATGCTATATGTAAAAAAAACGGTATTGTAAGTTTGCAAGTTATTGTATAAAGGTTTGAATATGATAATTTTTTTTTGTGATTAGTTTTTCATATAGAATTGTAGTAGTTGAAATGGTATGTTAGCTACTAAGTATGAACTTAACGGGTAGGTACTACCCGAATTAAAGAGTATAAAACGCTAATATGAAGAAAGAGCTTTTATAAATAAGTTCATATTACGCTACGAAATACTATTGACTACTCTTGATATTCTATATGATTAACTCGTTTCATTTGACTATTTTGAAGGAAATGGCACCGACTACTCGACACGCCTTGAATATGAGCGAAGAGGAATTTCGTGCCTTTCTTGCTTCAAACATTGCCGCAGTACAGGCTGCGCTACATACCAACAATAACTCCGAATCTAGCAATGCAGCTAACGGCGCAAGAAATCGTGTAGGATGCACCTACAAAGAATTCACTGCCTGCAAACCTTTAGAATTTGATGGAACCGAATGACCGATCAGATTGAAACGGTAGACCGAGAAGGTCGAATCGGTGTTTGCCATAAGTAAGTGTACTGAAGAGGACAAAGTGAAGTACGCTACGCATATCTTCACAGGTACTGCGTTAACATGGTGGAATACCTATCTAGAGCAAGTGGGACAAGATGATGCTTACGCACTACCGTGGTCAGCATTCAAGCACTTGATGAACGAGAAGTACCGTCCCAGAACCGAAGGTCAATAAGCTCAATACAGAACTTAGAGGGTTACGAACCCAAGGATTTGATATTACTACGTACGAAAGACGATTCACAGAATTGTACCTATTGTGTCCGAAAGCGTTCGAAGATGAGGAAGAGAAGATCGACGCGTTTGTGAAAGGATTACCGGAAAGAATCCAAGAAGATATAAGTTCACACGAGTCTGCCTCCATACAACAGGCATGTAGAATGGCTCACAAACTAGTGAACCAGATTGAGGAAAGAATTAAAGAACAGGCGGCTGAAGAGGCCAATGTGAAGCAAGTCAAAAGAAAGTGGGAGGAAAACGGTGATAAGAATCACCAATACAACAACAACAGCAATTACAACAATAATCGCAACAACTATCCCAACAATCGCAACATCAATCGCAACTACAACAAACGGCCCAACAACAACAACAACAACAGCAACTACAACAATCATCCTAACAACAATAACAACCGCAACAACAACAACAACAACAATCAGAAGCAGCTATGCCAAAGGTGTGAAAAGTATCACTCGGGGTTCTGCACCAAATTTTGCAACAAGTGTAAAAGAAATGGTCATAGCGCGGCGAAGTGTGGGGTCTACAGACCAGGGGTTAACAGAACAAAAGGAACAAATGGTGTCGGAACGAGTAATGGTGGAGCAAGTAGTGTCGGAGCAAGTTATGCCAATGTAGTTTGTTATAAATGTGGAAAACCGGGCCACATTATTAGAAATTGCCCGAACCAGGAGAACACGAATGGACAAGGCCGTGGAAGAGTTTTCAATATTAATGCAGCAGAGGCACAGGAAGACCTGGAGCTTGTTACGGGTACGTTTCTTATTGACAATAAATATGATTACGTTTTATTTGATTCGGGTGCGGATAGAAGCTATATGAGTAGAGATTTTTGTGCTAAATTAAGTTGTCCATTGACGCCGTTGGATAGTAAATTTTTACTCGAATTAGTAAACGGTAAATTAATTTCAGCAGATTATATATGCCGGAATCGAGAAATTAAACTGGGTAGCGAAATATTTAAGATTGATTTGATACCCATAGAGTTAGGGAGTTTTGATGTAATAGTTGGCATGGACTAGCTGAAGAAGGTGAAAGCAGAGATCGTATATTATAAAAATGCAATTCGCATTGTACGAGAAGAAGGAGAACCCTTAATGGTGTACGGAGAAAAGGGCAACACGAAGCTACATCTTATTAGTAATTTGAAGGCACAAAAACTAATAAGAAAAGGTTGCTATGCTGTTCTAGCACACGTCGAGAAAGTACAAACTAAAGAAAAGAGTATCAATGATGTTCCCGTCGCAAAAGAATTTCCCGATGTATTTTCGAAAGAATTACCGGGACTACCTCCACATCGATCTGTTGAATTTCAAATAGATCTTGTACCAGGAGCTGCAAAAATAGCTCGTGCTCCTTATAGACTCGCACCCAGCGAGATGAAAGAACAGCAAAGCCAACTACAAGAACTATTAGAACGTGGTTTCATTCGACCAAGCACATCACCATGGGGAGCTCCTGTTTTGTTTGTCAAGAAGAAGGATGGTACATTTAGGTTGTGTATTGACTACAGAGAGTTGAACAAACTTACCATCAAAAACCGTTATCTACTGCCGAGAATTGACGACTTATTTGATCAACTACAAGGCTCGTCGGTTTATTCGAAGATCGATTTACGTTCTGGATATCATCAAATGCGAGTAAAGGAGGATGATATTCCAAAAACTGCTTTTAGGACGCGTTATGGTCATTACGAGTTTATGGTTATGCCGTTTGGATTGACTAACGCACCAGCTGTGTTCATGGACCTTATGAACCGAGTTTGTGGGCCATATCTTGACAAGTTTGTCATTGTTTTCATTGATGACATACTTATTTACTCAAAGAATGATCAAGAGCACGAAGAACATTTGAGAAAAGTGCTAGAAGTATTGAGGAAAGAAAAATTGTACGCTAAGTTTTCAAAGTGTGCATTTTGGTTGGAAGAAGTTCAATTTCTCGGTCACATAGTGAACAAAGAAGGTATCCAGGTGGACCCTGTAAAGATCAAAACCGTTGAAAAGTGGGAACCCCAAAAACTCCGAAGCATATACGTCAATTTTTAGGATTGGCTGGTTACTACAGAAGATTCATCCAAGATTTCTCCAAAATAGCAAAACCCTTGACTGCATTAACGCATAAAGGGAAGAAATTTGAATGGAAGGATGAACAAGAGAAGGCGTTTCAATTATTGAAGAAAAAGCTAACTACGGCACCTATATTGTCATTGCCTGAAGGGAATGATGATTTTGTGATTTATTGTGACGCATCAAAGCAAGGTCTCGGTTGTATATTAATGCAACGGACGAAGGTGATTGCTTATGCGTCTAGACAATTGAAGATTCACGAGCAAAATTATACGACGCATGATTTGGAATTAGGCGCGGTTGTTTTTGCATTAAAGACTTGGAGGCACTACTTATATGGGGTCAAAAGTATTATATATACCGACCACAAAAGTCTTCAACACATATTTAATCAGAAACAACTGAATATAAGGTAGCGTAGGTGGATTGAATTGTTGAATGATTACGACTTTGAGATTCGTTACCACCCAGGGAAGGCAAATGTGGTAGCCGACGCCTTGAGCAGAAAGGACAGAGAACCCATTCGAGTAAAATCTATGAATATAATGATTCACACTAACCTTACTACTCAAATAAAGGAGGCGTAACAAGGAGTTTTAAAAGAGGGAAATTTAAAGGATGAAATACCCAAAGGATCGGAGAATCATCTTAATATTCGGGAAGACGGAACCCGATATAGGGCTGAAAGAATTTGGGTACCAAAATTTGGAGATATGAGAGAAATGGTACTTAGAGAAGCTCATAAAACCAGATACTCAATACATCCTGGAACGGGGAAGATGTACAAGGATCTTAGGAAACATTTTTGGTGGCCAGGTATGAAAGCCGATATTGCTAAATATGTAGGAGAATGTTTGACGTGTTCTGAGGTCAAAGCGGAACATCAAAAACTATCAGGTCTACTACAATAACCTAAAATCCCGGAATGAAAATGGGAAAACATTACCATAGATTTCATTACTAAATTGCCAAGGACTGCAAGTGGTTATGATACTATTTGGGTAATAGTTGATCGTCTCACCAAGTCAGCACACTTTCTGCCAATAAGAGAAGATGACAAGATGGAGAAGTTAGCACGACAGTATTTGAAGGAAGTCGTCTCCAGACATGGAATACTAATCTCTATTATCTCTTATAGGGATGACAGATTTATTTCAAGATTCTGGCAGACATTACAGCAAGCATTAGGAACTCGTCTAGACATGAGTACTGCCTATCATCCACAAACTGATGGGCAGAGCGAAAATACGATACAAACGCTTGAAGACATGCTACGAGCATGTGTTATTGATTTCGGAAACAGTTGGGATCGACATCTACCGTTAGCAGAATTTTCCTACAACAACAGCTATCATTCAAGCATTGAGATGGTGCCGTTTGAAGCACTTTATGGTAGAAAGTGCAGGTCTCTGATTTGTTGGAGTGAAGTAGGGGATAGATAGATTACGGGTCCGGAGATAATACAAGAAACTACCGAGAAGATCATCCAAATTCAACAACGGTTGAAATCCGCCCAAAGTCGACAAAAGAGCTACGCCGACATTAAAAGAAAAGACATAGAATTTGAAATTGGAGAAATGGTCATGCTTAAGGTTGCACCTTGGAAAGGTGTTGTTCGATTTGGTAAACGGGGGACATTAAATCCAAGGTATATTGGACCATTCAAGATTATTGATCGTGTCAGACCAGTAGCTTACCGACTTGAGTTACCTCAACAACTTGCGAATGTACATAACACTTTCCACATCTCGAATTTGAAGAAATGTTTTGCTAAAGAAGATCTCACTATTCCGTTGGACGAAATCCAAATCAATGAAAAACTTCAATTCATTGAAGAACCCGTCGAAATAATGGATCGTGAGGTTAAGAGACTTAAACAAAACAAGATACCGATTGTTAAGGTTCGATAGAATGCTCGTAGAGGACCCGAGTTTACCTGGGAGCGTGAAGATCAGATGAAGAAGAAATACCCGCATCTATTTCCAGAAGATTCGTCAACACTTTCAACAGCTTAAAATTTCGGGACGAAATTTATTTAACGGGTAGGTACTGTAGTGACCCGAACTTTTCCATGTTTTTATATATTAAATGAAATTGATATTTACATGATTAAATGTTTCCAACATGTTAAGCAATCAAAATTGTTAAGACTTGATTAATTGAAATAGGTTTCATATAGACAATTGACCACCCAAGTTGACCGGCGATTCACGAACGTTAAAACTTGTAAAAACTATATGATGACATATATATGGATATATATATAGTTAACATGATATTATGATAAGTAAACATATCATTAAGTATATTAACAATGAGCTACATATGTAAAAACAAGACTACTAACTTAATGATTTTGAAACGAGACATATATGTAACGATTATCGTTGTAACGACATTTAATGTATATATATCATATTAAGATATATTAATACATCATGATATCATGATAATGTAATAATTTAACATCTCATTTGATTTAATAAACAATGGGTTAACAACATTTAACAAGATCGTTAACCTAAAGGTTTCAAAACAACACTTACATGTAACGACTAACGATGACTTAACGACTCAGTTAAAATGTATATACATGTAGTGTTTTAATATGTATTCATACACTTTTGAAAGACTTCAAGACACTTATCAAAATACTTCTACTTAACAAAAATGCTTACAATTACATCCTCGTTCAGTTTCATCAATAATTCTACTCGTATGCACCCGTATTCGTACTCGTACAAAATACAGCTTTTAGATGTATGTACTATTGGTATATACACTCCAATGATCAGCTCTTAGCAGCCCATGTGAGTCACCTAACACATGTGGGAACCATAATTTGGCAACTAGCATGAAATATCTCATAAAATTATAAAAATATGAGTAATCATTCATGACTTATTTACATGTAAACAAAATTACACATCCTTTATATCTAATCCATATACCAATGACCAAAAACACCTACAAACACTTTCATTCTTCAATTTTCTTCATCTAATTAATCTCTCTCAAGTTCTATCTTCAAGTTCTAAGTGTTCTTCATAAATTCTACAAGTTCTAGTTTCATAAAATCAAGAATACTTCCAAGTTTGCTAGCTTACTTCCAATCTTGTAGAGTGATCATCCAACCTCAAGAAATCTTTATTATTTACAGTAAGATATCTTTCTAATATAAGGTAATACTCATATTCAAACTTTGATTCAATTTTTATAACTATAACAATCTTATTTCGAGTGGAAATCTTACTTGAACTTGTTTTCGTGTCATGATTCTGCTTCAAGAACTTTCAAGCCATCCAAGGATCCTTTGAAGCTAGATCCATTTTTCTTATTTCCAGTAGCTTTATCCAGAAAACTTGAGGTAGTAATGATGTTCATAACATCATTCGATTCATACGTATAAAGCTATCTTATTCGAAGGTTTAAACTTGTAATCACTAGAACATAGTTTAGTTAATTCTAAACTTGTTCGCAAACAAAAGTTAATCCTTCAAACTTGACTTTTAAAATCAACTAAACACATGTTCTATATCTATATGATATGCTAACTTAATGATTTAAAACCTGAAAACACGAAGAACACTGTAAAACCGGACATACGCCGTCGTAGTAACACCGCGGGCTGTTTTGGGTTAGTTAATTAAAAACTATGATAAAATTTGATTTAAAAGTTGTTCTTCTGGAAAAATGATTTTTCTTATGAACATGAAACTATATCCAAAAATCATGGTTAAACTCAAAGTGGAAGTATGTTTTCTAAAATGGTCATCTAGATGTCGTTCTTTCGACTGAAATGACTACCTTTACAAAAATGACTTGTAACTTATATTTTCGACTATAAACCTATACTTTTTATGTTTAGATTCATAAAATAGAGTTCAATATGAAACCATAGCAATTTGATTCACTCAAAACGGATTTAAAATGAAGAAGTTATGGGTAAAACAAGATTGGATAATTTTTCTTGTTGTAGCAACGTGAAAATTGGTAACAAATCTATATTAATCATATCCTAGCTAACTTATATTGTATTATACATGTATTCTAATATATTATGTAATCTTGAGATACCATAGACACGTATGCAAATGTTTTGACATATCATATCGACCCATGTGTATATATTATTTGGAACAACCATAGACACTCTATATGCAGTAATGTGGGAGTTAGCTATACAGGGTTGAGGTTGATTCCAAAAATATATATACTTTGAGTTGTGATCTAGCCTGATACGTGTATACACTGGGTCGTGGATTGATTCAAGATAATATATATCAATTTTTTTTCTGTACATCTAACGTTGGACAACTAGTTGTAGGTTACTAACGAGGACAGCTGACTTAATAAACTTAAAACATCAAAATGTATTAAAAGTGTTGTAAATATATTTTGAATATACTTTGATATATATGTACATATTTGTTATAGGTTCGTGAATCGACCAGTGGCCAAGTCTTACTTCCCGACGAAGTAAAAATCTGTGAAAGTGAGTTATAGTCCCACTTTTAAAATTTAATATTTTTGGGATGAGAATACATGTAGGTTTTATAAATGATTTACAAAATAGACACAAGTACGTGAAACTACATTCTATGGTTGAATTATCGAAATTGAATATGCCCCTTTTTATTAAGTCTGGTAATCTAAGAATTAGGGAACAGACACCCTAATTGACGCGAATCCTAAAGATAGATCTATTGGGCCTAACAAACCCCATCCAAAGTACCAGATGCTTTAGTACTTCGAAATTTATATCATATCCGAAGGGTGTTCCGGAATGATGGGGATATTCTTATATATGCATCTTGTTAATGTCGGTTACCAGGTGTTCACCATATGAATGATTTTTATCTCTAAGTATGGGATGTATATTGAAATATGAAATCTTGTGGTCTATTGTTACGATTTGATATATATAGGTTAAACCTATAACTCACCAACATTTTTGTTGACGTTTAAAGCATGTTTATTCTCAGGTGAATATTAAGAGCTTCCGCTGTTGCATGCTAAAATAAGGACAAGATTTGGAGTCCGTGTTTGTATGATACTATGATATTATGTAAAAACTGCATTCAAGAAACATATGTCGATGTAATATATTTCTATTGTAAACCATTATGTAATGGTCGTGTGTAAACAGTATATTTTAGATTATCATTATTTGATAATCTACGTAATGCTTTTGAAACCTTTATTGATAAAATAAAGGTTATGATTGTTTTAAAAATGAATGCAGTCTTTGAAAAACGTCTCATATAGAGGTCAAAACCTCGCAACGAAATCAATTAATATGGAACGTTTATAATCAATATGAACGGGACATTTCATTTGATCCTCTAGAATAATCTGTTAATTCAGCTTTTCGTTTAGTCATCAGCTCAGTCTTTAAATATTCTTCATTTAATGCTTCTCGTTGCGCATTTTTCAAACGATCAATTAGGTCACACACAATCTCAATTCTCATAAATCGGACATTGTCAACTATTTTCTTGCGGCTCAGTTCATCAGTGACCACATTTACTTTACCCAGATAATATTTGATATCACAATCATCCTCCTTAATCAGTTATTGTCATCGAAGTTGACGCATATTCAATTCTTTATGAGAAAAGATATATTGAAGGCTCTTATGATCTCTATAAATCTCACTGATATCACTCAACTCGGATATATATTTTATCGCGATATCAAACGTTTTTCCCTTGGTTTTATGATTATTATGGAAGTTTAGCGCCTTTTATGATAAGGTGTTGGTTAGAGTTATTTTAGAGGTTTATGTGTATTTCGGAGCCTAAAAGTCGATAATATTGGTCCCGGTTCGAGTCGGGTGTTAGAATAAAAGTTCAAGACAGTTTCCAGGCCAAATAAGAGTTTTCAAAGGTTCCCAATCGCGATTTTTCAGTCCCAATCGCGAGTTACAAGTCGAGACCAAAGTCCAGCCGTGAAACATCAAAAAACCAATCGCGAACCACCAGTTTTGGGTGGTTCGCGATTGCGAACCTTGCAGTACAACCAACTCGCGATCACGAGTTTAGCAGAAGTTGGGCGGGATTTTTGTTTAAAACCAGTTTTTAGGTTATTTTATTCCATATATTTTGTTGGCCATTTTTGGAGCTTCCATAGACGTTTTTAGGTGATTTTTGGAGAAATCATCATCCAATCCATTCTATCACTAAGGGATTCAAGGCTTGATCTACTCATCATCCAAGACCATTGCTAATCTAGGTTTATCTTTTGTTCAACAAAAATGGTTAGTTCTTTTGATTTGATTTTGTGTTTGAATATGACTGTTGGCTAAATATTTTATGTTCACCTAGGCTAAATACATTTTTGGATGTTATTTTGATTGATTGATTATTTAACAGATGTTGATTTATTGTTTGAGCAATCTAGGATTCTTATTAATACTTATGAACAAATTGGTTGATATATTTGATTGTCTAACCGAGTAAACGTTCTTTGGTGTCTATTGTGTATGTTTTCAATTGTCTAATCTTTTATTGCTTGGTTGATTATAGTTGTCCAATTTATTGACACAGATTGAAGTCTATTATAATTGTTCAGGTAGTTATTTGGGTTGGTTTAATTGAACTTTATTAGGACCAAGGAAATTAAATCAATTTATGAACTAGTTGATATGGGGGTTGATTGTGTTCAACGAATGTTGGCACAATTGTTGATTTCAGAGAACTATGAGTCACAAGTTAAGTCTTTATATCAGTTAATTGAGTTAACCACTTTTTAGATGTCATAACCCGACCTTAACCATAAGGACGAATACAATAACATATGATTTCATCGCGAGGTATTGACCTCTATATGCGACATTTTTCAAAAACTGCATTCGTTTTTACAATACAAACCATAGCTTTTATTACAAATACAAAGTTTAAACAACTTAATAATGATTATCGTTTAGCGATAATCTTAGACTTACAAACTTTACATGTGATAATAACAATACGACCTCCAACATATTTTACATTACAAATCCTCCGATATGCATTTTTATTTTTGACACAAATATGCATACTCAAGATCTTGCTTAAATTCATCATGTTGCAGCGGAAGCTTTTAGTTATCACCTGAGAATAAACATGCTTAAAACGTCAATATAAAGTTGGTGAGATATAGGTTTAATGCCGGCAGCGTTATAAATATAGACCACAAGATTTCATATATAAACGTTTTAATAAAAATATTCTAAGTTGTTGAGCACTTGATAACCATACTTAACATTTAATCAACGTTGCATATTCCCTTTATTATGAAATCTTACTACACCGTACCAAGTGTAGTCACCGAAACGAAGTACTGTGCAACCGTTGAATACTGGTCGTCCAGTCCGGTTGGGGTTGTCAGGCCCGATAGATCTATCAACAGGATTCGCGTTTACAATACCTCATGTAAATAATAGTTACCAAGTTACAGGGAAGTATGCCAGTGGTACAACTCAACGTAGAATATATATTTTTAATCACTTGTGTCCATAACGTAAATCATAAAATGCATGTATTCTCATCCCGAAATCTTTAGAGTTTAAAAGTGGGATTATATACTCACTTTTGCCTTAAAGGTATTTATCACGACTTGGTCTCCGATAGATATCACGAACCTAACCATATATATAATATATCAACATATTTTCTTTTTAAGTAATCGTTATATATATATATATATATATATATATATATATATATATATATATATATATATATATATATATATATATATATATATATATATATATACTTTTAATACTTTTAATATTTTCTGAGTCCGTAGTTAGCAGTCCGATGTTAGTGGTCCACAATTAGTTGCTCAATAAAATAAATAAAGACCCCATCGTATTCGTATTGATCAGAATTAATCTTGACCCATGGTACCATGTTGTCAAATGACGTGTTGCGTACATAAAGTACCGTGTTGTCAAATGACGTGTTGCGTACAATCATGAGGTCTTATGATTAATCTTCTCGTGTTGTTTACGGGTGGTCCTGAAATATATAAAATCAAATCATAAGTAAATATATATGAAATATCATATTAATTAGAAATATATGATTAATTTAATTTTTCTCCAAATATTTTCGTAGCTAAACTAGCTTCGCATACCCGATCTTGTTTTAGTCGTAGTTTCTTCATTACAACTCCGTTTTTGTTGGTTCAACTTGCCACTTCCTTGGATCGAGTCAAATTTTAAGAATATGAACTGAAAATACCTTAGGTTGTATTCGAAATCACAGGTTATAGGTCAAACTTTGGTGAAACTTTTGAAAGTGATCATTTTCCATCATAAAAACAACATTTAATGATCATTTTTCTAAAAATACTTACACTTTGAGTTAAACCATGAAATTTTTATGTATTAACATATTCATAAGAAATATCATTTTTCCAGAATATGAACTTCCAATTCAAAGCTTAAGATGGTTTTTAATTATCCAAGCCAAAACAGCCCCCGGTTGCACTCCGACGACGTAGATTCGGTTTTTAAGGTGTTCTTTGTAAAACCAAGTTATATCTTGTTAAGTTAGCATATCTGTAACGACCCTGGAAATTCCAACTTTTATTTATTAATAATTATTATTATTATTAATACGTGTGATTAAACGAATGTATGTGATTACATTTACATGTTGCCATGGTTGCCCGTACTTGACTTTTAAGTGCCCGAAACGTCTTTGTGAGACACGAAACTTCACGAAGAATATTTCTAGATATTATTTGCATTCATGATTAAGTTTTATTAATCATTTTAATTAACTAAGACTATTAGTTAGTTACTTGTGCTTTAATTGGCTCAACTTGTTATTAATTGTACTTGGGCTTTATTAGTGTTATGGACTCTTGAACTTGGGCTTCCAAGCCCACCCTACTTATGTTAATGGATAAACTAGCCCATGTTACACTTGTAAGTATTAATTTGAATGGAACTTGTTAGTTAATACTTGAAAGAATCTAGTTAGCTTGTTATCCCCATGCATGACCATTCATTAACCACTCTTTTAAGCTTTACCATGCTAAAAACCATTAAACTTTTCCCTCCCCCACCTTGGGAGCTGCTGACCGTCACCTTCCCTTAGGCTAAAGGGATTCAAAATCTTTTTTTTTACTCACTTGTTCACTTGCTCTCTCATTCTCAAAAACACACACAACTTACTACACTTTTCTCTCAAGCTTTTTCTCTCTTTTTCCTCTCAAATACTTGTAAGTAATATGAACTTTTCTCTCCTCTTTTTCCTTGCTAAAAACCGATTTCATAAGCATTCATCATCATCAATCTTTGTTTGTTGTTTGATTCTTGTTACAAGTTGTTGTTACTTACTTACTAACTTTCAAGAATCTAACTTTCTAGTTTTAATTCTTCTTTTATCTTGAACCTTCAAGAACATACAAGACATAAACTCTCTAGTTTATGATCTTCACTTAATACTTGTTCAAAGTTTATAAAGTTCATGGTTGAAAGACATACTTGAAGTTCATGAAGTAAACTTTAAAGTTTACTTTCTAAAGATCAAACCTTGGTTTGAATCTTTAAAGTATGAACAACCATGAACCCTTTTACTCATTTACCTAGTTTAACTCTTTATATTATGCACTTTAAATACTTGTTTGTTGGTTTGTTGGTCAAGAACTACAAGTTAGTCTTGATCTCATTTCTCTTGAACAAAAGTTAACTTTATTAAGTTTCAAGAACATAGAAGTATAACTCTTTAGTTATAACTTCACATACTTGTAATGGATCTACGTTTTATAGCTTATGATCTACATATTTTGTTATAAACAAGAGCTTTAAGGCTTACATACACTTTACTAGTTGATAATCAAAGTTTTGTAGCTTATGGTTTCACTAAAGTAAAGATACAAGTGTTAATTGTTAAGATTTAAACTTAATAACTTTAGATCAAGACTTTTGAGTCTTGGATCTTCAAGATCAAACTAAGAACTATGTTCTACTACTTATGATCTTGATTAGTTAGTTTATTTTCAAGTTTATAGTTCAATATTTCTATTATAGTTCATGTAAGTGTCAAACCTAAGACTTTGATGTAACTTTGGTTCATCAAACTACATGCAACTCTTAAGTGAGTTGTGCTTCATGTCTTAGACTTGCACTAGTGTTATGTGTAGTGACCCGAACTTTTCCATGTTTATATATATTAATTGAGATTGATATTTACATGATTAAATATTTCCAACATGTTAAGCAATCAAACTTGTTAAGACTTGATTAATTGAAATATGTTTCTTATAGACAATTGACCACCCAAGTTGACCGGTGATTCACGAACGTTAAAACTTGTAAAAACTATACGATGACATATATATGGTTATATATATAGTTAACATGTTTTTATTATAAGTATGTATCTCATTAGGTATTTTAACAATGAGTTATATACATAAAAATGAGACTATTAATTTAAGAAACTCGAAAACGATATATATAACGATTATCGTTATAACAACGTCTTACTAGGTACATATGAATCATATTAAGATATTGATACACTTGGTTAATTATGTTAAATGATAAGTAAATATATTATTAAGTGTATTAACAATGAAATACATATGTAAAAATAAGGCTACTAACTTAATGATTTCGAAACAAGACATATATGTAACGATTATCGTTGTAACGACATTTAACTGTATATACATCATACTAAGATATATTATATATCATAATATCATGATAATATAATAATTTAACATCTCATTTGTTATAATAAACAATGAGTTAACAACATTCAACAAGATCGTTAACCTAAAGGTTTCAAAACAACATTTACATGTAACGACTAACGATGACTTAACGACTCAGTTAAAATGTATATACATGTAGTGTTTTAATATGTATTCATACACTTTTGAAAGACTTCAAGACACTTATCAAAATACTTCTACTTAACAAAAATGCTTACAATTACATCCTCGTTCAGTTTCATCAACAATTCTACTCGTATGCACCCGTATTCGTACTCGTACAATACACAGCTTTTAGATGTATGTACTATTGGTATATACACTCCAATGATCAGCTCTTAGCAGCCCATGTGAGTCACCTAACACATGTGGGAACCATCATTTGGCAACTAGCATGAAATATCTCATAAAATTACAAAAATATGAGTAATCATTCATGACTTATTTACATGAAAACAAAATTACATATCCTTTATATCTAATCCATACACCAACGACCAAAAACACCTACAAACACTTTCATTCTTCAATTTTCTTCATCTAATTGATCTCTCTCAAGTTCTATCTTCAAGTTCTAAGTGTTCTTCATAAATTTCAAAAGTTCTAGTTTCATAAAATCAAGAATACTTTCAAGTTTGCTAGCTCACTTCCAATCTTGTAAGGTGATCATCCAACCTCAAGAAATCTTTGTTTCTTACAGTAGGTTATCATTCTAATACAAGGTAATAATCATATTCAAACTTTGGTTCAATTTCTATAACTATAACAATCTTATTTCAAGTGATGATCTTACTTGAACTTGTTTTCGTGTCATGATTCTGCTTCAAGAACTTCGAGCCATCCAAGGATCCGTTGAAGCTAGATCCATTTTTCTCTTTTCCAGTAGGTTTATCCAAGGAACTTAAGGTAGTAATGATGTTCATAACATCATTCGATTCATACATATAAAGCTATCTTATTCGAAGGTTTAAACTTGTAATCACTAGAACATAGTTTAGTTAATTCTAAACTTGTTCGCAAACAAAAGTTAATCCTTCTAACTTGACTTTTAAAATCAACTAAACACATGTTCTATATCTATATGATATGCTAACTTAATGATTTAAAACCTGGAAACACGAAAAACACCGTAAAACCGGATTTACGCCGTCGTAGTAACACCGCGGGCTGTTTTGGGTTAGTTAATTAAAAACTATGATAAACTTTGATTTAAAAGTTGTTATTCTGAGAAAATGATTTTTATTATGAACATGAAACTATATCCAAAAATTATGGTTAAACTCAAAGTGGAAGTATGTTTTCTAAAATGGTCATCTAGACGTCGTTCTTTCGACTGAAATGACTACCTTTACAAAAACGACTTGTAACTTATTTTTCCGACTATAAACCTATACTTTTTCTGTTTAGATACATAAAATAGAGTTCAATATGAAACCATAGCAATTTGATTCACTCAAAACGGATTTAAAATGAAGAAGTTATGGGTAAAACAAGATTGGATAATTTTTCTCATTTTAGCTACGTGAAAATTGGTAACAAATCTATTCCAACCAAAACTTAATCAACTTGTATTGTATATTATGTAATCTTGAGATACCATAGACACGTATACAATGTTTCGACCTATCATGTCGACACATCTATATATATATTTCGGAACAACCATAGACACTCTATATGTGAATGTTGGAGTTAGCTATACAGGGTTGAGGTTGATTCCAAAATATATATAGTTTGAGTTGTGATCAATACTGAGATACGTATACACTGGGTCGTGGATTGATTCAAGATAATATTTATCGATTTATTTCTGTACATCTAACTGTGGACAACTAGTTGTAGGTTACTAACGAGGACAGCTGACTTAATAAACTTAAAACATCAAAATATATTAAAAGTGTTGTAAATATATTTTGAACATACTTTGATATATATGTATATATTGTTATAGGTTCGTGAATCAACCAGTGGCCAAGTCTTACTTCCCGACGAAGTAAAAATCTGTGAAAGTGAGTTATAGTCCCACTTTTAAAATCTAATATTTTTGGGATGAGAATACATGCAGGTTTTATAAATGATTTACAAAATAGACACAAGTACGTGAAACTACATTCTATGGTTGAATTATCGAAATCGAATATGCCCCTTTTTATTAAGTCTGGTAATCTAAGAATTAGGGAACAGACACCCTAATTGACGCGAATCCTAAAGATAGATCTATTGGGCCTAACAAACCCCATCCAAAGTACCGGATGCTTTAGTACTTCGAAATTTATATCATATCCGAAGGGTGTCCCGGAATGATGGGGATATTCTTATATATGCATCTTGTTAATGTCGATTACCAGGTGTTCACCATATGAATGATTTTTATCTCTATGTATGGGATGTGTATTGAAATATGAAATCTTGTGGTCTATTATTATGATTTGATATATATAGGTTAAACCTATAACTCACCAACATTTTTGTTGACGTTTTAAGCATGTTTATTCTCAGGTGATTATTAAGAGCTTCCGCTGTCGCATACTTAAATAAGGACGAGATTTGGAGTCCATACTTGTATGATATTGTGTAAAAACTGCATTCAAGAAACTTATTTTGTTGTAACATATTTGTATTGTAAACCATTATGTAATGGTCGCGTGTAAACAGGATATTTTAGATTATCATTATTTGATAATCTACGTAAAACTTTTTAAAACCTTTATCTATGAAATAAAGGTTATGGTTTGTTTTAAAAATGAATGCAATCTTTGAAAAACGTCTCATATAGAGGTCAAAACCTCGCAACGAAATCAATTAATATGGAACGTTTTTAATCAATAAGAACGAGACATTTCATTATGATGGTCAAGACTTGGTTAAGATGATGTAAACACATCCATGAGTTGTACACTTGAAGCTATATGCATCAAGGATGAGAACCATGATGAACATCAAGCACCAAGACCACCGGAACCCTTTAAACTTACTGTTTCTGTCCTATACCTACTGATCTGATGTTTGTGGAACAGAAAAGTAGACCTGGGCTGTTCTAACCATGATTTTTAGATAGAAATTTTCGAGTAGATAATTTTTCATATAAGACTCGTCTTCATCCGAGTTACGGTTTAGGATTTATGGCCCTCCGATCGTCACTAGGTCCTTTAACGTTGTGCAGAAATTTCAGACCTACTCGCACTTACACCATCGCCACGGTCAAACAAAGACAATTTAGCTTCTGGAATTTTTAACACACTTAAATGACTCATATACGGAGCCATATCCACTGGTCTCACCTCTGTTCAGTTTGTGTAGAGGCCATGGTGACTGATCCAAGTCAGCCTTTGTTTTAAACTTCGTTCATGAACGAACCTTACTTGTTACCTTTTGTTTGATGATGATTGATGATGAACCTTATGACCTTAATTACATACATATAAACCTTTTGAGATGACTTACTGACTTAGTACTATTTGACTTAGGTTGAGGATTTCGGACCGTTTACTTGCACACCTTTCCCGACTCAACTTAACCGCTACTACATATCATTGTGAGTTATAGCATTCCCTTTTTACTTTAACTTATTTTGGGAACTGAGAATACATGCAGATTTTATGTTTTACATACTAGGCACGAGTACTTAAACTTTATATATGTGTGGGTTATATAACGGCACAAAGATTCCCTTTAGCTCGGTAACGTTTAATCATTGGTTTTTGAACCGTGAACGCGAATCTTAGATATGAATCCATAGGGTTTGACATCCCCACTCGGGCTAGTCGCGCTAGCAGTCAGTGAGTGTTTAATACTTCGTAAACATACGCACTCGCCAAGTGTACTTTCAGGGGGTATTATTATTTTAAACGTTAAGTTAGTTACCAAGTGCCCACGGTTAAGCATATACTTTTACATACTTTGAAACGCTCGTTGTAGCACTGAAATCTCGTGGCCTACTTACATTACTATTATACTTAAACTATAGCTCACCAACCTTTGTGTTGACATTTTTAAGCATGTATCTCTCAGGTGCTTGAGGTTGCTTCCGCTGCGTACTAGTCGTGTTGTAGAACCCGCTGCTTAGAGTTGTTATCGCATGACTACTTATCTTGCATTCAAACTTATTTACTTTTAAAACTATGTTATGTAATGACCATTGGGGTCACGTACACTTATATTAATTGCTTCTACTTTGCGAAGCATGCTTTTGGATTGTAAAACATTTGACGTTGGTTATGACGTCACTTTTATTAATAAATGCAACTCTTTTGAAATCGCATATAGTACTTAACCTTGTAATGATCCTGTTGTTGATGGTCCGTACATGATGATTTAGTACGGGGCGTCACATTTGGTATCAGAGCATTGGTTTTAGGGAATTAGGTTGCATTAGTGAGTCTAAGACCGACCCGAGTAGGATTCACTAATAGGACTAATCTACAACTTGCTAGTTTACTTGTTTCCGCTGAGCTTACTACATGCTAATGCTTACTTTTTCTGCTATATGCCGTATGCTACTACATGATATCACTACTGCATGATGCTACTTGCTTTTGATTGCATGCTACTTTCATACGAATTGCTGTTATTGCCATGCTAGTTACTGTTATACATGATTTAAACTGTTGGCCTATTAATTGCTTGCTTTATGACATACTGACATGGAAAATTTATTTTTCCTTGTTCAGATGTCGGATGTTCCACCTACTGGCATTTCGGGCAGTACAGACTCAGACTCCGTCGCCCTACCTACTGCTACACCTGCTGCTGCTACTGCCGATACACCGGCCCCGACACCCACTAGTGATCCCGGCGCTTCTACTTTCGGAGCTGGTACTAGTGCACCTGCCCCAGTGTCTGCTCCTGGACCCTCGAGGTCACAGCCCCGCATTGGTGGTATTGAGATCCCCGCGGAGTTCGGGGAAGGGCCGTTTCGTAACCACATGCGCACGCCTTGCCGACGCACTCCCGACGGATGTTTAGTCGTGATTCCGCCAGGCAGACACAGACAGATGTTGGCCGCCTTCGGACGCTTCGGATTACTAGCTCAGCCACCAGTGTCACCACCACACGATTCGGATGACTCATCATCCGCCAATTCTTCATCATCAGACGACTCCAGCGATGATGGGGATCCTGCTGATAGACCTATTCAGGCACCCTCCACCCCGCCGAAGAAGCGGTACCGTTTCGACGGCACCGTCATTCCAGGGGTGAATGGAGGTCGTGCTTTTACTGACGCATTTGGCCATCGTCGTAGGGTTACTGCTCGTAAACGAGTTGTGCCATACCCTGCCGACCCACAGATACGTAAGGTTCCCCGTTACGTATTGACTATTCCTGGAACCGTACCACCTAGATTTAGATACGGACCATTCCCATCTAGGGACGTATCGTCTACATCCGGAGCTGGACCATCTACTTCAGCACCACCCGCACCATCAGCAGCACCAGCACCATCCGCTCCACCGGCCCCACCTACACCACCAGTACCGCCTGCCCCACCATCTCCCACTGTCGAGGAATTGACAAGGGAGATGGGAACCCTCCGAGCTCGGGTTACTGAGCTCGAGGAGCAGTTGGCTCAGGTTTTAGACATCCTACACCCACCTCCACCGTAGGACTTTTTGTATTAGATTTCATGATGTAATCTAGTTGTAGCTTTTTGTATTATTTATGTATTATACGGACTTATTCGGATGTATGAAACTTATTATTATTAATGGAACTTTGCGTTATTTAAATTCTTGCACGATGTTCTATTTACATTACTGTACGATGACTCTGTGGTATTTGTACCTAGATGCGTTATTTAATAACATGTGATGTTTTGATTCCATGTTGGTTAATATATACTACGGAGTATATTATTACATATTGAATGCTGGATTTTGACTTAAGTCAAAACTTTTGTTTAGAATACCATGGCCAACGGAAGAACCACACCTACCGCAGCCCAGATTGAGGACATGATCAACGAACGTGTTGCTGCTGCTCTAGCAGAAAGGAACCCTCAAATTGTACCACCACCTGTCATTCAACCCGCTCGAGATGGGTGTACCTATAAGGAATTTCAAAGCTGTAAACCACACAACTTCAGTGGCACTGAGGGACCAGTCGGTCTCACAAGATGGTTTGAAAAACTTGAGTCTGTATTCAGAGTTAGCAATTGTTCGGAGGCTAACAAAACGAAATTTGCATCTTGCACGCTGTCTGATGGCGCGCTTACATGGTGGAATACCATGGCCCAAGCGCAAGGAATTGATGAGGCGTATGCTACACCTTGGGAAGAGTTTAAATGTGCTATGATTGAGGAATACTGTCCGAGGACCGAAATTCAAAAGATGGAAATTGAATTCATGCAGTTGAAGGCCGTAGGGAATGACCTTAACAGTTACAATCGTAGGTTTTTGGAGTTAGCACTGATGTGTCCGACCATGGTCACCCCCGAATTCAAGCGCATGGAGAAATACTTCTCGGGACTTCCTAAGTCCATCAAGGGAAATGTCACCTCATCCAAGCCACCGAATGTCCCCGAAGCAATGCGCATGGTGCATACTCTCCTTAATCAAATCATCCTTGACGAGCCGGAGAAGGCTAAGTTTGAAGCCGGTAGTAGTAAAAAGAGGAAATGGGACAACAACAACAACAACCACCACAACCACAACAACAACAGGGGTAGAAACTATGATCAAAACCCGGCAAAGCGACATGAGGGTTTCAGGCCCAACAACAACAACAACAACAACGGTGGAAACCCCAACCCCAACAACAACAACAACTCCAACCCCAATTACAAGGGAACCCTACCGCAGTGCAAGAGGTGCTACAAGCACCACACCGGGTATTGTAATGCTGTTTGTGAGAAGTGCAAAAAGAGTGGGCACATCGGTAGGGACTGCAAGACTACCATAATGACAGGGAGGCCGAACACCAACGGGCCGAAAAAGTGTTATGAATGCGGGCAGACGGGCCATTTCAGAAACGAGTGCCCAAACAAGTGTAAAGATGGCGGACCACCACGTGCTAGAGCCTTCAATGTTAATGCTAGGGACGCACGCTATAACCCCGACTTGGTGACAGGTATATTCAAAATCAACAATCTTTTAGCTTCTGTCCTATTTGATACTAGTGCCGATAGAAGTTACGTATGTAGACATTTTTGCGATAAGTTAGATTGGTCGTTAGTTCCTTTAAAGGAAAGTATGCTTGTCGAGGTAGCGAACGGTAAACTTGAAAAAGTGGACCAAATTGGCCGAGGGGCTATTATCAACATAGCCGGCGTGGAGTTTGAGATAGACTTGATACCCATTAAGTTGGGAAGTTTTGATGTTATTGTTGGCATGGATTGGTTGACTAAGATAAGAGCCGAGATTATTTGTGGAGACAAAGCTCTTCGTATACCCCAAGGAGACGGTGAGCCACTAATCATTTATGGAGAAAGATGTACCTCGCAACTGAACCTCATCAGTTGCTTAAAAGCGCAAAAGATAATGAAGAAAGGACGCCTTGTTGTCCTAGCGCATGTGAAAACCGTAGAAACCGAGGTAAAGAATGTGAACGATGTACGAATTGTGAATGAGTTTTTCGATGTCTTCCCGGAAGAACTACCTGGATTACCACCACAAAGAGCCGTAGAGTTTCAAATTAACTTAGTGCCAGGAGCTGCACCTGTAGCTCGCACACCCTATAGACTTGCACCTTCCGAGATGCAAGAATTACAAAGTCAACTACAAGAATTACTTGACCGAGGGTTTATTCAACCGAGTTCTTCGCCGTGGGGCGCACCCATTTTATTTGTGAAAAAGAAGGATGGATCATTTCGTATGTGCATCGACTACCGTGAGCTCAACAAATTAACAATTAAGAATCGGTATCCACTCCCACGAATTGACGATCTTTTCGACCAACTGCAAGGATCATGTGTCTACTCCAAGATCGATTTACGATCCGGCTATCACCAGTTGAGGGTGAAGGAAAGTGACGTGATGAAAACTGCATTCAGGACCCGTTATGGTCATTATGAGTTTCTCGTGATGCCATTCGGTTTGACAAATGCACCTGCCGTGTTCATGGACCTCATGAATCGTGTCTGCAAGCCGTACTTGGATAAGCTTGTTATCGTATTCATAGATGATATCCTCATCTACTCTAAGAGCGAAGAAGAACATGAGCAACACCTCCGACTAGTACTTGAACTCTTGAGACAAGAGCAACTTTACGCCAAATTCTCCAAGTGTGAATTTTAGTTGAAGGAAGTTCAATTTCTGGGTCATGTTGTGAGCGACCAGGGTATCAAAGTTGATCCCGCCAAGATTGAAGCCATCAGCAAGTGGGAGACTGTGACGATCGGTCCAAATCCATATGGACGAACACGTCATTCATTGATTTCATTGCGAGGTATTTGACCTCTATGATACGTTTTGTAAACATTGCATTCTTTTGAAAAGGCACACCATAAATGAATATTTAAATCAAAGGTTTTCGACATCTAATGATTTCTACATATAGACAATCACCATAAATAATAGTTTACAACAGTACTTCCATTGACAATGCAGTCAAAATAAGATACATGGTGATGATTTGGTGAATGCAACGTTTCCTTCAAAAATATGTCATGCAAGACTCCATGCACATAGCTTGTCTAACATCTAAGCAAACAGCGGAAGACTTCTAGGAAACCTGAGAATAAACATGCTAACAAGTGTCAACACAAAGGTTGGTGAGTTCATAGTTTTAGTGTTTCGTATAATCTGTATATAAAAGTGGATCACAAGATTTTAGTTGTTTCATCCAGAAATGTTTATCAATAGATTATATCAAAGTGGATCACAAGATTTCAGTTGTTTCATCCAGAAACGTTTATCAAAATATTCTACGAAATTGAGCACCCTGGTAACTAAACTTTAACGTATATATAATTTGTACCCTTTGTATAATCATCTTAATAATACACGCAAACTAACGTGTACGCTTCTCAAATAGCATACGTCAGTTAAAAGGCTAGTGCTCTAGCTCGGACGGAGATATCAAGCCCTATGGATCCATATACTACTACTCGCGCCCACCAGTTCTTTTTTCAGGGACAGCTCACATTGTTTTGTAATTTAGCTCGTCGACATAATTAAATATTAATATAATATATATAATTTAAATAATTAATTATATATTATATTAAATTCACGTGCATAGTTGACTTGTAATTTTTGTTCCGATAAGTCGTACGTCATCACTCGACTTATGTCCCGGTTCTGGTTTTTCGAATGTCCTTTCGTACGCTGAGAAAACTTGCATTTTACGTTTCGTGACACGTACCTTTGTCAAAATATAGCCTTAAGTTATCCATAAACTATACCACTCATAGTATATCTTAAACTTTCGAGTATTTTGGTCATTTACTTCTATAAATCATCATCTCGTTATTTGCTAAAAATACATTTTAAAATAGTGTTTTACTGTAGCAATTCACTGTAGCAAAGTCAATTTCACTGTAGCAAATAGTGATTTTCGAAAACACTGTAGCATTTTGAGTAATGTGGCAATTTGAAAACACTGTAGCAAATTAGTGTTTAACTGGTTCATCTTAAACGCTTTAGTTAACTTATCTAAATATCAATTGAATCAATAAACGAATGTTACTATCATTTATTATATATATGTATATATCTTTTTAATATACATAAATCAGTTTTTAAATACACATTGGACGTTATTTATAAATAAATTTTAATAATAAATATTTAAATTTATCATATACATTAAAATAGATATTTAAACCAATAAGTTTAATGTACGGTATCAAACAATTAATACATTGTTACCTTTTCATGTTATAGTATATATGTATCTTTTTACATATAATTGTTCGCGAATCGTCAAAAACAACCGAAGGTATTTAAATATATAAAAGTAATTCAAAAATTTTGAGATTCAGTTTTACAGACTTTGCTTATCGTGTCGGAAATGTTAATCATACAAAGATTAAGTTTAAATTTAGTCGAAATTTCTGGGTCATCACAGAGACCCCCACTACTCCAATGCATATTCGCCAATTCCTAGGTCTCGCCGGTTATTATCGAAGGTTTATCGAAGGTTTCTCTCTGATTGCACGTCCTTTGACCGCGCTGACTCACAAGGGCAAGAAGTTCATTTGGGAACCCGCACACGAATCAGCATTCCAAACTTTGAAGAAGAAGTTAACCTCCGCACCTATTCTATCGCTTCCTGAAGGCAGTGACGATTTCGTTGTTTATTGTGATGCATCGAAGAGTGGTTTTGGTTGTGTACTGATGCAACGATCAAAGGTTATTGCCTATGCCTCCCGCCAATTGAAGATTCACGAGCGGAACTATACTACGCATGATCTTGAACTTGGAGCCGTTGTCTTTGCGCTCAAATTGTGGAGACATTATTTGTATGGAACTAAGAGCACTATCTTCACCGATCACAAGAGTCTCCAGCATATCTTCGATCAGAAACAACTGAATATGAGACAGCGTCGATAGATCGAGACGCTCAACGACTACTATTGTAAACTCCGTTATCACCCTGACAAGGCTAATGTTGCAGCTGATGCTTTAATCCGAAAAGAGAGGACGGCACCTCTTCGTGTTAGGGCTCTGAATATCACCATCCACTCGAACCTCAACAGCCAGATCATAGTAGCCCAAGATGAGGCTCTCAAGGAGGAGAACATATCTCACGAGTGTTTGAATATACTTGTCTCTCGATTCGAGGTTAGGGAGTCTGGACTCCGATGTTATGCCGGAAGAATTTGGGTACCTTATTATGGAGATCTACGAAACCTGATACTTGATGAAGCACACAAATCGAGATATTCGATTCACCCCGGTGCGGGCAAGATGTACCACGACCTTAAAGAACAGTATTGGTGGCCGAATCTTAAGAAGGACGTTGCGACTTATGTTGGTAAGTGTTTGACTTGCTCAAAGGTTAAAGCCGAGCATTAGAGACCTTCTGGATTACTTCAGCAATCGAAGATCCCACAATGGAAGTGGAAAAGGATCACAATAGATTTTATCACCAAGTTGCCAAAGACGGTGGGCGGATACGATACCATTTGGGTTATTGTTGACCGCCTCACCAAATCTGCACACTTCCTAGCGATGAAGGAAACTGATACAATGGAAAGACTTGCTCAACTTTACATCAAGGAGGTTGTATCTCGTCATGGTGTACCTTTATCGATCATCTCCGATCGCGATCCCCATTTTGCTTCTAGATTTTGGCGTTCTTTGCAAGAAGCCATGGGAACTCGTCTTGACATGAGTACTGCTTATCACCCTCAGACTGACGGGCAAAGTGAATGAACGATTTAGACCTTGGAGGACATGTTGCGTGCATGTGTCATTGATTTTGGAAAGGCCTGGGAGAGGCATTTGCCACTCGCCGAATTCTCGTACAACAACAGTTATCACTCTAGCATTAATGCCACACCTTTTGAAGCATTGTATGGCCGTAAGTGCCGATCTCCTATTTGTTGGGCTGAAGTAGGTGAAAAGCAAATCACCGAACCCGAGGTAGTCCATGAAACAACGGAGAAGATTGCTCAGATACAAGCGAGACTTAAGACTGCCCGTGATCGCCAAAAGAGTTATGCCGATCTTAAATGTAAAGACTTTGAATTCAACGTTGGTGATCTTGTAATGTTAAAGGTTGCACCTTGGAAAGGTGTGATCCATTTTGGAAAACGTGGAAAGTTGAACCCACGATACATTGGTCCTTTTGAAATCTTGGAACGTGTTGGACCCGTTGCTTACCGTTTGGATCTACCAACACAATTGAGCTAAGTTCATCCTACCTTCCATGTGTCAAACTTGAAGAAGTGTCTTGCTGCACCCGAACTTATCATACCACTGGAAGAACTTACAATTGATGACAAACTCCACTTTGTGGAGGAACCTGTTGAAATTATGGATCGTGAGATCAAAACTTTGAAACGCAACAAGATTCTGATTGTACGAGTACGATGGAATGCCAAACGAGGACCTGAGTTTACTTGGGAGCGAGAGGATCAAATGATGCGGAAGTATCCTCACCTTTTCCCGACTCCTCCATCTACCTCAGCTTAAATTTCGGGACGAAATTTTCTTTAACAGGTGGGTAATGTAACGACCCTGGAAATTCCAACTTTTATTTATTAATAATTATTATTATTAATACGTGTGATTAAACGAATGTATGTGATTACATTTACATGTTGCCATGGTTGCCCGTACTTGACTTTTAAGTGCCCGAAACGTCTTTGTGACACACGAAACTTCACGAATAATATTTCTAGATATTATTTGCATTCATGATTAAGTTTTATTAATCATTTTAATTAACTAAGACTATTAGTTAGTTACTTGGGCTTTAATTGTCTCAACTCGTTATTAATTGTACTTGGGCTTTATTAGTGTTATGGACTCTTGAACTTGGGCTTCCAAGCCCACCCTACTTATGTTAATGGATAAACTAGCCCATGTTACACTTGTAAGTATTAATTTGAATGGAACTTGTTAGTTAATACTTGAAAGAATCTAGTTAGCTTGTTATCCCCATGCATGACCATTCATTAACCACTCTTTTAAGCTTTACCATGCTAAAAACCATTAAACTTTTCCCTCTCCCACCTTGGGAGCTGCTGACCATCACCTTCCCTTAGGCTAAAGGGATTCAAAATCTTTTTTTTTACTCACTTGTTCACTTGCTCTCTCATTCTCAAAAACACACACAACTTACTACACTTTTCTCTCAAGCTTTTTCTCTCTTTTTCCTCTCAAATACTTGTAAGTAATATGAACTTTTCTCTCCTCTTTTTCCTTGCTAAAAACCGATTTCATAAGCATTCATCATCATCAATCTTTGTTTGTTGTTTGATTCTTGTTACAAGTTGTTGTTACTTACTTACTAACTTTCAAGAATCTAACTTTCTAGTTTTAATTCTTCTTTTATCTTGAACCTTCAAGAACATACAAGACATAAACTCTCTAGTTTATGATCTTCACTTAATACTTGTTCAAAGTTTATAAAGTTCATGGTTGAAAGACATACTTGAAGTTCATGAAGTAAACTTTAAAGTTTACTTTCTAAAGATCAAACCTTGGTTTGAATCTTTAAAGTATGAACAACCATGAACCCTTTTACTCATTTACCTAGTTTAACTCTTTATATTATGCACTTTAAATACTTGTTTGTTGGTTTGTTGGTCAAGAACTACAAGTTAGTCTTGATCTCATATCTCTTGAACAAAAGTTAACTTTATTAAGTTTCAAGAACATAGAAGTATAACTCTTTAGTTATAACTTCACATACTTGTAATGGATCTAAGTTTTATAGCTTATGATCTACATGTTTTGTTATAAACAAGAGCTTTAAGGCTTACATACACTTTACTAGTTGATAATCAAAGTTTTGTAGCTTATGGTTTCACTAAAGTAAAGATACAAGTGTTAATTGTTATGATTTAAACTTAATAACTTTAGATCAAGACTTTTGAGTCTTGAATCTTCAAGATCAAACTAAGAACTATGTTCTACTACTTATGATCTTGATTAGTTAGTTTATTTTCAAGTTTATAGTTCAATATTTCTATTATAGTTCATGTAAGTGTCAAACCTAAGACTTTGATGTAACTTTGGTTCATCAAACTACATGCAACTCTTAAGTGAGTTTTGCTTCATGTCTTAGATTTGCACTAGTGTTATGATGGTCAAGACTTGGTTAAGATGATGTAAACACATCCATGAGTTGTACACTTGAAGCTATATGCATCAAGGATGAGAACCATGATGAACATCAAGCACCAAGACCACCGGAACCCTTTAAACTTACTGTTTCTGTCCTATACCTAATGATCTTATGTTTATGGAACAGACCAGTAGACCTGGGCTGTTTTAACCATGATTTTTAGATAGAACTTTTCGAGTAGATAATTTTTCATATAAGACTCGTCTTCATCCGAGTTACGGTTTAGGATTTATGGCCCTCCGATCGTCACTAGGTCCTTTAACGTTGTGCAGAAATTTCAGACCTACTCGCACTTACACCGTCACCACGGTCAAACAAAGACGAGTTAGCTTCTGGAATTTTTACCACACTTAAACGACTCATATACGGAGCCATAGCCACTGGTCTTACCTCTGTTCGGTTTGTGTAGAGGCCATGGTGACTGATCCAAGTCAGCCTTTGTTTTAAACTTCGTTCATGAACGAACCTTACTTGTTACCTTTTGTTTGATGATGATTGATGATGACCCTTATGACCTTAATTACATACATATAAACCTTTTGAGACGACTTACTGACTTAGTACTATTCGACTTAGGTTGAGGATTTCGGACCGTTTACTTGCACACCTTTCCCGACTCAACTTAACCGCTACTACATATCATTGTGAGTTATAGCATTCCCTTTTTACTTTAATTTATTTTGGGAACTGAGAATACATGTGGATTTTATGTTTTACATACTAGGCATGAGTACTTAAACTTTATATATGTGTGGGTTATATAACGGCACAAAGATTCCCTTTAGCTCGGTAACGTTTAATCATTAGTTTTTGAACCGTGAACGCGAATCTTAGATATGGATCCATAGGGTTTGACATCCCCACTCGGGCTAGTCGCGCTAGCAGTCAATGAGTGTTTAATACTTCATAAACATACGCACTCGCCAAGTGTACTTTCAGGGGGTATTATTATTTTAAACGTTAAGTTAGTTACCAAGTGCCCACGGTTAAGCATATACTTTTACATACTTTGAAACGCTCGTTGTAGCACTGAAATCTCGTGGCCTACTTACATTACTGTTATACTTAAACTATAGCTCACCAACCTTTGTGTTGACATTTTTAAGCATGTATCTCTCAGGTGCTTGAGGTTGCTTCCGCTGTGTACTAGTCGTGCTGTAGAACCCGCTGCTTAGAGTTGTTATCGCATGACTACTTATCTTGCATTCAAACTTATTTACTTTTGAAACTATGTTATGTAATGACCATTGGGGTCACATACACTTATATTAATTGCTTCTACTTTGCGAAGCATGCTTTTGGATTGTAAAACATTTGACGTTGGTTATGACGTCACTTTTATTAATAAATGCAACTCTTTTGAAATCGCATATAGTACTTAACCTTGTAATGATCCTGTTGTTGATGGTCCATACATGATGATTTAGTACGGGGGGTCACAATATCATTATGATATATTACAGGTCTTGAAGTGTTTTAAAAGTCAAGTTAGAAGAATCTATTTAGTTTGCGAACAAGTTTAAAATCATTCAAACTATGTTCTTGTTGTTTAAATTTTATACCACAAAATAAGATAGCTATATGAATATGAATTGAATAAGATTATGAATAAGGTTACTACCTCAAGTTACTTGGACAAAGTTACTGTAAGAGATGAGAAAAATCCTAGAATCAAAAGAGTGGTGGAGTTGGATTGAAAGGTTGGAAGTAAACTTGTTTACTTGGAAGGATTTTTGAAGTGTTCTTGAATGGATTTTCTTATGATGATTAAGGGTTGTTTTTGAAGGTAGATCTTCATGGTTATTTGCTGAGATTGTGAAGAACACTTAAGGTTCCTAAGAGTGTGTTTTTGGTTAGAGAAAATGTGTAGTAAAAATGAAAATGGAATGGAGTATAAATGGTGGTGAAAAGATGTATAAATTTGTAATATTGTGCAAAAGTCTTGTAATATGCCAAATTGATTAATCATGCATGCTAAGATCCAAAATTGGCTGACTCATGGCTGCTAATAAAGTGATTGTGATGTGTGTATACCAATAGTAAATACGTATAGAAGCTGGGTATGATACGGGTACATATACCCTAGATATACGTATAAAAATCTTGAGAAAACGGAACGAGGATTCAAATATAGCTATCTTTTGTAAATATACTTATATTTTTTTATGTATATAAATCCTTTAAAAGTGATAAAATACATATCTATACGATACATGTATAAGCATTATAAGTTTTAAGTATTTAAGTCGAAGAACGTCACATATAGTTATCGTTTTGAAAACTTAAGTTAGTAGTCTCAAAATATACTTATAACTCATTGTTATTAGTACACAATGAGATGTTAAAACATTCTTAGATCATGTTAAATATATAAAAATACATATATATACACAAACGTATAATTATCGTATGTTATATAGTTCGTGATATCATCGGTCAAATTGGACGGTCAAACGTTGTGTAAAACTCTTTTCAAAAACATAAGTCTCAACAATTTAGATTGCTTATCATGTTGTTAAGGTTTAATTTATGTAAATATTAATCTTATAAGTGTAAAACGATCGGAAAAATCCGGGTCGTTACAGTACCTACCCGTTAAATAAATTTCGTCCCGAAATTTTAAAGTTGTACCTATTTTGCGTTCTCGGGAAACAAATGTGGGTACTTTTGTTGCATCTGATCCTCTTATTCCCGAGTAAACTCGGGACCTCTTCGAGCATTCCAACGAACCTTAACGATTTGTATGTTGCTCTACTTGAGCCGTTTAACTTCACGGTCCATGATTTCGACTGGTTCTTCTATGAATTGTAGTTTCTCATCGACTTGGATTTCTTCAAGAGGAATGGTGAGATCTTCCTTTGCAAGACATTTCTTGAGGTTTGAGACGTGAAATGAATTATGTACTCCGGTGAGTTGTTGTGGTAACTCGAGTCGATAGGCTACCGGTCTGATGCGTTCGATGATCTTGAACGGGCCTACATACCTTGGGTTCAGTTTACCCCTTTTTCCAAAACGTATTACACCTTTCCAAGGTGACACCTTTAGCATAACCATGTCACTGATCTGAAACTCTAATGGTTTCCTTCGGACATCCGCGTAGCTCTTTTGGCGACTACGGGCTGTTTTCAATCTCTCCTTGATTTGTACTATCTTCTCAGTCGTTTCGTGTATGATCTCGGGACCAGTTAATTGTCGATCTCCTACTTCATTCCAACAGATAGGGGATCTACACTTCCTTCCATACAGTGCTTCAAATGGTGCAGCTTTAATGCTCGCATGATAACTGTTATTATACGAGAATTCTGCTAATGGTAGATACTTATCCCATCCGTTTCCAAAATCAATCACACATGCCCTGAGCATGTCTTCAAGAGTCTGAATTGTTCTTTCACTCTGCCCGTCAGTTTGTGGATGATATGCGGTGCTCATATCCAAACGAGTTCCCAGGACCTCCTGTAGTGATTGCCAAAACTTTGATGTAAATCTACTATCACCATCGGATATAATGGAAATAGGTATTCCATGCCTTGAAACAATTTCCTTTATGTATAATCGTAATAGTTTCTCCATTCTATCTGTTTCCTTTATAGGCAAGAAATGTGCAGATTTAGTGAGACGATCAACTATTACCCAAATGGTGTCATAACCCCAGGCAGTCTTAGGTAACTTTGTGATGAAATCCGTGGTAATACCATCCCATTTCCAATCTGGGATTTCTGGTTGTTGAAGTAACCCTGACGGCTTCTGGTGTTCTGCTTTGACTTTGAAACAAGTTAAACATTCCCCAACATATGTTGCAACATCTGTCTTTAAATTAGGCCACCAATAATGCGTCTTAAGATCTTGATACATCTTTCCAACTCCAGGATGTATTGAGTATCTTGTCTTATGTGCCTCGTTCAATATCAACTTCCTTAATCCACCCAACTTTGGTACCCAAATACGGTTTGCAAAATATCGAATTCCGTCTTCCCGTATAACGAGTTGTTTCCCATACTTCTTCATTATTTCATTTCCTATGTTTTCTTTAGTAAGAGCTTCTCGTTGAGCCTCTTTGATTTGTGAGTTGAGATTCATGCGAATTTTTATGTTCATCGCTCGTACTCGAATTGGTTCCCGTTCCTTTCTGCTTAGAGCGTCGGCCACTACATTCGCTTTCCCAGGATGATAGCGAATCTCACAATCATAGTCGTTTATCAGCTCGACCCACCTACGTTGCCTCATGTTCAGCTGTTTCTGATCAAAAATATGTTGAAGGCTTTTATGATCAGTAAACACAGTGCATTTAACCCCATATAAATAGTGTCTCCATATCTTCAATGCAAACACTACTGCTCCCAATTCTAAATCATGCGTCGTATAATTCCGCTCGTGAGTCTTCAATTGTCGAGATGCGTATGCTATAACTTTCTTCCGTTGCATAAGGACGCAACCAAAACCTTGTCGCGAAGCGTCACAATATATCTCAAAATCATCGTTCCCTTCAGGTAACGATAAAATAGGTGCTGTAGTCAACTTCTTCTTCAGTAATTGAAATGCACTTTCCTGCTCAGAAGTCCATTCGTACTTCTTCCCTTTTTGCATTAACGCTGTTAATGGTTTAGCTATTCGGGAAAAATCTTGAATAAACCTTCTATAATAACCAGCTAAACCCAAAAATTGGCGTATCTGCGTTGGTGTCTTAGGAGTCTCCTATTTTTCAATGGCCTCAATTTTAGCTGGATCAACCTGAATTCCTTTGCTACTCACAACGTGGCCAAGAAATTGCACTTCTTTCAACCAAAATGCACACTTAGAAAATTTGGCGTATAACTGTTCTTTTCTTAACAATTCTAATACCAACCTTAAATGCTGCTCATGCTCTTGCTCACTCTTGGAATAGATAAGAATATCGTCAATGAAAACGATAACAAACTTATCTAAATACGGACTACAAACTCGATTCATGAGGTCCATGAATACAGCTGGCGCATTAGTCAACCCAAACGGCATAACCAAAAATTCGTAATGACCATAACGTGTCTGAAAAGCAGTTTTCAGAATATCTTCTTCTTTGACACGTAATTGATGATAGCCCGATCTTAAGTCGATTTTCTAGTACACACATGATCCTTGCAGTTGATCAAATAAGTCGTCAATTCTCGGTAGTGGATACCGATTCTTGATAGTTAACTTATTTAATTCACGATAATCTATACACATCCTAAAAGATCCATCTTTCTTCTTGAAGAATAAAATCGGAGCTCCCCGCGGTGAAGTACTTGGTCGTATGAATCCACGGTCCAGTAATTCTTTTAACTGACTCTGAAGTTCTTTTAACTCAGATGGTGCAAGTCTATATGGAGCACGAGCCACTGGTGCAGCTCCTGGTACTAGATCTATTTGAAATTCTACAGATCTAAATGGAGGTAATCCCGGCAATTCTTCCGGAAAGACTTCAGGAAAATCTCTTGCCACGGGCACGCCATTGATGCTCTTCACTTTTTCCTTCGTTTCAACTTTATTAACATGTGCTAAGATAGCATAACACCCTTTCTTCAAGCACTTTTGAGCTTTCAAACAACTAATGAGTTTTAGCTTTGAGTTACCCTTCTCTCCATAAATCATTACTGGCGTTTTATCCTTACGAGGAATGCGAATTGCCTTCTTGGCACACACAACTTCAGCTCCTATTTTGGACATCCAGTCCATGCCGACTATTACATCAAAACTTCCTAATTCTACGGGTATCAAATCAATCTTAAATATTTCTCCGGCTAAATTTATTTTACAATCACGGCAAATTTTATCGGCTTTAATTAGTTTACCATTAGCTAACTCAATCATGTACTTAGCATCTAGAGGTAATGATGAACAATTCAATTTAGCGTAAAAGTCTCTACTCACGTAACTTCTATCGGCACCAGTATCAAATATAATAGATGCAGATAAGTTATTAATGGTAAACGTACCCGTAACAAGCTCTGGGTCTTCACACGCCTCTCTAGCATTAATAACAAATGCTCTTTCACGTGCAGATCCATTATTCTTCTCTGGATTCGGACACTGGCTCTTATAATGACCCTGTTTCCCACACCTATAACAGGTAACAGTGGCCAAGGCAGTTCTATTTGCATTAGTGGCAGGAGTCTTGGTGCCATTTGTATTTGTAACAGGAATCCAACAATCTTCAGCAAGATGACCCCTTCGATTACAATTTTCGCACACCACATTACAATAACCAGAGTGATGTTTGTGGCATCTGTTACATAAAGGATTTCGTCCTTTGTAACCTGAGTTCGAACCGCTACCCGCACCTTGCGTGGTTTCTTGTTTCTTGTTGGATTGTTGATGATTACCTTCCCACTTTCTTTTGTTTCCCGATGTCTTGACATTGGTGTTCTTATCCAGAATAATCTGGTCCATCAACTCGTTCACCATGGTGATGGCTTCGTGAATAGTCTTGGGTTTCGATGCTGTAACATTTGCTTTGACATTTTTAGGCAAACCATCTTTGTACAGTTCTATCTTCCGTTCTTCGGTTGGTACCAATTCGGGACATAGCAAAGCTAATTCCATGAATCGCTGATTGTAGTTGGTGAGTTCAGTACCAACAACTTTCAGGCTTCGTAATTCAGCTTTCAACTTCCTAACCTCGTTCCTTGGACAATACTCGTTGATTAGCATTGTTTTTAATTCTTCCCAGGGAGTATCATAAGCTACATCTCCTCCTACGGCCTTCACATAGTTTTTTCACCATGTGAGTGCACTATCTTGTAAGGTGCACGATGCATACTTAGTCATGTCCTTCTCAATACAACCACTGATTTTAAACACAGACTCAATCTTTTCGATCCACCGGGTTAAACCGACTGGTCCTTCTGTTCCACTAAATGATGAGGGCTTGCAACCTTGAAAAGTTTTGTAAGTACATCCCACACGAGGATTTGGGTTAACTACAGCGCCTCTCGCAGCCTCGACCCATAACATTCTGTCGTCCACTCGCTGATTGATGAGTTCCTCGATTTCTTGTTCCGTCAATCAGTTCAATCGCGCCATAATCTTCAATAAGAATGAAAAAAAATAATTATTCACATGGAATATTATAGATGTAGTATGTATTTACAGTACATCGTAGCTTATTAATAATATGAACCAGTTATTATTATAAAAGCTTTTTCTTCTTATTAGCGTTTTATAATTATATATAGGGTAGTACCTACCCGTTAAAGTTCATACTTAATAGCTTAGTACAGAAATCAATTACTATCACCCAAATAATACTCAACCATGGAAAATTATTGCATTTCACACTTCACTATTTTACATATGCTTATCTTACATCAAACATTAAGCAAACCGCACTAGTAATATTATACAAAACATTATATGATCTCATGGTTTAAAACAACAGCGCATCATTTAACCCAAAACGTTTGTGTTCAAAGAAATCGCTTATAGGTTATCTTGACTGTCTCCCTGCATTTTGGCGGAGGGGCTGAAGAACTGGATGCCGGGATAGAACTAATAGGAATAGCGGGAATAGGGGTGGAAGTGTCTTGTGGAGTTGGTGCCACAACATCCTCACTAAACTTGGGATTTGGATTTTCCAATTCAGTAGCCTTTCGTTTCTTTCCTCTTTCAAACTTGTCTTTCATAATTTCCTGTATTTCTTCCTCCTCAGGATCACTTTCCAGTTCCTCTTCAATTGATTCATCCGAAAATTTTGAGTCTTCTCCAAAGGTATCGTTTTTATCATCGGACAGGTTAATGACTGGAACACCATCTAAAGATTCTGGTTCGGAGTCGCTGAATGTGATAACAAGTTCTAAGCCAGACATCTATCACATAACTACTAGCACGTTAGTACCACATAATATTTACATATTAATTTTTTTTTTTAACCAACAAGGATAAGCAATAGTTTTCGAAATCAAACACAGTCAAAGTCCAGACTCACTAATGCATCCTAACAAACTCGATAAGACACACTATTGCAAATTTTCTGGTTCTCTAAGACCAACGCTCTGATACCACATGTCATAACCCGACCTTAACCATAAGGACGAATACAATAACATATGATTTCATAGCGAGGTATTGACTTCTATATGCGACATTTTTTAAAAACTGCATTCGTTTTTACAATACAAATCATAGCTTTTATTACATATACAAAGTTTAAACAACTTAATAATGATTATCGTTTAGCGATAATCTTAGACTTACAAACTTTACATGTGATAATAACAATACGACCTCCAACATATTTTACATTATAAATCCTCCGATATGCAGTTTTATTTTTGACACAAATATGCATACTCAAGATCTTGCTTAAATTCAACATGTTGCAGCGGAAGCTTTTAGTTATCACCTAAGAATAAACATGCTTAAAACGTCAACATAAAGTTGGTGAGATATAGGTTTAATGCCGGCAGCGTTATAAATATAGACCACAAGATTTCATATATAAACGTTTTAATAAAAATATTCTAAGTTGTTGAGCACTTGATAACCATACTTAACATTTAATCAACGTCGCATATTCCCTTTATTATGAAATCTTACTACACCGTACCAAGTGTAGTCACCGAAACGAAGTACTGTGCAACCGTTGAATACTGGTCGTCCAGTCCGGTTGGGGTTGTCAGGCCCGATAGATCTATCAACAGGATTCGCGTTTACAATACCTCATGTAAATAATAGTTACCAAGTTACAGGGAAGTATGTCAGTGGTACAACTCAACGTAGAATATATATTTTTAATCACTTGTGTCCATAACGTAAATCATAAAATGCATGTATTCTCATCCCGAAATCTTTAGAGTTTAAAAGTGGGACTATATACTCACTTTTACCTTGAAGGTATTTATCACGACTTGGTCTCCGATAGATATCACGAACCTAACCATATATATAATATATCAACATATTTTCTTTTTAAGTAATCGTTACATATATATATATATATATATATATATATATATATATATATATATATATATATATATATATATATATATATATATATATATATATACTTTTAATACTTTTAATATTTTCTTAGTCCGTAGTTAGCAGTCCGATGTTAGTGGTCCACAATTAGTTGCTCAATAAAATAAATAAAGACCCCATCGTATTTGTATTGATCAGAATTAATCTTGACCCATGGTACCATGTTGTCAAATGACGTGTTGCGTACATAAAGTACCGTGTTGTCAAATGACGTGTTGCGTACAATCATGAGGTCTTATGATTAATCTTCTCGTGTTGTTTACGGGTGGTCCTGAAATATATAAAATCAAATCATAAGTAAATATATATGAAATATCATATTAATTAGAAATATATGATTAATTTAATTTTTCTCCAAATATTTTCGTAGCTAAACTAGCTTCGCATACCCGATCTTGTTTTAGTCGTAGTTTCTTCATTACAACTCCGTTTTTGTTGGTTCAACTTGCCACTTCCTTGAATCGAGTCAAATTTTAATAATATGAACTGAAAATACCTTAGGTTGTATTCGAAATCACAGGTTATAGGTCAAACTTTAGTGAAACTTATGAAAGTGATCATTTTCCATCATAAAAACAACATTTAATGATCATTTTTCTAAAAATACTTACACTTTGAGTTAAACCATGAAATTTTTATGTGTTAACATATTCATAAGAAATATCATTTTTCCAGAATATGAACTTCCAATTCAAAGCTTAAGATGGTTTTTAATTATCCAACCCAAAACAGCCCCCGGTTGCACTCCGACGACGTAGATTCAGTTTTTAAGGTGTTCTTTGTAAAACCAAGTTATATCTTGTTAAGTTAGCATATCATTATGATATATTACAGGTCTTGAAGTATTTTAAAAGTCAAGTTAGAAGGATCTATTTAGTGTGCGAACAAGTTTGAAATCATTCAAACTATGTTTTTGTTGTTAAAATTTTATACCACAAAATAAGATAGCTATATGAATATGAATTGAATAAGATTATGAATAAGGTTACTACCTCAAGTTACTTGGACAAAGTTACTGTAAGAGATGAGAAAAATCCTAGAATCAAAAGAGTGGTGGAGTTGGATTGAAAGGTTGGAAGTAAACTTGTTTACTTGGAAGGATTTTTGAAGTGTTCTTGAATGGATTTTCTTATGATGATTAAGGGTTGTTTTTGAAGCTAGATCTTCATGGTTATTTGCTGAGATTGTGAAGAACACTTAAGGTTCCTAAGAGTGTGTTTTTGGTTAGAGAAAATGTGTAGTAAAAATGAAAATGGAATGGAGTATAAATGGTGGTGAAAAGATGTATAAATTTGTAATATTGTGCAAAAGTCTTGTAATATGCCAAATTGATTAATCATGCATGCTAAGATCCAAAATTGGCTGACTCATGGCTGCTAATAAAGTGATTGTGATGTGTATATACCAATAGTAAATACGTATAGAAGCTGGGTATGATACGGGTACATATACCCTAGATATACGTATAAAAATCTTGAGAAAACGGAACGAGGATTCAAATATAGCTATCTTTTGTAAATATACTTATATTGTTTTATGTATATAAATCCTTTAAAAGTGATAAAATACATATCTATACGATACATGTATAAGCATTATAAGTTTTAAGTATTTAAGTCGAAGAACGTCACATATAGTTATCGTTTTGAAAACTTAAGTTAGTAGTCTCAAAATATACTTATAACTCATTGTTATTAGTACACAATGAGATGTTAAAACATTCTTAGATCATGTTAAATATATAAAAATACATATATATACACAAACGTATAATTATCGTATGTTATATAGTTCGTGATATCATCGGTCAAATTGGACGGTCAAACGTTGTGTAAAACTCTTTTCAAAAACATAAGTCTCAACAATTTAGATTGATTATCATGTTGGTAAGGTTTAATTTATGTAAATATTAATCTTATAAGTGTAAAACGATCGGAAAAATCCGGGTCGTTACATTAGAAGTCTTCATTTTAAGGGAACCATAAACTGTGCAATCTGAATTGTTGTGTGCACTAAGAGAACTCTTGGTGTACCGGTTAGTTGAATTGCATTTGTGTGATTGTTTTATATTTCCCTTATTTTTAGGCCGGTTGTGAGTTGCGCCCATTTTTTTTTTGTTCGATGGGTTAAGTGGTGTAGTTATTTTGCTTGTTTCCTGTTGGTTATGTTTTTTCGGTTTACGTTTAGCTTCTTGATCGGATGTTTGTCATTTTGTGACTTGAGTCGGGTTTTCTATTGTTCTACTTGTTTATGTGCTTTCTTTTGTTTGGCTTTGGCTAGGTCGGCTCGCTTTTAGATAGCTGTCAGTTTAGTTTAGACTTAGTGCTTTCTAATTGCTAGGAGGCTTCGGAATTTTCTCTATATCGTTTTATAGTTTCATAGGTTCTTTCATCGTTTGATAAATTGGTTATAAAGTTAAACTTTTTCATAAAAAAATAAAAATAAAATATAATGTGTTTAATGAAGATAAATTATAAAATAAATCTACATTGAATTTATTATTTTCTTATTTAAAAAATGTTTTAGTTTAATATTTTTTAAATGTACATTTAGGACATGTAAGCATAACCCCGAGCCTATTAAAAAAATGGCTCTGCTATGCTAGGTTCTTCCTATGGCGCCATGGATCGTTCCTTTATGTTAAGCGACTCCCACTTTTTCGATCCGAGAATCTCTTTGTAAATCAAAAATCAAAAATAAAATCAAAATTCAAAATCAAAAATAAATAAAATAAAAATAATATAAAAAACAACAAAATAGTTGATGAGAAAACTATTTTCTTTTTTTATTCAATCAAGAAATCTGGACTGGATTTGACTAGCCTCTTGTACAAGAAAACCTCAGACTATAAAATCTCGGACCATAAAACCCATCACAAAATGACCAAACTCTCCCTCATTTTCATCTTCCGTTATTAAATTATCTCAAAACCCTAAAACTTGAGAAAGGGGTTTATGCTCCACCCAAACCCAAATACACAATTTGACCTGCAAGTACTCCATTAATGGCGGCTTCGAAGTTAGCATCGATAGCTGCAATGGCAGCGGCTGCGGTCGCCGCATCAACCACCAATTACGTTCACGCTGACGCTCCCTCGAACCGGTTTAATCCGTTCGCTCAGTCTCCAAGTCCTCCATCTCCGACAACCAATCAATCCGGTTCGGATCCTTCAAATTCTAATCCGAAACCCGAAGTTGAAGATTCGAAAGGCGGTTTTGATGCTGAAGCTTTAGAACGAGCCGCTAAAGCACTTAGACAAATTAATAGCAATAAATATTCTAAACAGGTATAATATGATTTATTTATTTTTTAAATATTATTTTATTTGTCATTACGAATTCAAGAGCTGTTAGTGTAATTTCAATCTATTGAATTGATTGTAAGCAGTAATTATTATTATTATTACTAGTAGACAATGCCCGTGCAACTTGCACGGGTTGTCCCCAAATTTCAAGATTTTGATAATAATTTTTTGAATGATTCCATCATCGAGTTGGCTAAGATCTTTGATGAGTACGTCATTGCAAATTCATGTAAAACTAATTAACAAACGTAAATAATCACATAAAATCTTGTGTAAACCATGATGTTGTCTTATACAAACTCATAGCTTTCGATAATAAAATGTATTAAGGTTATATATTTAATCAAACAACTTAAAACCGATATGTCACAAAATAAACAATAAACACCAAAGTAAACAAAAAAAATCGTTTCTTCTATTAGAAAAATAGTTACCATTACATTGGTAAAATGTATGACTAATGTATTAAAATTCAAATAAACAAAAAATTATTAGCACAATAAACATAAATTAAATTTATCAAAGTTTACATACATTTAATTATAATGAACATACAATTTATGTTACGTTTTTGATAATATCAATTGTTTTGGATTATTTTACTTAGTTTAATATATAGCAATTGTCGTGTACATATTCATTTGCGCATTACAATTTAGATTCAGGTGTTATTTATAGGTATACTTTATTATTGAACATATAATACATATAATACAATATATAATCATATAAAAATAAAAATCAACCACGAACAATTTTAACAATGTGTATAAAAAAGTTGTATCCCTCATGGATAAGCAAAATCAAGTGTTATCCATGCAATATTAAGAAAAGACCCCATATTTTTTAATGTGCCACTTTAACATTCTTTTTCTTAATACTAACAATAATTAAAAACACAATTATAATGCAAGAATAAAGGAATATATATGGAAAAAAAATCTTATATGCGCACAGACTCTATGTTATAAAGAATCAAGAACTCAAAATACATTTCTCATTAGGTATTTAGAGGAAAAATTCAAAGTCGATAGAGATAAATGTATCGTTTGTATGAGTAGATCATCATCATTATCATCTAAATAAAAAAATATAGTAAGCTTTAAAAATTAGTGTGTTGAAATCAAAAATAATAATGTTTAAAGATTAAACATTATTATTATTATTATGTATAAAATAATGAATCTTCAAGATTTTACTATAAGCAAACTGTATTTACTACTACTCAACTCAGTATCTTAAAACTCAACTTTAAATTATTTTTATAACTTATAGTTACTATCTTGAGATAAATAAATGAATTTATTTATATTTACAAAATAAATGAATGTAAATAAATTATCATAATATTAATATTAATATTTATATATATATATATATATAGTGGTAGGATCAAGAGGGAAGTAACCATTCGGGGGGAAGCGAGGGGAAGCAAAAACTTTATTTATTTTTTTTTTTGTTTTTTGAAAAAACTTTGTTCACGAACATTATAGATGAGATGAAAATATGAACATTTAGTAGAGACACTTTGTGATAAATGTTTTTATTTTGGCGGGAAAACGCTCGAAGAAGTAATATATAACAATTATCGTGTTTTTCGAGCGTATTTTGAGGTTTTAGCTATTGGGGTTTAGATATTAGGGTTTATAGGGTTTAGATATTAGGGTTTAGAAATTTAGGGTTTATGGTTTAGATTTAGGGTTTAGATTTAGGATTTAACACGAACGGTTTAGAGTTTAGGGTTTAGGGTTTGGGGTTTTGGGCTTATGGAATAAGCCCAAAACACCAAACCCTAAACCCTAAACTCTAAATCGGGCTAAATTTTACTTCACAAAACATGAAAAAAAAACGTTCATATTCTTCACGAACAATATTATCTTGAATGTTATTTTTGTCGATCGTTTTCCCGCCTAAATAATAACATTCATCACGAAGTATCTCTTCTAAATGTTCATATTTTCGTGTGATCTTGATGCCGGAAAAAAAAAATTTCAAAAAAAACGAAAAAAAAAAAAATTTGCTTCCCCCGCTTCCCCCCGATTGGTTACTTCCCCATTGATCCTGCCCCTATATATATATATATATATATATATATATATATATATATATATATATATATATATATATATATATTATAATTAATTATTATATTAATGGCAAACAATAATTTTTTTTAAATAAAAGTGATTTATCATGTGGTTAAGTGTTAAAGATGGGTAAAAAAAAGTTAAATTAATGAAGTTAATGATCTAATTAATGAAGTTGGAAGTCAAAATTTACATATATATATATAGATAGATATAGATTATATTTATTGAATAAACTTGGCTCCAAGTGTTAGTACTGTGCAGGTATATATTGAATTTAGCTTTAGCTTTAAGTGTACGCGTTTTAATTGAATAAACTTGGCTCCTAGTTGTCCCTTTACTAGAAGCAATTTATTGCTTTTAGTGATGTTCGGTCTTGAAAGTGTTTAGCTTTTGTAACATCTTGTTATGCATCTTTAGAAATAATTTTCAAACTGAATGAATGGGTTTCTGAGAGAGGATTTCGGTTCTGTTAGGTATTCGAGCTGATGAGAAAGCAGGAGGAGGCCCGTCTTACTGAACTGGAAGCTGAGAAGGCTCATCAGGAAGCTATTCAAGCTCAACTTGATATTGTAAGTAATTTTATAGGTCAATTCTTCATTTGGAATTGTGTAAGTAGGTTTTTTCTAAGTTTTTGGATTTTGGATTTATGTATAAGCTTCACGTGTTTAAGTAAAATATTTACATACGTATTGTTGGTGGTGATGGTGACTGATGGTGATGGTGATGCACATCTGTTTACATATTACCTGCTTGTTTATATTCATATTATATTATATATTGAAATGTTAAATTAATTGCTCAGTGTATGAAAGGTACTTATTTGTAGAAAACTTAGAAAAGTAAAATATCTACTTTGGCAGAACAGGACGATTTATGATGATTTTTTTTGCATGCAGGAAAGACAGCGAAAACTCGCTGAAGATCAAAGGAATTTAGTGCAACAACAATCCCAAGCTAAGGCCCAGATGGCAAGACATGAAGATGAATTAGCTAGGAAAAGAATGCAGGTTCAGCTAGTTTTTTTAATCTTTTTTATGTTTTTTTTATATACGCAGTCTGCGAATAATATATATACACAATAATTACACAATAAATTTGGTTTATATCTTATGTTTGTAGACAGATCATGATGCCCAAAGACAGCACAATGCTGAGCTGGCTAGGATGCAAGAGGAGTCTTTGATACGTAAAGAACAAGCAAGACGAACTACTGAAGAGCAGATTCAAGCTCAACAAAGGCAAACAGAGAAAGAGAGAGCTGAAATTGAACGTGAAACCATAAGAGTTAAAGCCATGGCTGAGGCTGAAGGTCGTGCACATGAAGCAAAACTAACTGAGGAACACAACAGAAGGATGCTTATTGAATTAGTAAATGGTGAAAAAGAAAAATGGCTTGCTGCAATCAACACAACTTTTAGTCACATTGAAGGTAATAAAAAGTTAAGCAACAACTGACACTACACGTATATATATATATATTATTACTAATAATATAATTAATTAATAATTAACTAGTCTTTTGATTCCTTAGGTGGTGTCAGAATGTTGTTGATGGATAGAAGCAAACTAGTAATGACAGTTGGAGGAGTTACTGCTTTAGCTGCTGGAGTATATACAACCAGGTTTGCTTCCCCAATATATAATTATATAATTAATTAATTATAATATAATAATTAGAATAAATTAGAAAACCAGCCCCATATACTTTAAATATTTAATTAGTACTTTAGTTGCCATTATGTGTTAAAAATGGCATTAGTTACACTCCATTGTATGCTTTTTCAGGGAAGGTGCAAGAGTTACATGGGGATATATAAACCGAATTCTTGGACAACCATCATTGATTCGAGAATCTTCCATGGCAAAATATCCATGGTCAGGGATAGTAACCCGCGGGACCCAACAAATCCGTAATTATACTACCTCAGCCGGAAAATTAGCATCTGCACAAAATAAGCATAAATTTGGAAATATCATTCTCCATCCTTCTTTGCAAAGGAGAATCGAGCATCTTGCTAAAGCTACTGCAAATACGAAGACTCATCAGGCACCATTTCGCAACATGCTCTTTTATGGACCTCCTGGTACTGGCAAAACTTTAGTTGCTAGAGAAATAGCCCATAAATCGGTAAGCTTAATACATAAATTTGTTTTTTATTTTATTTTTATCATCTATATACATACCAAAGTAATGCTTGTACAGGGCTTGGATTATGCAATGATGACGGGAGGAGACGTAGCTCCACTCGGTGCACAAGCAGTTACTAAAATTCATGAGATATTTGACTGGTCAAAGAAGTCAAATAGGGGATTGTTGCTCTTTATTGATGAGGCTGATGCTTTCCTTTGCCAGTAAGTTGCACTGAACTATAAAACAATTAATATATTTTATTTAAGAATGAGATAATTACTGAATATAATTAATGTCTGTGACTATGTTAAAAAGCTAAAAGTTTTATATAAAAACTTAGGCATAAAGGTTCAGGGGCAACCTGATTTAATTTACTACATATATGAAAACTCCCCGTTTTGACAGGAACTTTATCTGACCCGACCATTTTGCCACCTCTAGCTAACAGTTTGCACTTAAATTTGAATTCAGGCGTAATAGCACACAGATGAGTGAATCTCAAAGAAGTGCATTAAACGCGTTGCTCTTCAGAACTGGAGACCAATCAAGAGATGTTGTTCTTGTTCTGGCCACCAATAGACCGCGCGATCTCGATAGTGCTATAACTGACCGTATTGATGATGTCATCAAGTTCCCACTTCCACAAGAGGACGAGCGGTTCAAGCTATTGAAACTCTATCTGCACAAATATCTTTATGGGGAAGATGATGACACCAAAGAATACAAATGGCGTTCGTTTTTCAGCAAGAAAACACAAAAGATTACTATCAAAGATTTGTCAGATGATGTGATTCGAGTGGCTGCTAGAAAGACGGAAGGTTTTTCGGGGCGTGAAATTGCTAAACTTATTGCTAGTGTTCAAGCAGCTGTTTATGGCAGGCCAGATTGTGCTTTAGATTCTCAGTTGTTGATGGAGATTGTTGATTATAAGGTTGGTGAGCACCATCAGAGAATCAAGCTAGCAAATGAAGGTAGTAAATTAGCATAATCAAATAAACCTAACGCCCGAGTAACACACACTAATCTATTTTTTCAACTTTTTAGAGTTGGCATTATTTCCAGAATATTGAATTTTGAACACCATATAAATATAAATATAAGTGTTCAAAGAACAGATGAAAAAAGGGATGCCTTTTGATAGGATTTTGAGTAGTTGAGCATTGAATAGAGGTTTCGGCAACTAGGTTTTTCTATGTTCTTTTATTGATTCACTTGTCTACCCAGTGAAAGTATTTAGTCATAAACGAAGGCTGTGTTTCTTGAAATTCGTTCGTTGCATATTCTTCAGTTCTTTTGTGTTTGAGCTTTGCATCATATATCTGGATTTGGCTTTGTTTGACGGAACAAACACAGCTTAGTTAAACGAAACAAAACACGACGAAGTTATGTTGAAAGGTTAAATTCCTAAAATGTTAGGATCCTGCAAGCCAAAAGTTAACAACTTACTCACCTAGCATATTAACTTTTCTGTCAATTTAGTTTGTAGAAGGGTTTTAATTATTTATTTATGAATGATCCTATAACTCATATAATTTATATGAAAGGGTTCCTGTATAGTAGTAATGTTCCACTATGATGAGATTAGTATATTTGAAGTCTTGTAAATACTAATACAGTTCTTTTAAGGTAGTGAACAAACTGGAGGTCAGGAGTTTGACTCCCGTTGGCTACATATTAAAAACACAATTTCATCCATGCCATGAAGTATCCACCCATGACACATTTCTCATATCGTTTGGGGGTAAAAGGGAGGGGTTTTTTACTTGGCCGTGCCCTTGGACTGGTTTCAAGGTTTCCTCCCGGGCAGCGATGGGGGCGGGGTTATTATCGCTACATCGGCATAATCGAAACGGGAGATGATCGCAATGGGTGGTTTAGTCCCCTCGGGTGATCCAATCGCTGTTAAAAAAAGGGTTAACAATTAATTTTTACTTAAGTAGGTTATTCAGTGATTATTTCTTATTTTTCGTGACAAATATGGGACTATTAATGTTTGAAACTAAGACTTTATAAAAGGATATCAAAACATTAAAATCACTAGACTACTAGTACTACTTTGTGATGGTTAGGTGCTAATAAATTCATTTTTAATATATCAAAAGAAAACCTTATGTTTACATTTGATATATATTCCAGTCCAAAGGTTTAATGATGTTTAGTTATTGTCTTTATTCAATATGTATGATATGTATGTATTTTTTTTTATTTTTTTTTGTTGAAAAGCAACTATGTATTACCATATAATATGTAGGGCAGTTAATATGTATTGATAACGAGCATTAGGATTTTTGTGGAAAAAGTAGTTACTATATTTATTTAAAGTATTGAAGTGCCGTAAAAATAAAAAAGCTGAATTAAAATAGATCAATAATTTAAACAAGATACAATTGAAATATACCCATCGCTCACATTGACAAGACTCTACGATTTATTGACAGTTCTATTAAACTAGACCCAATTACACTGAACATGTAGAGTATGAACATTACAAACAATTTAAACATTGGTATGTACATATATAATTTACGCACAACATCAACCGAAGGATTCATTAAAAGAGAACCAAATGATTTATTATAATAAAGTCATCGAGTTATATTTGACGGCGAATAATTGTGACATCTAAAACTCGTTATAAGCTCCGAAAACTCCATTCATGGATCCCCCAAACCTCCTAACTTGAAAAGAGACTTGGTTAATATTTCAGCTACGTAATATCCTCAACTTTAAACGATCTCAATTAACACTGGAAAAAGGCCCCTCAACAACATATGTTTCTTGAAGTGAGATACCATTCTCCCCACAATTTTTCTTACTTTATTCTCGAGTCCACTTGTGATCCATAATGCAAACCTCATGGCGCGTTTGGAAAGACGGGACTAGTCACTATCTAATAAACCCTCCATGAATTTCCCAACTCGGCTATTTCACTTCTGACTTTTTTTCGGGTTTACGTTCAGAGGCGGATACAGAGGATCCATGTGAGATGTTTTGCCACCCTCAACTACTCAAATAGGCCTATTATAGTGTATTAAAAATTATTAATTTATTGTCTAACATCCCCTAATTATTATGAATACTAGCTTTCCTCATATGATATTTTATTTAAAATAGTTACTATGTGTATATAAAAATTTTATATTAATATTTAATTTTCGCGAATTGCCTCGGGAGAATTCTAGCTTCGCCTTTGTTTATGTTACGTACCATTCTCTCACAGTTTTACTCTTATTTCATTTCTGACTTTTTTCGGGTTTATGTTCGTCCATAAAAAGGTCGTGTAATTTCAACACATTACTGGGTAGACTGGTTGCCAACTTTTAAGGCACCGTTTTTGACATACAATGGAATTGAATTCTATATTATAAAATAACTTAAAGTTATACAGATAATTTTAGGTTTTCGATTTTCGTTTTCATTTTCAGACTCGCGTTTCCAATTGAAGTTTTCAGATTCGCAACTTGAAAACCCGCGTTGAAACGCGAATCGAAAACGTGTATCGAAAACGCGTTGCGAAACGCGCATTGGAATATACGTAAAATATAAACTTAGATGTTTGAGGATACTTTGAATTTTCATAGATTCAGTGTTAGAAGGAATTCAAATTCATCAATAACTTAAAGTAATAAACATTTCATAGATAATAGAATGTTAAAATTTTTCACGAATTTTTTTTTTTTTTTTTTTTTTTCAAAATATGTCAACCAGATACTTAATTTCTATCACAATTTTTTTTAGAAAAAATTACGCTTTCGGTACATGTGGTTTGTTTACATTTTCCTGACAAAACCTTAACTTTATTTTTTGCATCGTTGGTACCTATATTTTGCTTAAATTTCGTGGTTGGTACCCATAATAACGTATGTTAAGTTTTTAAGGTTAACCCCTCATATGTGCCACGCATGTGAGGAGGGTAAATTTGTCCCTTCAGTAATTTGTTCCGTTTAAAAGCCATCTAAATTGCTCCGGCCTTCATTTCCATGCCCTAAATAAATAATTGTTGATAGCTTTTCTTCTCTTCTAATCCACATCCCAATTTTTTAACCGTCGTTGTCGTCGACCCCGTCGCCGAACCTAGTTTTTTCGTTCGCTTACAAGTCAGGTTCGTCTCATACAGAATTTCATTAGTATAATCAGTTTTTTAATTGGTTATAGTTTGTCTTGTAATTTAGAAATCTAGCTTATACAGAATTTCATTACAAGTCAGATTCGTCTCATACATATTTTGATTGATTTATATTAAGGCGTTTATCTCGAAATTTAGCATATTTGTTTATGGTTAATTACAAGTTTGTAGTTTACTTGCTTTATGACCATTTTACAATATTAAGTAATTTGGAATATTTTTCTCAAATAAAAGAGTTCAGTCTAATGAACAATTAGATTTATTTCTTTCTTTCTTCTGAAACTGTATATTTTCAAATGATAAACAAAGTTGCATAAACACCAATTATAGCATTTTGAAAAAGGAAAAAGAAATGTTTGCAACAGCCATAACTTCATATCCCCACATCTTCATATAAGAAAGAACCTTTCTATAACTCAATAAAAGATAAGATTTTGTTCAACTACATCATCAATTGCTTACAAACTTTTGCGACATAACTGTGGTGCAATTCAGATAGTTTTCGTATGGAATAAAATTATCAAAGGGACGATATTACCCTCACATTTGCCACGGCACATGTGAAGAGTTAACCTTATAATCTTAACGGACGTTACCATGGGGTACCAATCACGAAACTTAAGCAAAACATAGGTACCAACGATGCAAAAAATAAAGTTAAGGTTTTGTCATAAAAGTGTAAACAAACAAACCACAGGTACCAACGACGTATTTTTTTTTTTTTTTTTTTTTTTTTAAATTCCGTTAACCAAACTGGCCTGAGTTTTTTGAATCGCTAAAACAACCATCTGCTTTTTGAATGGTCACTCAAACCAGAGTATCATAGAACGTACAAACCCAATTTTACCCTAACATCAATTTTCAGATTCCGTTTAATCTCCCATCACTGGAAGCTGGATTGTGAAGAAACAAGATAAAAGGTATGAGCTCCGATTGTTTTTTTATTTTACCCTCAACTAATGAAAGTTCAATCACACCTAATTGTGATTAACAGGTATAGCGAACATAGCAGCTACAATGAATTCAACAATAACAATTTTGAATCTGTTAAATCAGCAATTAAAACATAATATTTAGGGTTTGCTTGGCATTTGCCCTAATATTTTAAAAAAACACAAACACCTTTGGGGTGTTTAGGTTAGGTTTTTCGAAGGGTTTGGGTTAGGGTTAGGGTTAGGCTTAGGGTTTCAGTATAGCTCTATCCTGGCTCATAAGTCAATCGAAATCGAAATCATATTCATAGAATTAAACGCTTCAGGTTTAGGTGATTTTAACCTAAATAAATGGCGACGGAATCATCAGTGGAAGGGGGAGAAGAAGAAATGAAAGTGATGGGAGGAAATAAGGAATCAGTTGTTGATAATACAGATTTGCGTGAAATGGCGACTAAAATCGCAGCCTGGAGTGTTAGTTCTTGTAAACCTGGTAATGGTGTTTCATCTCTTAGAGATGACAATTATGAAACTTATTGGCAGTAAGTTTTAATTTCTGTTACTTTTTAAAAAAAAAACCCTTTATTGATTTTAATTGGTATTACTATTTGTGTTGTTTTGATTGATTAGTTTTTGGTTGCAGATCAGATGGTGCACAACCTCATCTTGTTAACATTCAGTTTCAGAAGAAAGTTAAGCTTCACGTAAGCCATATAATTGTTTCTGTTTTTACTGATTAACATTAATGCTGACTCATCAACAGGCCTTTGCCTATTGTTATGTTGTGGGCTAAAGTGTAGCAAATGTGTATGTAGTATGTGTTGTTGGTAGGGGATCAAATGAGTTATCTCTGATCATGATCTCATATCACACATACACACATATACATATACATACACGTACACGTACATATACATGTACATATTCAAAAGTTCAATTGAGAAACTAAAAAGGTACAAAACTGTGAGAACCATTAAATTACAAGGATTTTCACATGTGAGTAGATTTTAATCGCATATGAATGTTGATGAAGAGTAAAATTGAACAAAAAATAGTTTGAAAAAACCTATAATTTAACTATATAATCAAATATATATTTCTCGTTCACATGTGCAGATGTGTTTGTGAAAAAGCAAACATTTTATATAATTTACAATTGAACATGTAATTTGTGATTGTGAACATTTGTTTGCCAATGCTATGAGCATTAAATAACATTTATATTTAATTTGTTGAAATTAAATGCATAGAATTATAGACCATGTAACGAAAAAGTTCTCGCAGTTTTGTACCTTTTTGTGGTTCTCGTTTGAACCCGCCCCGTCAAAAGTTCAAACGAAACAAAACAAAAAAAGCAATTACACAACAACAACAACAACAACAACAAAACCCAATACCACATAAGTGGTGTATGGGGGAGGTGAGATGTAGACAATCCTTCCCCTATCCGAGAATAAAGACAAGTCATTTCTCCACCCAGAGTGAAAACACTCTCAAAAGTAGAGAAAGTCATCCCTCTCTCTATTCGACGGATAGAGAGATTGCTTCCGAGTGGACCTCCGGCCAATAAGTAGGAGAAAAATTTTAAAACTATTAGATTAAATTAAAAATAAAATTGAGACTCCATGAAAATGGGAAAATCAAATTTCCATGGGTTTTAAATCCCGCCTGAAATTTACTTTAGGCTCTAACAGTCCGTCAAGTCGCCAATAAATCGACGCTTGCTGTCGACTCAAAAACTAGAGCCGTAAAAAAAAGCAATTGTGGCATAAAATCACATAATGCAACTGTGTATTTAAGTTAGTGTTGGGAAAGAAACTGCTCTGATATTGTATGAGTACTTATGCATTGTGATAGAGTATGAACTGTAATTTTTTTAAATTACAAAACTTGTCAGAAGCAGAAATACGTCTTATTCCTTTTACAGTCATTGTGGCTTAATTTCAGTTTTATAATAAGCTTTTTGTTGCTTATTATTCAGTCAGTGGCGCTTTATGTTGATTATAACCTTGATGAGAGTTATACACCGAGTAAGATCTCTATTCGTGCTGGGGATGGTTTTCATAATCTAAAGGTATCCTTTTCAAATTTCTTCTATTTTTTGTCTACTTCTGATATTTATTGGACTACAAATTATATTGTGATGTTGTTATAATCCTTGATCTGTGATTTGTAATTCTTCGTTGTAGGAGATCAAAACAGTAGAACTTGTCAAGCCAATTGGTTGGGTATCCATACCTTTATCCGGCAACGATCCTAGGTAAGCATTAGTGGTCTGTTTTTTTTTTGTGTGTCTCAAATCTGTATTTTTATACAACATTTTTTGATATTATGTGTTGTAATCTCTCCATGATATAGCATACCATGATTTTATATAACCTTTTTATTATTTCAGAGAAGCTTTTGTAAATACCTTCATGTTGCAAATCGGTGTATTGTCGAATCATCTGAATGGGAGGGATACACACGTCCGCCAGATAAAAGTCTACGGTCCACGACCGTGAGTCACAGTCCTTGTGGTTGATTTTTTCTTTTTCTTCCAACAGTAATGATTAAATTATAATTGAAGAATCATGCTTAATGCTTAAATGATTATATTGTTATTGCAGGAACCCTATACCACACCAACAATTTCAATTCACTTCACCAGAGTTCATTACCTATTCAACGGTGAGATGAGGAAGCTATGGCCGTTAGATTATGTTTGATGATTTAGTGTTTAAAAGAATTTTGAGTGATATCAACTAGATTAGTCATTTGTTATATTTTGTGCTGTCCTATATCAAACTGGGCAGAGTATTCAACTGATGTCAACCTGTAATGTTTTTATTTACCCTGCTATATAAGAAATTGATTTTATTGAATTATTGATCTTAAGTTATAGGTGACAATATCAACCCATTTATATGATATGCAGCTGAATTCAATTTTTGTATTTTTATGAAGTCCCATTTTGTAAAAAGGTACTAAAGTCGACTAAAATTTTGATACATTTGTAATTAGTTTACTTCTAAAAAGTGGACTAAAAGCGCCTAAGCAAATCAACCCAGTCAGTTTTGTACTATATTTAATAATTATCTGTCTATGAACCAGCCTGTTAATCGACTCTCCTACCTTAAATTGTAATGCAAAATGAAAGCGATAAATAAACCTCAACAATTCTGTAACAGAATAGTTGCATTTGCAAAATAAAGTTGTTTATAAGACGAAAACTATGCAATGTATGTATAAGCTTTATTCAACGAAATCGTGTATGGATTAAACTCCTAGCAAAACATCATTTTACAAAAACACCTTGTGGTGGAGAAAAAGAAACCTGGATGGTAATATTATACATATGTACACGTTAACATAGACTAAACTTTTGCGGCTTTATCAGCCTCGAGTTTCCTTAATGTAGACGAACTCAGTTTTTCACCACTTGATTCTTCAGATACCAGATTCACAACTTCAATCTGTAATAAGTAATCGGACATATCAAGACGAGATCAAAGGAATAATAAAGATAAAGATACTAAGAAATTGCATACAACAAGTAAAACACGTGCCTTTAGTTGCGAAAGGCCTCTCTCCATTCTCTTCTTGTTTACTGATAATCCACCCGGTAATGTCTCCTTGCTGCCAACGTGCCAAACAAGAGTCCCGTGTTAGATAAATATAAAAAAGAAAATTAAAATATCAAAAAAGTTACTTAAAAAGAATATGGGTCAAATAGAAACTATGGAAGTTGCAAATTTGCCCATCCTACTACATCTTATTTAAAGAAATTATATACTCTAATTGAATAAAACATGTTTGCAATTTGCAATCATACTTGACACAAAAATATAATAGAAAGATTAGAAACTATGGACAAAAAAATGTTTTGGGTCAACCCAACCTAACAAAATATGACACATTATGACATGCCAGCAAAGGGTTCCAACCTACCTGATAAGTCCATTTTTGCTACATCTACCAGCAACATATCACCAAAGACATTTAAATAACTATAGTAAGTTGGTAACCAACAGATTTTAGGTAGTTGGTCAATCAATTAGTTCATTAATATGACATAAGCAAGGGATTCAAAGATCAACATTGGCCACCATATTGGGGGACCAATGGGTGCCCATTACCAACCAAAGCAAACTAGAAATTGACAGGCAACTGATTTGTCTAATTTTTGTGTAAAACAAAAAGAAAAAGAAAAAAGAAAAAAAAAACTTTCCACCACAAAAATGATTATTCTTCTTGCAAAGAATTAGCTACGTGAAGATCAAATTATATAAACTGATTGTGGAGCTAACCTGACAACAATAGCCTCTAGATTCGTATCGACAATTGAAGGACCATATGGATCTGTAATGGGTTCAACTTGCACTTCCAGCTCAGGCTTGATAGACTGAAAAGAGATGAAAATAGTCAGGGACGTCTTTGAGGGTGTGTAAGATAGGCCATTGAATAGGGACCGAAATTTTATAAAACCCTTTATATATACGGTACTTGTTTTTCTATCCGTGCAAGTAGCAGCCGAAAAAGAGTTCTCTTCCTTCTTTGGAAACAAATTACTCCAAGTCAAAGTCATTTTGATTGAGAGATCTCAGAAACAAATGATAACTTGTTTTGCTATTTATAATGATAACTTTTAGCAGTATTATTTTTTATATGTATTAAAAACTTCTACATCTATAAGGGTACATTTTTATATCTCGAACATGGACTTAAAAATTAGTGAGACGGCCATAAAAATAGTGGGCATGTTCAAGAATGTATAAATTAATGATACTAGGATTTCTAATATATGGATTTGTACGTAAGGTCAATTCTATCAGAAAAGGAAAAAAGGCTCATCAAAGCTTTGGTACCTTGATGTAATCTTCAACAGTTTTCATCCTCTCTTCAATAGGCATAATGAGTCCCGCAAACTGCAAAATTTGGTACATAAACATTCAGACGACATAAATCACATAAAATTGGTTCAAAGGACGAAAAACTGTTACAACGAGCACGATCATCATAGATATATGAGATGAATAGTTCACAGGAAATCAAACAAATAGTATAATCTTGAGTAGTACTCAAATTTAAGGAAATAAAAGATTTATAGGATGAGAAATCAAAATTTATAATCTATGCACCATTTAGGAGTCTCTAAGTATTCTGAATTCTCTTGAATGGTAAACACGCACATACAGAGTACTTAAATTTTACACAACCAAACAGTGGGATTTGTATGACTGTATATTTTTATGCTATCAAGTGCCGACACACAATGGTAAAAAGTGAAATATATTTAAAGTGATTATATAGCTAAACGAGGGGAAAAACAAGGTTTAAACCTGTTTCTTAGAAAGCATAGGTCCATCACAAACACCGACTACAATGCGATCCCTTGCCAACTCTACAGCTGCCTGCAATTAATATTCAAAAGTCTCCAGATTACAAAATCTTATGCTTATTAACATGGTGAACAAGTGAGTATATGCGTGTCGTAAACACATATAGGCAACAAAAACCTTGAGAAAAAGACGATGTCCATCATGTAAGCGATCAAATGTGCCACCTAGAACGACGGATCCATAGGAATTCGAAGGAGAAACGGTTGACAAATCAGATACGAGGTTATTCGAGTCCTCCACAATTGTCATATTAGCACCACTGCTCAAAATCTAATTTTCACTCTTTTAAAAAAGTATATAAGCAAGTTATTGTCTCATGAAACTGTAACATCACATTCATAAAATGATATCAAAAATTAGAATCAGATAATGAGAACCTAAATAGTTTGATACATTTTCAAACAATACGCTAGTAGCTCATCATAAACAGAATCAATAGAGTGATAGAAGCTATAACTTGAATAAATACTGTAATCCATAAGCTAAATTTACTCAATCAGACTAATAGATCATGAACGTATTTTAATTTCGGTAATCGTAAACAGAAAACAAAATTATACATCGATTGAACTGAAAAGTATCAATAGAAGTATATAATTAACCTAATTAACAATAAAAAAGAAGCGTAGTATTGGATTAGGATATGAATACCTTTATGAATCAATAGATTGAAGGTTGAATGATACTTATTGAAATTGAGAAATCACGCGATGATCGTTGAAGAACTATAAAAGTAGGGTTGAGAAAATGAATATGATAATTGAACAGGGTAAGGTAAGATGTTGGTGATTAAACGCCGTTCACCAAAAAATTAAGGATGAAACAGGAAGGAATATTTATATTTAATATAGATCACTGCATTAATTAGTGATGACTTATCACCAGAATGGTTTCGTCAATGGAAGTAGTTAAGTTTAGTGGGGTAGAAATTGTGTGTTTGGCTGAAATGAGCTGAAGCTTATAGCCGGCTGAAGCCGTAGCCGAGTTTATTATTTTTTATAGCTAGAGTTTATTATTTTTTATAAGTGTTTGGTAAACTAGCTGAAGTTTATTTTTCAGTTTATGAGTTCTACTTTTTTTCATAAGCTACTAGAAGTAGCTTATTTTTCTAGAGCTTATGAAAATCATAAGCTCTACTTTTTATGTCTACCAAATAAAGCTTATTACTTGGAGCTTATTAAAATTATAAGCTCTTGCACCAAACACACCCTACATCTTACATTTATGATCCGAATCATAGGATAGGATAAAGCTTGATATAAAAAAACGATTTAACTGAAAATATAACTTATTACAATTTGCAACTTGATAAAATTACTTCATAGGGTGTGTTTGGGTGAAACTAGCTGGTCGGAGCTAGACCTTATTTTTAAAGGTAGTAGCTAAAGCATATTATTTTGTATAAGTGTTTGATAAACTAGCTAAAATTTATTTTTAGTTCATTAACTTTACTTTTTTTTCATAAGCTACTAGAAGTAGCTTATTTTTTAAAAGCTTATGATTTTCATAAACTCCCCTTTTTATGTGTACCAAACAAAGCTTATGACTTAAAGCTTATTAAAATCATAAACTTCCATAAACTCCAAGAAGCTGTGTGTCAAACACATCCAAAATAAAATAACTAAATAATAATAATAATAATAATAATAATAATAATAATAATAATAATAATAATAATAATAATAATAATATAGAATGTCCCAAAGTAAGAAATAAAACTACATTTCTTTAAACTACATTTGTTTTTTTTCCCGTAAACTATTAATTTGGAACGTAATAAAATTACTAATAACAATAACAATAATAAAAATAATAATGAAGAAATTCTTTAAATGTACACTACAAATGTGTAGTATGAAATTATAATAACACAAAAACATAACAAATATCTCTGAAACCCGGCCCTCATTAATTATACCAGTAAAAAGGAAATAGTTTTAGTTATAGTCAAATACTAACTTATTTATTTATTTATTTTGCAAAAAAAAAATTATAACATTAATTAAACGAATTCAAAGGTCGTCAAGTACACCAGATACAAATGAGATTCACAATATGGCTAACAAACAACACAACAACGCACCCTAAACAAATGACCACACCAACATGGTGAAAAGACTTTTTGCTCGAAAACTAAACATGTCAAAACAACGCCAAAAAAGAAAACCTAAGCATCGAATGCACGAAAAATACACATGCATCGACGATCGGAAGAACGCCGATTGCCACCGCAAGAAACAAGGAGAAGACAAATAAACCGTTGGCCACCCACCGATAGACCGCTAAACCAAAAGCCAGAAAAAGTCCGACCATCTTCAAAGTGACTCTGGCAGCCACACCCCTAGGCAAGAGGACGTCACTAGTAGGCCATATCAAAGAAGTAACCAAGATAAAGACCAATAGTAAATACCGACCAAAAAGAGACTGGTCGAAAAAACTCGTCCACCACCAATCCACGTGCCACCACGGAAAAAACCGAAAAATCCCAGCAACACTCACATTAGAGAACTAGAGTATCAACTTAGTACTCATCACGTGTTTAAAGAGAAGGACAGGACCTGGAGAAAAACTCCAGCTTTGACGATGAAGTATAAAAGTAGAGCGAGACTACAAATCCCATCGAAACCACGATTTAACCCAGAAATCCGAAGCAGTAATTGAGGCACTGGCGATCGAGAGAACGTCGACCAAACTCCAGTGTTTGAAACCCTCCGACAAGATCTAGGAAGCGAAGGCAGCCGAACAGTGGCGAATGAAGGATGAAAACTCAATGGGGTCTCATTTTTTTTTTTGCAAAACTAATTATATTTGAAGGGTATTTAGTGGTCGTTTACCTAAAAAACTATAAATTTTAAAAACATATAGGGTCCTATACTTATTTAGTGGTATCCTGTACAATCAGAAATGTATATTGTATAAAAAAATTTCACAGTAATGGGGTCATAGGACCCCACACCATAACACATAAGATCGCCACTGCAGCCGAAGGAACAACAGGAAAAACGACCAAAAGGGAGAGATCATCCCAACAAACGACATAGAACTCACCCAACTTCAACAATAGCCATCAGAACGGCTACTAAATGGTAGTTCAGTGGGAGCTCCACTATACTTACCGGAATGAGGAAAGGGAGAAGAGGAAACGTCCGAGTCACTGGCGAGCTGCCGGTGGCTGGAGTAGGAGAGCCACGAACGTTACAAAACGGCCAAGAATCTATCGGAAGAAGAAGCGAAGAAGGTGGCACACTAACGTGTTTGGGATAAAACAACACACTAACTTTTTTAATGTATTGCGGAATATTTACTTTTTCAATATCAATAAATTTGCAAAGTTAGTTATATCATATACTGATATACATAAATTTAAATAAAACAGTTTTATTTGAAAATACACTCTAAACTAGTTACAGACAATTTGCTAAACTGCTAAATATTAGTATGCCCTTGATATATTTTAAATATATAGACTTTTTGCAGCAACTTCTTACCTAAGTATTTACTTGATGTCTTGATGAACCCACCCATCTACAACTAAAAATTGACTGAAATTCAAAATTGATACTACTAAAAAAAATGTTTGGGCTATGTCTGATTTACCTATGACACAATTTGTGTTCTAAATTTTAACCTTTCATAACAATAGTTACGTAGAATTCGATTGAAATGATTTCAGTAGTAATATGCACTAAGCATAGATGGATGACTTTATGATCTCTACTCTTTTTTAGCTAAATATAGAGGTAGAGTCAGGAATCGACAATAAGAAAAGCTTACTCGATGACCATATAATTATACAAAAACTTTTGTTCGTTCATCATAACAAAGTATTATATTAAAAACGATATAAACAACCATAATAGTTTTAAATAAAAATATGTACGAGTTAAATCGAAGATATAAGTTTTTATCCAAAATAATAAGCTAAATTAGCTCATTTTACACACAACAAGCCATTTTATTCACAAAGTAACATGTTTTTGACATTGAAATGTGAAAAGGTTAGAAAGAGTTAACGTAAGACTTTTTTAATATCGTACCTTGTGAGTCAGAAGTTGGACACTTCTTTGTTTTCTAAAAGCAAAATATCTATTATCTTATTTGTAGTTATATATCAACAATTTCTATACCAATTTTTTTTTTTTTTTAAAAACAACTTTTAAGAAATTATAGACAATTAAAGAAAAGTATATAATCGATAACTAACTTGTACGGCTTTCTGTTAATTTTATTTGAGTTTGAAAGTTGAACTTGTAAATAAAATATCGATCGTAAATGAGTTAGACATATAGTTCAAAGTTGATTTGCTTGAATTGAGGGATGCTTAATAAAAAATTATTAGATATGGGCTATAAATTTTCCATTGCACTTGAGCCGATTGGGGGAGGCTGAGCACCCCTCTGTCCCCTCCTTGTCTCGGCTGGCTAAATGTAATTTGAAAGATGGAGCTCCAGATTGACCCCAGAGGGGTTTTCTTTCGGATCTATTCAGGATTCAAACTCGGTCCGCCAATCCCTCAGGATGGTTTAAGGATCAGGTTCCTGCAATGTGATTCGGGTTTTCTCCTAAAAACACGTGGGTGCGTGAAAAATGAGAGTATTCGATGCCGATTAATTGCCTTTAAAAAAAATACTGGGCTACAAACTTATGAAATCAAAACTAAACTTCAAGTAATAGAATATGTAGTAGTATTTTAATTTGTATGGAATTCATTTTAGTACAATTAAAACTATGCATTAAGATGTTACCGGTATTATGCTCGAGTATTATTATTATTATATTATTATTATTATTATTATTATTATTATTATTATTATTATTATTATTATTATTATTATTATGTACATACTGTTATGATAATGTCAACAAGTGTGGCTAACAATTTTCAACAACTCCACTTGATTTCAACAAATCCACTTGATGAATAGTAAATGTTGCACTATAAATATGCACCATGTAATGTTGCAAGATGTACATTTTTGATAATATATACTCTTCTCATATACTTTCTCTACTTCTCTTATAATTTTGTCAGTAGTCTATAATCAAGAATTAGGCCACTAGAGGTAATCATAAACTCCTAAATTATAACACGTTATCAGCACGAAGTGCTCCATATAATCAAGGTTTATCTAAGCAAGCACACATTACTAATCAAGGTAAGAAAATGTTTAACTTTTATTAACTTCACTAACATTTATATTTATGTTATTTAAGTTATATATGGTCGGTTATACCGCCTGAATTATATTTCTGTAATCTAACTTTTATTAACTTCACTAACATTTATATTTATGTTATTTAAGTTATACATATGGTCGGTTATACTGCCTGAATTATATTTCTGTAATCTAACTTTTATTAACTTCACTAACATTTATATTTATGTTATTTAAGTTATATATGGTCGGTTATACCGCCTGAATTATATTTTCTGTAATCTAACTCTTATTAACTTCACTAACATTTATATTTATGTTATTTAACATTTATGATTACTTATGCAATTAATCATTATTTATTTCATGCATACTAATGTTTATTCTTAAATTTATTATTTATGCATAATATGTTTATTCTCTTAATCTTCGTATTTATACTAAACGTATTTATACTAAATGTATTTTATAGTAATCATATTTATACTAATAAAATTCTTTTATTAAAATTATATTAATACAACGGCAACATAACGATCGTTAACATTAATTAACGACGTTACAACGGTCATATATACATAACGGTTGTTAACGTCGATTGACGACGTTACAACGACTATATTTTTCAAATATAAATTAAACATCCCCGTTTTCACATTTTCACAAATCAATCTTCATTTTCTCAAATTACTACTCTCAAAATTTTTTTAAAAGATGATTAACTCAAGGATGATTTTTCCTACTGTATTGGTCATAATAGCTATCATCTTTGTTGCTTGTACACCACTAGATGAACCTATATTATATCCTTCCCTTATGGTTTTATTATTTGTAATCATACCATTATTCCTTTGTTTGCTACTTATGAATCTAAACTAATTCTAATTTCATGTTGTTATTTGTCTATGAAAAAAATTGATTATGATTATGATTATGATTTATGTTGTTCATCTTTCTGAAAATAGAAAATGTCAAACTTATCAAAGCTTGAGTTTGATGCCTTAGACGTATCGGGAACAAACTACACATCATGGGTTATGGATGTAGAAATATGAAATGTCTCGTTCTTATTGATTAAAAACGTTCCATATTAATTGATTTCGTTGCGAGGTTTTGACCTCTATATGAGACGTTTTTCAAAGACTGCATTCATTTTAAAACAAACCATAACCTTTATTTCATCAATAAAGGTTTAAAAAACTTTACGTAGATTATCAAATAATGATAATCTAAAATATCTTGTTTACACACGACCATTACATAATGGTTTACAATACAAATATGTTACAACAAAATAAGTTTCTTGAATGCAGTTTTTACACAATATCATACAAGCATGGACTCCAAATCTCGTCCTTATTTAAGTATGCGACAGCGAAAACTCTTAATAATCACCTGAGAATAAACATGCTTAAAACGTCAACAAAAATGTTAGTGAGTTATAGGTTTAACCTATATATATCAAATCATAATAATAGACCACAAGATTTCATATTTCAATACACATCCCATACATAGAGATAAAAATCATTCATATGGTGAACACCTGGTAACCGACATTAACAAGATGCATATATAAGAATATCCCCATCATTCCGGGACACCCTTCGGATATGATATAAATTTCGAAGTACTAAAGCATCCGGTACTTTGGATGGGGTTTGTTAGGCCCAATAGATCTATCTTTAGGATTCACGTCAATTAGGGTGTCTGTTCCCTAATTCTTAGATTACCAGACTTAATAAAAAGGGGCATATTCGATTTCGATAATTCAACCATAGAATGTAGTTTCACGTACTTGTGTCTATTTTGTGAATTATTTATAAAACCTGCATGTATTCTCATCCCAAAAATATTAGATTTTAAAAGTGGGACTATAACTCACTTTCACAGATTTTTTACTTCGTCGGGAAGTAAGACTTGGCCACTGGTTGATTTACGAACCTATAACAATATATACATATATATCAAAGTATGTTCAAAATATATTTACAACACTTTTAATATATTTTGATGTTTTAAGTTTATTAAGTCAGCTGTCCTCGTTAGTAACCTACAACTAGTTGTCCACAGTTAGATGTACAGAAATAAATCGATAAATATTATCTTAAATCAATCCACGACCCAGTGTATACGTATCTCAGTATTGATCACAACTCAAACTATATATATTTTGGAATCAACCTCAACCCTGTATAGCTAACTCCAACATTCACATATAGAGTGTCTATGGTTGTTCCGAAATATATATAGATGTGTCGACATGATAGGTCAAAACATTGTATACGTGTCTATGGTATCTCAAGATTACATAATATACAATACAAGTTGATTAAGTTATGGTTGGAATAGATTTGTTACCAATTTTCACGTAGCTAAAATGAGAAAAATTATCCAATCTTGTTTTACCCATAACTTCTTCATTTTAAATCTGTTTTGAGTGAATCAAATTGCTATGGTTTCATATTGAACTCTATTTTATGAATCTAAACAGAAAAAATATAGGTTTATAGTAGGAAAAATAAGTTACAAGTCGTTTTTGTAAAGGTAGTCATTTCAGTCGAAAGAACGACGTCTAGATGACCATTTTAGAAAACATACTTCCACTTTGATTTTAGCCATAATTTTTGGATATAGTTTCATGTTCATAATAAAAATCATTTTCCCATACTAACAACTTTTAAATCAAAGTTTATCATAGTTTTTAATTAACTAACCCAAAACAGCCCGCGGTGTTACTACAACGGCGTAAATCCGGTTTTACGGTATTTTTCGTGTTTCCAGGTTTTAAATCATTAAGTTAGCATATCATATAGATATAGAACATGTGTTTAGTTGATTTTAAAAGTCAAGTTAGAAGGATTAACTTTTATTTGCGAACAAGTTTAGAATTAACTAAACTATGTTCTAGTGATTACAAGTTTAAACCTTCGAATAAGATAGCTTTATATGTATGAATCGAATGATGTTATGAACATCATTACTACCTCAAGTTCCTTGGATAAACCTACTGGAAATGAGAAAAATAGATCTAGCTTCAAAGGATCCTTGGATGGCTTGAAAGTTCTTGAAGCATAATCATGACACGAAAACAATTTCAAGTAAGATTTCCACTCGAAATAAGATTGTTATAGTTATAGAAATTGAATTAAAGTTTGAATATGATTATTACCTTGTATTAGAAAGATAACCTACTGTAAGTAACAAAGGTTTCTTGATCTTGGATGATTACTTGGAATGGATTTAGAAAACTTGGAAGTAAACTTGCAATCTTGGAAGTATTCTTGATTTTATGAAACTAGAACTTTTGGAATTTATGAAGAACACTTAGAACTTGAATATAGAACTTGAGAGAGATCAATTAGATGAAGAAAATTGAAGAATGAAAGTGTTTGTAGGTGTTTTTAGTCGGTGGTGTATGGATTAGATATAAAGGATATGTAATTTTGTTTTCATGTAAATAAGTCATGAATGATTACTCATATTTTTGTAATTTTATGAGATATTTCATGCTAGTTGCCAAATGATGGTTTCCACATGTGTTAGGTGACTCACATGGGCTGCTAAGAGCTAATCATTGGAGTGGATATACCAATAGTACATACATCTAAAAACTGTGTATTGTACGAGTACGAATACGGGTGCATACGAGTAGAATTGTTGATGAAACTGAACGAGGATGTAATTGTAAGCATTTTTGTTAAGTAGAAGTATTTTGATAAGTGTATCGAAATTTTTAAAAAGTGTATAAATACATATTAAAACACTACATGTATATACATTTTAACTGAGTCGTTACGTCATCGTTAGTCGTTACATGTAAGTGTTGTTTTTAAAACCTTTAGGTTAACGATCTTGTTAAATGTTGTTAACCCAATGTTTATAATATCAAATGAGATTTTAAATTATTATATTATCATGATATTATCATGTATGAATATCTCTTAATATGATATATATACATTAAATGTCTTTACAACGATAATCGTTACATATATGTCTCGTTTAAAAATCATTAAGTTAGTAGTCTTGTTTTTACATATGTAGTTCATTGTTAATATACTTAATGATATGTTTACTTATCATAGTATCATGTTAAATATATATATATATATCCATATATATGTCATCATATAGTTTTTACAAGTTTTAACGTTCGTGAATCACCGGTCAACTTGGGTGGTCAATTGTCTATATGAAACATATTTCAATTAATCAAGTCTTAACAAGTTTGATTGCTTAACATGTTGGAAACATTTAATCATGTAAATATCAATCTCAATTAATATATATAAACATGGAAAAGTTCGGGTCACTACAGTACGTACCCGTTAAATAAATTTCGTCCCGAAATTTTAAGCTGTTGAAGGTGTTGACGAATCTTCTGGAAATAGATGCGGGTATTTCTTCTTCATCTGATCTTCATGCTCCCAGGTGAACTCGGGTCCTCTACGAGCATTCCATAGAACCTTAACAATTGGTATCTTGTTTTGCTTAAGTCTTTTAACCTCACGATCCATTATTTCGACGGGTTCTTCGATGAATTGAAGTTTTTCGTTGATTTGGATTTCATCTAACGGAATAGTGAGATCTTCTTTAGCAAAACATTTCTTCAAATTCGAGACGTGGAAAGTGTTCTGTACAGCCGCGAGTTGTTGAGGTAACTCAAGTCGGTAAGCTACTGGTCCGACACGATCAATAATCTTGAATGGTCCAATATACCTTGGATTTAATTTCCCTCGTTTACCAAATCGAACAACGCCTTTCCAAGCTGCAACTTTAAGCATGACCATCTCTCCAATTTCAAATTCTATATCTTTTCTTTTAATGTCAGCGTAGCTCTTTTTTCGACTTTGGGCGGTTTTCAACCGTTGTTGAATTTGGATGATCTTCTCGGTAGTTTCTTGTATAATCTCTGGACCCGTAATCTGTCTATCCCCCACTTCACTCCAACAAATCGGAGAACTGCACTTTCTACCATAAAGTGCTTCAAACGGCGCAATCTCAATGCTTGAATGGTAGCTGTTGTTGTAGGAAAATTCTGCTAACGGTAGATGTCGATCCCAACTGTTTCCGAAATCAATAACACATGATCGTAGCATGTCTTTAAGCGTTTGTATCGTCCTTTCGCTCTGCCCATCAGTTTGTGGATGATAGGCAGTACTCATGTCTAGACGAGTTCCTAATGCTTGCTGTAATGTCTGCCAGAATCTTGAAATAAATCTGCCATCCCTATCAGAGATAATAGAGATTGGTATTCCATGTCTGGAGACGACTTCCTTCAAATACAGTCGTGCTAACTTCTCCATCTTGTCATCTTCTCTTATTAGCAGGAAGTGTGCTGATTTGGTGAGACGATCAACTATTACCCAAATAGTATCAAAACCACTTGCAGTCCTTGGTAATTTAGTGATGAAATCCATGGTAATGTTTTCCCATTTCTATTCCGGGATTTCGGGTTGTTGAAGTAGACCTGATGATTTCTGATGCTCAGCTTTGACCTTAGAACACGTCAAATATTTTCCTACATATTTAGCAACATCGGCTTTCATACCCGGCCACCAAAAATGTTTCTTGAGATCCTTGTACATCTTTCCCGTTCCAGGATGTATTGAGTATCTGGTTTTATGAGCTTCTCTAAGTACCATTTCTCTCATATCTCCAAATTTTGGTACCCAAATCCTTTCAGCCCTATACCGGGTTCCGTCTTCCCGAATATTAAGATGCTTCTCCGATCCTTTGGGTATTTCATCCTTTAAATTTCCCTCTTTTAAAACTCCTTGTTGCGCCTCCTTTATTTGAGTAGTAAGGTTATTATGAATCATTATATTCATAGATTTTACTCGAATGGGTTCTCTGTCCTTCCTGCTCAAGGCATCGGCTACCACATTTGCCTTCCCCGGATGGTAACGAATCTCAAAGTCATAATCATTCAACAATTCAATCCACCTACGCTGCCTCATATTCAGTTGTTTTTGATTAAATATGTGTTGAAGACTTTTGTGGTCGGTATATATAATACTTTTGACCCCATATAAGTAGTGCCTCCAAGTCTTTAATGCAAAAACAACCGCGCCTAATTCCAAATCATGCGTCGTATAATTTTGTTCGTGAATCTTCAATTGTCTAGACGCATAAGCAATCACCTTCGTTCCTTACATTAATACACAACCGAGACCTTGCTTTGATGCGTCACAATAAATCACAAAATCATCATTCCCTTCAGGCAATGACAATATAGGTGCCGTAGTTAGCTTTTTCTTCAATAACTGAAACGCTTTCTCTTGTTCATCATTCCATTCAAATTTCTTCTCTTTATGCGTTAATGCAGTCAAGGGTTTTGCTATTCTAGGAAAGTCTTGGATGAACCTTCTGTAGTAACCAGCTAGTCCTAAAAAATGGCGTATGTGTTTCGGAGTTTTCGGGGTTTCCCACTTTTCAACAGTTTCTATCTTTGCCGGATCCACCTTAATACCTTCTTTGTTCACTATGTGACCGAGGAATTGAACTTCTTCCAACCAAAATGCACACTTTGAAAACTTAGCGTACAATTCTTCCTTCCTCAATACTTCTAACACCTTTCTCAAATGTTCACCGTGTTCTTGATCATTCTTTGAGTAAATAAGTATGTCATCAATGAAAACAATGACAAACTTGTCAAGGTATGGTCCACACACTCGGTTCATAAGGTCCATGAACACAGCTGGTGCATTAGTTAAACCAAACGGCATGACCATAAACTCGTAATGACCGTAACGTGTTCTGAAAGCAGTCTTTGGAATATCATCTTCTTTCACCCGCATTTGATGATACCCGGAACGTAAGTCAATCTTTGAATAAACAGACGAGCCTTGTAGTTGATCAAATAAGTCATCGATTCTCGGTAGTGGGTAGTGGTTCTTGATGGTAAGTTTGTTCAACTCTCGGTAGTTGATACACAACCTGAATGTACCATCTTTCTTCTTGACAAACAAAACAGGAGCTCCCCACGGTGATGTGCTTGGTCGAATGAAACCACGCTCTAAAAGTTCTTGTAATTTGCTTTGCAGTTCTTTCATCTCGCTGGGTGCGAGTCTGTGAGGAGCACGAGCTATTGGTGCAGCTCCTGGTACAAGATCTATTTGAAATTCAACGGATCGATGTGAGGGTAATCCAGGTAATTCTTTCAGAAATACATCGGGAAATTCTTTTGCAATGGGAACATCATTGATGCTCTTTTCTTCAGTTTGTACTTTCTCGACGTGTGCTAGAACAGCATAGCAACCTTTTCTTATTAGTTTTTGTGCCTTCAAATTACTAATAAGATGTAGCTTCGTGTTGCCCTTTTCTCCGTACACCATTAAGGGTTTTCCTTTTTCTCGTATAATGCGAATTGCATTTTTGTAACAAACGATCTCTGCTTTCACTTCTTTCAACCAGTCCATACCGATTATCACATCAAAACTCCCTAACTCTACTGGTATCAAATCAATCTTAAATGTTTCGCTAACCAGTTTAATTTCTCGATTCCGACATATATTATCTGCTGAAATTAATTTACCATTTGCTAATTCGAGTAAAAATTTACTATCCAAAGGCGTCAATGGACAACTTAATTTAGCACAAAAATCTCTACTCATATAGCTTCTATCCGCACCCGAATCAAATAAAACGTAAGCAGATTTATTGTCAATAAGAAACGTACCCGTAACAAGCTCCGGGTCTTCTTGTGCCTCTGCCGCATTAATATTGAAAACTCTTCCGCGGCCTTGTCCATTCGTGTTCTCCTGGTTCGGGCAATTTCTAATAATGTGGCCCGGTTTTCCACATTTATAACAAACTACATTGGCATAACTTGCTCCGACACTACTTGCTCCACCATTACTCGTTCCGACACCATTTTTTCCTTTCGTTCTATTAACCCCTGGTCCGTAGACCTCACACTTCGCCGTGCTATGACCATTTCTTTTACACTTGTTGCAAAATTTGGTGCAGAACCCCGAGTGATACTTTTCACACCTTTGGCATAGCTGCTTCTGATTGTTGTTGTTGTTGCGGTTATTATTGTTGTCGGGATGATTGTTGTAGTTGTTGTTGTTGCTGTTGTTGTTGTTGTTGTTGTTGGGCCGTTTGTTGTAGTTGCGATTGATGTTGCGATTGTTGGGATAATTGTTGCGATTATTGTTGTAATTGCTGTTGTTGTTGTATTGGTGATTCTTATCACCGTTTTCCTCCCACTTTCTTTTGACTTGCTTCACATTGGCCTCTTCAGCAGTCTGTTCTTTAATTCTTTCTTCAATCTGGTTCACTAGTTTGTGAGCCATTCTACATGCCTGTTGTATGGAGGCGGGCTCGTGTGAACTTATATCTTCTTGGATTCTTTCCGGTAATCCTTTCACAAATGCGTCGATCTTCTCTTCCTCATCTTCGAACGCTCCCAGACACAATAGGCACAATTCTGTGAATCGTCTTTCGTATGTGGTAATATCAAATCCTTGGGTTCGTAACCCTCTAAGTTCTGTCTTGAGCTTATTGACCTCGGTTCTGGGACGGTACTTCTCGTTCATCAAGTGCTTGAGTGCTGACCACGGTAGTGCGTACGCATCATCTTGTCCCACTTGCTCTAGATAGGTATTCCACCATGTTAACGCAGAACCTGTGAAGGTATGCGTAGCGTACTTCACTTTGTCCTCTTAAGTACACTTACTTATGGCAAACACCGATTCGACCTTCTCGGTCCACCGTTTCAATCCGATCGGTCCTTCGGTTCCATCAAATTCCAAAGGTTTGCAGGCAGTGAATTCTTTGTAGGTGCATCCTACACGATTTCCTGTACTGCTAGATCCAAGGTTATTGTTGGTATGTAGCGCAGCCTGTACTGCGGCTATGTTTGAAGCTAGAAAAGTACAGAATTCCTCTTTATTCATATTCACGGTGTGTCGAGTAGTCGGTGCCATTTCCTTCAAAATAGTTAAATGGAACAAGTTAATCATACAGAATATTAAGAGTAGTTAATAGTATTTCGTAGCATAATATGAACTCATTTATAAAAGCTTTTTCTTCATATTAGCATTTTATAAGTTTAAATTCGGGTAGTACCTACCCGTTAAGTTCATACTTAGTAGCTAATATACAATTCAACTACTACAATTCTATATGAAAAACTGATTATAATAATATTTCGCGTTCAAACTTTTACACAATATTTTACAAACTTACAATACCGCTTATTTTACATATAGCATGAAATATAGCACACAATAAATTTGATACAAGATGGTTGTGAAGATAATTCTAGCTAGTACACAAGGCATTCAGCAAAGGCAATAAAGACACGTAATTCATACGTCCAGAAACAAGTCATGCATTCTGGTTTTACTAGGATTACTTCCCATCCTTGGTCTTGTGGAACATAACCGTTATGGCCGTTGATAAGATAGCGTGTTGTAACGTCGTCAAAGGGACGAGGGTTACGTAATGTCCAACAGTCCCGTAACAATCTAAAAACCTCATTTCTTACCCCAATTACTGACTCCGTCACTTGTGGGAACGTTTTGTTTAATAGTTGTAGCCCGATGTTCTTGTTCTCACTTTGGTGAGAAGCGAACATTACTAATCCGTAAGCATAACATGCTTCTTTATGTTGCATGTTAGCAGCTTTTTCTAAATCACGAAGTCAAATATTCGGATATATTGAGTCAAAATAATTTCTTAACCCATTGCGTAAAATAGCATTTGGGTTCCCCGCAATAAATGCGTCAAAGTAAACACATCGTAACTTATGGATTTCCCAATGTGATATCCCCCATCTTTCGAACGAAAGCCTTTTATAAACCAAGGCATTCTTGGAACATTCTTCGAATGTCTTACAAACTGATCTCGCCTTAAATAGTTGTGCCGAAGAATTCTGACCGACTCTAGACAAGATTTCATCAATCATGTCTCCGGGTAGGTCTCTTAAAATATTGGGTTGTCTATCCATTTTGTGTTTTTATACTGTAAAATAGACAAGAGTTAGATTCATAAAAAAAAATACTTATTAATACAAGCAATTTTTACATATATCATAAAGCATAAGCACACTATATTACATATATTACACCACACGAATACAACTATCTTATTCCGACTCGCTTGTTTCTTCTTCTTCGGTTTTGGTTCGTTTTGCCAAGTTTCTAGGGATATATGATGTTCCCCTAATACGAGCCGTCGTTTTCCACATTGGTTTAGAAAAACCTGGTGGTTTAGAGGTTCCCGGGTCATTGTTACAACTTAAGGACTTCGGGGGTTGACGATACATATAAAGTTCATCGGGGTTGGAATTAGATTTCTCTATTTTTATGTCCTTTCCCTTATTATTTTCTTTTTCCTTTTTAAATTCAGTTGGGGTAATTTCTATAACATTATCGGAATTCTCGTCAGAATCCGATTCATCGGAGAATTGGTAATCCTCCCAATATTTTGCTTCCTTGGCGGAAACACCATTGACCATAATTAACCTTGGTCGGTTGGTTGAGGATTTTCTTTTACTTAACCGTTTTATTATTTCCCCCACCGGTTCTATTTCTTCATCCGGTTCCGATTCTTCTTCCGGTTCCGACTCTTCTTCTGGTTCCTCTTCGGGAACTTGTGAATCAGTCCACGAATCATTCCAATTTACATTTGACTCTTCATTATTATTAGGTGAGTCAATGGGACTTGTTCTAGAGGTAGACATCTATCACATAATATCAAACGCGTTAAGAGATTAATATATCACATAATATTCACATGTTAAAAATATATAGTTTCCAACAAAATTTGTTAAGCAATCATTTTTCAAGTAAACACGGTCGAAGTCCAGACTCACTAATGCATCCTAACAAACTCGATAAGACACACTAATGCAAAATTCTGGTTCTCTAGGACCAACGCTCGGATACCAACTGAAATGTCCCGTTCTTATTGATTAAAAACGTTCCATATTAATTGATTTAGTTGCGAGGTTTTGACCTCTATATGAGACGTTTTTCAAAGACTGCATTCATTTTAAAACAAACCATAACCTTTATTTCATCAATAAAGGTTTAAAAAACTTTACGTAGATGATCAAATAATGATAATCTAAAATATCTTGTTTACACACGACCATTATATAATGGTTTACAATACAAATATGTTACAACAAAATAAGTTTCTTGAATGCAGTTTTTACACAATATCATAAAAGCATGGACTCCAAATCTCGTCCTTATTTAAGTATGCGACAGCGGAAGCTCTTAATAATCACCTGAGAATAAACATGCTTAAAACGTCAACAAAAATGTTAGTGAGTTATAGGTTTAACCTATATATATCAAATCATAATAATAGACCACAAGATTTCATATTTCAATACACATCCCATACATAGAGATAAAAATCATTCATATGGTGAACACCTGGTAACCGACATTAACAAGATGCATATATAAGAATATCTCCATCATTCCGGGACACCCTTCGGATATGATATAAATTTCGAAGTACTAAAGCATCCGGTACTTTGGATGGGGTTTGTTAGGCCCAATAGATCTATCTTTAGGATTCGCGTCAATTAGGGTGTCTGTTCCCTAATTCTTAGATTACCAGACTTAATAAAAAGGGGCATATTCGATTTCGATAATTCAACCATAGAATGTAGTTTCACGTACTTGTGTCTATTTTGTAAATTATTTATAAAACCTGCATGTATTCTCATCCCAAAAATATTAGATTTTAAAAGTGGGACTATAACTCACTTTCACAGATTTTTTACTTCGTCGGGAAGTAAGACTTGGCCACTGGTTGATTTACGAACCTATAACAATATATACATATATATCAAAGTATGTTCAAAATATATTTACAACACTTTTAATATATTTTGATGTTTTAAGTTTATTAAGTCAGTTGTCCTCTTTAGTAACCTACAACTAGTTGTCCACAGTTAGATGTACATAAATAAATCGATAAATATTATCTTAAATCAATCCACGACCCAGTGTATACGTATCTCAGTATTGATCACAACTCAAACTATATATATTTTGGAATCAACCTCAACCCTGTATAGCTAACTCCAACATTCACATATAGAGTGTCTATGGTTGTTCCGAAATATATATAGATGTGTCGACATGATAGGTCGAAACATTGTATACGTGTCTATGGTATCTCAAGATTACATAATATACAATACAAATTGATTAAGTTATGGTTGGAATAGATTTGTTACCAATTTTCACGTAGCTAAAATGAGAAAAATTATCCAATCTTGTTTTACCCATAACTTCTTCATTTTAAATCCGTTTTGAGTGAATCAAATTGCTATGGTTTCATATTGAACTCTATTTTATGAATCTAAACAGAAAAAGTATAGGTTTATAGTCGGAAAAATAAGTTACAAGTAGTTTTTGTAAAGGTAGTCATTTCAGTCGAAAGAACGACGTCTAGATGACCATTTTAGAAAACATACTTCCACTTTGAGTTTAACCATAATTTTTGGATATAGTTTCATGTTCATAATAAAAATCATTTTCCCATAATAACAACTTTTAAATCAAAGTTTATCATAGTTTTTAATTAACTAAACCAAAACAGCCCGCGGTGTTACTACAACGGCGTAAATCCAGTTTTACGGTGTTTTTCGTGTTTCCAGGTTTTAAATCATTAAGTTAGCATATCATATAGATATAGAACATGTGTTTAGTTGATTTTAAAAGTCAAGTTAGAAGGATTAACTTTTATTTGCGAACAAGTTTAGAATTAACTAAACTATGTTCTAGTGATTACAAGTTTAAACCTTCAAATAAGATAGCTCTATATGTATGAATCGAATGATGTTATGAACATCATTACTACCTCAAGTTCCTTGGATAAACCTACTGGAAATGAGAAAAATAGATCTAGCTTCAAAGGATCCTTGGATGGCTTGAAAGTTCTTGAAGCATAATCATGACACGAAAACAATTTCAAGTAAGATTTCCACTCGAAATAAGATTGTTATAGTTATAGAAATTGAATTAAAGTTTGAATATGATTATTACCTTGTATTAGAAAGATAACCTACTGTAAGTAACAAAGGTTTCTTGATCTTGGATGATTACTTGGAATGGATTTAGAAAACTTGGAAGTAAACTTGCAATCTTGGAAGTATTCTTGATTTTATGAAACTAGAACTTTTGGAATTTATGAAGAACACTTAGAACTTGAAGATAGAACTTGAGAGAGATCAATTAGATGAAGAAAATTGAAGAATAAAAGTGTTTATAGGTGTTTTTGGTCGTTGGTGTATGGATTAGATATAAAGGATATGTAATTTTGTTTTCATGTAAATAAGTCATGAATGATTACTCATATTTTTGTAATTTTATGAGATATTTCATGCTAGTTGCCAAATGATGATTCCCGCATGTGTTAGGTGACTCACATGGGCTGCTAAGAGCTAATCATTGGAGTGTATATACCAATAGTACATATGATGTTTTAGCAGAGGGGTACGAAATAGTTTATATTTTACTAGGAAAACACTATTAAATACGATACAATTTTACACAAGATATTTATTTATTTATAGAATGGATATACTTAAACCTTGCTACAACACTTATAGGCAGTGTACCTAATCGTACAGTAGTGTAGTTTTTAGTAAGTCCGGTTCGTTCCACAGGGAAATCTTTAAACAAAGCTCAACGCTATATTAGTTTACTTTTATAAAAATACAAATATATATATAAGTAATATTATTATTATAAAGGGGGGTTTTTACCGTTTAATGACCGGTTTGTCGATTTTAAGACTTTAGTCGCAGTTAAAACCTAATGTAAAATATAAAATAAATACAAGACTTAAATTAAAGCTTAAAGTAAATAACGATAATGAAATTGCGAATAAAAATGCGATAAAATAAAATTGCGATAATTAAAAAGTACGATAATTAAAAGTGCGATAAAATAAAATAAATAAAAGTGCGATAATTAGAAGTGCAATTAAATATAAAATAAAGGAAATTAAATATGAAATAAAAGAATTATGCTTATTTAAACTTCCGTAATCATGATGTTTGACGTGTTGATTTTAGTTTTATGCCCATGGGTTAATTGTCCTTTGTCCTGGATTATTCAATATGTCCGTCTGGTTTTTGTCCATAACAGTCCATCAGTCATAAATATAAAGTGCAAGTGTCCTTGTCAAATTATTATTATACCCGAAGATAAATATTCCAACTAATTGGGGATTCGAATTGTAACAAGGTTTTAATACTTTGTTTAATGAATACACCAGGTTATCGACTGCGTGTAAACCAAGGTTTTACTACTTTGTTAACAATTACACCAATTACCCTTGAATGTAATTTCACCCCTGTTTTAATTATTCTAGTGGCTATTAATCCATTCCCGTGTCCGGTTAAATGAACGACTATTCGTACATATAAATACCCCGCCCATCGTGTCCGATCGAGTGTATATGGTAAATTATAGGGACGCCCAATTGTAAATCTTTATATTAACATTAACAAACTTTCATTTAGTTAAACAAATATAAAGCCCATTAATAGCCCATAGTCTAATTTCCACAAGTGTCGTTCTTTTGTCCAAACCCCAATTATGGTACAAAGCCCAATTACCCAATTTTAGTAATTAGCCCAACATCATGATTACTTCGGATTAAATAAGCATAATAATAACTTAAGTACGAGACATTAATGTAAAAAGGTTGAACATAACTTACAATGATTAAAAATAGCGTAGCGTTACACGGACAGAATTTCGACTTACACCCTTACAACATTCGCTAACATACCCTTATTATTAGAATTATAATTAAAATTAAAATATAAATTATAAATATAAATATAAATTTTACGTATGAAGAGGAAGAAAAAGATGATTAAAACTCGGCAGAAAACTGGCTTTATATAGGACCTGACCAGCAATTTCACTCCATGCGACTCGCATGGATTTGTGCCTCTGGCCATGCGAGTCGCATGGCCACCCTGGATTCAGCCAAATTGATTTGTTTTCTTCTTGCCGACGTAATATAATAATAATATATAATATAATATATAATTATATATAATTATATATATATTATATTATATTCTTGTGCATAGTAGACTAGATATTTTTGGTCCGTTGCGTCGGGCGTTTCTTCTTGGCTCAGGTCCCGGTTCCGGATTTTCGGACGTCTTCGCGTATTATTTTATATCGTGTACTTTGCGTTCCGCAACTTGTACTCTTGTCATTTTTAGACGTTCTTCATCAATAATTTGAACCACTTTAATTGTATCTTTGTACATTTGAGCATTTTGGACCTTTCCGTCTTCAATTCTTCGAATCTGCCTTTTGTCTTCACTTTTTAATATTTAAACGAATATTGCTTGTAAATTGAACAATACCAACTAAAATCTTGTCTTTCTTGGGGAATAATGCTATAAAATATATGTTCCTTTTTAGCCTTATCAATATCCCCACACTTGAGCGTTGCTTGTCCTCAAGCAATATTGTCTTGAAATACTAGAATCACTTCTTTATTCTTCACACTTTGTACATCAGTGATTTCTATACGGCGGTATAAACAATGGAAGTAACGATATGGTTTACAGTCCCACATGACTATAAAAATTTAGATCCATTAAGGAAATTGGATCTTTATGAAAACATTTGATCTTTTGAAAATTAAATCTAGTTTTTACCCTAGATAAGTTTTCCGGAATAACCCTTTACCGGTGTTTGCAAAATATTTTAGTGGGTTTGGTGGGTTTCAGATTTGAAAATTTTAGCTCAAAACTTGCGGTTTTGTGTCACCCACTTGCTAACCTTGTATTTGGAAAGCAACACGTCCAGTTTACTTGTCCCGTATATTACCTTTCGGTAAACTACCGTCCGGTTGTAAAGGAAAGCGTTGAACAAGCAACTATTAAGGCAATGTCCCGTGACATGCTTTTGATTATGGTCTATAACGTGTCGGACGCAATTACTATCCTTGGTAGGAGCAATAGTAAAGCTCACCCTTATAATTTTTCGGTCTGGCACAAGGTCCTGTCTTTGACCACTATGCAACCACCGTTCTTACGGTTGACACCCGATTTAGTTCAGGTGACCTAATGAATTCCAGGTGAATTCCTAGGATTTTACGTTCAATGGTAATGAACGCATTGAAAATGGGTTTTCAGAAAACAAATCGGTTTGTATTTTTGATCAAAATATTTTCTCGTTTAAGCTCGAGTTTAGATATCATTGAATTCCATGAGTTTGAATTCTCAATCTTTAAGGTCAATCTCAAGGATTGAGTAATATCAGGCTTAAAAGCTGATTTTTAATCTTTAAGGAGATTATCCTTTCTGGGGATCTGATTCATTAGTCTTATCCAGCTAATTTGCACGGTGCCTCCCCATTGTACGAGATAAATCCTTCTCATGGTTAGGATAAATCTGACCACTTGGCGACCCTGTTTAATGCTGAGGTCCGTGGATTTCCTACTGATTTTAGTGATGACTTTTCTAGATTTTTCGTCAACCTACAGCTGGTCTGGACGACAACTTCATGACCTAAATCAAGAAGCGCGTGTCTTTTTCGGAAGACTTTACTTCCTTTTAAATGATGGAATTGATTCATCGTGTAGATCCATCTCTTCTTTTCTTTCATCGGGTAAAACAGTTTAGTTTAGTCCAAAGCAAAAGTATTTTCAGTTATTTGTTACAGATATATGTGACATATGTTTAAGATAACTTGGTAAATTTTTCCACACTTGGCTTTTATTTTCCTTTTTATCGTCCTCTATTCCATTTTAAATGAATTTTAACATTTTAGTTTGTTTCTCAATTTATGTCCTTTCCGAGGTAACAATAATTTCGGTGTTAAAACCTAGTTTTATCGTTCATAAATATGTATAAACATGATTTTAATTCATTTATTTGAAAATTTTGAAAAATTTTACTAGAATTGGGTAGTCAGTATATAAGACTAGGGCTGTTCTTTTTTATCAGAGAGCACTAGATTCTAATACAACTACTGCTTTACTAGTATTTTTAATGGTAACCAAGTGTATAAAGTAAAAATTTTTAAAATCCGAAAGAATTTAATCCCTTCCCACACTTAAGATCTTGCAATGCCCTCATTTGCAAGAAATTAGTAACAATTTAAATTATTGAGGGTGATTTGTGTGAAAATGATTAAATTTTACCAAAGTTTCCAAATATATTGGCGTTTGTTTGCTGAATGATAAATGGTGCACATCATTTGTTCATTCCGTCTTGTTGTTATTTCACATATATTTTGCATCTTGTCGTCAAAATTACTTGCTTTTGCTGAACTTAATGCCAGTCTTTGAAAATGCGTTGTTTTACCCTGTTTTGTGCATAAAATAGAATACATACAATACAAATATAATCATATATGTAATTTGAAATGGAACTTTGGCATCCCACTTTCAAACTATTAGAAAAATATTAGTACACAATAATAATAAGAATATCAAACATTACATAAACGTAATAAAATGTTAAGTGTTTAAAATAATAAAAATATAAATTACCAACTTATCTCTACTGATCAGGAGGTGGGTTAGGAGGAAAATTAGGATATGGATCCCAATTCATGTTCGCGTCCGGGTTCCATGGCTGATTATAGGTGAACTGGTATGCTGCGTCATAATCATATGAATCATAGGGTGGTCTCATTTCTGGCTGATGTGCGGGATAGTATGCGGGTCGGGTCGGATAATACATCTCGCCAGGCTGCAACTGGCTTATAATTTGGCGCTGATGATAATCCCATCGGCCATGCTCTCGTTGCCGGGAATGCTCGTAGTCATTCCGACGTTGCCATGCCTCGTACTGCATATGCCTATCATAGTTCGTCATGTATTCATCCTCCATACGAACGCCTAAATCAAGAGCAGTCTCCCGAACAACTCCTATAATGTTGTTCGCCTCCTCCATCTCGTCATCCGAACCTCTTTCTACCTGTCGCTGAGGTCCCTCGTATCGATATACCCGGCCACGTCTCATCAATAATACCCTTGCACCGTGATAAAGGTTTGAACTTATAGTTTCACCTTCGTCCTCTATTTCGTTCATTGGACCCCCTTGGTGCTTATCCACACCTAAATATTCTCCAATGAGAGTAATGAAAATGCCACCACCTATAATACTCCCCGATTTCATCCCCGAAACTACATTAGCGAGATAATAACCAACACAATAGGGAATGTTAACGAAACTCCTCGGGTCTCTAATACACTTGAGGTAGAACAAATCGTTTACGGTCATTTTCTCCTTATTCTTACCCCTTTGTGTAATTGTGTTTGCTAAGAATCTATGAATCACCCGGAGTTCAGCTCTGTCTATATCTAAGTATGTATGATTTCCACTGGCGTGAAATTCATTAAAGTGGGACATACGCCTCCAGACGGCGTTAATATCAAATTCCCTATCTATCCTTTCTCCTTGGGCAATCAGGCTATTACAGTCGGGGCTCAAAAGTTCAGCAGGGGTGTAAATCTGTAAGGCCCTGGCTAAATCTATCATGGACATTCTGTACATGCGTCCACCTAACAGAAATCTAATAAAGTTTCTATCATCTATCCTCCTAACATCACTGTTTAACTTAATAGTTGTCATAACCCGTCCTTAACCATAAGAACGTGTTAGATAACGTATGATTTCATTGCGAGGTATTGACCTCTATATGCGACATTTTTAAAAGAAAAACTGCATATATTTCACATTACAAACCACAACCATTATTTTTGTTACAAGCTTTAGACAATAAAAAGATGATTATCGTTTAGCGATAATCTTCGACTTACAGACTTTACAAATAATGATAACAACACGGTTTCTAGCGTATTTCACAACACAAATCCTCGGATATGCAGTTTTATTTTTGACACAAATATAAGTACGCAAGATCCTGCTTAGGTTCAACATGATGCAGCGGAAACTTCTAATTATCACCTGAGAATAAACATGTTTAAAACGTCAACATAAAGTTGGTGAGATATAGGTTTAGTGCCGGCAGCAATATATATATATAGACCACAAGATTTCATATATAAACAGTTTAATAAAAATATTCTAAGTGGTTGAGCACTTGGTAACCATACTTAACATTTAATCACGTCGCATATTCCCTTTATTATGAAATCTTACTACACCGTACCAAGTGTAGTCACAAAACGAAGTACTGTGCAACCGTTGAATACTGGTCGTCCAGTCCGGTTGGGGTTGTCAGGCCCGATAGATCTATCAACAGGATTCGCGTTTACAATACCGCTGTAAATATTAGTTACCAAGCTACAGGGAAGTATGCCAGTGGTACAACTCAACGTAGAATATATTTTTCAGTTACTTGTGTCCATAACGTAAAACATAAAATACATGTATTCTCATCCCGAAATATTTAGAGTTTAAAAGTGGGACTATATACTCACTTTCGTCTTGAAGATATATATAATTTGACTTGGTCTCCGGTTGATATCACGAACCTATCCATATATAGTTTATCAATATATTTCTATTTTAAACAATCGTCACATATATATACTTTTTATACTTTTAATAGTTTTAATAATTTCTTAGTCCGTAGTTAGCAGTCCGATGTTAGTAATTCAATTTTAATGGTTCATTTTTAGGTGTTTAATAAACCCCCAATGAAATAAATAAAAACCCCCATCGTATATGTATTGGTCGAGATTAATCTTGACCCATGGTACCGGTGTTGTCAAATGACGTGTTGCGTACATAAAGTACCGGTGTTGTCAAATGACGTGTTGCGTACAATCATGGGATCTTATGATTAATCTTCTCGTATTGTTTACGGGTGATCCTGAACCATATAAAATTAAATTATGAGTACATATATATAAAATATCATGTTATTTTAAAAAGATGTGATTTATTTAATTTTCTCCAATTATTTTCGTAGCTAAACTAGTCTTAGATATCCGATCTCGTTTTGGTCATAGTTTCTTCGTTACAACTCCGTTTTCATTGATTCAACTTGCCACTTCCTTGGATCGAGTCCCTCTTTAAGACTATGAACTGTAAATACCTTAGTTTGTATTCGAAATCACAGGTCATAGGTCAAACTTTAGTGAAACTTATGAAGTTAATCATTTTCCATCATGTAAACAACCTTAAATGATTATTTTTCTAAAAATACTTATACTTTGAGTTAAATCATGAAATTTTTATGTGTTATCATATTCATAGTAAAAATCATTTTTCCAGAAAATAAACCTCCAATTCAAAGTTTAAGATGGTTTTTAATTATCCAACCCAAAACAGCCCCCGGTTACACTCCGACACCGTAGATTCAGTTTTTAAGGTGTTCTTTGAAAAACCAAGTTATACCTTGTTAAGTTAGCATATAATTAAGATATGTTACAGGTCTTGAAGTATTTTAAAAGTTAAGTTAGAAGGATCTATTTAGTTTGCGAACAAGTTTGAAATCATTCAAACTATGTTCTAGTTTATAAACTCTTATATATATAGCTATAAATATATGAATTGAAAAAGAGTTGAAGTAGAGTTTTTACCTCAAGTTTAAAATGTAAAGTTGCTGGAAAGAAGTAGTAAAATAAAAGTTGAGAGAGTTCTTGCAAGTGTGTGTGAAAATTGGAAGTAAAATTTGGAAAATGAATGTGTAAAAATGAGTTAGAAATGGTGCTTATTTATAGGCTTGAAAATTTGGTTTTTAGTGAAAATATCTAAGATAAGTTAAAATTTATTATGTCATGAATGACATATTATTCCAATAATTGAAGATTTCTATTGGTATATACCAATAGTAAATACTTCTAGAAGCTGTATATAGTACCCTAGATATACGTATAGGATTATTGAGGAAACGGAACGAGAATTCAAATATAACTATCTTTTGTAAATATACTTATATTGTTTTATGTATAAAAGCCCTTTAAAAATGATTAAATACATTACTTATACGATATATGTATAAACATTATAAATCATCAGTATTTATGTCAAATAACGTTACGTATGGTTATTGTTTTGAAAACTTAAGTTAGTAGTTTCAAAATATACTTATGAATTTTTGTTATTAATACAAAATGAGATATTAAAACATCCTTAGATCATGTTAAATATGTATGTATAATTATCATATATTGTATAGTTCGTGATATCATCGGTCAAACTAGACGGTCAAACGTTGTGTAAAACTCTTTTCAAAAACATAAGTCTCAACAATTTGGATTGCTTATCATGTTGGTAAGGTTTAATTTATGTAAATATTAATCTTATAAGTATAGAACGATCAAAAAAAGTGCGGGTCGTTACATTACCTCCCCGTTAAATAAATTTCGTCCCGAAATTTTAAAATTGTACCTATTTTGCGTCATCGAGAAACAAGTGTGGATACTTTTGTTTCATCTGATCCTCTCGTTCCCACGTAAACTCGGGACCTCTTCTAGCACTCCAACGAACCTTAACGATCGGTATGTTGCTCTGCTTGAGCCGTTTAACTTCACGATCCATGATTTCGATTGGTTCTTCGATGAATTGTAGTTTCTCGTCGACATGGATTTCTTCAAGAGGAATGGTGAGGTCTTCCTTTGTAAGACACTTCTTAAGATTCAAAACGTGAAATGTATTATGTACTCTGGTGAGTTGTTGCGGTAACTCGAGTCGATAAGCTACCGGTCCAATGCGTTCGATGATCTTGAACGGGCCTACATACCTTGGGTTTAGTTTACCCCTTTTTCCAAAACGTATTACACCTTTCCAAGGTGACACCTTTAACATAACCATGTCACCGATCTGAAACTCTAATGGTTTCCTTCGAACATCGGCGTAGCTCTTTTGGCGACTACGGGCTGTTTTCAATCTCTCCTTGATTTGTACTATCTTCTCAGTCGTTTCGTGTATGATCTCGGGACCAGTTAATTGTCGATCTCCTACTTCATTCCAACAAATAGGAGATCTACACTTCCTTCCGTACAATGCTTCGAATGGCGCAGCTTTAATGCTCGCATGATAACTATTATTATACGAGAATTCTGCTAATGGTAGATATTTATCCCATCCGTTTCCAAAATCGATCACACATGCCCTGAGCATGTCTTCAAGAGTCTGAATCGTTCTTTCACTCTGCCCGTCGGTTTGCGGATGATATGCGGTACTCATATCTAAACGAGTTCCTAGTGCCTCCTGCAGTGATTGCCAGAACTTTGAGGTAAATCTACTATCACGATCGGATATAATGGAAATAGGTATTCCATGCCTTGAAACAATTTCCTTTATATACAATCGTAATAGTTTCTCCATTCTATCCGTTTCCTTTATAGGCAAGAAATGTGCAGATTTGGTAAGACGATCAACAATCACCCAAATGGTGTCGTATCCCCAGGCAGTCTTAGGTAACTTCGTGATGAAATCCATGGTAATACCATCCCATTTCCATTCTGGGATTTCTGGTTGTTGAAGTAACCCTGACGGCTTCTGGTGTTCAGCTTTGACTTTGGAACAAGTTAAACATTCCCCAACATATGTTGCAACGTCTGTCTTTAAATTAGGCCACCAATAATGTGTCTTAAGATCTTGGTACATCTTTCCAACTCCAGGATGTATCGAGTATCTTGTCTTATGTGCCTCGTTCAATATCAACTTCCTTAATCCACCCAACTTCGGTACCCAAATACGGTTTGCAAAATATCGAATTCCATCTATAACGAGTTGCTTCTCATACTTCTTCATTATTTCATTTCCTATATTTTCTTTAGTAAGTGCTTCTCGTTGAACTTCTTTGATTTGTGAGTTGAGATTCATGCGAATTTTTATGTTCATCGCTCGTACTCGAATTGGTTCTCGTTCCTTTCTGCTTAGAGCGTCGGCCACCACGTTCGCTTTCCCGGGATGATAACGAATTTCACAATCATAGTCGTTTATTAACTCGACCCACCTACGTTGTCTCATGTTCAGCTGTTTCTGATCAAAAATATGTTGAAGGCTTTTATGATCAGTAAACACAGTGCATTTAACCCCATACAAGTAGTGTCTCCATATCTTCAATGCAAACACGACTGCTCCCAGTTCTAGATCATGCGTCGTATAATTCCGCTCGTGAATCTTCAATTGTCGGGATGCGTATGCAATAACTTTCTTTCGTTGCATAAGAACGCAACCAAAACCTTGTCGCGAAGCGTCACAATATATTTCAAAATCATCGTTCCCTTCTGGTAACGATAAAATAGGCGCCGTAGTTAACTTCTTCTTTAGTAATTGAAATGCACTCTCCTGCTCAGAAGTCCATTCATATTTCTTCCCTTTTTGCGTTAACGCTGTCAACGGCTTAGCTATTCGGGAAAAATCTTGAATAAACCTTCTATAATAACCGGCTAAATCCAAAAATTGACGTATCTGCGTTGGTGTCTTAGGAGTCTCCCATTTTTCAATGGCTTCAGTTTTTGCTGGATCAACCTGAATTCCTTTGCTACTAACAACGTGGCCAAGAAATTGAACTTCTTTCAACCAAAAAGCACACTTAGAAAATTTAGCATATAGTTGTTCTTTTCTCAACAACTCTAATATCAACCTTAAATGCTCTTCATGCTCTTGCTCACTCTTGGAATAGATAAGAATATCATCAATGAAAACGATAACAAACTTATCTAAATACGGACTACAAACTCGATTCATGAGGTCCATGAATACAGCTGGCGTATTCGTCAATCCAAACGGCATAACCAAAAATTCGTAATGACCATAACGTGTCCGAAAAGCAGTTTTCGGTATATCTTCTTCTTTGACACGTAATTGATGATAGCCCGACCTTAAGTCAATTTTTGAGTACACACATGATCCTTGGAGTTGATCAAATAAGTCATCAATTCTCGGTAGTGGATACCGATTCTTGATAGTTAACTTATTTAATTCACGATAATCTATACACATCCTAAAAGATCCATCTTTCTTTTTAACAAATAGAATCGGAGCTCCCCACGGTGAAGTACTTGGTCGTATGAATCCATGATCCAGTAATTCTTTTAACTGACTCTGAAGTTCTTTTAACTCGGACGGTGCAAGTCTATATGGAGCACGAGCCACTGGTGCAGCTCCTGGTACTAAATCTATTTGAAATTCTACAGATCTAAATGGAGGTAATCCCGGCAACTTTTCCGGAAAGACTTCAGGAAAATCTCTTGCCACAGGCACGTCATTGATGCTCTTCACTTTTTCCTTTGTTTCGACTTTATTAACATGTGCTAAGATAGCATAGCACCCTTTCTTCAAGCACTTTTGAGCTTTTAAATAACTAATGAGTTTTAGCTTTGAGTTACCCTTCTCTCCATAAATCATTACTGGCGTTTTATCCTTACGAGGAATGCGAATTGCCTTCTTGGCGCACACAACTTCAGCTCCTATTTTGGACATCCAGTCCATGCCGACTATTACATCAAAACTTCCTAATTCTACGGGTATCAAGTCAATTTTAAACGTTTCTCCGGCTAAATTTATTTTACAATCACGGCAAATTTTATCGGCTTTAATTAGTTTACCATTAGCTAACTCAATCATGTACTTAGCATCGAGAGGTAATGATGAACAATTTAATTTAGCGTGAAAGTCTCTACATACGTAACTTCTATCAGCACCAGTATCAAATATAATAGATGCGGATAAGTTATTAATGGTAAACGTACCCGTAACAAGCTCCGGGTCTTCACATGCCTCTTTAGCATTAATAACAAATGCTCTTCCACGTGCAGGTCCGATATTCTTCTCTGGATTCGGGCACTGGCTCTTATAGTGGCCTTGTTTTCCACACCCAAAACAAGTAATGGTAGCCAAAGTAGTTCTATTTGCGTTGGTGGCAGGAGTCTTGGCACCATTTGTATTCGTAACGAGAGCCCTACAATCTTCAGCAAGATGACCCTGTCGATTACATTTGTTGCATACCACACTACAGTAACCAAAGTGATGTTTGTGACATCGGTTGCATAAAGGACTTTGTCCTTTGTAACCAAAACCTGAACCACTACCCGCACCTTTCAGGGTTTCTTGTTTCTTAAAAGTTTGTTGTTGATTACCTAGATCATAGCTTCCATTCCACTTTCTCTTGTTACCTGATACCTTCACATCAGTATTGAATGCTTTCTTATCCAAAATGACCTGATCCATTAGCTCGTTTGCCATGGTTATAGCTTCATGAATTGTCTTAGGTTTCGATGCTGTAACATTTGCCTTGACCTTTTTGGGCAAACCATCTTTATACATTTCAATCTTCCGTTCTTCGGTTGGAACCAATTCAGGACATAGCAAAACTAATTCCATGAATCGCTGATTGTAGTTGGTGATTTCAGTACCAATAACCTTCAGACTTCGTAACTCATCTTCCAACTTCCTAACCTCGTTCCTTGGACAATATTCGTTGATTAACATTGTTTTGAATTCTTCCCACGGAGTATCATAAGCTACATCTCCTCCTACAGCCTTCACATAATTTTTCCACCACGTGAGTGCACTATCTTGTAAAGTGCACGATGCATACTTGGTCATGTCCTTTTCAACACAACCACTGATTTTGAACACAGTTTCCATCTTTTCTATCCACCGGGTTAAACCGATCGGTCCTTCTGTTCCACTGAATGATGAGGGCTTGCAAGCTTGAAAAGTTTTGTAAGTGCACCCCACACGAGGATTTGGGTTAACTTCAGCACCTCTTGCAGCCTCGACCCATAACATTCTGTCGTTCACTCGCTGATTGATGAGTTCCTGGATTTCTTGTTCCGTCATTCGATTCAATCGCGCCATATTCTTCTATAAGAATGAAAAGAAAATAATTATTCACATGGAATATTATAGATGTAGTGTATATTTACAGTACATTATAGCTTATTAATAATATGAACCAGGTATTATTATAAAAGCCTTTTCTTCTTATTAGCGTTTTATAATTATATCTAGGGTAGTACCTACCCGTTAATGTTCATACTTAATAACTTAGTACCGAACCAATTACTACAATCTAAATAATACTTAACCATGGAAAATTATTGCATTTCACACTTCACTATTTTACATATGCTTATCTTACATCGAACATTAAGCAAACCACACTAATAATATTATACAAAACATTATATGATCCCATGGTTTAATACGGCAGCGCATCGTTTGGTCTATTTTCTAGGACGTTTAGGTTCAAAGAATCGCTTAACGCTTATCCTAGCTGTCTGCCTATATTTTGGCGGTGGGGCTGAAGAACTAGATGCCGGGACAGCACGAATAGGAATAGCGGGAATAAGGGTGGTAGTGTTTAGTGGAGTTGGTGCCACATCATCCTCCCTAAACTCGGGATTTGAATTTTCTAATTCATTAGCCTTTCGTTTCTTTCCTAGTTCGAACTCATCTTTTGTAATTTCCTGTATTTCTTCCTCGGGTTCACTTTCCTCCTCGGGTTCACTTTCCTCCTCGGGTTCACTTTCCTCCTCGGGTTCACTTTCCGGGTTCTCTATAGTCGGTTCATCCGGAATTTGTGAGTCTTCCCCAAAGATATTATTTTCGTCATCGGATAGGTTAATGACTGGAACACCATCTGAAGATTCTGATTCGGAGTCGCTGAATGTGATAATAAGTTTTGAGCCCGACATCTATCACACCTCAACTAACTCATTAGTACTACATAATATTTACATATAAATTTTAACCAACAGTGATAAGCAATGGTTTTTGAAATCAGACCCGGTCAAAGTCCAGACTTACTAATGTATCCTAACGACTTATCAGTTAGACACACTAATGCAAACCTGGTTCGCTAAGACCACCGCTCTGATACCACATGTCATAACCCGTCCTTAACCATAAGAACGTGTTAGATAACGTATGATTTCATTGCGAGGTATTGACCTCTATATGCGACATTTTTAAAAGAAAAACTGCATATATTTCACATTACAAACCACAACCATTATTTTTGTTACAAGCTTTAGACAATAAAAAGATGATTATCGTTTAGCGATAATCTTCGACTTACAGACTTTACAAATAATGATAACAACACGGTTTCTAGCGTATTTCACAACACAAATCCTCGGATATGCAGTTTTATTTTTGACACAAATATGAGTACGCAAGATCCTGCTTAGGTTCAACATGATGCAGCGGAAACTTCTAATTATCACCTGAGAATAAACATGTTTAAAACGTCAACATAAAGTTGGTGAGATATAGGTTTAGTGCCGGCAGCAATATATATATATAGACCACAAGATTTCATATATAAACAGTTTAATAAAAATATTCTAAGTGGTTGAGCACTTGGTAACCATACTTAACATTTAATCACGTCGCATATTCCCTTTATTATGAAATCTTACTACACCGTACCAAGTGTAGTCACAAAACGAAGTACTGTGCAACCGTTGAATACTGGTCGTCCAGTCCGGTTGGGGTTGTCAGGCCCGATAGATCTATCAACAGGATTCGCGTTTACAATACCGCTGTAAATATTAGTTACCAAGCTACAGGGAAGTATGCCAGTGGTACAACTCAACGTAGAATATATTTTTCAGTTACTTGTGTCCATAACGTAAAACATAAAATACATGTATTCTCATCCCGAAATATTTAGAGTTTAAAAGTGGGACTATATACTCACTTTCGTCTTGAAGATATATATAATTTGACTTGGTCTCCGGTTGATATCACGAACCTATCCATATATAGTTTATCAATATATTTCTATTTTAAACAATCGTCACATATATATACTTTTTATACTTTTAATAGTTTTAATAATTTCTTAGTCCGTAGTTAGCAGTCCGATGTTAGTAATTCAATTTTAATGGTTCATTTTTAGGTGTTTAATAAACCCCAATGAAATAAATAAAAACCCCCATCGTATATGTATTGGTCGAGATTAATCTTGACCCATGGTACCGGTATTGTCAAATGACGTGTTGCGTACATAAAGTACCGGTGTTGTCAAATGACGTGTTGCGTACAATCATGGGATCTTATGATTAATCTTCTCGTATTGTTTACGGGTGATCCTGAACCATATAAAATTAAATTATGAGTACATATATATAAAATATCATGTTATTTTAAAAAGATGTGATTTATTTAATTTTCTCCAATTATTTTCGTAGCTAAACTAGTCTTAGATATCCGATCTCGTTTTGGTCATAGTTTCTTCGTTACAACTCCGTTTTCGTTGATTCAACTTGCCACTTCCTTGGATCGAGTCCCTCTTTAAGACTATGAACTGTAAATACCTTAGTTTGTATTCGAAATCACAGGTCATAGGTCAAACTTTAGTGAAACTTATGAAGTTAATCATTTTCCATCATGTAAACAACCTTAAATGATTATTTTTCTAAAAATACTTATACTTTGAGTTAAATCATGAAATTTTTATGTGTTATCATATTCATAGTAAAAATCATTTTTCCAGAAAATAAACCTCCAATTCAAAGTTTAAGATGGTTTTTAATTATCCAACCCAAAACAGCCCCCGGTTACACTCCGACACCGTAGATTCAGTTTTTAAGGTGTTCTTTGAAAAACCAAGTTATACCTTGTTAAGTTAGCATATAATTAAGATATGTTACAGGTCTTGAAGTATTTTAAAAGTTAAGTTAGAAGGATCTATTTAGTTTGCGAACAAGTTTGAAATCATTCAAACTATGTTCTAGTTTATAAACTCTTATATATATAGCTATAAATATATGAATTAAAAAAGAGTTGAAGTAGAGTTTTTACCTCAAGTTTAAAATGTAAAGTTGCTGGAAAGAAGTAGTAAAATAAAAGTTGAGAGAGTTCTTGCAAGTGTGTGTGAAAATTGGAAGTAAAATTTGGAAAATGAATGTGTAAAAATGAGTTAGAAATGGTGCTTATTTATAGGCTTGAAAATTTGGTTTTTAGTGAAAATATCTAAGATAAGTTAAAATTTATTATGTCATGAATGACATATTATTCCAATAATTGAAGATTTCTATTGGTATATACCAATAGTAAATACTTCTAGAAGCTGTATATAGTACCCTCGGGTAAAGCAATTTCGGTTCAAATACCTAGTCTTCAACTTACGACGAATTTTAAAAATCATATTTTTAACTTAATGAGATAAAGTAAATTTTTGTTTTTAAATTCACACAATTATAAAATTCAAAATTAATATTAAAAAAAATCACACCAAACTTAAAATTTGAAATGCATAAAATTAAAAATTCATATTTTAAAAATTCACACTAAACTTAATTTAAAAATTCATAAATTCATATCAAACTTATATTAATTTTTCAAATATTTACAATTTTAAATATATTGTTTTTACAAAGTTTACAATATTAATTTAAGATTTAAATATTAATTTTAAAAACATGGTAAAAATAAAATTAAAAATCTTTTTGTCTTTTTATCCCACTTTAATCAATCAAATATTATCAAAAATATGCGCCCCTCTTTTCGGTAAAGTAATTTCGGTTCCAAGACCTAATTTAACTCATGACGAATTTTTGAAATATTTTGGGTTGATTGTTTAAAGATATTTATACCTTAAGAATAAACGTTAAATTTCGCAGTGATGTAATAAATTTTTGAATGATATCAATAATTTCGGTCGCCAAACCTAATTTTATTTAATACCAATTTAATACTTTTTAGCGAACAAATTAGCGTTCATTATCAAAAGGTTAAAAATAAAAATAAAAATAAAAACTGTACAGACATACCTGTGAAATAGATTTCTTAGTTATATGATCTATTATATTCATAAGATAGTCGGTTTAATTGATTTTCCATGGCTCCAAAGGCGTAACCTCGAGCATTCAGTGTCTTTTCTTCTAAACATATGAACGGTCCGTCTCTGCATAAAGTAACAAATTCGGTATTTGAATAGGTTTGATTATTTGAACATTTACCTCCATGTGACCATTTTCCGCATTTGTGACATCGTTCTAGGTGTCGTGCTCTTCTTTTCGCTGCGGATTTTGATTTTCCTTTACCAAATTGTAACTTATTATCTTCGCATCTGGATTCTTTTCTAACTCCGTCCATTCTTTCTCTGATTACTGATACTATTTCACTCGGTAGTATGTCATTATTACGTTTAGTGATCAAAGCGTGTAGCATTAGACCATGGTTTAGTTCACAGGCAGTCTTCATTACGTAAAAACCTAAAAAAAAATAAAATTCAGAATGGGGGGAGAAGACTAGTTCTTTAGGGTCTGCTAGGGAAAGACCATACGTGTTCCATTTTCGAGAACTACACGAAAACAGACAATCTAACTCTAACAGAAATACATATTATCCTTTAAAGACTTGATTCTCCCCACACTTAGTTAGCTGTGGTGTCGAAATTATGATTAACTTCGTTGTCGACTTCCATCGGACCATGTATGTAATGTTTAACTCTGTGACCATTAACTTTAAATTCAATCCCATTTGAATTTATTAATTCTATCGTTCCGTATGGGAAAACTCTTTTGACTATGAATGGTCCAGACCATCTTGATTTCAATTTTCCAGGAAATAGCTTGAATCGTGAATTGAAAAGAAGAACTCTGTCTCCTTCTTTAAATTCTTTTGAACTTCTGATTCTTTTATCATGCCATTTCTTCGTTCTTTCTTTATAGATTAACGAATTTTCGTATGCTTCATGTCTTAATTCTTCTAATTCGTTTAGTTGACTTAATCGTAGACGTCCGGCTTCATGTAAATCAAGATTACATGTTTTCAAAGCCCAAAATGCTTTGTGTTCAATTTCTACTGGAAGATGACATGCTTTTCCATAAACAAGTCTAAAAGGTGTGGTTCCAATTGGAGTTTTGTAGGCTGTTCTAAAAGCCCAGAGTGCATCCTCCAATTTAATGGACCATTCCTTCGGATTTGATCCTACGGTTTTCTCTAGAATACGTTTTAAAGCTCGGTTGGTATTTTCAACTTGTCCACTTGTTTGTGGATGATATGCGGTGGAGATTTTATGAGTTACTCCATATCTTTTAAGAACTTTCTCAAGTTGATTATTACAGAAATGAGTACCCCGATCACTTATTAAAGCTTTCGGTGTTCCAAACCTTGCAAAAAGACGTTTTAAAAAGTTGACTACAACTCGTGCATCGTTAGTTGGGAGAGCTTGTGCTTCCGCCCATTTAGATACATAATCAATGGCTACGAGTATATATAGATTATTATGAGATTTTGGAAATGGACCCATAAAGTCAATACCCCAAATGTCAAATACTTCACATACTTGGATGACATTTTGTGGCATTTCATCACGTTGACTTATTTTTCCGGCCCTTTGACATGCATCACAGGATTTGCAAAGAAGGTGTGCGTCTTTGTAAATTGTAGGCCAATAGAATCCAGCTTCATAAACTTTTCTTGCTGTTAGTTGAGGCCCATAATGCCCTCCTGTTGGTCCTGTGTGACAATGGTTTAAAATTTTACTAGCTTCATCTCCAAACACACATCGGCGTATTATTCCATCGGGACAACTTTTAAACAGATGTGGATCTTCCCAGAAATAGTGTTTTATATCACTGAAGAATTTCTTTCGTCTTTGGTATGATAATCCTTTTTCAAGGAATCCACAAACTAAGTAGTTTGCATAGTCTGCAAACCATGGGATTTCTTTATAATCTATCTTCAATAGATATTCATCAGGAAAGTTGTCTTGTATGGCCGATTCATTTAGAACTTCTAATTCGGGATTTTCAAGACGAGAAAGATGATCAGCGGCGAGATTTTCTGCTCCTTTTTTATCTCGGATTTCAATATCAAACTCTTGTAAGAGTAAGATCCAACGGATTAATCTTGGTTTAGCATCTTGTTTTGAAAATAGGTATCTAAGAGCAGAATGGTCGGTATAGACCACCGTTTTTGCTAGAACGAGATATGATCGAAATTTGTCAAAAGCAAAGACAATAGCAAGGAGTTCTTTTTCAGTAGTTGTATAGTTCGTTTGTGCTCCTTGTAATGTCTTACTAGCATAATATATAGGTTGAAATCGTTTTTCAATCCTTTGTCCTAAAACGGCTCCCATTGCAAAATCACTTGCATCGCACATTAGTTCAAATGGTAGATTCCAATTTGGTGTTATCATGATCGGTGCATTAGTGAGTTTTTCTTTAAGAATATTAAAAGATTTGATACACTCATCTGAAAAGATGAATGGCGCATCCTTTTCTAGGAGTTTATTCATAGGAGTGGCAATTTTAGAAAAATCTTTTATGAAACGTCGGTAAAAATCGGCATGCCCTAGAAAATTCCTAACTCCTCTAACATTTGTGGGATGTGGAAGTTTAGCAATTACATCTACTTTAGCTCTATCCACTTCAATTCCTTCTTTTGAAATTTTATGTCCAAGAACGATGCCTTCTTTAACCATGAAATGGCATTTCTCCCAATTAAGTACTAGATTTGATTTTTCGCATCTAATTAGCATTCGTTCCAGATTAACTAGACATGATTTAAATATATCACCGAAGACTGAAAAGTCATCCATGAAAACTTCCATGCATTCTTCTATCATGTCATGAAAAATCGCCATCATACACCTTTGAAAGGTTGCAGGGGCGTTACAAAGTCCAAATGGCATGCTTTTGTAAGCAAAAGTACCATAAGGGCACGTGAATGTGGTTTTCTCTTGATCTTCGGGTGCTATTGGAATTTGAAAATATCCGGAAAATCCATCTAGAAAACAATAGTAACTATTTCCGGCTAATCTTTCCAACATTTGATCTATGAAAGGTAAGGGAAAGTGATCTTTTCTGGTGGCGTCATTTAATTTTCTATAATCAATACATACACGCCATCCTGTTACAGTCCTAGTAGGAATAAGCTCATTTTTCTCATTTGTGATGACAGTCATGCCACCCTTCTTAGGCACGCATTGAACTGGGCTTACCCATGGACTATCAGAAATTGGATATATCAAACCTGCATCTAGCAGTTTAATAATCTCTTTCTTAACTACATCTTGCATATTAGGATTTAGTCTTCGTTGGCGTTGCACATACGTTTTATGACCTTCTTCCATAAGGATTTTATGTGTGCAATACGAAGGACTTATTCCTTTAATATCATGAATCTTCCATGCAATGGCTGGTTTATGAGCTTTCAACATAGAAATGAGTTGTGATTTCTCGTTTTCAGTAAGAGAAGACGATATTATTACAGGTAATTCAGATTCACCATGTAAATAAGCGTATTCCAAATGGTTTGGAAGTGGCTTTAATTCTAATTTCGGAGGTTCTTCTATCGATGATTTATATCGATATCTGTCTTCTTCTTTTAGCATTTGAATTTCTTCTGTTGTTGGTTCATATCCATTAGCTATAAGTGTAGCTAACATTTCAGCTTCATCAATTGGTTCATTACCTTCTCCTAAAGAACATTCTCCTGTCCCTTGTAATTCTGGAAATTCTTCTAATAATTCTGCATGTGCATCTATAGTTTGAATATAATAACATGTATCATCTGCAGATTGTGGTTGTTGCATTGCTTTATCAACTGAAAAGGTAACACTCTCATCCTCTATACTTAGGGTCAGTTTCTTACCGAACACGTCTATCATTGCTTTAGCCGTGTTTAAGAATGGTCTTCCTAATATGAGAGGAACTTGAGAATCTTCTTCCATGTCCAGAACAACAAAGTCTACTGGAAATACTAAAGTACCAACTTTAACTAGCATGTTCTCCATTATCCCTCTAGGATATTTTATTGATCTATCGGCTAGTTGTATGCTTATTCTGGTTGGTTTCAATTCTCCAAAGTCTAGTTTAGCGTATAGTGAATACGGCATTAGATTTATACTAGCACCTAAGTCTGCCAATGCTTCTATTGAACTAAGACTACCCAGAAAACATGGAATTGTGAAACTTCCTGGATCAGATAATTTTTCTGGTATCTTATTCAACAGCACTGCTGAACAATTAGCATTCATAGTAACAGCCGAAAGTTCTTCCATTTTCTTTCTATTCGTGATTAGATCTTTCAAGAATTTAGCATACCTTGGCATTCCTGAAATCACATCAATGAAAGGAAGATTTACATTTATCTGTTTAAACATATCCAAGAATTTGGATTGCTCGGCTTCAAGTTTTTCCTTCTTCATTTTACTCGGATAAGGAAGTGGTGGTTGGTATGGTTTAACATAAGGTTTATCCTTAACTGTGTTATCTTCATTAACCTTTTCAACTACCGGTTCTTTTTCCTTATCTTGATCAGGTTGTGGTTCTTGTGGAGTAGGAATAGTTTCATCAGAAGTTACAGGTATTTCAGGTGGTTTAAGTGTTGTACCACTTCTTGTGGTAATAGCTTTAGCTGTTTCATTCCGGGGGTTAGCATTTGTATCACTAGGTAGACTTCCCGGTTTTCTTTCACCTATTAACCTTGCTAGGTTACTTACTTCTTGTTCTAGATTTTGAATAGAAGCTTGTTGATTTCTAAATGCTTGAGCATTTTGTTCATTGGTTTGTTTTTGAGATGTGAAAAACTGCGTTTGAGTTTCAACTAGCTTCGTCATCATATCTTCTAAATTTGGCTTTTTATCATCGGTTTGTTGTGGTGGTTTGTTTTGAAAATTAGGTCTTTGCTGATTATAAGTATTATTGGATACTTGTTGATTGCTAGGACCTTGTTGGTTGTTGTATGGAATATTTCGGTTATAATTCTGGTTTTGATTGTAAATCGGTCTTGGCGGTTGATAATTATTCTGATAATTATTTCCAGGCCTTTGGTTTATGTATGAAATATTCTCTCTTTGTTCCATTGTTAATTCAATACTTAGACAATCTTTTGTCAAATGTGGTCCTCCACACTGCTCACAACTAATTCGTATTGAGTGAATATCTTTAGTCATCTTTTCCATTCGTCTCTCCACAGCATCTATCTTTGCGGAAATGGAATCTAAGTCATGGCTAGAATCGGCTCTAGCTGCTTTAGATGATCTAATGATATCTTTTTCTTGGTGCCACTCATGTGAGTGGGAAGCAGTGTTATCAATAATTTTGTAAGCATCAGTTTCGGTTTTCTTCATAATAGAACCACCAGCTGCTATATCTATATCTTTCCTTGTAGTGATGTCGCATCCTTGGTAGAATATTTGTACTATTTGACAGGTGTCTAAACCATGTTGCGGACATCCTCTTAACAACTTTCCATATCTTGTCCACGCCTCATATAGAGTTTCATTTGGCTTCTGTGTGAACGTAACAATTTCTGCTTGAAGTCTTACGGCTTTAGATGCAGGAAAGAATTGTTTAAGAAATTTGTCAACTAAAACATCCCATGTATCAATCGCCCCTTCAGGTAACGATTCCAACCAATCTTTGGCTTCTCCCTTTAAAGTCCAGGGAAATAATATGAGATATATCTGTTCATCCTCCACTTCTCGTATTTTAAATAGTGTGCAGATCCTATTAAAGGTACGTAGATGTTCATTTGGATCTTCCTTCGGCGCACCACTAAATTGGCATTGATTAGTCACCATGTGTAGAATTTGTCCTTTGATTTCATAATCTGGCGCATTAATGTCTGGATGAGTAATTACGTGACCTTGGCCAGTGCGTTTAGCTCTCATTCGGTCTTCCATACTTAAAGGTTCCAGATTCTCCATAATTGAATTTGTTGAATCGGAATCACTAGATGATTCTGTTTTAATGGTTCGTTCCTCAACAATCTCTGTTTGAATGATTGGTGGTTCCGGAGGAAAGTTTAATGGTTCAGGATCTATGAACCGTTCCTGAATATTCTCTGGATTCTCAATTGTGAGGTCGGGTTCAAAAAATGGATTATCGGAAATTTGAACTGAAGTACTTGGTTGACTGGATGACGATTCTAAAGAAAAATCAACGGCGGTTATATTTGTTAAACGATGTCTTGATCGAGTTACAGGTGGTGAACGTACAAAAGGTGATGAACGTCTTGCTCGGTGCATTCACAGAATATCCTATTAGTTTTTAAAAGGAAAGAAAAATTATAATAAGTTATCCAATTAATAGACTTTTCTGATTTTGCCCACGTTTCGAATAGCCAAAAGATGCAGCAGAGGGGCAGGATTCGTTTGGTCTCAATATAATTGAGGACTGTTTGGCTCCAATAACCCGGTCCACGTACAAATCCAACTATTACTACGAACCAGAAAATTTTGATGTCTATCAATTTAACCACTCAAAATAAAATTTCGTAATTTTAAGAAATTTAGATAAGAAGTAGAAAAAATTCTAAGTCCTAAAAACTAGAATGGCGAGAAATAAGAAAGAAAAAGAGTTCGTCGCAAAAGGTCGAAAAAGAAAAAATGGTTGAAAAATAAAAGGTGACGGAAAAATAAAAGAAACTTATAAAAACTTAAAAATACTTGACTAACCTAACCTTATTACTACAACTAACTTAAAATTATAATCGCAAATTGATATTACTAATTGGAATGATAATTGGTACATAGTAAAAAGGTCTAAAAATATTAAAGCTTACAGGAAAAACTAAATCCCAAATGGAAATAACTTAAAAAGAAAATAAAACTTAAAAAGGCGTCGCAAAATTCTAAAGCACCTAAATCTTAGTCTAAAGAAAAAGCACTTAAGGAATTCTACGGCAAAGCCTAAAAATCTAGGAGTAAAAATAACTATAGCAAAAACTAAGTTTAAAATTAAATATGAGCTAAAAGATACAAATATTACGCTACAACGATTAAAAAGGGACAAAATATTAAAAATTATAAAAAGTTATAAAAATATTAGATTTTATAAAAATATTATTTTTATATTTTTTATATTATAGTATTAAGTAAATAAATAATAAAACTTAAACAAAAGTAAAAATAACTAAATAAATTAAAAACTTTAATTATAATAATAATAATAGTTTTAGGGTTTTAAATAATAATAATTAAATAATATACGTAATAAATGCGGAATTAGGGTTTGGATGTGGCCTGGTCAACCCCTTCATGCGAGTCGCATGGAATAAGGGGGTGGTTCATGCGAGTCGCATGGCCACCCTGAACTGGTTCAATTTGTCTGGTTCAAATGACAGGTCACGTAATTTATTTAATATTTATTTTTAATTTCTGTTTTATATATAATATAAGATATAAATATATAATTTAAATAAAAACTTAATAAATTAATAAAATACAAATACTTTAATATTTTGTAAATAATAAAGAAAAACTTAAAATACACTTTAAAATATATATTTTTTTTTTTCGATTTTAAAAGATTTTTTTTTTTACTTTTTTTTTTAATTTTTTAAAACAAAAATATAAATTTTACAAAAACAAATTATAACTTAAAATTTAAAAATATGGCGTTTCGCTTCGGCGTTTCCCCGGCAGCGGCGCCAAAAATACTTGATGTTTTAGCAGAGGGGTACGAAATAGTTTATATTTTACTAGGAAAACACTATTAAATACGATACAATTTTACACAAGATATTTATTTATTTATAGAATGGATATACTTAAACCTTGCTACAACACTTATAGGCAGTGTACCTAATCGTACAGTAGTGTAGTTTTTAGTAAGTCCGGTTCGTTCCACAGGGAAATCTTTAAACAAAGCTCAACGCTATATTAGTTTACTTTTATAAAAATACAAATATATATATAAGTAATATTATTATTATAAAGGGGGGTTTTTACCGTTTAATGACCGGTTTGTCGATTTTAAGACTTTAGTCGCAGTTAAAACCTAATGTAAAATATAAAATAAATACAAGACTTAAATTAAAGCTTAAAGTAAATAACGATAATGAAATTGCGAATAATAAAAGTGCGATAAAATAAAATTGCGATAATTAAAAAGTACGATAATTAAAAGTGCGATAAAATAAAATAAATAAAAGTGCGATAATTAGAAGTGCAATTAAATATAAAATAAAGGAAATTAAATATGAAATAAAAGAATTATGCTTATTTAAACTTCCGTAATCATGATGTTTGACGTGTTGATTTTAGTTTTATGCCCATGGGTTAATTGTCCTTTGTCCTGGATTATTCAATATGTCCGTCTGGTTTTTGTCCATAACAGTCCATCAGTCATAAATATAAAGTGCAAGTGTCCTTGTCAAATTATTATTATACCCGAAGATAAATATTCCAACTAATTGGGGATTCGAATTGTAACAAGGTTTTAATACTTTGTTTAATGAATACACCAGGTTATCGACTGCGTGTAAACCAAGGTTTTACTACTTTGTTAACAATTACACCAATTACCCTTGAATGTAATTTCACCCCTGTTTTAATTATTCTAGTGGCTATTAATCCATTCTCGTGTCCGGTTAAATGAACGATTATTCGTACATATAAATACCCCGCCCATCGTGTCCGATCGAGTGTATATGGTAAATTATAGGGACGACCAATTGTAAATCTTTATATTAACATTAACAAACTTTCATTTAGTTAAACAAATATAAAGCCCATTAATAGCCCATAGTCTAATTTCCACAAGTGTCGTTCTTTTGTCCAAACCCCAATTATGGTACAAAGCCCAATTACCCAATTTTAGTAATTAGCCCAACATCATGATTACTTCGGATTAAATAAGCATAATAATAACTTAAGTACGAGACATTAATGTAAAAAGGTTGAACATAACTTACAATGATTAAAAATAGCGTAGCGTTACACGGACAGAATTTCGACTTACACCCTTACAACATTCGCTAACATACCCTTATTATTAGAATTATAATTAAAATTAAAATATAAATTATAAATATAAATATAAATTTTACGTATGAAGAGGAAGAAAAAGATGATTAAAACTCGGCAGAAAACTGGCTTTATATAGGACCTGACCAGCAATTTCACTCCATGCGACTCGCATGGATTTGTGCCTCTGGCCATGCGAGTCGCATGGCCACCCTGGATTCAGCCAAATTGATTTGTTTTCTTCTTGCCGACGTAATATAATAATAATATATAATATAATATATAATTATATATAATTATATATATATTATATTATATTCTTGTGCATAGTAGACTAGATATTTTTGGTCCGTTGCGTCGGGCGTTTCTTCTTGGCTCAGGTCCCGGTTCCGGATTTTCGAACGTCTTCGCGTATTATTTTATATC